>NC_136057.1:214970707-215570707 GCF_964261635.1 Lissotriton helveticus | reverse complement strand
AATGGGCACAAGGGCACAGAGGGCACAACAGTAGTAGCGGACGTAAGCACAGGCTAAGAGATTAGTCAGGGAGTACAGCCCTGTATACAAGATCAGAAGCCGCATATTGGAAAATTTGTAAATCCCACGCTTCTGCAAACTAATAAGAATGAACAGGTTGAGTGTGTTTGTACCCCGGTTCAATCAAAGCCAGAGCAGATTGAACAATTAAATCTGCCGGATAATCCCTTGTTGGTGATTGCTGGGAATATGGATCTATCTGATTCAAGACCCTGGAGTAATATGGAATTCCCTAAAATGCAGGTTGAAAATCAAAAAGTGATTGCTGGGAATACGGATCTCTTTGATCCAGGGCTAAGGAGTAATATGGAATCACCTACAATGCAGGTTGAAAATCAAAAAGTGTTTTTTTGTCCCCAATATTCTACTCGTGGTATACACAATATTTTGAATAGGGGGAACATTTTGAAACTACTAAAAGTAATTCCAGATCTTAAGGATGTAGTGTCTGGAGACCTGGATTCTGTAGAATTTAAGATAGACGTTGTTAACAGGGCGATAACCATCACAACTTGGCTAAAGGTTGATATAGTAAGGAAAATATTAGCGAATTCTAACAATTTTGAAAGCTGGGGTATTAAAGTATGGAGACTCCACGGTCTGCAATACCCGACCCCGTTAATACCTATAGTGAAGAAGGAGGCTCCAAAACTAATTGAGGTTAACCAATTCAGAGTACTGAAAGGCGCATCGGGCCCATCCTCAGACTTAAATAGATTAGGTGGCATTAAAATTAAAAGCTGTCAGCCCGGATCACGTGTGTGTGAGGAATTAAAAGGGGTTCCCGAGGCGGCTGATGATTGGAGTTGGCTTCCGTCTATTCTATCAAGTAAAAATTCAGTAAAGACTGATTGATGTCGGGGTACCTCATATAATGCACCATCAGTGTTTGAATTTTGCTCTTGGAATACAAATGGTTTTAATACACTTATAGAGGATGTAAATGTTGTAGGTTTTTAAAAATTGTTTGATATGTTAATTTTGCAAGAAACATGGAATTTGGTCAGTACACCCCTGATCGGCTATTACGAATACTTGAATGTGGCATGTAGGATGCCGCTTATGGTCGACCAAGTGGGGGACTTTCAATATATGTTTCTGTAAGCCTTAATGTTGAACATTACGAGATAGACCTTCAAGTCAAATGGATTCAGTGTGTTAAATTAGTAGCTAGTCAATCGTTGATAATTTTAAATGTTTACTTAAGTTCGAAAAAAAAGGTTCGATCATCTCAACTTATCCAGTTATGGGAAATGGTAAAAGTGCTATATTATGATCATAGGGATGCACAGATGATTATTTCTGGGGATTTTAACACTCATCTTGTATCGTATAAAAAGCGGGATACCCATTCAGATCTTTTAGCCCAATGGTCCAAATGTGAATTTCTTAAATATAACCTAACGATTTTGCAAGATAGAGAGCATTTCCCAACTTTTAATAAAACTGACTGTGTTTCTATAATTGACTCTACGATATTGTCAGATAAACTCTCAGAATTAGTGCAAAGTTATGAGGTTGTTCCAGGATTGAGAGTGATCATAGTCCGCAAGTTATCACGATTAGTTTACCCTTCGAGTATTTATCAGAAACCAGAATACTAAGAACTGCCCCGGCTGCTTTTAACCTGAAGAGGTTAATATGGAGTGAAAAAACAGAGAAAGATATTATTGATTTTCTCTCGCTTTTAATTCTCGATGCCCGGGCCGCATACTCTGCAGGATCGTCAATGGTCGGTGTTTGGCCCACCTTATGTGACTCCTTATTGAATAAATTCCCTAGTAGGGAACCAACTGGAGGTGGTTCTGAACCCTAAGAACCCAGGATGGTTTTCCTACCGCTTATTATACTTGAAACGGTCTCTTAACAAAACAATAAGATCATTGTATAGAAAAGCAAATGGGACTTCCTACTTTTTAATGTCACTTAAAATCAGAGACTTAAAGAGGGATTACAAGAATGAAATCTGGAGGGCTAAACAACTGTACTATGAAGAAACTTGGGCCAAACTCCACTTTGCATGTAAATCTAAGGATCTGCGACTGTTTTGGGGCATCATTAATAATTTAGAATATGGAAATTTTAGAAGTACTAGTGCCAATATAGATGAATCAAGCTGGATACATTTTTTTAATATGAAAATAACTTCCCTAAGCCAACCGGCCGAGGAGTTTGAATGTCTTGAACACCAATGTAAAATGGAGCCAGTGGAAGGGTGTGACCCTTTCAGCACTAGGGATATACCAGGCTCCAGGGATACTGAGTTATGGTCGGTTGACAAAGTTAAAAAAGTTCTACTTAAGATTACATCAAATGGAGCACCTGGCCCTAATGGAATTCCCAATGCTATTTTTAAAGTTAAAATTAGATATTGGCTAGAGTTATTAACACTCCTTTTTAATGACATCCTTAAATCAGGCTGTATCCTGGAGTCATGGAATGGTAGTATTATACAGCCGATCTACAAAAGTGGTCCCCAGGACAATCCTGCAAATTATCGATTAATAACCCTCACAGACGTTGATGCGAAAATATTTGCAAGTTGTCTGTTAGAGGAGTTGGAGACTTGGGTGGAAAGAGAAGAATTGATCCCTATTTTTCAAACAGATTTTAGGAAGGGAGAATCGACTCTTACTAATCTGATTTTATTGTCGTTACTAGGAGAAAGAGCAATATGTAGGAAACAAAAACTGTACATCTGTTTTATCGACTTAAAAGCCGTCTTTGATTCTGTACCCAGAAATATCCTTTGGACTAAGTTAATGAAGTGGGGTTTATCAGAAACCCTTTTAAAAATGATTACATTATTGTACTCCAATACCTGGGTTCAGGTCAAAATTGGTGACGGTAGACACACTACCCGCAGCCTTGAAACGAATGTCGGCTTAAAACAAGGATGTGTGCTCGCTCCTTGTCTTTTTAATTTATTTATGTCTGATCTCCCATCCCACTTTAATGATGTAAACTCGCATTCCCCTGCTGTAATGGGTAAAGAAATTAAATACCTACAGTATGCTGACGATACTATTTTACTTAGCCAAACCGTGATAGGATTAAAAAGACTAATAAATTCATTTAATATATATGTAACTCAAAATGGTTTTTAACAATTAACTCAAAAAAACAAAAATAATGGTTTGTCTTTTGACTGTGAATAAAGCTTATAAATATTTGGGAATTACATTTGATGACGGATTGACATTTAGACGGCATTTTGATAACTTAGAGGCTAAAGGTACCTCACTTGCCTTCGCTTTTCGAAAACTGAGAGACAAGTTAATATGTCCCAATTATGACCACCTGCTTAAAGTCATGAAAGCAAAACTTATTCCCTCCCTGGACTATGGGTCCATAATTTTTACGGGTAGAGACGTGAAAGTGCTGGAGGGCATAGTGGCAGGAACATATAAATCAGTTTTTAGGATACCTAGGCAGATCCCACGTGCCAATTTAAGATTGGAATATGGTTTAAGAAATCAGCTCTTGCTTCGTCAAGCTTCATTTTTAAAAACATTATTGTCATTGTCTCGAGCCGAGGAGGGCACGCTGCCCAATATGTGCTGGCGTGAGATTTCAAAAGGTGAATATTCCAGAAGCTGGCAGGACTATTTAGCTGAGTGTCTCCTAAATTTCGAATGCCCTAAATTGGAAGATGAAACAAGGAGTAAAATGATTTTTAAATAATTAATTAATGTAACTGTTGCTTTGTTGTCAGAAGTTTTGGATGAAGATGAGTTGAGATAAAAAACTCACTTTTGGTCTATTGCCAATTTTTTGGACAAAATGTTTGCCCAACCTTATTTACTCTTTCATCAAAAACTCCTAATCAAAAAGAAATGTATGTTATTAAGGTTTGGAATATATCCAACCAAAGATGGAACCCCTAAATGGGAGTCTAAATGGGCTTCAAATATTTGTGGGCTTTGCGGGCAGTATGAAGAAACCTTGTTGCATATGATAACATTATGCACAAAAATGTTTCAGGAACGGAAATCAATTTTAAAACCTATTTTTTAAAGAAAAGGGAGTCAGAACGTGTAGATCGGCATTAATATTTTGCTTAAGCGGTGTCAACGTCTATATCATACAGCAATTAGTTCAATTCATTTTTAGAGTGGAAAATAAATTATGTAAGGTTGACACCCAAAGTATGTGTTAAACTTGTTATAGCTGTAAAATGATGATGTAGCTGTTTTTAGTGGGTTGATAGATTATTTTTATGGCACTTTTTAACCGTGTTATATTTGCTTGTTTTTAGAGTTCTTTTTTTAATAATGTCCCGCTTAACATGTCTACTATTTTTATTGATTGGCGTATGTGCACTTTATCCCCGAAAGTTGCCATTCATTATAGACTGTGTTAAAAAAAAAAAATATATATATATATATATATATATATATAATAATAAATCTTTGCTGTTAGCACAAGACACTTTAGCTTTGTCAGTGAAAGATTTAATGCACCTTTCACGTTTTAGCTGATAGCACAAGCTACCGTAGTATTGATTCTGTTCTACTAGTGTATTTTAGACTGTTTTCGTTTTAGACATTTGTGATATTGTTCTTTTGCTCTGTTGCTTACTGCCATTGAATATTTGCTGCTAGCCTATTGCACTTAATGCACTGTTCACTTTCTACTATTGAATATTTGCTGCTAGCCCATTGCACTTAATGCACGGTTCACTTTTTTGACGATAGCATAAGTCACTTTAGCATTGATTTTTCAATACGACAGTTATAGACAATCTGTAAAATGTTATTTTACGTCTTTTCTTTTTTCTACCGTTAACTGTTATTGAATTCTTGCTGCTAGCACATTGCACTTTAGCTTCGGCTCCGTAAGCACATTGCACTTTATTTTGGAACATGTAGAACTGTTACCAATCCTGTGAAAATATTGGCAGCACTATAATCCCTAACTGGAAAATATTAATCAACTATGGACAATTTTTAATTATGCACTGTATACCCATTTGTTCAATTAGTTAATGTGATTGTTTTGTATTTTCTTTTTTTTGTAATGGTTTTAATTAATCAACAAATAAATACTTACTTACTTACACAGGCTAAGAGAGGCTTAGGAGGGCATAGCAGTAGGGACGGAAATGAGCACAGGCAAGAGCCTAGGAGGACTCAGATAGCACCAGTAAGCAGGAGCAGGATACAGCGGGGGCAGCTACACAGGGGGACCATGTGGTGGCTGGGGGGGCGACCTATCTGCAGGTCACCCTTTGCGATAGATACCACTATTTGGGTGTCATTGGCATAAGAAACTGGTAGGAATCCACACTTCCTTATAATTGCTGCTAAAGGTGCTACATACAAGTTAAAAAGGTTTAGATTTTGCCTCCCCAGCTCAACTGTGAACGTTCTGTTAGACAAATAGGATGCTAACAGCGTTCATGCCGACGTATAGAGAAAACATGGGCCACCTGTTTATTCAATAGTTTCTCCGAGACGTTTGCGGCGAAAGGAATTCTCGCAATAGGTCTATAATTCCCGGGTTTCTGTGGGTCTAGATTTGGTTTCTTTAGTAGTCGCAGCACTGAGGTTGTTTTCCATGCATCTGGGAAGTGGCCTGATTTAACTATTTGTAAAAATAGTCTTCCTAATTGCTCGCTCAGCAGCTCAGGATATAAATGCATCACCTTTGGTGGGCAAAGGTCCATTAAACCACCGGACTTGGTGGTCCTAACCACCTGAAGAATCTGTTCCACTGAAGGTGGCGAGAAGTGAAACCAGGGATTCTGCTTTAATGGGAACAATTCCTCTTTAAGTTCTGTGTTTGGCAGTGTGGGAAGACTCTTGTCAGTCATTTTGAATGACTCATAGACTGAGGTCAATTTATCCATGAAAAATTAGCCCAGATTATGACAAAATTCGGAGCTAAATACTACCAATTTGTTGCTATCAATTTTTGTCAGTTTTGTTACGGTGGTGAAAAATTCTTTAGTAGAGTTCTTTGCTTCATCAATTTTTCACGTGAAATATTTACTTTTTTATTTTAATATACATTTTTTGTAAATGGCCAGGGAGGTTTTATATTCGTCTTTAAACCCTTGGTCATAGTTAGTCCTCCATCTCTTCTCAACTTTCCTGCAGTTTTGCTTTTGCTCCTTTAGTGAGTCAGTGAATCACGGTTAAGATGGGGTTTTCCTCCTAGAGGTAACTTTTTTTAGAGGGACTACTACTTTAACGGCTGAGTTTATCCAGCTTGAAATTTGATTTGTGGCAATGTTACTGTCTGGTTTCAGCTCAGGAATTGATAGTGAAAGCTGCTCCTTTAGTTTCGGGGGGGTCTATCCTTGACCAATCAAGGTATGTGGTGTGCCTAGGTTGCGGGCGGGTGTAACTGCATCCTTTTTCACATTTATGGAGAACTAGCTTGCACGTTGCTGCGATTTCAGAAGAAAGGAAATTCAAGTAAACTCCTTATGAAAACATTCAATTTACGTTGTGTCGTTTTTATTGAAACGTATTCATTTTAATATGGAAAACATTTTAAAGTGATGTTTTAATTCTATTTATTTATTCGAGTACTTGTGGATACACGATATTTTTTGTTTTTCCGTCTGGTGTGTACCAATAAATCAGAAGGTTTTCCGACGCATGAGCTGGCCACATACAGTTGTCCATGTGAGAAGCACGGATTCTCCAAAACTAGTCCACACACTTGCAGGGAATTTCCTTGTGCTTTGTTGATGGTCATTGCAAAAGCGAGTCGCACCGGAAACTGTAAACGTTTGAATTCAAATGGCATATCTGTTGGGATCATTGGAATACGTGGCAACAGTACATCTTCCCCCTTGAATTTCCCATTCAAAATTGTAGCTCCGATGACATTGTTCATCATCTTTTTCACAGAAAGTCTTGTACCATTCCAATGTCATGGTTGCAAATTCAGTAATCGAAAGATTATGAGGGCCCTGGGGGGCAGATCTTTAAAAACATTTGATGCCAGAAACCTTTGCGGGAGTGTACACAACAACTTCCCAAAGTTTCATGGCGATCGGATGAATGGTGTAGTAATGCATAAAGGACAAACAAACAGATAGAAATACATTCGTTTTTATATATATAGATGTTATTACCTTGTGGTGTGACCAGGGAACCAGCAGGATTTTTATTATCATGATGTCACTATTGAGGGCAAAAATCACATCGAGAGTGTGCCCTGCTATGTGGGTATCCTGCTTGACAATCTGTTCCGAGACTAGGTTGGCCAGTGCATCTTTCAATGTAGCCGTGCCGACGTCTGAACTCTTCTCTAGATGTAAGTGGAAGTCGCCCAGAACGGTAAAATTTGAGCCCTTCATATTGAATTCCAGAAATGGGCTAAGTAGCTGAGTCAGAGATGTTTTGCGCCTGGGTGGTCTATATATCAAAAGGCCTTTAAATGTATAGTTGCTTGTGATGTTAATCTGAAAGAATAAGGTCTCACAACCTGGGTTACTGTCCTGGTCCGAGCCCTTCCCCAAGCGCCTTGAGACCCTCTGGGTGAGTAGTGCGCTATATAAATGCCCGAACTTGAACTTGAACTTCATTTCTAGAGATAATGGCCAGGCCTCCCCCGTGTCCCTTTTCTGTCCTCCCTGATGATAGAGTATCCCTCTGGAATAGTTAACGCTAAATCTACATCAAAGGCGTCAGCTGCCCAGGTTTCGGTGATGAAGACGAGGTCAAGGTTTTGGGTTTCTATTAGTTCTGGCATTTCCATATTATGCTTGACTAAATAATGACCGTGAGATGAATAGCCCAGCCTTAGTGATTTTGTTATTTAGCCTGATAGGGTGTGTCTGAGGTGTAGTCAGCCTTCTACTAAGTGTAAATTCAAAAGATCGCTGGCAGATCGGACATTAATTAGCTTCCATCAGCATCATCATTGTAGGACAACAGGGCTTAGACCTGAGTGTAAGCAGCTCATGGCTAGAGTAGCTTATCCTCTCTGGGCCAGTCTCCATTTGCGCAGGGGTGGTGGCCCAGGGCCCAGTCCAAGCATGGACGGGCGCAGATGGGCTTGCCTTTGGTATGGGACGGCGTGCGACTAAACCACTGAGCACCGGAAATGCCACCAGCCCGGAAGTGTGATCCATTCTGGCCCCCTCGGCACCCTCTGGTCAATCGGCAATTGCCGTGACGGACCAGGTTGCCTGGGGCAGAGCTTCCACCAAGGAGAGGGTGTAACTGTGTAAATAAGCAGGTAAATAAAACACTAAGTCCATATTTTAAGTTGGTTAAAAATATCACCGTAGTTAAAAGCAGCTTTGACCTGGCTAAGCCGCGTAGTCTATAGAAACCACCGCAATGGAGCGCACACCGCTAGCCCCTCCCCTGGTACTTGTAGTTCAGTAGTGGATCACCCAGGTGGGTGCAAGTCGGTACTTGTTGGACTGATGAATCTCTAGACCCGATACATGTTCCGGGTTTTTGGGTATCGCCCGAGACATGGCTCGGGTTTCGGGATAACTTCCCTCATCAGTAGAGAAATGGTTAGGGGTGGAGGAGAAGGCCGCCAAACAACCGTCAATGGCCTCGATGCCCGAACCGGCACGCAGGGCAGCATCCAGGAGCCCGTCGGCTCAAAGCTCAAGGGAGCCAATTAATAGAAACCACCGCAATGGAGCGCACACCGCTAGCCCCTCCTCCGGATCGCCCCTCGGGATTCTGGTACTTGTAGTTCAGTAGTGGATCACCCAGGTGGGTGCAAGTCGGTACTTGTTGGACTGATGAATCTCTAGACCCGATACATGTCCCGGGTTTTTGGGTATCGCCCGAGACATGGCTCGGGTTTCGGGATAACTTCCCTCATCAGTAGAGAAATGGTTAGGGGTGGAGGAGAAGGCCGCCAAACAACCGTCAATGGCCTCGATGCCCGAACCGGCACGCAGGGTAGCAACCAGGAGCCCGTCGGCTCAAAGCTCAAGGGAGCCAATTCATAGAAACCACCGCAATGGAGCGCACACCGCTAGCCCCTCCTCCGGATCGCCCCTCGGGATTCTGGTACTTGTAGTTCAGTAGTGGATCACCCAGGTGGGTGCAAGTCGGTACTTGTTGGACTGATGAATCTCTAGACCCGATACATGTCCCGGGTTTTTGGGTATCGCCCGAGACATGGCTCGGGTTTCGGGATAACTTCCCTCATCAGTAGAAAAATGGTTAGGGGTGGAGGAGAAGGCCGCCAAACAACCGTCAATGGCCTCGATGCCCAAACCGGCACGCAGGGCAGCATCCAGGAGCCCGTCGGCTCAAAGCTCAAGGGAGCCAATTAATAGAAACCACCGCAATGGAGCGCACACCGCTAGCCCCTCCTCCGGATCGCCCCTCGGGATTCTGGTACTTGTAGTTCAGTAGTGGATCACCCAGGTGGGTGCAAGTCGCGTAGTCTCTCTCATCCGACTTGCGTCCGCTATGACCAGGACTTTTAACAGTATGGGACAGCGAGCGACTAAACCGCTGAGTGCCAAAAATGCAACCAGCCTGGAAGTGTGTTCCGCTCTAGCCCCCTCGGCACCCTCCCTTCAACCGTCACTTGCCGTGATAGACTGGGGTGCCTGGGGCAGAGCTTCCACCAAGGAGTGCGTGTAACTGTGCAAATGAGCAGGTAAATAAAACACCAAGGGCCAGATGGAGAAGTGTGGCTCAATGGTTAGAGCTGCAGACCCTGATGCAGAGGTCTAGCCCGGGACCAGGGTTCAATTCCCGCCTTGGCGGGTCTTGGGCTCAATTTTCTCGGACCTGATAATTCTCGCCTCGGTGCCTATTCTAATTCATGGGTCCCACTCTGCAACTCTGGGCAATAGTTTGCTTAATCTGCACAATGGCCCCCAAAATGCTAGGATGCCTGGCTTCACCTTGGGGTGACCAGGACTGGGCACTTCACAGAGAAAAGCCAGGAAGGGTTCCACAGCGGTATGCGTACAAGCGCTGAGATACCTCATGGGTGATTCGTTCGCTATACAAGTGCTACTACATTTACATTTACATGTAGGTAATCCAGAAATACCGAGTCCTTAATAGCAAATTTTACCGATTTGTTCTTAAGAACTCGGTATTCCAGATGTACGTAATGATTCGGTAAAAATTAACGATTCGTTAAAAATCGCTAAAAAATAGTGATTCGGAATGAATCGGTAAAAAAAAAATACTGAATCCCCATTACCGATTCGTTATCACCGAATCATCAATACCGAATCAGTAAATACCAATTTGGTAATTTAAGAAATCGGTAATTGTGGAATCATCCAATCCTGTGCATCCACATTACCTCCCAAACAGGAAGTAGCCACACCCATGCAGCTGCACTAAACCTGGAGCTGACTGTGAGGCAGGGAGCATAGCAGAGAAGCCAGGAGTAAAACAACTGATTTTTGCAACCAATAATCAGCAGAATGGCCAACTAGGAGAGGAAGAAGGAAGCTGCTGATAGGAAAAGGAAACACAAATTTAGTGAGAGGGAGCTGGAGGTCCTCATTGAGGATGTCACCAAGGACCATGAGAAATTATTTGAAAAACAGTCCCTGCACGTGCCAGAGTCACAGAAAAGGCAGTTCTGGCTTGCCATACTGAAAAAAATAAATGCCATCGGAGTGAACTAGCGCTCCAAAAAGGACCTGAAAAAAATATGGTATGACCTAAAGAAGACAGCTAAGGTGATGTTGGGAGAGAGGCAGAAGCAGGCCACCGGTACAGGTGGAGGGAGGAACACAGCACCTGCACCAACTGCTCTTGAACTCGTGGTTGAGTCCATCTTCCAGCCAGAGAGTGTGAGTGGAATTGGCGATGCAGACAGCTCAGCCAGAGCTGCCAACAAACAAGGTTAGATGCATTCACAGCATGCTGTGCCCCCCACTCCCTACCCCAATCCCCAAAGAGGCATAGGGACTTCCACTCAGTACATGTTTTACTTAAAACGTGCAATGCATTACGGGAGATGTAGTCAGGAGTAACACATGTCAGAACAGTCAGTCCACTGACCCCAAAGGCATGTGACACCAATTAGAAAATAGCAAGCAGAGGACAGACACTGTGATTGGCAGGCATGAAATTTATTACAATGCAAATGCTGCCAGATAAGTGAGCATATGTACATTCTGTCTTCACAGGTGAGCCTTCTTGCAGGGCAGCTGAGAGGAGCAAAGCAAAGGCACCTAGGACACAGAGGAAACAGGAGGAGGAGGTCCAGTCTCCTGCTGGGCACACCACCCCACCACCAACACCACCACCCTCACCACCACCACCACCACCATCACCACCACCACCATCATCCACGCCACCAGCACCGAGAGGCAGGAGGCATCCAGTGGCCACCCTCCAGCAGATGGAGGTGTCCGAGGAGGGCAGCACAGGAGGACAACAGTCCCAGGTGCCTGGGAATGCCAACGGGGCAGGGTCACAGTCCCCTACAGAGCACCCCCACACAAGTTCCAGATGCTGCAGGGCAAGGGCAGCCAGTCCTCATTCTCAGGGCAAAGATGAAAGTGTGTTCACTAGGCTTGAAGGGAACATGTTGAAGGTCCAGCACCTACAAGGAAGAGCAATTAGGTCAGTGCAGCGGGAGATGGCACACATGAATGCCCACATGCACCGTATTGAAAAGGGCATCAGTTCCATCAACACTACCATGGCTGAGGGCATGCGGGACATGTCCGAGGCTGTGAGGCCGCTGTGCAGCAAATTAGATGAGTACCGTCTGTCAAGGCGCAGGGAGAGGCAAACACTTGATAATTACACCAACTGCTTCTCCACTGCCATGTCTCTGCTATGCAGGCGCTTGGTGGCCATGCACTAGCAGAAGGCACACTGCAGCCGTGATGTGGCAAGGGGGATGGTCACAGTGACCAGTGCACTTGAAGTGCTACAAACTGACAGGGTGGCCACTAGAGGTGATGGGGGTGAGAGTGAAGAGGCTATTAGCTGCAGTAGCATCACGCCCCCTCCCACAGAGTCCAGGAGGCACAGCGAACACCACAGCACGGCCACCTGATAGACTGGCAGTGCGGACAGTGGTGAGAAGGAACACGGCAGTGCAGCGCATGGGCGCAGGAAGTTGAGCCAGCCCTAACATGGTTTTACTCAATTGGGTGATGTAACCCATTTTATGTTAGGACACTGCATTTAATTTAGGCATAGCATGTGACGCACTTCATGTTGTGGTGGTGTGCTATGATCATTAAACACCATCACTCAAATACAGTAACTGGCTAGGTCTCCTTACCTACTCAGAATTAGTTGCGTGTTATCTAAGCCCATCTGTGTCTCCCATCTGGTGCTGCTGCCACACCTGCTGCGCTGTGCTCTGGCGGTTGACAGTCCTTACCCTCGTCCTCAGAGTCAGTTAGTTCCATAGCTGATCCTTTCTTTGTGGCAACGTTATGCAGCATTGCACATGTTGCTATTATTTTGCAGCAGATGATGGGGCAGTACTGACGTGCACCTCAACTTTTGTGGAGGCAACGGAACCTGCTTCTTAGTAGTCTAAGGGTGCGCTCCACAACGTTGCGTGCGCTTTTATGTGCCACATTGTATCTTCCCTCACTTGGGTTGGAAGGGTTGAGGTATGGAATTAGGATAAATGGCCGCATGGCATATGCGCTGTCACCTAAATGGGAAAGAAAGTACCATTAATTGGAGTCACCAATACATTCATCCAAGGTATACATCAGTGTGTGTCACATTGATTTACCTAGCAGGTATCCTTCTCCGAATTCACCACCATCCAGACGTGTGTAGATCCCACTGTTCTGGAATATGTAGGAGTCATGGGTTCTCCCTGGAAATTTGGCCACGATGTATTTAGTGGTGTAGTGTGCATCACATACCACCTGCACGTTTATGGAATGTGTGGATTTTGTGGTTGTGGTATATGTATTCTGTAGCAGCAGGTGGGCAGATTGGTATGTGCGTCCCATCAATGCACCCTATTACACGTTGGAACTGTGCCTTTTGGTAGAAATCCAGCTTTGTCTTCTGCAGTACCGCCTGTGTGCTGGGGAAGCGTATGTAGTGATGTATTCTCTGCATCATGGCATGCAAGAAGGAGTTGAAGAAACGGGACAAGCAACTCTGTGACACACCACCAGCCAGAGCTATCACACCCTGGTGTGCAGGCTACAGAGCACCAGAACATGTGTTGGTATGGCGTGCGCCCTGATGTCTGATGCTCCAGGTATGGGTGCAGGTCCTGTATCAGGTCTCGGATGGTTTGTGGGTGTAGCCTGTACTTCTCATATATTTCTGCCTCAGTCATTTGGAACAGTGTGAGACGCAGTCTGTACACACACTCTTCCCGTCTCCAGACCCTCAGACCTGCTGCTTGCAAACGTAGCCGCCTTGCTATAACGCAGAGGGCCGCCATTCTGTTCAGACTGTTGCATTTTGGGGCTGTTTTTATGCAGTGCACCTGATTACCACCTGCTTTGAGTCAGTGGTAATTACCGATTCTTAAATACCGATTTTTAGCAAATTCGGAATTACCAATTTTAGGTACATCGCATTTGCGAATTGTTACCGATTTCTAATTTACCGATTCGGTATTTTGGTGTCTGTCGATCAGTAAATAAGGAATCGGTTACTGGTTTCCCTTATTTTTACCGATTCCTTATTACCGATGGCATTCGGTAATACCTACATTGCACATGGCTAAATACCGGTCGGTAACGCTGAAATTTCCGAGTTTCAACATTACCGATCGGTATTTAGCCACCTACATCTGGCCCTAAGTCCTTATTTAAAATTGGTTAAAAATATCACCGTAGTTAAAAGCAGCTTTGACCTGGCCGAGCCGCGTAGTCTCTTCCATCTGTCAGGTTATGATAGGTCAACGGGTGCAAATTAAGAAATTAACCAAAGTATTGAAAGGGGAAAACCAATTTTACGTACCTTTGGCAGTCATAGAGGTGTTGAATAAAGCAGTATGTCTTGCAGATGGAAGGGTATGGAATCTTAAGAGAATAGTGAAATGCTTTGCACCGGATACGTCTGTGCAAGAGTCTGTTAGTTATGTGTTAGAACTAGAAGACACTATTGTGGATTACAGTGTTGAGACTGACTACAGTGGAGGGTCAGGAAGTAGGACCACTATTAGTGTGGGTCCATCATGTGATGAAACTTTGAAGACACATGAGAATACTTGTAATAACAGCAATGTTGGTGTACAGATGGATTCTAAGCGACAGAGGAATCTCCTGTGTGGTTAAACGTTTACATCTCTGGAAAATGTTCCTTTGTTTTCTTTCATTTTTTTTTGTTTTGTTTGTGGGAAAGGGGGGATGGTGGGATGGTGCCTAGTAATAATATTGTAAATAGAATTGTTGCTTTCCTATTAGCGATGTTTGCATGTGTAGAACAGTTGACTGAGAAGAAGCTCTTAGGACTTTCCCCTGTCTGCTCCTCCCATACTATGAATAAATAAAATGTCTTTTAAACCAATCATCTTATGAGAATCAGTAAATATTACAAGGCCTCACCACATATCAGGACATAGAGGGAGCAGAGGTACCTCAAGGCATTCCCTCTTCCATGTATTTACTCAAGTTCCTCCAGGGGCCTTCCAGTGCCTCTTAGTTTCCTATTTTGCCAAAAGAAAGGCGGACTCTTGAAATTTGCGGTCACCTTGGTCTTGGAGGTATGGGGTAACAACCCAGCATACAATCACCTGGAGAGCAGGGAATAAACTTTTCTGTGACTTCAGCAACAACTTTAGTTATCTCTTCCAGTAGCTGTTCAATAAGGGGTAAGTCCAGAACATATGTAGAACTTCAACTCCCACTCTCATCACTGTGAGTAGACTGCATCTACTGTGTGCGGGCATTTATTAGTATGCAATACATGGAAGTTGATCAAATTGAATTGGGCATTTCTAGATATTTTGGGGGTTCTCTCAAGTATGGTTACCCAGTCTCTATCTGTTGTGGGGACTCCCAGATCTGCTTCCCATCTGGCCCAAAGGGTTTCTAGTGGTTGAAGCATGTCCCCCGCATTGCTCTGTATAAGCACATAACAACTTTAACAGTGCCCCTGGATAAGCGAATGTATTGGTAGCCTTTTTGGTTTCTTGGTTCTGACCTACCTGCCCTCCAGTGATGTTTGAAGGCTGCGATCACCGCTCAGTGAAGTAAAAAGTGGCCCATAAGAAGATTGAATTACTCTTTGAATAGATCTCCAGCTTTCGTCGTTCCTGCCTCTACCCATTCCTCTAACCTCCTCTCCTGTCTGCCATGCGGTAAAACTTTCAGCATGGTAAAGGGCAAGTCGCATGAGTATGGGACTTGGCTATGTGTCTTCTGGAGACATTTGTTCCATCAATGTCGCATTACTCTGAACTCTCTGGTGTTGTTTATTGCAGGGTGTCATGTCTTCAATAACTCCCCAGTCAGCACGTCAAGTTCTGGGTCAAAAGGCTCACTATAGGACCCTGAGTCTGTCTGGCCATGAGCCATTTTCTGAACCATTGGAACTGCCCTGCCAAATAATAAGTCTTAAAGTCCGGGACAGCTATCCCCTGTCTATTTTCAGACATTTTAGCGTGGATAATAGCAACCTCTTCCGGCCTGACCTCCAAATAAAGGCTATGATCAGGGAATCTAACTAGGCAAATCGCGCTCTAGGGATCCATATGGAAAGCATTGCAAAGAAGAACAGCACTCTAATAAGCGCCACCATCTTCAATAGTACTACTCTTACCGCTACTAACAAGGGCAGTGTCTTGCAGAAATCTATATTGAATCACAATCCTAACCTGCAAATAACCCACTCCAGGGTTCACAGGTCTTCCGGAGGGTCACAGTCGGGAACAATCTGGATTTCTGCCAATTAACATTCAGGCCTAAAGTGGGCCAAACTCCTCCATCATTCTCCTAACCCCTGCTAAATAGTCTCCTGTATCGCGAAGGAAGATCTACAAATCACCGGAAAACATCACTATATATAGTGATGTAATGTGCCACTATTCATATACCCAGATATCAACTCCCAGTTCTGGCTAAGGAGGCCAGGGTTTCCACGGCTAGCTCCAAAAACCTTCCTTCACGCTGTATTGCCACGATATTGTTCGCCCCATACGTACGCTAGCCAGAGAATCTGTGTAAAGCAATCTAACCCATGTCAAGAAGTCTCTCCCCCCGATTGCATGTGTTCTATTACCCTATATATATAAAGCCTTTTCTATGCATTTTGCAAATACAGCTGCCTCCTCGCTATCACAATCATTAGCTTTCAACAACGGTAATAGTCGCCGTATATTGAGCGCCACATTTCGGCCCAGAATAAATCCTGCCTGGTCGGGGTGTATCAGTTTAATCATATAGAAGAGGAGCCCAGACACTAAAATTTGACAAAATATTTTAAAATACAGATCAGCCATCAACAATGACCAATAAGCCCTTCATACAGTGGTTTACCAGGCTTTGGTAGTGGTACTACCAGGGCCTTTCGCATGGAGCTGGGGAGGCAGCCTGTTGTTCTGGCTAGGGTGTAAAATTCCACAAATTTAAGGGCCAATTACTCAGCAAAGGTGGTGTAGAACTCAACTGGGAGTTCATCTGTCCCCAGAGTTTTACCCCTTGCTTGTTCCTTAATTGCTGTTCTAACTTCCTCTATGGTGACATTCTCGTCAAGCATCTCTGCCTCTTCAGCAGTAAGGTCCGGGAGGGGCAGTGGCGTGAGAATGTCCAGGATCTCCCCTTCATCGTGTGCTGCAGCACTTCTATATTAATAAGCATAGTAACTATCAAAATGCTGATTAATCTCCCCCTGTCGGATGTATGTCATTACAATGCATGCTTTTACCACGCATTCCTTTACAATGCAGGTTTTACAACACAAGTCGTTACAACGACTTGCGTTGGGGGGCGCTGGATAGTGGAATAGTTTAATTTACTATTCCAACTCCAGTCCCCGTGAACAGTAGGGAAGGTTTTGGATAGTAAATTAAACTATTCCCTATCCTCCAGCGCCCTCCAGCGCAAGTCGTTGTAATGACTTGCATTGTAAATCCTGCGTTGTAAAGGTACTGCGTGGTAAAAGTTGCGTCGTAAAGGTTATTTCCTCCCCCTGCGTATACCTTCTGAACACCTCCTCATCTTCAATTTCAGCTATGACCGAGTAAGGATCCAGTGCAGACCCTGTCAGCATGGGCTCACTCCATGTAGTGCCTGTAAACAAAGCATCGCAGTCTTTTCGACTTGGACTCACTCTCTCTTTAGTGTCCATTATGGTCTGCTGTATTTCTGGGTGTCCTGGTCTTTGTTTTTCTATGTCTCTCAATTCCTGCTCTGCCACCCCTACCTCTGTTAACAGAGTGTTCCTGATTCCTTTCAAAGCCGCTATACACTGGCCCTTAATCACAATCTTGATTGCATCCCACTCCAGCTGAAGGGAAGATGCCATGTCAGTATTGTCTGCAAAATATTATACAATCTTTCCCCTAATCTCACCTGGTCTTTTAGCTACCAGGGCGGAATTTGTGATCTGGGCCACTCCCATCTTTATTGTAAGAGACCTGGGTTTTGGTCTGACAGCGTACGAGCAAAGTATTCTATGTTGTACACTAGGCTGTGGATGTCGGGGGTGCATAACAAGGTGTCTAGCCAAACATACAATTCATGCTTTCCTGAAAAAAGGAATATTCTCGTAGCTTTGGGTGTGGTCGTCTCCACATATCTATTAGCCCTCATCTTGCCTGCCAGTCCTCAAAGGTATGGGCCGTTCGGTGGGCCAGGGTTTGCCTTAGTGGGGGGTGTGAGCTGTCCACCTGAGGGCATGCTACACAGTTAAAGCCTTCTACCATAATCATTGAATGGATTAGACAGGGTACTAAGCGGCTCGATAGGCTGGTCAGAAAAGCACCCTGTTCTACATTGGTACCAAACACATTTATTATAGCCACATCTCAACCGTCCAGTCTGCCCTTCACCCTTACATTCCTAGCCTTCGGGCCTTTTAGATCTTCTGTGTGCTGAATAGGGATGGTTACTCAGATCCAAACCAGTGTACCTCTGGTATTTGTTGAGTAGGGTGTATAATAAGCCTGCCCCCTTTTGGCTAGCAGGTGAGTCTCTTGTAAGAGAACAATGTGGATACCCCGCCTGTTCAAGTATGAGAATAGTTTTTAACACTAGGACATTGTTTGCATCCCCCTGATATTCCAGGAGAGGACCTTGTAAGTTATAGGAGTATACACTTTTTAAATTCATGTATGGCCCAGTGTTTGTCCCACCATATAGTATTCCTCCCACAGTTAGAAGGCAACTCCTGGTATGTCCTGAATAGATTGACTGCAGAGTTGCGACTCATGCTGTCCCCTTCAACCAAATAACAACTGGTACATTCATGCACCAGGGTAAGTAGATAATTATCACCATCGTAACACTTGTGAAACTTACAATTTGCAATTGCTCATGGGAGCACCCACGGCCTAATTTAGAGTGGGGTGAAGGCAAGGTCTGGCCCCCGTAGTGGTTCTACCCACCCAGTGTACATAAACTCGGGAGCTGCTTCAGACTCAAGGGAGATGAGTAAGGTGTCCCACCCTCCCACAGCACCTAGGGCCAGATGTAGGTAAATGTAATTTACAAATCGGTAAATGCTATGTAGGTATTTTTACCGATTAATTTAACGAATCTGTAGAATTCGGTAATTACCGAATCGGTATTTACCGATTCCGTAATTGCCATTGATTCCTATGGGCCTTGAGGCCCATAGGAACCTATAGCAATTACCGAATCGGTAAATACCGATTCCGTAAAATTACCGAATTCTACAGGGGGACAGGGTGTCACTTTGACACCCTGTTGCACCCCTGATTCGGGATTGTGTGCCATGTGACACACATACATGCCCTCAGGGCATGTATGTGTGCCACATGGCACAGGTGTACATGCACAGATGTGCATGTATACAGGAATTCGTTATTTACCATGCAATAGTATTACATGGTAAATAACGAATTCTTAGGGGCCTGTGGCACTGTTTCCAGTGCCACCTACATATAGATTTACCGATTCGGTAAATATACCGAATAGGTATTTTACAGAATCGGTAAATTTACCGAATCGGTAAATTCACCGATTCAGTAAAATATAGGCCCCCTATATCTCAATCACCAAATACCGGTCGGTAACGGACGAAATCGGCCGTTACCGACCAGTATTTGCTGACCTACATCTGGCCCCTAGTCTTTTAGACCAGATTTTCTCCCTCTCAGGGATTCTACTATATCATCCCTTGCAATATGATTTTGTTAGATGTTCCTGGAGTTACTCTGGGGAGATCTTGGCTTGAGGCCCTTAACATGCTAGTGCTGTAATCAGAGTCTGAGTCTCATGAGTCTCCTTGGTCTTTGCCGACACCCTACCCGCCCCATTGGCATTCAGTAAAGTAATTGCTGCCATCACTTTCCTTCTCTCTTGCTGGGTCTCGGACCTGGAAGGAGATCCACTTTCGCGCTTTGAATTATCCCTGCTTGCGTTTCGGCTTTGTTAGTACTGACTGGGTCCCGGCTGCAGCTGTTGGTCAATCCGATTCTAGCCCTATTGAGGGCTATTAAAGAATCGGGTGCTGGTTGGAGTTTTAACTCTGAATCTCGCTGGGAACATCACTGCATAGGTCATCTTCATCTGTTGTAGTCTCTTCTTCGCGTCTAGGTAAGCGGAGCATTGCCGTTGGACCACTTGGAAAAATTCTGACGGTACTGTTCTCCACTGAATGCAACCACTTTTGTAGATCTTGGTTGAGGATCTTGTTGTGGTCTTTGTAGAACAGAGGCCAGGCCAAAGCAGGATGTGGCGGTGCCCCCAGGAGTGGAAGTTTATCAGGCACTCTATGGGCTCGTTCAAAAGCGAAGGAGGAGAGGCCCTCCACTGCTAATTCCTCCTGAATACGTCTCTCTCTAGGTAAGCCATCATGTTGTTGCCTTTTCTTTTTTGGGTAAGGCGATCACCGTATACTATTTTGGTGACATCTCTTCTCAGTATCCTCCACCTGCAGTTGAAGGAATCCAAATATTCTGAGTCACATAACATTGTGAAACTTTTGAATAGCGTGTTTATTATTAGGTAAGAAAATGGTCATATTGGAGTATTGTCAAAATCTGAAGAAGTCCTTACAAACATTTGGCAGATACTAAAGTGGCAAAAAAAATAAAATAAAAAAAATACTAAAGTGGCAAATGAGACAAGAAATTACAATATGGTGACAAAAGCAGAAAGATCCAAATGGATGTCCCATCCACCTTTGTGGCACAAGGACTATGTAATGTAACCTCAAGGTTTACTACATCCCCCATCTTTAATTCAGATGTACATAGACATCTAACAGCAATTTGATTATTTTTAATTGTTCTCTACAGGGAGGAGATGTGTTATATTCTATTTCATTTTGTAATTCTATTTAATATTGTTGTTTGCATATCTATACTAATATAATAAAGAGAGAACCCAAACCTTTGAGGCGGGTAATCTCAGGAACCACAGCACCAATCACAACACCCAATACAGCGTTGGAAAGGGCAGTTGCAGCAGAAGGACATAGGCTATGTAGACGCCTACCATATACATTTAAAAGGTAAAATAACCGTGCCAGCAAAGTAGTCCCTTGTGGGTGTGTCTGCATTGTGCTGTGGGTGTGTGCTGGGGGGCGTGTCAATCACTGGGGGCATTCCGTCATGAGTGTTGTTTTTTCTTCCCAGGTTCTATACATTCCTGCTCCCTTTAAATAGTAATTCAGTGGAGGTCCCATTCTCTTAGAACCACCCCAAGCACAGTTATGGGCAAAAATAAAACTAAAAGGCCCTGCAAAGCAGTATGGGATAAGATTAGCATCATTATTAGCATTCATGAAAGGGTTTCAATGTTTTTTAATTTTACTCATCAGGGACATCTTGGGACGACGAGGTGAACTGCAGCTTGATGTATAATATTTTAAATGCTATTGCATTTACCTCATCAGGGACATCTAGGGACGGCGAGGTGAACTGCAGCTTGATGTATAATATTTTAAATGCTATTGCATTTGCCTCATCAGGGACATCTAGGGACAACGAGGCGAAGTCCAGCTTGATGTATAATATTTTAAATGCTATTGCATTTGCCTCATCGGGGACAACTGGGGACGACGAGGTGAACTGCAGCTCTTTGTAGAATTATTTGGATAATATAATATTCACTTCCCACTGCTAATCTCGTCCCATAATGCTTTGCAGGGGCTTGATGTCAAAATCGTCACCTCTCTCACTGCTTGCTGGAAGCTAATTTCACTTTTGTGAAATGACTATATGCATTTTAGCATGTAGAAATACTTGTTATTTTACCTTGAATATATGAGGTTTCTGTTTTAATAATTGGAAATCTGACGGAACGAAATATTGCGGATTTATTGTACCAAGTTCATGCCAATTCCACCCTCCCCTACTTTAAATACCCCTGCACCCCATAATCATAACCCACCCTTACTCTATAAAATACCCCAACACCCTTAAACACTAACCCATCTTAACCCTATAAATACACCCTGTACCCCAAAAGTCAAATCTATCCCTAAACCCTAAAAATACCTATGTACCCCGAAACCCAAACATAGCTCTGAACCCTATAAATACCCCTGTACCTCAAAACCCAAACCTACCCCTGAACCCTAAAAATACCCCTGTACCCCAAAACCCAAACCTACCCCTGAACCCTAAAATGCCCCTGTACCCCAAAACCCAAACCTAGCCCATAACCCTTAAAATACCCCTGTACCCCAAAACCCAAACCTACCCCTGAACCCTAAAAATACCCCTGTACCCCAAAACCCAAACCTAGCCAGAACCCTAAAATACCCCTGTATCCCACAACCCAAACCTAGCCCTGAACCCTAAAAATACCCCTGTACCCCAAAACCCAAACCTAGCCCTGAACCCTTAAAATACCCCTGTACCCCAAAACCCAAACCTATCCCTGAACCCTACAAATACCCCTATACCCTAAAACCCAAAACTATATCTGAACCCTTAAAATACCCAAACACCCCAAAACATATACCTCAGTACCCCAAAACATATACCCCTATACCCATACTTGCCTTATCCAAACATTTAAAAATAACATGCTTTTATCATTCATGCATTTACAACGAATTTCGTTGTAAATGTATGCATGGTAAAAGCATATGAAATGTAATGCCATGAGTTATAATGGCATTGCGGTGTCATGGTACTTTCGTAATGAAAGTATGCGGAGTGATGGTATGCGGAAAGAAAGTTGCGGAATAATGGGTGTTTACCCTCCCCCGTAAGTACATTGGTGGCACGGCAGCCCACATCTCCAGCAACATACTCATATTTTTTCACCACCGATTGGAAAAATGCACAGGTCTCTCTCATTGATGCCCAGCACCGACATACACTTTTAGACACACCTCCCACCACAAGTTCTAGAATTGCGAACTTTAGAGATGGGGAGCTACGTTTGAATCTCGGCATCAGCTCAACATCCTGTGATTCCAGGCAAATCGCTTTGTCTCCCCGTGCCTACCACAAATGAATGTGTTCTTCTGTAATGTAAATTGTGCTCATGCCATGTTGTCGAGTTCACGCTATATAATATTGCAAGGAAAATAAAGTAGGGAAACTCGAGTTCACACACTACTGAACGCGCACTCTTAAGTGCATCAGCAGTGCACTGTGAATCGGAGCGGCTCACAGGCCTGTCACAGATGAGAAATGCTATCAAAACGAAATCCTACGAAACAATATACTCCTGGCCGGCAGCAATTCATACCCGGACAACGTCGGGACGGGCTGCTAGTCATTCTATATTTTTGTCCTGCCCATCCTTCCTTTTACTCCTATATAGTATGCATCACACTATTTCCACTGTAAAACGTTAGGTATTACCATCCGTTTCAATACCAGCTTTATCTCAGCAGTGTATTTAACTTGACCTCCTATTGAAGCAAAACACAGAGCCAGATTCATCATAATATTGCGTTGGCCTTGCATCACGCATGGTGATGCAAGGACAATGCAATACTAAAATCATATTTACTAAGGAAAACAAGACCACCTGGCATTGGTTTTGTAAACCTGTGTAATGCAAGGCAGCACAAGTTGCTTGCTTGCCTTACTCTTTCCTGTTAAGGTGTTCTATGGGGCTTGGTTGTTACCATGCATTCACCTTTGGATTTTGGCGCATAACTATACTAACCAAGACTGGTAATCCTGGGAATGCATAACGCCTTCCCAAGGAGGGGTGTAACAAGGAGCAATATCCTTATTTCTAATTGTTTCCTCTTTCTAAGTGTGCTGAGACTAAGCATCTAGAAGCACCCCCCTATACCATCAATCTAAGAACAATTGACAGAGAAAAACGACACGCAGGGCCCAATTCACAGAATGAACTTAAGACTCAATCCTAAACTTACTACTCTATTGGTATTCACAGAATGCACTTACTACTTTTGGCATTCACAGAATGAATTTACTACTTTTGGTATTCACAGAAGTTAGGATTTTGTCTTAAGTTTGTCTTAAGACAGATTTAAGACAGACTTAAGACAGACTTAAGACAAAATCCTAACTTCTGTGAATACCAAAAGTAGTAAGTTCATTCTTTGAATGCCAAAAGTAGTAAGTGCATTCTGTGAATACCAAAATAGTAGTAAGTTTAGGATTGAGTCTTAAGTTAATTCTGTGAATCGGGCCCACCATTATTTCTCTGGTCCTCAATCAATGACTGCTGGTGAATTTTATAAACTGTACACTGATTGTGCCATGTGTCACATTCACAGATATCACTGTGGTCCCCAAAATAAGAGAAAACAAGGGATTGTATATATCATCTAATGTTATTCTTCTTCATTAGTAAACATGAAAAAGTTACATACAGTTAAAAAGACAGGTATGTACACATGACAAAATCAGACACAAATATGTGCATACAATATTGTTAATCAATTCCAACAACAGACATTAATAACCTGGGGGCATATTATCAAGGGGGTTATCTCCGCTTTTTTGGCTTTAAAAGCCAAGAAAGCGGAGATAAAAGTATCTCCCTATTACCTAGCTGTCGCTAACACCAGTTAGCGACAGCTAGTAGGAGATAGCGACCATCTTGGGTCCCACTTTGCATGTCAGTGATATTTATCACTAATGACATGCAAAGTTGGCGTGCCAAGATGTTAGCGACTGGAAACAGTCGCTAACATCGCTATCTCCTATTACCAACTTTTGGAGATATTCGCGCTAAGCGCGAATATCTCCAAAAGCTTACAACTGCCCTGAGCAGTTCTTAGCCATGTTATCCAATGGGAGGTGGATAACATGGCTAAGAGCATTAGCTCGGTAATGCATGAATATCGCTGACTTTTCAGCGATATTCATGCATTGCGGCCGATTTTTATCGCTTTTGCGATAAACCTTGATAATAGCAAGGTTTATCTGCGATAATTTCTGACGATGCTTAGCGTTAAAAAATTCGTTGCTAAGCATCGTTAGCGATAAATATCGCTTAACATTGCTAATATGCCCCCTGATGTGTTACATTAAATAGTGTTTGACATTTAATATATTCAATCACAGCAAAAATACATAAAACGTTAAATGTAGGACATAAGGTGTAAACATTTTACTTCTAGACTCTATAGTCCAAATGGTACTAGTTGGCCTTTTTCTTTGGTGGTTGGAGATCTTTAGCAATTTCTTGGTGAGGTCATTATTCACATCACCATTTTAAATAGACTAGTTTGTGCTTTTAAGATTGACGATAATTCCTCGCCACATCAATGCATACGCCAACACATTTTGACCTGTGTGTAGGGCCTTTTAACTTTTGTAGATGAAGGTCTTCTTCAGTGCTGGGGGCCTTTTATTGGGACATTATGTTGAAAACATACAAAAATAAATTATTTTGAAATCCCTCTTGTTCTCATCGAAAATGAAAATGTAAAGCTAATCACAGGGGAGATTTAATGCACATGAACATATTGTTCACATGAGGTAATCCTGCTACTTCGTGAGGTTCTTAGGTTCTAGGGCTGCGCTGGGAACGTTGAAGTAAGTTTATTCCAATGTTAAATTCCCATCCATCCAGCAAGCTCAGTAGGGGAAACTGCCCATTACTGAGTTAACAGTCATGACATGTAGTTCCATCACTACTCAAAGTAAATGTAAATGTTTGTATTTTATATAGCGCACTTCTACCTGGAGGCTTCGTAGCGCTGTATTCATACCACTGCGGAACCCATCCTGGCTTTCCTGTGAAATGTCCACTCCTGGGCACCCCCAAGGTGAAGCCAGGTATCCACAGCGCTGCTGGGGCTGTTGTGGAGATTAAGCAAGCTATTGCCCAGAGTCACAGAGTGGGACCCATGATTAGACTAGGCACCGAGGCGAGAATTATCAGGTCTGGGGAAATTGAGCCCAAGACCCGCCGAGGCGGGAATCGAACCCTGGTCCCAGGCCAGACCTCTGCATCAGAGTCTGCCGCTCTAACCATTGGGCCACACTTCTCCACTTCTCCAAAGTAATACAGAGTATGACATGCTCAAGATGGAACAAAGTAAATCAAAGGTTCAACATTAAACTTAAATGCACAATACTACACACCTTCACTCTGTATAACAAAACACCAATAGAATAGAACATAAGACAAATAAAGAAAAAAAGAAAAAAACATTACTTCATTTGTCCCATAACAAAGTCTTTAAATCTTGATGATTGTTTTATCATTCTTCTTCCCTTAGGGGGACTCACATTTGTATCTTCTTTCCATGTTGCTGAGGAAGTAGACAATGGTGAGACAGAGTTCGGGGCATGAGTATTGCGGCCGCCATGAATCACAGCATTATTCTTGATGACAAAAACCCTATTAAGATTCCAACTGTGAGAGCCTTCAGTCTTTACAACATGTGTCGGTACTTTTACCACTTTGTGTGGCCTTTGAAACAAAATAGATGTTTTTCTCCCTATGGGAGCTCTAATCATAACATAATAACCCACTCTGACCGGAGTGACTTTCACAGATGTTTTTGAATCAAAAACATGTTTACGTGCATCAAATTGTTTGGCTTCTTTGATCTTCCAATTGAATTCAGAATCCACAAGCCCTCTTTCAGATGCAGCTCTGTTGACCTAATGTGTTGCTATGACTGTGCTTAGGTGCCTCCCCTAAACAATTCAAAAGGGGTCTTCCCAGTTAAAGCATGCTGGGAAATTCTATAGGTCTCTACCTTTTTATTCACCTCCTTTTTCCAGTCCAGGTTACACTGTTTTGCCACGGAAATGATCTCCGTAAGAACTCGGTTAAAGCTCTCCACCATGCCATTGGTCTCGGGATGATATAATGCAAATTTTTTGTGTTTGTTGGAGCAGCTTCTCAAAAATTCTTCCATCTCCTTAGAGATCAATTCAACACCATTATCGGTTAATACAACTCCTGGCAAACCTTCCCTACTGAACACTTCTTTGAGAAACAAGATAATTTGTTTTGTATCGATGCTCCTAGTTAGTTTAATCTCTGTCCACCTGGAATACATATCAATGAGGACAAAAAGATAAACATCACCACTGGTGCCTTGCATGGGACCCATAATATTAAAAGCTAACTCTTCCCATGGTTTCTTTGGGCACTCTCTAACCACCACTGGTTGTGTCCTGGGTTTGAGGCACTTCTCACTCAAAGTACAAGGTACGCATTCTCTCACCAAACTTTCGACCTGCAGATCCATACCAGGCCACCAATAATTAAGTCTAAGCCTTTCTTTAGTTTTTGACTTTCCTTGATCCCCTTCATGAGCCAAGACTAACAAGTATTGACGAAGCACACTGGAGGAATCAATCTAGTTTCTCTAAATATCAAACCATTATGCTTAGATAATTCATGTCTGACATTCCAGTACTTCTCACTATCACCCTTAGATTTCCTATTACAATTTTTCTTGAGTAGAGATGATAATTCTGGCAACTCTTTATCCAAAGCACATTCTTCACGCCGAATCACTGACAAAATTTCGATTTCACTAAAATCGACCTACACAAATATCGTGTCTTAAATATAGATTACAATTACATCGACACCCTATACTTATTTATAAATTTACTAAAACATCGATCTCACTATATCGATATACAAAAATCTCGAGTAAACTAATTTCGACCACACTTATATCGAAATACAAAATATCGACTGTCATTAATATATATACCACAATACAAAAACATTGATTACCAAAATATAGACATCAATAATATCGACATTACCTAAATATCGACTTCTCTAAATTATTCTTACAGTTTCTAGAAACATTATACACATTAAATAAATTAACATTATACCCATATAACTAGGTATATACATAATAAACACTATTAAATAAATATATCTCTCTAAAATAATTATAATAAATTACTAAATCTATGATAACAATTAAAAATTACTTTTGTTATATATACACATATTTTTTAAATATAAATTTTTTACAGCTATACTATTTAATTATATTATATTTAAAATACTTACTAATACACAAACTCTCTGAATAAACATTTCACATTCAGCAAACTAAACAATTAAAATGAAAAAAATTCAAACTAACCAATAGAAACTTTTTTCTAGGTTTCTAACCAATCACAAACTAACACTAATTAAACATACCCTATATAAGGAGCTACAATTAAGACCCAAAAACCAGCAGAAATTATTCAGCTTCAAGGAAAACTGCACTTATTTCTACTACCCTAAAGATTGTTCTCATACGAATATACTACAAATCAACTAAAAGTAAGTAATCTTATGTTTCTGTATAAAATGTTACATTATTTGCAACATGCAGTTCATTGTCAATATCTAAAACTGCTTTTCTATCTATCTCTACATATTTCCTAAACAGATTCAAGGTTAACAAACAGATGAACATTTTCACGAAAAGTACAACAACAAAGTTGAAAAGTAAGTTTATTAAATGTCCTCTTTAAACACTAAGGGGTCCATTAGGATGTCGGGCGGATTGCCTCCGCCAGGGTAGCGGTGGCCACCGCCACCCTGGCGGAGGCAATCCGCCCGACATCCTTCCCAGCATTCCCCGCCGCCATATTACGATGGCGGAGGGGACCGCAGCGGTGGGAAACACCGCCCGCCTGTTTTCCGCCCCGGTCGCCTTGTGGCCGGGGCGGAAAAGGGATAACATTGTGGCGGTGTCTATCAGACACCGCCAGCCATATTACAATTGGCATTTGTCAATGCCTTTCCGTGGCGGCAATGCCGCCACTGAAAGGCATGTGGTCTTCACTCTGGGGGCCCCCTGCGGGCCCCCAGAGTGAAGTACAGGTGGGGGGTGCACATGGGGGGTACCTGTGGTACCCCCCTGCATTGTCATTTGCAAACCGGCAGGCACCGCGCGGTGCCTGCCGCTTTGCAAATGAAAATGTGAAAGTGCATTTTCAGCATTGTGGCGGGCACCGCAGAGAGCACCGCCCACCACAATGCTGAAAATACAGGATGTGCCCGCCACTGTGGCAGGCACATCCTAATGGCACCCCCGGGACCCCCGCCCTTATGGCGGGCGGTCCCGATTTACGATAGGATGACTAACTCATAAATTCCTACTTAAATGTCTAATTATTGTTTTTTATTAAACACAGTTTTCTAAGACTTAAAATGTGAAATGCTTACTTCTATTATAAATACTAAACTAAAGATTCATCATACCATTACTTTTTTCCACAGATACCTTTACTAACTAACGCTGCAACATAACAACAAACATTCTACCATCAACAACTACAAATTAAAACTAGGTAAGCATAGAAAACATGCCCAAGTACTAATATTTGTCTTTTAAACACTCACAATGTTAATATTTAACTGTTTGTATATTTAAAACAGGTTTTTTAAAAATAATATATACATCAGATTAAATGTTGCAAACTTTTTCATAATAAAACATAGTACCTTAGCAAATGTGTTATAAAAATACACATATAAACATTCACTAAAATATGCTTCATTTTCTTTCCACAGACCACTACAATCAACAAAAAGATCTCCTTAGAAAATCTACTACTTTTGAATAGGTAATTACCCACAAATGTTACATACTTATTTTTTTTCTCTTCTAATAAAATGACTATTTCTAATATTATTTAATACACCTTTTCTAGATTTAAGAAACCAACAATGACAGAAGATGCAAGATGTATATCATCTCAGAGAGGGAAATTTTTGTTATGCTATATGGGGTATACTTATACTCAGGAAAAACAAAAAGACCTTAAAGTTAACTGGAAATGTACTAAGTATTATTCTAACAAATGCTATGGTCGTGCAACAACCAGAGAAACAAGTGTGATTAATACTACTGAACATAACCATCCACCTAACATCTCTGAAATAGAGGTTCGATCTACTCTAGACAATATTAAGGAATTAAGCAAAACCTCTGACTTACCAACTAGTGTAATACTTAAGGAATTCATACCTAGAGTACCTAGAGAGGCAAGAGGTCAGTTACCAGCTATAGCTGCTATAAAAATAACTATTGCTAGAACCAAAAAATCTAGTACACCAACAATAGCAACACCGACAACTTTTGAAGAAGTCATAATTCCACCTGAGCTTACCATAACTCATAATGATGAACCTTTTATCTTCTATGACAACAACAACAAAGATAAAAGGATAATAATGTTTGCTACAAACACCAACCTTAACAAATTAACAGATAGTCAAACATGGATGATGGATGGCACTTTTAGCATATGCCCTAAACCATTCTATCAATTATATACTATACATGGGCAATTCCACAATACCTGCATACCATTCATCTATTGTTTGTTACCAAACAAACAAACTTCTACATACACAGAAATACTAAACAAAATTAAAGAAGAAACAAGAGTCTTCTTCCCCCTAAAAATTATAATTGACTTTGAACAAGCAATGATAAATTCTATCCTTAAAATTTATCCACACACATCCATACAAGGATGTTACTTCCATTTTAACCAATGTCTATGGAGAAATTAGCAAAAATTAACACTTAGGCGTCGATTCCGATCCGGTAAAAAGCGCTCCGAATTGCTGTTCGGAGCGTTTTTCCCCGTACGAATCGTACCTGTAGGCGTCCCCGTACGAATCAGCAAGTACGATCACAATCTAAAGCGTCACTCCGTACGATTCGTAAAAAAGCCCGTACAAATCGAAAGTCCATACGAATTGCAGTCGGCTGATGCACCACGCAGCGTCCGTACGTAAATAGACCGCGCCTTCCGAACCAGGAAGTACGATCCGTGTTGAACACACTCCGTACGGCTCTTTTTCTACGAGAGCTCTAAACTACCGTAAAACCACACTCCGGCAAGACCCGCACCCAGTACACGACAAGCAGGACATGAACGCCATCGTCCGTCTCATCCGTCACGGCCACCACCTCGTACTTAGAAACCGACGACGGCGCAGAAGGTGAGCACAACGAAGTCCAACATACCTGTACGTATTGCCAGACGGGTGCATCGCCATTGCACGATTGTAATGTCTGGGTATGTAGCGCCACACACTCCCGCACATCACCAGTGTAATACGGAGAGAGGCCGTATCTTCGTCATCGATCACGGGGTACGGTACGTCACCACACAACAGTAGAGTAATACGGGGGCGGGCCCACCTACGTCATCGACCACGGGGTACGGAACATCACCGCACATCAGTAGAGTAATACGGTGACAGGGCGCACCTACGTCATCGACCACGGGGTACGGAACGTCACCGCACATCACTAGTGTAATACGGTGACAGGCCGCACCTACGTCATCGACCACGGGGTACGGAACGTCATCGCACATCAGTAGAGTAATACGGTGACAGGCCGCACCTACGTCATCGACCACGGGGTACAGAACGTCACCGCACATCAGTAGAGTAATACGGTGACAGGGCGCACCTACGTCATCGACCATGGGGTACGGAACGTCACCGCACATCACTAGTGTAATACGGTGACAGGCCGCACCTACGTCATCGACCACGGGGTACGGAACGTCACCGCACATCACTAGTGTAATACGGTGACAGGCCGCACCTACGTCATCGACCACGGGGTACGGAACGTCACCGCACATCAGTAGAGTAATACGGTGACAGGGCGCACCTACGTCATCGACCACGGGGTACGGAACGTCACCGCACATCAGTAGAGTAATACGGTGACAGGGCGCACCTACGTCATCGACCACGGGGTACGGAACGTCACCGCACATCACTAGTGTAATACGGTGACAGGACGCACCTACGTCATCGACCACGGGGTACGGAACGTCACCGCATATCAGTAGAGTAATACGGTGACAGGCCGCACCTACGTCATCAACCACGGGGTACGGAACGTCACCGCACATCAGTAGAGTAATACGGTGACAGGGCGCACCTACGTCATCGACCACGGTGTACGGAACGTCACCGCACATCACTAGTGTAATACGGTGACAGGCCGCACCTACGTCATCGACCACGGGGTACGGAACGTCACCGCACATCACTAGTGTAATACGGTGACAGGCCGCACCTACGTCATCGACCACGGGGTACGGAACGTCACCGCACATCAGTAGAGTAATACGGTGACAGGGCGCACCTACGTCATCGACCACGGGGTACGGAACGTCACTGCACATCAGTAGAGTAATACGGTGACAGGGTGCACCTACGTCATCTACCACGGGGTACGGAACGTCACCGCACATCACCAGTGCAATAGACGTGTGGGACATACGTCTGCTATGTCAACGTAAGTCTAACTGGTGTATAGTAAATACATCCACCACTGCCCACCACTTCCCAGCATCAGCGTGCCCACCACTGCCCACCACTGCCCAGCATCAGAGTGTGTGTGTGTGTCTCTAACACCCCCACCACTGCCAAGCACTGCCCAGCATCAGAGTGCCCACCACTGCCCACCACTGCCCAGCATCAGAGTGTGTGTGTGTGTCTCTAACACCCCCACCACTGCCCAGCATCAGAGTGTGTGTGTGTGTGTCTCTAACACCCCCACCACTGCCCACCACTGCCCAGCATCAGAGTGCCCACCACTTCCCAGCATCAGAGTGCCCACCACTGCCCAGCATCATAGTGCCCACCACTGCCCAGCATCAGAGTGCCCACCACTGCCCAGCACTGCCCAGCATCAGAGTGCCCACCACTTCCCAGCATCATAGTGCCCACCACTGCCCAGCACTGCCCAGCATCAGAGTGCCCACCACTTCCCAGCATCAGAGTGCCCACCACTGCCCAGCATCAGAGTGTGTGTGTGTGTCTCTAACACCCCCACCACTGCCCAGCACTGCCCAGCATCAGAGTGCCCATCACTGCCCACCACTGCCCAGCATCAGAGTGTGTGTGTGTGTCTCTAACACCCCCACCACTGCCCACCACTGCCCAGCATCAGAGTGCCCACCACTTCCCAGCATCAGAGTGCCCACCACTGCCCAGCACTGCCCAGCATCAGAGTGCCCACCACTTCCCAGCATCATAGTGCCCAGCACTGCCCAGCACTGCCCAGCATCAGAGTGCCCACCACTTCCCAGCATCAGAGTGCCCACCACTTCCCAGCATCAGAGTGCCCACCACTGCCCACCACTGCCCAGCATCAGAGTGTGTGTGTGGCAAACACCCCCACCACTGCCCAGCTCGTACATCAAAAACATACCATTGTCAACCTCATTACCCTCAGGAGATAGACACATTTTAGCAGACCTAAATGTGAACATCACACCAGCTCCCAGGCACACAGGAGTCACAGACATCATCACACTAACTACAAATATGAAAAGCAAAATAATAGCTTTATTCAGCGGATTCACAAATGAAAAGCAAATGAGAGTCCTCGCTCATTAAAGGCCAATGGCCAGTCCAATAAAGTCTCAGCAACAGTTTGTGCCTCCATGGGTGTTATCTCACCCAAACCTGCCTGCACATGGCGTTGAATCTGCTGTGGTGACTATGGGGGCACCATCTGTGGAATCCTCCGGCACCGCATGGACAGGAGAGGGAAGGACAGGTGGAGTGGGTGCAGGTGAAGTGGATTCATCCACACTGGTTGGGGCATCGCCGAAAGTAGATTCAAAAACCTGGCTGCACACCTCAGCCAGTGCGGAAAAAACCACCTGAACCCGGGGACACATTGGGGGTGGAAGTACAGGGCTGTGAGTCTGTTCTACTGGGTGTGTGGATGCGTGTGTGAGGTGTCTCCCCTCTCCCTGTGGGTGTGCCTACTTGCCCTTGAGACTGTGTGCGTGGAGCTTTGAGCTTCTTATGCTGTGTGTGTGCGCTGGGTGTGTCTGACCTGTGGCGTGTGCGTGTATGCTGTGTAGGTATGTGAGAGGAAGAGGTGGATGGCTCTGAAGGATGGGCGGGGGGCAGATGCTACTGGGTGTACATAGCTGCTGTCAGTGTTGATTCAATGGCAGCCACACTCCGACGCAGATCAGACATGGCTGATGACATGCCCTCCATGAACGACACCACCTGTGTAATCAGTTGTGTATGTCCATGGAGGACAGTCAGCATGGATGACTGACCTACTGCAATCTGCCGGAGTAGGTCCACAGTCTCAGCACTGAGGGCAGCAGGGGACACAGGGGCAGGGGCTGCGGTGCCGGGAACAAAGGAGACACGGGGGCTAGCACGGACCCTAGGCACACCAAGGACTGGGAGTGTGGAGATGGGACTGGAGGAGGGGAGGGCAGCCAAAGATGAAGGAGTGACCATTGCTGCATATTCCCCCCCCCTCCTGAGAGTCTGACTCGGAGTCGTTGGCATGGTAAGATGTATCAGTCACATGTCGTCCGGCCTGCAGACTCTCCTCACACTCTGTGCCACTGCCTCCCTCTGACACCTCAAAGCAGGTGGTACTGTCGGTGTGTCCCTCTGCCTGGTCCGCTCCTGTGTCTCCTCCAGATTCAGATGATGATGCTGTGAGTAAGCATGGACGGATTTTGCGAATTGGCAATCCGCGCAATTGCGTATTTACGGATTCGCAATCCGCAAAATCCGCGAACTCTCGCGAATTTTTATTTTTTTTGTGTTCCCAAGGATTTCTGCCAGTTCGCGAGGATTTTGTACCAGTTCGCAAACGCGAACCTACTTTTCGGGTAGCAACGGTCGTGAACATGTTGTTTCTACATCTGGTTCATCACAGCACCGTCTGTTTCACCACTGCCACCCTCTGGCTCACCCATGCCACCCTCTGGCTCACCCATGCCACCCTCTAGTTCATCACTGTAGATTATGGGTGGAAAAGCACACCTGCCCTGCCTCAACTGACATAAATGAATTAGGGGCTGATTAATGTGTTACTGAATTTGAACTTCCTGGCTGGAACCTGCTTCCTTATCTGTAATTGCTTTCTCTGAGCCTGCTGTGAGGGTCAGAGCAGGGTCATAGAATAGTTGCAAGTAGGCAACTGAACTCTGGAGGGGCCCCTCAGGAAGCACTACAGGGAATGGTTACTAATGATAAGATTGAACTTTTGCACCTGCTGAGTGCTTTCAGTTTTGCAAAAATCCAAATATCCAGCAGCATCCACAAAAAGTAATCCTTCCAGGTCAAGATCCCTGGCACCTGCTTCCTTATCTGTAATTGCTTTCTGTTGCAGTGTAATTTTTTTAACAGGACCTTTGTTGTATACTTGTAGCTATTCTCTGAGCCTGCTGTGAGGGTCAGAGCAGGGTCATAGAATAGTTGCAAGTAGGCAACTGAACTCTGGAGGGGCCTACAGGGAATGGTTACTAATGATGAGTTTGAACTTTTGCACCTGCTGAGTGCTTCCAGGTCAAGATCCAAATCAAAGTGACCAGCACATGAAGAAAGCACTGAGAGGAGCCTGCTGGACAGGAACAGGAAGTTGGAGACTGTGGGGCACTTCCTTCCCCCCCCCCGCCAAAATGGACTCCTTGCAAAAAAAAGTGCAGGCAAATGTCAACCTGAGGAGTTATTCTAATAAAAATCATAATTTTCAAGGTTTATGCTGCCTGCTGGTGGATTTCTTGTGCGAAATTGCAAATTTTGCAATCTCGCAATTGCGAGATTGTCGCTGCCCGCCGCATCTACATTTTCGCAAGTGTTTACTCCCGCGAAATTGTATAGTATTCTAGTTGGCAAGTGCGACCAAGCAAAAAAATCCGCTTCGCACGGATTTACGAATTTTCGGTGAGTTCGCGGATTGCGAATTTACAGAAAATCCGCAAAATCCGCGAGCGGAACGGATTTTACGCCCATGCTTAGCTGTGAGCAAGGAGAAGAATGAAAACATATCAGTCACCTGTACACATCAGACATATCAGCTGCAAATCATTTTGCCTCAGTTCTCAACATGGCATGCATCATGAGTCACATGACACTGAACTCTGCATAATGACAAGTCTACTTGTGGACAAATGTCAGAGACACAACGCTCAATGTATAATAGGAGACAAGGTACAGGCAAGGCAAATACTTGTATGAGAGACACAATCATGATCCACTGCTTGACAACAGGATAGCTGATGATGCATCAAAGTTCATTAGCCAACCCTGCCACCCAAATCAAGACCTGGTCATGTTTGAATAGCTTTGACTCTGTGCCACATTAGAAAAGTCCTGCCCGAACTGCCATGTGATGCCATCCAGGGACCTGAAACAAGTGTTCCATCACCTCACACTGCCATCACAGCTTTCTACACCCAAAGTCACATTGTGTGGCAGACCATCAATACTATGTACAAACAACATGCAACAGATTTTGAGAATATGCACACATGCACTGCCCAGTGTGAGTATGCATAATGCCAAAATATTGCACATGTACATTGTGCACCTGTAGCTAACACAAGATAATTAGAAAGTGTACCATGGACAAAGGCCACTGAGGCTGACTTGTGCAGAAAACACATGTTGAGACTCAAGAACAGTGCCAAAATATGAAGAAGGGCAGACACAGTGCACATGTGGTGCTACATTTAAGGTACCAACATGTGTCACAGACCCCCCTACAACATGATGATGTGCAAAGGAAGATGCATACTGAGACATTGCACCATAGGAGTACATGTCAAAAACAAGCATTAGCCAAAGCAAAGCTCTAATGTGGAGTAGGGCAAGGCATGTAAAGAAGCAGCTGCTGACACTGGGACATTCAAATGCCAATGCATGAAGTGCCTGTCTGACCACACCACTCAAACTATGGGAGTGTTACCATGCCTTGGAGCACTTCAGGTACCATTTCACACACACATGACAACAAACATACATGTACCTACCCCCTTTGTGCTGCTGTCCCTCCTGCAACTGCCTACGGAGGTCTGGGAACACCACTTCCAGGACCCGGAGCATGTTGGGGGTGAGGTGGCGGCTGCCGCCATGCCGGCGTGGAGCTTCCAGCTTCGGCTGGACTCTGGCGATGCGGCGGGTCCAGCACCGGATGTCCTGCCACCTCTTCTTGATGTTTCGGAGCCTCCTGCGAGGCCCCCCCTCTCTCCTGACAGCCCTGGCGATGTCCACCCAGATTTCACCCTTCTCATAGGCAGATACCTGTCACAAATGTAAAGTAAAAGAACATCAGTATAGCTGGTCCATGTTCCAAAGACACCCATATGTGCACAAAATACATGAGGACAACAGGGCATCGTATGCCACACACATTTGCATCATTGTCCAGGAGTATGTGGCCTGTGTGCAAACACAACTGCATTGCATCACATTGAAATTCTACAGATGACACGAGGGCTGCAAATCACTCTTTGAGCATGGCACTCACTGAACAATATATGCTACTTCTGGGTGTACTGCAGCACGTGACATGCTGTCACACACCACACTACAACAAATAACTCTCTTGTAACAACACTGTGCACCCTGGCACTCACTCACAACAACATTGCATCTATCCACTATACATACACAGTGGCTAGGATGTCACACACACAACAGGTGCACACTCCAAGGTATTGCACACATCACTCACCTGATCCTCTGGTCTCCCATACAGCTTGCTGAAGTTTGGCAGGAGGGCATCCAGCAGGGCCTTGTTCTCACCATCAGTGAATGCAGGTGCCCTCTCCATGCTCAGCTAATCAGGGTCCAGAGGATTCAGAGACAGCAGCTGTGGTTACCACACCAATGTTGTGCAGGCAAGTGCCCTCCCACAGCCACATGCTGCCTTATATCTGTGCTGCAGAGGGTCTGTGAGTCCAAGGAGTACTGTGTGATAGGCCACCATATTTTGCATCCTATGTTCCATCCAATCACATCACACATAAGCCCATGACACACATATGCATGGTTTGAAAATAGAGCCTGAGCTGAACAACAACTTTCGCAACATTGTATACTTTTTCCAAACTGATTTTTCCAGGACACCTGTAGGAGTTTTAAAAAACTCCGTATCCATGACAACCTGGTTGCATTTTGAACAGTACACTGTTCCCCTAGTTGTTCCCTATGCATTTATTCAAATTCCCACCCAAGTACGGTGACATTGCCATTGCCAATGCAACACATTTAATGGTGTAACGAGGCATACACACGCACGTACCATTGGGGTACGCTTTGCTCGCGTATAGCCGAAATGCAATAGGGAAACGAGGCCGACACACGCACGTACCATTGAGGTACGCTTTGCTCGCGTATAGCCGAAATCAATAGGGAAACGAGGCCGACACACGCAAGTACCATTGGGGTACACTTTGCTCGCGTATAGCCGAAATGCAATAGGGAAACGAGGCCGACACACGCACGTACCATTGGGGTACGCTTTGCTCGCGTATAGCCGAAATGCAATAGGGAAACGAGGCCGACACACGCACGCACCATTGGGGTACGCTTTGCTCGCGTATAGCCGAAATGCAATAGGGAAACGAGGCCGACACACACACGTACCATTGGGGTACGCTTTGCTCGCGTATAGCTGAAATGCAATAGGGAAACGAGGCGTACACACGCACGTACCATTGGGGTACGCTTTACTCGCATATAGCTGAAATGCAATAGGGAAACGAGGCCGACACACGCACGTACCATTGGGGTACATTGCGTAAGACATGGTCAAGTGAACGATTGTGTAGGCTGCGTCCCTGTCCACCTTCATGTCACCATTGGGAGAGTTACACCAGGAAATCACACAGCAGGGATGTAGTCTACACTCATGTCAACGATGTGGATGCATACATCAGCATGGCACACATAAATCAGGATGGGCCAGATGTGGCAGACATTGAAGAAGCACAGGGATTGTGACCCTGTGCCTCAGTTAATGTGTGAATAGCTTGCACAACATGTCATCAATCATGATGCACATGTGCATCACATGCATTCAACAATTTCCACCCGAGTAACGTCAGCAACATGTTGCGAGGCACATGAACACTGGAATGGCCCACAATTCAGTACAGGGAACTGGCACATGATGACAGCAACATGCCCACTGTCACAGAGGTGTCATAGCCGCACAGCATGACCCTGTGTGACCACGTCATGTGTGTGCCATGTGCGACATTGTGCATGCTGGTTGCATATGCGATGAACAGGTCAGTAACGTATTACTCACCTCAGAATATCCCCACATGTCATCCTGGACATGGCAATTTCCGTTATGCTGTACACTTGTGTGTTGGTGTGTAAATACTCTGGCTCTGCAAGTGTCATTGGCGTTGAGTGTGCCGTGATGACGTTGTCTGAGTAGTCATATGTCACCTCTGCGTGCACACGTCAGGTCCTCTGTTTGTTTCACAACACCAGCGCAGGTCCGGTCTAAGTGTAAGCTTACACATTTTGTACCCAAAATCATTGTACAAACACTTCTGACCATTTAGCTTTTATTGTCATACTCAAGACGGTGCCAATAGGGATGTAATTTACAAAGCCTGTGAGGAATGAAAAAGACTCATGTTGGTGACTGACCCTCACCGTCTGTGTCTCCACGGTTTTCACGTCAGGCACAACAACAAGAGCTGCTCCGATTGCGGGGACCAGACATATGAATCCAGGTGTGATTGGTCCCACAAGCTACTCAGACTCCAGCAGTTGGCACAGCACCACAATAGCTCATGGTTGGGATGTAGGACGAGTGCATGTGTGTGGGTGTGGAGACATCTGAGCCCCTTATTTGTTCATCAGTCCTCCAGGCCAAACTCGTCAGGTAAACAAAAGAAGTCAGAGATATGTAATTGCATTAACAAATCACCACGATGCAAGTGCAATACTGCATGGGATTAGGGTGACAGCGACCACACGGCTCCATCAGAATTGCAGCCATCGTAGCCAGCACCACGACCTACGGTCCCAGCCCTGCATGTGACACAGGAGGAGTAAGTGCACTTCCTCATGTCCATGATGTCCCTCACCCCGCCCACGGACTAAGCGTCAGCTTCTGGCCCAGCGTACCCGTCTGGGGGCAGTAGCGCCTCTGTTAATTTGCCCCTGACGCCATCACTTGCTGAGTGACGGACGCAGGCAGTGCATACGTCCCAGAACCGCTGTGACAGACAGTATCGGAATGTTCATCCTGGTCCCCGCTGGTTCAACTCACAACCTCACTGCCAAATATCCCCCAGGTGTCAGGCGTGGCGCCGTTCTCGGGTGGTGCTGGCCCCGATACCACACACTGTACAGCTCCGCTATGGTAACTGTGTGGCGGAACACCGCTCTTAATGCTGCATGGGAATTTAAAATCAATGAGCCGGCCACACCTCATTACAATGGGTGCTAATGAGTATTGGGAGGGTCATGAAGACCCACTGGGACGTGAGTGTCAGTCCCAAGACCACAGGACAGGTGGACTGGGGGATGCGAGTGGTGTGGACACCTAGCCAGACACTGGTGATGTCTCTACTCAAAACGTGTTTTTGGATGAGTGGGCAACGTACAGTGTTGTGTTTATGTGGGCGGACGGAACCATGGCCCTTCATCTCCCCGTTGCTGCGGTGAGGACCAACTTGTCACTGAGGTCCTTAAACTACACTAACGCTACGCTGAGCCTCTGCAGGCCTATCTTGATGAAAGTACTGTATGTATATTGGCAAGCATGTACAGCCATGCAGCATGTTTGGCTGTAGATAGGCACGTTGTCAGACCCCCACACCCCTACCCGGACTGACCATGTTCCCTGTCCTCCCACCCCACCCCAGGAAGCATCTGCATCCAGGCCTCAAAACCACAGAACACATTCCCGTTTGCTCCGCTGTAGAGGGTATCCAAGAGGTACAGGCACTATGCAAAGATGTCATCATCCTCCCTGACTCTGGGAGTAATGTTTTGCAACTTCACATGCATCTTTGCCCGCTACCCACACTCTCTGTGGGATATGGTTGTGTAACAGCTGCCAGTGTATGCGTTGTAGGTACGGCCCAAACTTGGCCACGCCCTTGTCGGATGCCAATCTACGACACTGGTTTTGTTCCGCTGTGGCCTGGATAGCCCCGACTCACTGGTCAGATCGATGGCACCCAGGGAGGCTGATTAGTCCTAAGCTATGTATGTATTGAAATTTGGCACTTTGCTACTGCCTACTGTTCCTTACAGATATTTGGTTACAAAAGGTAAGTAACTAGTCCATTACAGTTCTGTGCATCTGCTGTAGGAGCATCTATGTTGTGTCCTTGCTGTGATGGCAGGGTTACTAATGTACACACACCATGCCACGTGTGTTAATGACCCGTTCACATGTGTGATGGCATCACAGACCATTAGTGACAAATCTAATAATCATGCTGTATGATGATGGTTATGTTATTGTCTCAATGTATGGTAGGAGACAAGGTACAGGCAAGGCAAATACTTGTATGAGAGACACAATCATGATCCACTGCCTGACAACAGGATAGCTGATGATGCATCACAGTTCATTAGCCAACCCTGCCACCCAAATCAAGACCTGGTCATGTTTGAATAGCTTTGACTCTGTGCCACATTAGAAAAGTCCTGCCCGAACTGCCATGTGATGCCATCCTGGGACCTGAAATAAGTGTTCCATCACCTCACACTGCCGTCACAGCTTTCTACACCCAAAGTCACATTGTGTGGCAGACCATCAATACTATGTACAAACAACATGCAACAGATTTTGAGAATATGCACACATGCACTGCCCAGTGTGAGTATGCATAATGCCAAAATATTGCACATGTACATTGTGCACCTGTAGCTAACACAAGATAATTAGAAAGTGTACCATGGACAAAGGCCACGGAGGCTGACTTGTGCAGAAAACACATGTTGAGACTCAAGAACAGTGCCAAAATATGAAGAAGGGCAGACACAGTGCACATGTGGTGCTACATTTAAGGTACCAACATGTGTCACAGACCCCCCTACAACATGATGATGTGCAAAGGAAGATGCATACTGAGACATTGCACCATAGGAGTACATGTCAAAAACAAGCATTAGCCAAAGCAAAGCTCTAATGTGGAGTAGGGCAAGGCATGTAAAGAAGCAGCTGCTGACACTGGGACATTCAAATGCCAATGCATGAAGTGCCTGTCTGACCACACCACTCAAACTATGGGAGTGTTACCATGCCTTGGAGCACTTCAGGTACCATTTCACACACACATGACAACAAACATACATGTACCTACCCCCTTTGTGCTGCTGTCCCTCCTGCAACTGCCTACGGAGGTCTGGGAACACCACTTCCAGGACCCGGAGCATGTTGGGGGTGAGGTGGCGGCTGCCGCCATGCCGGCGTGGAGCTTCCAGCTTCGGCTGGACTCTGGCGATGCGGCGGGTCCAGCACCGGATGTCCTGCCACCTCTTCTTGATGTTTCGGAGCCTCCTGCGAGGCCCCCCCTCTCTCCTGACAGCCCTGGCGATGTCCACCCAGATTTCACCCTTCTCATAGGCAGATACCTGTCACAAATGTAAAGTAAAAGAACATCAGTATAGCTGGTCCATGTTCCAAAGACACCCATATGTGCACAAAATACATGAGGACAACAGGGCATCGTATGCCACACACATTTGCATCATTGTCCAGGAGTATGTGGCCTGTGTGCAAACACAACTGCATTGCATCACATTGAAATTCTACAGATGACACGAGGGCTGCAAATCACTCTTTGAGCATGGCACTCACTGAACAATATATGCTACTTCTGGGTGTACTGCAGCACGTGACATGCTGTCACACACCACACTACAACAAATAACTCTCTTGTAACAACACTGTGCACCCTGGCACTCACTCACAACAACATTGCATCTATCCACTATACATACACAGTGGCTAGGATGTCACACACACAACAGGTGCACACTCCAAGGTATTGCACACATCACTCACCTGATCCTCTGGTCTCCCATACAGCTTGCTGAAGTTTGGCAGGAGGGCATCCAGCAGGGCCTTGTTCTCACCATCAGTGAATGCAGGTGCCCTCTCCATGCTCAGCTAATCAGGGTCCAGAGGATTCAGAGACAGCAGCTGTGGTTACCACACCAATGTTGTGCAGGCAAGTGCCCTCCCACAGCCACATGCTGCCTTATATCTGTGCTGCAGAGGGTCTGTGAGTCCAAGGAGTACTGTGTGATAGGCCACCATATTTTGCATCCTATGTTCCATCCAATCACATCACACATAAGCCCATGACACACATATGCATGGTTTGAAAATAGAGCCTGAGCTGAACAACAACTTTCGCAACATTGTATACTTTTTCCAAACTGATTTTTCCAGGACACCTGTAGGAGTTTTAAAAAACTCCGTATCCATGACAACCTGGTTGCATTTTGAACAGTACACTGTTCCCCTAGTTGTTCCCTATGCATTTATTCAAATTCCCACCCAAGTACGGTGACATTGCCATTGCCAATGCAACACATTTAATGGTGTAACAAGGCGTACACACGCACGTACCATTGGGGTACGCTTTGCTCGCGTATAGGCGAAATGCAATAGGGAAACGAGGCCGACACACGCACGTACCATTGGGGTACGATTTGCTCGTGTATAGCCGTAATGCAATAGGGAAACGATGCCGACACACGGACGTACCATTGGGGTACGCTTTGCTCGCTCAATCATGATGCACATGTGCATCACATGCATTCAACATGGACATGGCAATTTCCGTTATGCTGTACACATGTGTGTTGGTGTGTAAATACTCTGGCTCTGCAAGTGTCATTGGCGTTGTGTGTGCCGTGATGACGTTGTCTGAGTAGTCATATGTCACCTCTGCGTGCACACGTCAGGTCCTCTGTTTGTTTCACAACACCAGCGCAGGTCCGGTCTAAGTGTAAGCTTACACATTTTGTACCCAAAATCATTGTACAAACACTTCTGACCATTTAGCTTTTATTGTCATACTCAAGACGGTGCCAATAGGGATGTAATTTACAAAGCCTGTGAGGAATGAAAAAGACTCATGTTGGTGACTGACCCTCACCGTCTGTGTCTCCACGGTTTTCCCGTCAGGCACAACAAGAGCTGCTCCGATTGCGGGGACCAGACATATGAATCCAGGTGTGATTGGTCCCACAAGCCACTCAGACTCCAGCAGTTGGCACAGCACCACAATAGCTCATGGTTGGGATGTAGGACGAGTGCATGTGTGTGGGTGTGGAGACATCTGAGCCCCTTATTTGTACATCAGTTCTCCAGGCCAAACTCGTCAGGTAAACAAAAGAAGTCAGAGATATGTAATTGCATTAACAAATCACCACGATGCAAGTGCAATGCTGCATGGGATTAGGGTGACAGCGACCACACGGCTCCATCAGAATTGTAGCCGTCGTAGCCAGCACCACGACCTACGGTCCCAGCCCTGCATGTGACACCGGAGGAGTAAGTGCACTTCCTCTTCTCCATGATGTCCCTCACCCCGTCCACGGACTAAGCGTCAGCTTCTGGCCCAGCGTGCCCGTCTGGGGGCAGTAGCGCCTCTGTTGATTTGCCCCTGACGCCATCACTCGCTGAGTGACGGACGCAGGCAGTGCATACGTCCCAGAACCGCTGTGACAGACAGTATCGGAATGTTCATCCTGGTCCCCGCTGGTTCAACTCACAACCTCACTGCCAAATATCCCCCAGGTGTCAGGCGTGGCGCCGTTCTCGGGTGGTGGTGGCCCCGATACCACACACTGTACGGCTCCGCTGTGGTAACTGTGTGGCAGAACACCGCTCTTAATGCTGCATGGGAATTTAAAAATCAATGAGCCGGCCACACCTCATTACAATGGGTGCTAATGAGTATTGGGAGGGTCATGAAGACCCACTGGGATGTGAGTGTCAGTCCCAAGACCACAGGACAGGTGGACTGTGGGATGCGAGTGGTGTGGACACCTAGCCAGACACTGGTGATGTCTCTACTCAAAACGTGTTTTTGGATGAGTGGGCAACGTACAGTGTTGTGTTTATGTGGGCGGACGGAACCATGGCCCTTCATCTCCCCGTTGCTGCGGTGAGGACCAACTTGTCACTGAGGTCCTTAAACTACACTAACGCTACGCTGAGCCTCTGCAGGCCTATCTTGATGAAAGTACTGTATGTATATTGGCAAGCATGTACAGCCACGCAGCATGTTTGGCTGTAGATAGGCACATTGTCAGACCCCCACACCCCTACCCGGACTGACCATGTTCCCTGTCCTCCCACCCCACCCCAGGAAGCATCTGCATCCAGGCCTCAAAACCACAGAACACATTCCCGTTTGCTCCGCTGTAGAGGGTATCCAAGAGGTACAGGCACTACGCAAAGATGTCATCATCCTCCCTGACTCTGGGAGTGATGTTTTGCAACTTCACATGCATCTTTGCCCGCTACCCGCACTCTCTGTGGGATATGGTTGTGTAACAGCTGCCAGTGTATGCGCTGTAGGTACGGCCCAAACTTGGCCACGCCCTTGTCGGATGCCAATCTACGACACTGGTTTTGTTCCGGGTTTGGCCTGGATAGCCCCGACTCACTGGTCAAATCGATGGCACCCAGGGAGGCTAATTAGTCCTAAGCTATGTATGTATTGAAATTTGGCACTTTGCTACTGCCTACTGTTCCTTACAGATATTTGGTTACAAAAGGTAAGTAACTAGTCCATTACAGTTCTGTGCATCTGCTGTAGGAGCATCTATGTTGTGTCCTTGCTGTGATGGCAGGGTTACTAATGTACACACACCATGCCACGTGTGTTAATGACCCGTTCACATGTGTGATGGCATCACAGACCATTAGTGACAAATCTAATAATCATGCTGTATGATGATGGTTATGTTATTGTCTCAATGTATGGTAGGGGACAAGGTACAGGCAAGGCAAATACTTGTATGAGAGACACAATCATGATCCACTGCCTGACAACAGGATAGCTGATGATGCATCACAGTTCATTAGCCAACCCTGCCACCCAAATCAAGACCTGGTCATGTTTGAATAGCTTTGACTCTGTGCCACATTAGAAAAGTCCTGCCCGAACTGCCATGTGATGCCATCCTGGGACCTGAAACGAGTGTTCCATCACCTCACACTGCCGTCACAGCTTTCTACACCCAAAGTCACATTGTGTGGCAGACCATCAATACTATGTACAAACAAAATGCAACAGATTTTGAGAATATACACACATGCACTGCCCAGTGTGAGTATGCATAATGCCAAAATATTGCACATGTACATTGTGCACCTGTAGCTAACACAAGATAATTAGAAAGTGTACCATGGACAAAGGCCACTGAGGCTGACTTGTGCAGAAAACACATGTTGAGACTCAAGAACAGTGCCAAAATATGAAGAAGGGCAGACACAGTGCACATGTGGTGCTACATTTAAGGTACCAACAGGTGTCACAGACCCCCCTACAACATGATGATGTGCAAAGGAAGATGCATACTGAGACATTGCACCATAGGAGTACATGTCAAAAACAAGCATTAGCCAAAGCAAAGCTCTAATGTGGAGTAGGGCAAGGCATGTAAAGAAGCAGCTGCTGACACTGGGACATTCAAATGCCAATGCATGAAGTGCCTGTCTGACCACACCACTCAAACTATGGGAGTGTTACCATGCCTTGGAGCACTTCAGGTACCATTTCACACACACATGACAACAAACATACATGTACCTACCCCCTTCGTGCTGCTGTCCCTCCTGCAACTGCCTATGGAGGTCTGGGAACACCACTTCCAGGACCCGGAGCATGTTGGGGGTGAGGTGGCGGCTGCCGCCATGCCGGCGTGGAGCTTCCAGCTTTAGCTGGACTCTGGCGATGCGGCGGATCCAGCACAGGATGTCCTGCCACCTCTTCTTGATGTTTCGGAGCCTCCTGCGAGGCCCCCCCTCTCTCCTGACAGCCCTGGCGATGTCCACCCAGATTTCACCCTTCTCATAGGCAGATACCTGTCACAAATGTAAAGTAAAAGAACATCAGTATAGCTGGTCCATGTTCCAAAGACACCCATATGTGCACAAAATACATGAGGACAACGGGGCATCATATGCCACACACATTTGCATCATTGTCCAGGAGTATGTGGCCTGTGTACAAACACAACTGCATTGCATCACATTGAAATTCTACAGATGACACGAGGGCTGCAAAACACTCTTTGAGCATGGCACTCACTGAACAATATATGCTACATCTGGGTGCACTGCAGCACGTGACATGCTGTCACACACCGCACTACAACAAATAACTCTCTTGTAACAACACTGTGCACCCTGGCACTCACTCACAACAACATTGCATCTATCCACTATACATACACAGTGGCTATGATGTCACACACACAACAGGTGCACACTCCAAGGTATTGCACACATCACTCACCTGATCCTCTGGTCTACCAATACAGCTTGCTGAAGTTTGGCAGGAGGGCATCCAGCAGGGCCTTGTTCTCACCATCAGTGAATGCAGGTGCCCTCTCCATGCTCAGCTAATCAGGGTCCAGAGGATTCAGAGACAGCAGCTGTGGTTACCACAGCAATGTTGTGCAGGCAAGTGCCCTCCCACAGCCACATGCTGCCTTATATCTGTGCTGCAGAGGGTCTGTGAGTCCAAGGAGTACTGTGTGATAGGCCACCATATTTTGCATCCTATGTTCCATCCAATCACATCACACATAAGCCCATGACACACATATGCATGGTTTGAAAATAGAGCCTGAGCTGAACAACAACTTTCGCAACATTGTATACTTTTTCCAAACTGATTTTTCCAGGACACCTGTAGGAGTTTTAAAAAACTCCGTATCCATGACAACCTGGTTGCATTTTGAACAGTACACTGTTCCCCTAGTTGTTCCCTATGCATTGATTCAAATTCCCACCCAAGTACGGTGACATTGCCATTGCCAATGCAACACATTTAATGGTGTAACGAGGCGTACACACGCACGTACCATTGGGGTACGCTTTGCTCGCGTATAGCCGAAATGCAATAGGGAAACGAGGCCGACACACGCAGGTACCATTGGGGTACGCTTTGCTCGCGTATAGCCGAAATGCAATAGGGAAACGAGGCCGACACACGCACGTACCATTGGGGTACGCTTTGCTCGCGTATAGCCGAAATCAATAGGGAAACGAGGCCGACACACGCACATACCATTGGGGTACGCTTTGCTCGCGTATAGCCGAAATGCAATAGGGAAAGGAGGCCGACACACGCACGTACCATTGGGGTACGCTTTGCTCGCGTATAGCCAAAATGCAATAGGGAAACGAGGCCGACACACGCACGTACCATTGGGGTACGGTTTGCTCGCGTATAGCCGAAATGCAATAGGGAAACGAGGCCGACACACGCACGTACCATTGGGGTGCGCTTTGCTCGCGTATAGCTGAAATGCAATAGGGAAACGAGGCGTACACACGCACGTACCATTGGGGTACGCTTTGCTCGCGTATAGCTGAAATGCAATCGGGAAACGAGGCGTACACACGCACGTACCATTGGGGTACATTGCGTCAGACATGGTCAAGTGAACGATTGTGTAGGCTGCATCCCTGTCCACCTTCATGTCACCATTGGGAGAGTTACACCAGGAAATCACACAGCAGGGATGTAGTCTACACTCATGTCAACAATGTGGATGCATACATCAGCATGGCACACATACATCAGGATGGGCCAGATGTGGCAGACATTGAAGAAGCACAGGGATTGTGACCCTGTGCCTCAGTTGATGTGTGAATAGCTTGCACGACATGTCATCAATCATGATGCACATTTGCATCTCATGCATTCAACAATTTCCACCCGAGTAACGTCAGCAACATGTTGCGAGGCACATGAACACTGGAATGGCCCACAATTCAGTACAGGGAACTGGCACATGATGACAGCAACATGCCCACTGTCACAGAGGTGTCATAGCTGCACAGCATGACCCTGAGTGACCACGTCATGTGTGTGCCATGTGCGACATTGTGCATGCTGTTTGCATCTGTGATGAACAGGTCAGTAACGTATTACTCACCTCAGAATATCCCCACATGTCATCCTGGACATGGCAATTTCCATTATGCTGTACACTTGTGTGTTGGTGTGTAAATACTCTGGCTCTGTAAGTGTCATTGGCGTTGTGTGTGCCGTGATGACGTTGTCTGAGTAGTCATATGTCACCTCTGCGTGCACACGTCAGGTCCTCTGTTTGTTTCACATCACCAGCGCAGGTCCGGTCTAAGTGTAAGCTTACGCATTTTGTACCCAAAATCATTGTACAAACACTTCTGACCATTTAGCTTTTCTTGTCATACTCAGGACGGTGCCAATAGGGATGTAATTTACAAAGCCTGTGAGGAATGAAAAAGACTCATGTTGGTGACTGACCCTCACCGTCTGTGTCTCCACAGTTTTCACGTCAGGCACAACAACAAGAGCTGCTCCGATTTCGGGGACCAGACATATGAAGCCAGGTGTGATTGGTCCCACAAGCCACTCAGACTCCAGCAGTTGGCACAGCACCACAATAGCTCATGGTTGGGATGTAGGACGAGTGCATGTGTGTGGGTGTGGAGACATCTGAGCCCCTTATTTGTACATCAGTCCTCCAGGCCAAACTCGTCAGGTAAACAAAAGAAGTCAGAGATATGTAATTGCATTAACAAATCACCACGATGCAAGTGCAATGCTGCATGGGATTAGGGTGACAGCGACCACACGGCTCCATCAGAATTGCAGCCGCCGTAGCCAGTACCACGACCTACGGTCCCAGCCCTGCATGTGACACAGGAGGAGTAAGTGCACTTCCTCATGTCCATGATGTCCCTCACCCCTCCCACGGACTAAGCGTCAGCTTCTGGCCCAGCGTACCCGTCTGGGGGCAGTAGCCTCTGTTGATTTGCCCCTGACACCATCACTCGCTGAGTGACGGACGCAGGCGGTGCATACGTCCCAGAACTGCTGTGACAGACAGTATCGGAATGTTCATCCTGGTCCCCGCTGGTTCAACTCACAACCTCACTGCCAAATATCCCCCAGGTGTCAGCCGTGGGCCGTTCTCGGGTGGTGCTGGCCCCGATACCACACACTGTACGGCTCCGCTGTGGTAACTGTGTGGCAGAACACCGCTCTTAATGCTGCATGGGAATTTAAAAATCAATGAGCCGGCCACACCTCATTACAATGGGTGCTAATGAGTATTGGGAGGGTCATGAAGACCCACTGGCAATGAGGAAAATTGAATTTTGCCTTGTCATATGTGCCTACGTGTTCCCCATCCTATGTTATATGTGCATGATCGATATGCATATATCCCCCTATGATCGATTGAAGACGCAATTATAGTTGCGTCCAACGTTAGTATGTTAGTTTCCAGTTCTCGTGAAAGCAACGAGTATTAGGCCTATGTTGCCCACGTTTTACATTGTGCACGTTAATTCATCGAACTGTCCCCGTTTCTAGGCCTCAAAGGGCCTGAACACCAGATTCAAGCTCAAGTCTCCTGAACCCACTCCGAGGAGCGATGCAGCCCCCACCTGCATCCCTGACCCTTCACTTACTTCCTGCCGCGCAGCACGGTGCCCGGCCTGGCTCTGCCTGCCTGTCTGCCAAGAATATGTTATGCCTCTAGTTATCAGTTCAGCTCTTCGTCTTCACATTCCTAAGCTAACGAACCGCATAAACAGCTTCAGCTATAGTCTAGTCTTCCTGTCTCCATGCAAGAGAATTACTGAATTAATATCCATAGAAGATTCATAGCACACGCAATACATGTAGAATATATGCATGCACCAGCCTTAGTGTCAAGTAGCCTTTACCCTGATAACTTTTAGATTCTATCAACATGTACTCCAAACACCAGATACCAGATATGCTATAGGTACATGTCGTCCTGACATCGCAGACTTTCGTCTCCTCTTCTAGTGCAGAAGTCAGAGCCCCCCAGCTCTCCTTAGTTACACGTCATTGTCCGTTTGCGCGCACCACTCGGTTAAAGGTTCCAGCTGCCCAGGTAGCCCCCTCCATGTATCCACCCACTTTATGACACTTCTGTGACGTTCTCATCACGTCTTTGTACACGCCTTCTTTTTACGCCCATGTATTCTTATCTTACGTTTGTCACTTGTTACGCCTATTGTATTCAATGCAATTATAATGTGTTCCTATATATACTATGTACTGTTAATGAGACGTAGCAGCTGCCACTCGTGTCATTCTATTTCAGGCTGTTCCGATCCTGTCCCTTCCCTTATGCCTGATTAAAGCCTGTTCAACTCAGATTCCTCGGATCCTGCCTCTTATTTATTGAGCTATCTGTTTTCATTAATGTATTCAAAAATAGTACCGGTAATTAATTATTTATTTACCACATAATGGCGCCCGAACAGGTACGAGCCCCTTCCCCACGCGCCGGCGATGTAACGCAGGCCCCCTGACCCTTCTACAGCCGTGACGGAACTCTACCGTGCACGTGCAGATATTTCTGCTTCATCAAGTCTCCCTCAGGCCCACGGAGGAGACGGAAACTGCGGTCCGGCATCCAGACGAGGCGGTGAGGAATGCGGTTCGTCCCGACCAGAGCCCAAGCCGAGAGAGCAAGGTCCGAGGTATCCGGAGGCCCATCTGTTTCTGAAGTCCGAAGTTCGAAGCGCATGCGTAGTAACCAGACGTCGTAGCAGTCCAGTCCAGTCCGAGGCCTTCAGTTTCTGCTTCCCGGTGAGTACCGTTGCGGGGGAAGTATCTAGACAGGTTCATTAGTTTGTCCCTGGTCCGATGGGTTTGGGTACACAGATCCAGTCCGAAGTATTCACCTAGGTGGATACGGTATGACGTGTCTCTTTATGAGACCGGTATGTTCTGTACTGTTTTAGCAGTGCATCCAGTAATTCTAGTAAGTCCGTTCTCGAGAAATTCAAGTATTATGTTTTCAGTGTATCAGGTAGTATTCTGTTCGAACTGTTATTAATGTATTTCTATGTCGTGGTATGAGTGATTTTTTTGCCATTTCATTACTGTGATTATTGTGTATTGTGTCTAGTTCAAGTACGACTCCAAAATGCCTCTGTTTTCGAAATTACGTCAGATAAAAACTAGAAAAGGGTTACTCGAAGAAGCAGTTCCTGTCCCTCCTAGGGACAGTCCTGGACATTTTATGTATCACAAGCATGGCTTAGATGCCATATTATATCTAGACTTATGGGCGGAGTACACGAAGGATCTTGAAGAGAAATATAGATGGCCTGTATCAGGTACATGGGATGCCGAGTGCATCATGCGAGTAGAAGAAGCATTATGGAAAAAGAAAGCCAAACAGTCCCAGAAAGATGCCATCGAGTTATGGCGCAAAGAATCTCATAGAAGAACCGAAAAAGAATTCAGAAAAGCAGAATTAAGTAGGGAATCCTCAGAAAAAGCCCAAGAAAGGGAACTTCTAGAAGAAGGTGAACGAGTTAGAGCAGAACAGTCAGACAAACAGAGAAATGCCCTTATTAAAGGTATGTATCCTCTTCTTGCCGAGGGCTTGCCGAAGGCAACCCCGGAAGTACCCTGTAATTTACCGCCACCATTGGTCCCGACTAAGCTACGTCATAAACCGACTGCAGCTGAAATTTTTCTTTCGTCCTATTTGGACGATACAGTCCCAGAATATGCAAATTCTATTCCGCCTGCTCACCCTCAGCACCCTGTTAATAATGTAATTCCTGTTCCTCCAGCCACTGGTCCCGGGGATCCCGTTAATGTGCCAGTACCCCCGGACCAATCCACACCACGTGTTTTGCCAGTTACTTTACCAGCCCGTTCAGTATTAACTGACGATTCCAGTTCAGGAGCAGCGGGGGGAGGTGCTCCTACCACCCCGCCTCAAGTAAAACGAATGACGCTGAGAGACGCAGCGTTACAGCGTACGCCAAAAATAACTACATACGCAGACCTCAAGCGGCACCTTACTGACTGCATATATGATTCAGTTCCAGGCGAAGATCACATGATGTTATATTCAGTACGTTTAAGACGGGTTGCCAACTTTTTGGCCTCCCTGCCTGACATGAAAGATCATCTAGACAGAATATATCATTTTATCCGTACAGGGGAGAATCCAGGAAGTATTCACGAAGCTATGGCCCATAGAAAAGCCGAGATTCAAAATATGATTTTACAGTTCTTGATTAACTGTTTAATAAGAGAACAAGATTATCCTGATAAAGACAAAGACGAGATGAAAGCCCTGACTAGGTGGAGTGACAATATAGCCGAGGGAAAACATAAGACACAAGGTAGTATAGAAAGCATGTACAGGAAATTCGTAGGGAAATTATAAGTATACACCAGAAGGAGGAAGCAAAAAGAGCAACCGAGAAAGAGAATGACTCTTCAAGTGAAGAGGTAGACAGCGAGAATCCCGACAGAATAGCGTATGTAGGTAGAACTAGATTTTCCGACAGACATTCACGTCTAGATTACAAGAAAGTTTTTCCTCCTCCCGTACCAGAACAGTGTTCTCTAGAACAAGTATTCCAGGTTACCGATAAAATTCTGAAACTACGAATAGGTTATAATGAACTTAGTACAATGCATGAACAAGAACTAGCCCGATCAGCCGTTCGATGGACTAGTGATTCTGCCACGTTTCCAGATGAAATAGTGGCACAAATGTTTCTGAAACTGCCCCCAGCCGAGCAGCGCCTGGTGGGTATGTATATGACCCAGCACCTCATTACACTGTATGAGGATCAGCATTCTGATCCAGGTCCTTTGTATGATGTACTGAACGAGTTACTCCTAAACAGATGGAAAGGTCTAGGTACCGATTTAATTAGTGTCATTCTAGAACAGCGCCACAAATACAGAACGTTCCTGAATCCACATTTTGTTCCTGTTCCACCCCCAGAAAGAAAATCATTCTACATAGACAGACAGAATCCGTTGCGAGAAGTGCATCCAGTTAAGGGAGAGGGGGGTGATCTAGAACGAGTATTTGTTTACACCCCTATCACGAAAATAGAACTTCTAGAAATGAAAAAGTTAATACCCTGTCACGATAAAGATCCAGCAGGGTTCCACCGTGAATTAAAGGACATGCTCCGTATGGGAGAATACACGTATCCTGATATCATTAAAATGTTAAAGGTCCTGTTGCCTGCGGGCATATATGAAAAACTCAAAGAAAAAGAATGGGAGGTGGGAGAGAAAAAGATAGATTGGACCGCATTAGAGACTGAAGATAACACACGAGTTCCAGGTACCGGTCTTGGGGAAAAAGCTAAAGCTTTGCCCGAATTGTTAATACAAGTCTTGCCAAGATTACTAGCCACGAAAAAGGAAGACTGGGATGCTATCTCAGCCTGTAAACAGAAACAAGATGAAGACACTAGTGATTTTTATTCTAGATTTGAGAAATGTTTCATTATTAATAGTGGTCTGAAAACAAGTAGTGAATCGTATCCACATCTTTTTGTTACCAAACTAGTTGAGAATTCAAGTCCACAAGTTAAAAATCGAGTACTGAAAGTCGAAAATACCTGGCAAGCTAATACTCCGTCACAAATGCTCCAGATGCTCCAGTATCACCAGAACAGAATCAGGGAGGAGCAGGAACATGAAAGGAGACGTATGAAAGACACGAAAATGAAAGTACTAGTTGCACAGTCTGTTCCACAAGACAGTCAGAAGAGGGGTCCGAACCAAGCTAGTCATCCTACAGCTCCCGTTAAAGGGACCTGCAATTACTGTAAACAGCCAGGTCATTATATAAACGAATGTGCAGTTCTGAAACACAACATAGCTACTGGTAAAACGAAAGAGAGACCACGTCCGCCTAGACAGGAACAAGTTTCACAGACTTCTCAGCCACCGCAGAACGCACAACAGACAGTTACAGTACCGCAGCCTATAGCTGCCACACAGCACGTTACCCAGCAGATGTACCAGTATGCCCAGTCAGAGTATCCAGATTATCAGCCGTATTCATGAAACAGCCTAGAGAGGGAGGTTGGCTTGCCTCTCATCGAGATTCCTGTAGATCAAGAGGGTCCCTATGTACACAGTCAAGTATTAGGGAAAGACAGAAAGTTTCTGATTGATACAGGGGCAAGTAGGACTACCATCAGTCATGACGAGGTTCCAGGGGCTCCACTCTCAGGCTCAAGAAATGTTTCCCTTGGATTTTCAGGAAAGCCTATTGTTAATGAAATATCGAAACCAGTTACCCTAGAAGTTGGTCCATTGTCCCGAACTACAGACTTGTTACTCACGAAATCATGTCCAGAAAATTTATTAGGTATTAAGACCCTGAAAGAATTAGGAGCAGTCATATGCTGCTCCCCAGAAGGAGTACGATTGTTCTTACGCGACTTTAAAGGTCATTATGTATTACGTGATTTTGATCCAAGATTATTGAATGTACCTCAGCATTTATGGGCGCAAGGTCCAACAGATGTAGGTTGTATGCACATTACACCCCATCGTGTCACTCTGAAGCAAGGTGTTGTATTACCACGAATCCGACAGTACAAATTGCCACCTGAGGCTGTAGCAGCCTTATCGAAAATTATTGACGAGCTCATTGCTCAAGGAGTGGTTGTAGAAACTGACTCCAATGTATGTAATTCTCCTATCATTCCAATTCTAAAACGTACTGATCCCAATGCACCTCCAGTTTATCGATTAGTGATTGACCTTCGAGAACTTAATAAATGTATCATACCTCAGTACCCAGTGGTCCCAGATATTTCTTCCCTATTGACTGCCATTGATTCCGAAGCCACGTTCTTTACTGTTATTGATCAGGGATGGTTGACGAAGGGAAAAGCCACTTGGTTTCTCCCCGACTCTATGGTTCAAGTCATTATTAACACCGCACATAGTCCAGCACACTTGGGAGAAAAAGCCATGTTAGACAGTATTCAGAACCTTTGGTTTAACAAGCATTTACGAGCAGCATCCAAGCAGAAAGTGCGTACCTGCATGATCTGTTGTCAGTTCAATCCAGGTAAAGGTGTTCCGGTGGAACAAGGTGGATTCCATCCTCCTGACCACCCTTTTGAAGTCCTCCAGATGGATTATATTCAGATGGAGCGATGTCGAGGTTTCAAGTATGTCCTCGTAGTTGTATGCGCTTTGTCCAGATGGACAGAAGCATATCCAGTCCCAGATTACACTGCCGTGACCACTGCTAGGCAGTTGGTTCGTGAGTTTTTCCCCCGCTATGGATTACCGAGGGTCGTGTATTCAGATAACGGCCAGCCATTCTCATCAGAACTCATGAAACAAGTATCCCTTCTGTTAGGGTACCAGTGGAAAGTCCACTGTGTACGACATCCTGAAGCAGCTGGTCTCGTAGAGAGACATAATCAGACCCTGAAAATCCGCATTGCCAAAGTATGCGCAGAGAAAGGCGTAGATTGGATGGTAGCACTGCCAGTCGCCCTTTTTTATATGAGAATGGTCGCTCACTCCCGTTCAGGTCTGTCCCCTTTTGAGGTAGTTTTCGGTCGTCCCCCAAACATGTGGGGTACACCTAGACCACGTACAATTGCAGATGTTGACAGTAATATGCTGACAGATTACCTGGCTTCCTTGATGTCTGCACTACTCTCTTGTCGTTCACAGGTCGCCGCTGCCTTTCCAGACAACACCGAAGTGAAACCGCACGAGGTCATACCAGGCGACCTAGTTTTGGTTCGAAATTTTGATCGTTCAAATCCGCTGGAGCCCCGCTGGAAGGAGCCAAGACTCGTTCTGCTAACAACAAGGACGGCAATCAAGGTTGAAGGTCGGAAGGGGTGGTTGCACTCCAGTCATGTGAAGCGATTTCATGGACTCAGACCAAAAACATTTTTCAAGGACTGCCCCGTTCTCAAGGACTGCCCAGACACTGAATCTAAACTTCCCCTGTTAGAGAAAACTCCGCAGCAGGAGTATAAAGAAAAGTTAAGGTCTAATAAGTCAGCCAGTTTAATTGTCTAAGTCCCTCTCGGGTGAAACGGTTAGACAGGTTCCTGACATGTATGAGATAGACCCGCATAGTGAGAGAGTTAGTCGAAACTCTAAGAGAATACGTTATCAAAAGAATCTTTGAAGTCGATGTATTATTACTCTATTACTTTTGTTATTTCTGAGTTTTACGATTACAGGCATAAGTTATGTTTTATATATATATTTTCCTCCTATTGATTCACATGTACATATGTTTTCTAATGTTACAGTAGAGCACACATTTAGTGAACTGCCTCCTCACGAGTTATCCTATCGTCTTGCCATGCGCAATAACACTTTTATCCGTATGTTACACTATTCACACCAGACCAGCAATGCCACTAATTGTTGGGTGTGTGGTCGACTCCCCCCTTTCCAGACACCGAAGGGAGTCCTGCCACTCTTTCCTTATCCGTTTTCACACAATGGTTCGTGTGGAGCATGGTCCACGTTAACGTCATCCTCAAACGATATGTCCCTTCTGAATAGAACATGTTTCCCAGACAAGGAAGGTCTTTCCCATAGAACAGGGTTAGATCTAGAAAATGAAGTATATGATTTAGGTAATTATTCCTCGGATTTCATGGTTTTGAATGTTCAGTCCGAGACTACTCCAGATTTGCCTGCTATTACAGTTCTACCAGTAAAAGGCGAATTATGTGTCAGAAAGAATGGTACAGTACATGTGGGACATAGTGATTGTACTACTATGGTCGAGTATAGTGACAGTGGGAAATCTACTTTCAAAGCCTCACGTCTTTCTTATTTTGTGTGTGGTCAGACCGCATATGTTCGTCTGCCCCTAGATTGGGATGGAACATGTTACATTGCCTTCCTACTGCCACCAGTTTTCCTAGCCCCATCCGATTATCACAGAAACACACATCTAGTACACGTTAGACATAGAAGGGAGACTGAGTCCCCAATTGTCGATCAAACCGAAACTGCATTAGAACAATATCAAGACTTCAATAAAGGTTTCTTTTTCTTCATAGGTCCTGTCCAGAATAGTAAGCTAATACGTAGGTTAACCAGAACCCTTGAAGCAGTAGTGAATGAGACTACTTCCGCTCTAGGTAACTTAACTGAAGAGCAATCTGCTATGAGATTTGTCGTGCTCCAAAATCGTCTCGTCCTTGACGTCATACTGGCCGATAGGGGAGGAGCTTGTAGAGTCATCGGATCTAGTTGCTGCATTTTCATTCCTAATAACGCACCGTCTGTTTATTCAGCTATAACCAGACTTCATAAAATTGCTCATCAGTTACACCAGAATCCAGGCACCTGGACATGGTCCGGTTGGCTTTGGAGTATAATATCTGCCTGGGGATGGAAAGTATTGTCATTCCTGGGTATAGTAGTAATGATCATATTCAGTTGTTGTCTATGTTTACGATGTGGCCCTGCGATTTGCGGCTTGTGTGCTACCTCTTGTATTCCAAGTCCAAAGTCCCGTTCCAAGACAATTCGAGATGAGCAAATGATGCTCTATGAACAGATAGATGGTATCATGAATATTGATGTCTCCTGATGGAAACGTAGGGCACAAGGAGGGAATGAGGAAAATTGAATTTTGCCTTGTCATATGTGCCTACGTGTTCCCCATCCTATGTTATATGTGCATGATCGATATGCATATATCCCCCTATGATCGATTGAAGACGCAATTATAGTTGTGTCCAACGTTAGTATGTTAGTTTCCAGTTCTCGTGAAAGCAACGAGTATTAGGCCTATGTTGCCCACGTTTTACATTGTGCACGTTAATTCATCGAACTGTCCCCGTTTCTAGGCCTCAAAGGGCCTGAACACCAGATTCAAGCTCCAGTCTCCTGAACCCACTCCGAGGAGCGATGCAGCCCCCACCTGCATCCCTGACCCTTCACTTACTTCCTGCCGCGCAGCGCGGTGCCCGGCCTGGCTCTGCCTGCCTGTCTGCCAAGAATATGTTATGCCTCTAGTTATCAGTTCAGCTCTTCGTCTTCACATTCCTAAGCTAACGAACCGCATAAACAGCTTCAGCTATAGTCTAGTCTTCCTGTCTCCATGCAAGAGAATTACTGAATTAATATCCATAGAAGATTCATAGCACACGCAATACATGTAGAATATATGCATGCACCAGCCTTAGTGTCAAGTAGCCTTTACCCTGATAACTTTTAGATTCTATCAACATGTACTCCAAACACCAGATACCAGATATGCTATAGGTACATGTCGTCCTGACATCGCAGACTTTTGTCTCCTCTTCTAGTGCAGAAGTCAGAGCCCCCCTGCTCTCCTTAGTTACACGTCATTGTCCGTTTGCGCGCACCACTCGGTTAAAGGTTCCAGCTGCCCAGGTAGCCCCCTCCATGTATCCACCCACTTTATGACACTTCTGTGACGTTCTCATCACATGTCTTTGTATACGCCTTCTTTTTACGCCCATGTATTCTTATCTTACGTTTGTCACTTGTTACGCCTACTGTATTCAATGCAATTATAATGTGTTCCTATATATACTATGTACTGTTAATGAGACGTAGCAGCTGCCACTCGTGTCATTCTATTTCAGGCTGTTCCGATCCTGTCCCTTCCCTTATGCCTGATTAAAGCCTGTTCAACTCAGATTCCTCGGATCCTGCCTCCTATTTATTGAGCTATCTGTTTTCATTAATGTATTCAAAAATAGTACCGGTAATTAATTATTTATTTACCACAGCACGTGAGTGTCAGTCCCAAGACCACAGGACAGGAGGACTGCGGGATGCGAGTGGTGTGGACACCTAGTCAGACACTGGTGATGTCTCTACTCAAAACGTGTTTTTGGATGAGTGGGCAACGTACAGTGTTGTGTTTATGTGGGCGGACGGAACCATGGCCCTTCATCTCCCCGTTGCTGCGGTGAGGACCAACTTGTCACTGAGGTCCTTAAACTACACTAACGCTACGCTGAGCCTCTGCAGGCCTATCTTGATGAAAGTACTGTATGTATATTGGCAAGCATGTACAGCCACGCAGCATGTTTGGCTGTAGATAGGCACGTTGTCAGACCCCCACACCCCTACCCGGACTGACCATGTTCCCTGTCCTCCCACCCCACCCCAGGAAGCATCTGCATCCAGGCCTCAAAACCACAGAACACATTCCCGTTTGCTCCGCTGTAGAGGGTATCCAAGAGGTACAGGCACTACGCAAAGATGTCATCATCCTCCCTGACTCTGGGAGTGATGTTTTGCAACTTCACATGCATCTTTGCCCGCTACCCACACTCTCTGTGGGATATGGTTGTGTAACAGCTGCCAGTGTATGCGTTGTAGGTACGGCCCAAACTTGGCCACGCCCTTGTCGGATGCCAATCTACGACACTGGTTTGGTTCCGGTGTGGCCTGGATAGCCCCGACTCACTGGTCAGATCGATGGCACCCAGGGAGGCCAATTAGTCCTAAGCTATGTATGTATTGAAATTTGGCACTTTGCTACTGCCTACTGTTCCTTACAGATATTTGGTTACAAAAAGTAAGTAACTAGTCCATTACAGTTCTGTGCATCTGCTGTAGGAGCATCTATGTTGTGTCCTTGCTGTGATGGCAGGGTTACTAATGTACACACACCATGCCACGTGTGTTAATGACCCGTTCACATGTGTGATGGCATCACAGACCATTAGTGACAAATCTAATAATCATGCTGTATGATGATGGTTATGTTATTGTAACTGAAAGTACACACCGCAACATGACTAAGGCAGATCAGTGCAAATGATGGCACATGTGGTGTGTGTGTGTGTATTGCAGTCAGCCGTCTGGATGTGCAGACAACCTCCTACTGACATTGACATGACGTGTGTCACTGACATGATACATTGTCATGCTCACTAAGACCTTTCCATCAGATCGTTTGTATGCATGTCATATCCATTCCACACACTACAGGTATTTTCCTTTTCCACGGAGGAGTGGGTGGGAGCTGGCACACGTTACATCAGTGTGTATCCCACGCCACACTCCAAATTGTCTACATTATTTGAAGCAGTGTTGCTTGTGCCATGTACATTGTTATAGTCTAAGTCAGACAGTTGAAGACATTTCCTTTAAATTGTGTCTTGCAGGGCACCCCCTCTGGAAAGGCCGTTGCCTGACTTGGAAGCCATGAGGGAGCGCAATTGCATCCGTCGATATCGGTTCGGCAGACAGTTGATCAAGGACCTGACGGACAGGCTTGAGGCTCACCTACAACCACCCCACAGGTATCCAACTGCACTGACACCCAAGGTAAAGGTGATGGCAGCCCTCCATTTCTTTGCCACAGGTACGTTCCAATTTACCATAGCTGATGTGGGAGGGATGTCTCAGACCATGTTTAGCCGGGTATTGGGTGATGTTTTGGGAGCAATGTTGCTCCACCTTGTTGAATTCATTACATTCCCTACTCCAGAAGAGTTGACAGATGTCAAGGGGGAATTCTATGCCCTGGGCCGCATGCCTCATGTAATTCTTGCAATTGATGGTACACATGTTAGTCTGGTGCCACCACAGGCTCAGGAGCAACCGTATCGCAACAGGAAACACTACCACTCGATAAATGCCCTGGTGGTGTGTCTTGCCAACATGATTATCTCACATGTTTGTGCACGTTTTCCAGGATTGTGCCACGATGCTTTCATCATGAGGCGTAGCAGGGTACCACAGATGATGCTGCAGCTGCACAACCACCGGGCATGTCTAGTTGGTGAGTATACACTGTCAGCTCTGTATGTCAGTATGTCATAACTTCATGATCTGCATCATATGATTCACTCTTGTACATGATGTCAATTTGCAGGAGACGCTGGATATCCAAACATGCCGTGGCTAATGACTCCGCTACGCAACCCCAGGACAGCTGCAGACCAGCGTTACAACAATGCTCATGGGAAGACCAGGCGGGTGATCGAACGAACCTTTGGACTCCTGAAGAGCCGGTTCAGGTGCCTGGACAAGACAGGCGGAGCCCTCCAATACAGCCCACGCAAGGTGTGTGACATCTTCACCGTGTGCTGCATGCTACACAACATGGCAGTGGAGAAGGCCGTGCCACTGTACCTTGATCCTGATGAGCTTGAACATCCGCCCGTTGAGGATGAAGGCCTTGGCCAGGATGCCAGTGACGAGGAGGGTGAAGATGATATCCGCGGTCACCTCATCCGCAACTTCTTTTCATGATGGTGAGTCATTTCATCTTTTATGTAAAAGATGGACTATAGAGTTGCATGGGTAGCATGCTGTGTATGCAACAGACTGTAAGCAAGATCACTTGGATGTGTGTTGTGCAGTGTCACACGTGCAGTTGTAATGCAACACACATACGTGCTATGTGTGCACTTGGAATGTACAGGTGTCATACTACATCTGGCTATTCAACAGACATTGACAAAATGACATTATACAGAACTTGACCCCTTGTGTGCCACTCTCATCCACAGCTCGCCCTGCCTGTTGTCCGTTGGGGTACATCGTGGTCATCCTGCTATTGCTCATTATGATTGCAACGTCAGCCACATCAACGGAGCATGCTTGGACATGTGGAGAAGTCAATTTGGGTAAGGACTCATATGAGGCTGTTTAGCGTCGGTATGTGTTGAAACGTGTGATACATGTTCATGTGCATGTAGTGTCACCTTGCATACATGCAACTCCATCATGTAACTTATGACATGTATGGCCACTCCCATGACAGGATAGTCACCCCTTCTGTCATCTGTTGTACTTTGATACTCTGGTGAAAGCATCAATGTGTGTAGACATTGCCACTGCAACATTGCACATACCATGGCATGACATTGTGTCAGAGGTCACAACCACGGACTCTGTGGGGGATTGCAGCCTCACTGTGTGCATTAGAATGTGACTGGATCCTCACCTTCAGCTTGTGGGCCAGTCCAGTTTGATTACCATGAAACCATGTGGTGTGGGTGTTGCCCAGTGTATGTTCCACATGTTAAGACAACTGTCCAGTGAATCACTTTACATGGATGCATTGCCCCTTGCAGCAGTATATCATGTCACTGTCATGTCGTTACCTCAGTGCAGGTTGAGCATACTGCTACGCCAGCCTTCACAGTGAGTAGCAGTTATGTTTTGATGCACATTATGTCATGTATGTTGTTTAGCATGACAAAGTAAAAAGTTGGGAAGATGCATATGTGATTTATTGTGTAGCACCAGTGGAGTGCGGTCATTCACATGAATCTCTGGTCCCCTGCAGCATTACTGTGCTATGGTAGGGTCTGATTATGTAGCTTGGATGGACATCACTTGCACTTAATATTTATTGTACCTGCATATCATGTTTTGCATTGTGATGCATACTTGACACATCCAAAGACTGGCTACAGAGTGCCTTCATTGCATGTCGATCATTAGCTTCCTCATCATATGTGATACTTACAGCTGTTGTGGATTTGCTCAAGTTAGCCTACATGGCCCTTATGGGTAACCAATATCAGATACAGACATTACAGTTAGCGTAAGTTGCATTTCCATATGTTTCCATTTGTTTGTAAGGTCCACCTCATCTGAACCTGGGAATGAGTTTTGACTACATAGATCTATTTGCATGGGAGCTCACTTGTGAGCGTTACACATGACTCTAATGGATGACAGACTGTCCTAGTTTGTATGTGTCCGTGTCACAGCATCGTATCTCATGTGATGGCATGATTACTCATCATTATTTTTCTCCAGCCAGTACACTTCACAGGTGTGACTGGTACAGTGTAGCTAATGAGGTTTGTGAAGTGTCAGTGACATGAGAATGTAGTCCTAATGCTTATTTGCCTCTGTTTCAGGTCTCCCTCCCAGCAGTTCCCATCCTCTCCTTCCCTCGCCTGATCACCCTTTTGTGTCTGTCGTTTGTACTCAGACCAATGGGCTATTTGAGGTGGAACCCTTAGAGCATCACACCACTCTGATGAAGAAAGGTACCGGCAGTCCTTGACAGCCTTGTAGGTAATAGTAATGCGGCATTACAGGTGACATCATGAATAGTGTAAATTGGACTTCTTGACAATGCACATGTATGTTTGTTAAAGCTCCATGGGCTCACAATGTAAATAATCATGTTGTGCATGACGTCTGACTCCTACAGAATATTGTGCCGGCTTGGGGGTCAACACACATGTCCTTCTACTGTGCATCTATACTATTTGGCATGTAGTTAGCTCATTCTTGTTATGTGTGTACCTGTATAGTGACCACACGCATGGGGTGGGGGAAGGCTAGAATACTATGTTGTGTGTGAGGTAGATGTCTTTGTTGCTGCACTTTGGATTTGAACACACTAGCTCTTGTATACACCTGCTGACGCTGTGTGTCTTGTGCCCCACTTGACCGTAAGGGCCGTGATCCAGTGACTGTGATCTGAGGTGATTACTGTGCCATTTTGTTGTCAGTGACCCTGAGTGAGGCAGACACTCCTGCCTTCACATCCACATGTCACTTTGTGCATTGCGGGTGCCCTTGTGTTATGTGTTTGTTTAGCAATTTGTCACACCCCTCCTGCCGTCATGTCTTCCAGCTGCATACACAGCCACCATGCAGCGCACACTATCCAGGAACACAGACACCTACAGGGTGACCCTCCTTCCATCCATTAATAGAGCATGCTCCTGCCACCCTACACACAGACAACACCAGACATTCACCCTCCTGCTATCAAAATGCTTAGAACTCAGCCATTGCTGCTGCTATGCCTGTGTGTGCAACACATACTGGCACGACTATGCAGATTCACATGACATTGGGTCTACGTACCACCAGGTCATGTGCCGTGTCCAACACACACACACACCTTACATAGGCACAATATTGTACTGTGTTAGCTTGTCAACACCACTAGATCAGAAAACTGTTAGCTTACAGTAACGTGCCAGTACACAACCTGCTCACACCACTTCAACATTGCTGTCACAGTCAGTCAAGTTGCCACATGGGGCACACACCATCACCCTGTCTCTTGGGTGTGGTATGATTTGCCCATTCTGGGGTAGGTATTTGTCAGACGTGTGTCGTTGTTCTGTATGCGTTGCTCCCATTACAGTAGTATAGTACTTGTAGCTCCATAGGGGTAGGTCACCTAATCAGGTGTGCTTGTCTAGAGTGCTCCAGCCCGTTGCCCACAGTTTGTCCTGCCACCCTTATCCTGTGCGCCATTCATCACATACTGTAGTGTAGTTCCTATCTTCCCAATAGGCTCTGCGCATTGGAATAATACCTACAGCAGTAAAGGCCTAGGCCAGACGTTAACTAGGTCTACTACTGTCGATACTAGACTTAAGTTTTGGGTTTGCCAGCGTAGCTCAGAGTTCGCTAGAAACTTTCTCGAATGTTCAAGGAGGAATTAACTTCCCTGATTAGACAAGAAGGGATTTAGTTTCTGACAACCATAGAACATGACAACTTTGCTCTCCCCTAATCAAGAGTCAATCTCGAGAGTCGTGTGAACAAAAGGCAATTTATTTTACTCAGTCAGTACGTGCATTCTTAGTCTCATCAGAATGTAGAGAAAAGGAAGAGACGGGCGTGTTCAATAAAAAGGTGTTATTTATTGATCAGTCTCTTTTCTCATACAAGAGAAATGGATCGATATTATTGCAATACTTATAGCTAAGTAAAGTGCATACATTAAAAGCAATAGTATAAAGTAATACTGTAAAAACATTGATATGGTTTCTAAGCCATATGATGTTTAAAATGAATAAACTATATTTTACATACACATATACATTTGACTAAACGTACTCAACTGGTGTTTCTAGATACGCCTACCCCGTGTACCTGACCTAAGTCTAATGCGTGGGCGGGAATAGAAAGTTACAGTTTAAGTTAAGTTTGTTTTTGCCAAGTGAATAACTAAAGAATTCTCTGTGAGGGGTTATTCAGTTCTGTACCTGGAAGTTAGGATGAATGAGGAATGGTATCTCTTTCTCTGGTCTCGATATTCCAGGCTGCCTGCGAGGGCGGCCCAGAAACGCCGGGGCTGGATTCTCGGCAGGAGAAAGCAGCGCGTCTCTCAGCGCGTCAGGAAGGCGGGGCTGCTGCCAGCGGGGTCTGCTCTGCTCTCGGCTTCGGCAAGTATGGCTGCTCCGTCTCGTCACCACGCGTCTGTTTGCATATGGCAAGATCGGTAATATTTATACCTTTAAGGTGCCGAGATTGACGTAAGGATGGACATAGATACGTCAATAAAGATGTCATACGACTTGCTCGTTAGCACATTCTTTTACTAAAGTTCTCGGTGAAATCAAAACAATGGCCGCAGGGTTTTGCCCAGGTTGTCATAGGTTTGATTTGTTATGAGAACTCCGTATGCCTTATCAGGGGCTGGAGGAATATCGCTTGTCTAATTAGATGGCAAGCGTTATGACCTAATCAGATAACACGTTCCTGTGCCGTAGTGTGACTGCGTCAGATAACGGTATCTGCATCATGGGGGTTTTCTGCCTCATGGGCTGACTGCTAGTTAACTTGTTGGTTTGTTTAACTAGAATAGGGTCAGGAATAGGGGGATCGATTCAGAACCGATAGGAATACATGACACCCACTCCACGCTAACTATGGACATATTTACTAATCTAGGCATAGTATAACATAGTACAACATACTATAGAGTAGTGTGTATACCTTAGCACCCCAAAATACATAAATGCATTTTGAAATTTTTCAAATATACTGAAAAGTTGCAGACATATATATTGTATGCACTCAAGCTGTTGAATAATGCCAAAGTAATCGCATTTGTATACATTATTGCTTATTTGGTATATGAGAATTACACATGAAATGGTTTCTGACAGAAAAAAGTTTCGAGACCATTCCATCACAGAATAAAATATCTTTATGAACATGCCAGCGGGCAGCTAATGTCTATAAGCTATCTAAAATTTAGAAACCTTAGTTCTCTAAGAATAGTTCTTACTTTAAGCAGAAGATAGTGTCCAGAAAAATATGCAAAAATATTTTGGGGATGCTGAAAAATTGCTGTCCGTGAACTGGAGCGATAATGTTCATGTGACTTTATTTTTAAAGTTGAAGGCCGAATTCAGGGAACGCCGTGTGCGAGCTTGCTCAAAAGTCTCTATTTCTGTTCGGGTGAGAACATCATATCATTTAGGCTTTCGAAAAAACTGTCAACAGCTTCCTGGGAAAGTTCCACTAACTCGGAAATAGGTGTGATCATGCATTCATGCGCATGATTGTCTCCATTGACATTCTGATTTGCATTACTGACAGAAGGTCGTACCTGTTCGATGCTGCTTTCATCTTGAACTTCACTACCCATCAATCGTAGTGGTGAAGCTTCCACGAATGCCGTCATCAGGATTGGTAGCCTTTGAGGGCAGCACAAAGCATGAACCTTGATCGGGCTCAACAATGTTTCTGCATCCATTGGCGCATCCGATTGTAGCGTCAGACAGGTGTCTAACACGCATTCTTCTCCGCATAGCAGACACCTCAATACAGGTAAAACACATCTTTGCCACATTGGTCGAAATGATAGAAACCAAGTCATGTTCAGGTCTCTAAGCCGGGAGAGTCCCAGTATTTTTGATATCCGGTCCCGGTATCCAATGGCTAGGATTGTTTCTTCCCTTGTCGCAAGAGTTTTGTCTGTGACATGGGTTGCCATAACGAAAAATAAGGACTAAGAATAGGATTCCTGCAATTAGTCCCAGTATCAGGGGAAGTCCGCCAAAAATCGAATGGACGAAATCTGGAAAAATACCCAGTATGGCTTTGAATGGTGTTAATGCCATCGAAAATACTGTCTTAAATACCTTTGAGACCCCATTGGTATCAGAAATATTTAAGATTTCACTCAGGATTTCCGCGAAATGTACGGGGGAATTAGTTGATAATAATGTATGTATCTCTGCAGTCGTACTTGCGACTTGTAGATCATACGTTTCTTTTGATGACGAGAGCCTGGTAGGCGTCTGAAGAAGGACTGTTTTCATTCTGCTTAAAGTATCTATTCGAATAGAAGTAATTTTCAAATCGGGCCATGCCCTTGCCTCCCTGTCTGGGAAGGAGCTGGGGAACAATGAGCGTCCACAGCACTTGACCTTCGCAGTCGTAGTTACTAGATAAGGAGTCCCGGGGATAAGACTACAACATCTGTGGTCTACAATAAGAATGTAACTCCCATTATAGAGTCTTTGAAAGAATGGTTCTATTTCAGTTGCAGGTGCGCCTTGCTGGTGACATGAAAGGTTGTATGAATTCCCTTCACAAGCTCCATGCAAACTAATTCCGTTACACAGAAGCGTGCCGCTTAGTGACATCGCACAATTGTTGCCACTAAGAAACACTTTCTGTCCTTTATTACTGACACATGCATGTGAATAGGGCAGGTTCCAAGTTGTTTTAAGGTACCCCTTTCCCAATTTCTCGTACATGCCAGCCTGTATATATTTTTGGCAATATTGAAACCTGAAGGTTGAGATTGGGATATTTATGATTCCGTGTATTATCCATTCACTGACAGGTCGTTCTGACATTGTCATTGGTAATCTTTCTAGTTTTTCAATGCTCAAGATTGTATAATCAGCACCCTTTTGCGCCATACCGATTTGTCTATCAGTAAGGTTAAAGATTTGGAATAGTGACGTTGTGTTGATTAAACGCCAAGGCACATAGCCTGAACGCAGATTTTGTAACGTCCAGCCAAGCTGTACAATAGAACGCAATTGTGACTGACCATGTTGTAATAACAGTAAGTCTTGCGATAATATATCGATTGCTGAAGACACAATGCTGTCCAATGAAAAAATTCTGGAGGACAGAGTCATTAACCCATTGTCCACTACAGAAAGTGATTTTTCCAAATTAATACGGTCAATTTCCCGTATTCTTTCTGCTGTTTCAATTTGATTAACCTTCCAGGCCTCATTGTATGCTGCATATACAGAGGCTGCTATGAAACGCTTTTGACGCTGTTTGCGTGGTCCCAAAGTGAAATCACGCAAGTCAGCACCATCAGTAAGTAAAGTTAGGTGTTGCTTAATTTCTGCCAGTGTGGAGGTCTGTAGCCATTGAAGGCATAATTTGCCCACACTGTAGGTGGTTATTATCCCTGGGTGATGTCTTTGAGGATATCTAGGGTCTGGCCTGGTCATTTTGAAACCCTGTGTTTTGTTCAGGAATCTGTCTTGACAGTTATTAGTATCTGTGGGCCAGATCAACCACTGTTTCCAATCAGGATGTGTTCTGTTTTGGTTTAATAAATGGTTTACGTCTATCTCTTCATCTGTATCAGAGTTATTGCTAAACATTGTTGGCTTTGGAATAGACGGTTTAATTAAATCTTTGATTTTGGCTAGGCCAAGACAGGTGGTTTGTTGAACAGAGTCATTTAAAAATATCATTTGTTCTGGGATCATGCAGGCTCTAAACAAAGCTTCTATACCCTGTACTTGCCATTCTTTTGTACCCCAAACACTTTTCAATTCAACATTTTTGTCCCAATAATCAAATCCAAAAGTATTCATTTGTTCAAAAAATGAGTCTGAATATAACAATTTTGTGTTGGTTATCATGGTTTTGGTTCCTGTCTTGTTTGACAATTTAAAATAAAATGTTTCAGCATTACTTGTGTTAAAACCTGAAAAATATGAATATTTGTCGTAAACGGTTCTTGAGCTCCCTTTTGGAGGTATTGCACAATGTTCCCATTGATTATAATTTAAAACATTTCTAGGTTGTGCAGATCTATGTAAAAAGTGATTACCATAGTGGTTATAGCAATACATACTGTCATAATTTGTAGAACCCTGCAAATAATCATGTTTGGTAAATTTAGCAGACATTACTAAGTCAGACATCATATTATTAATGCTTTCGAAGTCCCAATCATCAGCAAATGAGTTTGATTTTGCAAAGTCACTCAAGGAGATCTTAATTTGGTGTGGATATTTCAGGACCTCGACCGGACCATAAATTTCATAGTCAGTGTTGTCCCAGGCTACCCCACCAGGTATCGGATTGGCTGTGAAGTTGGCTGAAGAAAGTTCTCTTTTCTCGACGTGTGAAGATGTGTGTGGTTTGAGGATCAAGTTGATGTTCTGACTTGCTGTGTCCATTTTAGCATATTTTCCCTCAATGAAGCGTCCCAAAGTAAGTACCATGATGAGCCAAAGTATGAGGATAAATGCACCAAAACCCACCCAAAATTCAATCCATGGAGAAATCAGATATGTTTCTTTCAGTTGTTTCAAAAGATCCTTAGCTTTGTCTTTAAAGGATTTTGATGATGGCTGTGTCTTTGATTCACTGAGGCTTTCAGAGGAATCATCGAAGTTTATGAAGTAGCCGGATGCAGTTCTGTCAATTGTTCCAATTGCTTCAGGATTTCTGTTTCTTGCATTTTCACTTGGTACTTCATTGTAGACTGGTGTGTCTCTGCTAAATGTTTTTATTTGGGTTTTCAGAGGTCTGAGTTCTATTGCATTGTTGCATAGTCCTTGTTGTTCTTCTGTAGGCGTTTCGAATGTGATGAGCCTCTTCGTTAGGACCTCTGTACTGGTAGCAAACCTTGGTGTTCTGCTACTTATTGGGAGTCCACTTGGCCTACTGTTTGTTATCGGCCACATGTTGTGGTTTTACCAGGTCGATTGATACAACTCGGTTCTCCTTTTTACCAGCAAGTGGCGGTAGTACAACTGATCTTGTCCCGTTGACAGACAAGACAGGAACTGCTTTTCTGTAAGAAGGCCCAAATTCCTTCTTTACCGCGATCTTTTCCCTGACTAGATCCCCGACTTTTGGAATCCAGACAGGTCTTGCTGGGACAGGTGGTGGTTCTTCAGTGGTTGTTGGCTGTTGTTTCAACTTTATGTTGCTCAGGTCTTTTCTTGTTTTGTTTAAGTCCTGCAAAATAGCCAAACGGTCTTTGATATCAAAGGTTTTTTCTTTCACCACTGAAGTCTGACTATCAATGTCAGAGATAATCATCCTAGTTCCAAATAATAATTCGTACGCACTGAATCCCTTCAGAGAATTTCTTGGCAAGTTATTGAGACTACGTTGGACACTTATTAGATGTTTGACCCACCCAGTTCCCGAACCTAATATCCTTTCCGTTATAGATTGCTTTCTGCCTTGGTTTTTTCTTTACACCATCCCGTACCCTCAGGAAGGAAGTGAGAAGATTCCCGCTGGGCTGTGCTCATTTGGTCATTTTTTCCCCTCAGGCTGGTGGGCTAGAGTGAAAACAATGGTCAAACGTAGCATGCTCTTAGCGTATATGCCATTTAGACTCGCAAATCTTGTATAACAGTCCGGACGTCAGCCGAGTGCTGGTGATCTACATTATAAGTGGAACTAGCCTGTATATGTTAATCGCAAGCCCTGCTTTTTACTGGTGATATTATCTGCAGTCAGATTCCATCGTATTATATTTTTTCTCTCCCCACTGCGATTTCTGTTGCAGTTTGGGCAGTTTTTTACAAACATGGTATGATGTAGGCTCATGCCTGGCCACCAGTACCGTGATTGTAATTCTTCCAGAGAATCTTTTAGTTTGAGGTGTCTGAGACCCTCGCCCATATGTGCGTCTGCGATTAACAAGTTTCTCCTATCCATGTTTGGAATCACTCTATCCCCCACTCCAGGGATTCGAGCAAAAGGGACGGAGTTTGCATCGATTATGTATGTATAATTGAGTGGATAGTTGATCGGTAACGCTGAGCAGTCGCCTTTTGATGACGTTTTCACCGCCAGCATTGTTTCACCGTCAATGTATTTTAATGTACGCTTTTTTCGAACTACGGGAGCCGAGTTAGTGGCTGCCGCTGCGGCTGTTTCAGCCAATGAATTCCCTACAACGTGAACGCCATCACGCTGATGACTCAGTGAGTGAGTCACGTGAGTCTCTGGTAGTTCTTTTTGTAAAAGAGCTATTTGTTCCCAGAGCAGTTTCTGCTTTATTGGTGCATCTGTGTCATCTTTGTAACCGTTTTGAATCCATGCCTGCAAATCGCTGTTATATGATTTGACGCAGTAATATGAATCTGACACTATAAGTGTCGGGAATTCGCGATCCGCATTATCTAGCGCCATTTTTAATGCCATTATTTCAGTTTGTTGTTCTGAATTTGTTTCTACTGAGTGTGATTTTGTTAATAGAGGTTTTAGTTTACCTCCGCGCCACACTTCTTTTGTAATCTCACATGTGGGGTTGTATGCCTGTTCTCCCCAAACGGGGGGTTGAGCATGTCCGTCTGTATAGATTACACAGGCGTAATGTCGTAGCGGCAGAATGTCGATTGGCAGAGGGTATGTTTCTTCATATTCTAGATTTTCCATTTCTTCTAGTTCTGGATCAAAGTAGTAGTATACTTTGTCCGTTGCGATTGAATTCACCCATTGTAACCATTCTGGATCCAATGTTGTTGTTGGTAAATTACATGGTGTTGTTAATGCCTCAAAGGCTGATTCAGCTGTTCTGACTGTGATATGTCTACCGTCGGCTATGTCTTTTTCTCTAGCTATTGCGGTTTGAACTGCATGAACAATTTTCTCTTTGTTGCTGAATTTCTGTTCAGCTTCTGTGTACAAGTGTGATTTGAATGCAATTGGTACCTTTTCTCCCTCATTAGAGGTTAGGTATGTGAATCCGCATCTCCCTGGGATGACTCGAATCACAAGATTGCGTGTGTTATCACGTGTTTCTAATTTTGTTTTAATTAGTATGTCTGTTTGTAAGGATCTCAAAATTTCTGTGTGTATTTGAGTCCAACTGGATCTTTTAAAGTCTGGTTTAATTAGATCATAAAGGGGTTTGACCCTTTCTGCGTAATTTGCAATGTTTGTTCTTCCGAAATTTAGGAAGCCTAGAATCGACTGTAAGTTTTTTAGTGTTCTAGGTGCTTGGAGTACGGCACATTTCTCTAGGAAATTGTCAGCCAGGCTTTTGCCTTCACTTGATAACTCATATCCTAAGAATAGGACCGTCAGATGGGCAATTCTGAACTTTTTAAAGTTGAATTTGTAACCCTCTGCTGCGAACCCAAGTATTATGGTGTTCACTCTTTTCAAGTGAGTCTCCAAGTCATCATCTGTTAAGTAAATGTCATTGACATAAGATAATGCTTCATCATCATATAGTTGTCGTAATTCTGTTACTCTCGCTGAGAATACCCCCGGGCTGTTCTTGTACCCCTGGGCTAATCGACAGAATTGTTTTTGAGTGCCATTTACTGAGAATGCAGTTAAATATCTGCTCTCTGGTGCTATGTTTTGACAAAAGAATCCATTGGAGATGTCCAAGGTTGTTTTGTATTTTTTGCGCACTATGTTATTCATTAGTGCAGCACTGTGTGAGTTTTGCACTGCAAAGGTTTTGCAACATGTATTAAGGTGTCGGTAATCCAAAACTAGACGATATGAATTGTCTGGTTTGGAGACCGGAAACAAAGGATTGTTCATCTGTGAGGTGCAAGTTTCAATCACCCCCTGGTATTCTAGCTGATCTACTATTTCATTTACCTGTTTTTTAGCTTCTTGCTTAATTGGGTACTGCCTTTGTGCAGTAGGTTGTGATTTTAACTGGATTTTGTGAGGAGGAGAATCCTCATCCCATCCTACATGATTTTTATATAAAGCAGGTGCTAGAGCCACTGCCCACTTTCTAGCAAGTGTGTACTTTTTATGAATTGGAATTTGATTTGAGAAGGCAGGCATAATTACTTCTTCGCCATGAGGGCACTCCCTGACAAACTCTGGTGGCCAGTCTTTTTCAGCTAGAAGGATATCATAGCCCTTGGAGAGATTATCCCAAAATAGTCCCCTTATTTTCCTAGTCTTATCTCCCTCTATACGTAATGTTATCTCGTATATCTTGTGGGGTTTGCTAACCCTGGTGTCTGCAGTTTCCACTTGAAGATATTCATTCGTGTCCACTGTCTCCAGATGATTCATAAGGACTTTGCGAGCTATGCTCACTTCTGCTGCACTGTCTAGCATTGTCTGAGCCCACTCTCCGTTTTTCAGTTGTGTCCTCAGTATTCTCGGCATTGTTAACTACCTTGATACTGGCTACCTTCTTTTTTGGAAATTGTAATTTCTTTTTTAGCTGAGCAGGTTCCTTGTCTTTGGACTTGGCGTGCTCTTCTCTTTGTTCTGATCGTCCTCTTCTTTCCGATTTCTGCGAGGAATTCTGAAAAGATTGAGAGGGACGTGTATCAATGTCTTGATATCTATCAGGCTTTTTAATATTATCCCTATTTCTAAGGTTATATCTATTCCCAGAGGGGTCACTCTGCGGTGACCTCTGTCTTCGGTTTGGAGATTTTTCTCTTCGCCTAGGAGACCTTCCTCTGGACTGGAATTTCTTTTCTTTAGGATTGGATTGTTTATTTCCATCCCAGTTCTTTTTTGGTGAATTATTATTAAAAAATATTTTTTCTGGACTTTCAGTCAGTTGCGGTTTTACTGGTATTCCACCTAAACTATCTCTACCTAGTTCCTCATAGGATTTTTCTATGATTCTGGCAATTTCAGCTGGTTGGTCTGCTATATCTGTCTCTTTTAACCTCTGGCGGATCGCCACGTTTGCTGCTTCACCTTTTATGTTGGCTAATAATATAGCCGAGACCTGCTTGAAGTCTTTTAGTAATTTCATACCAAGAGTTAAAGCAGGTTCTGGACCGTATTCGTCTTGAATTTGTTTTAGCACATCTGGTATCACCGAAATGGATGGAACACCGTGCGTTTTTGTGTAGATGGAAGCAAAGACTGTACCCCAAGTGTCACAGTCCTCAATGTGTGGTGCGATTCCCATAGGAAGACAGATAGTCAGAATCCTGTGTTTTTCTAGCGGGGTGGTGTCAGGAAACACCGCCTCTATTTGGGTAATTTTCTGTGCCAACCAGAATGGTATTTGTTCCCGTTTAGCCGGTACTTTACCTAGGCAGGACTGGATGTTCTGTGGTGTAATTTTATTTGTGTTCCCCTGGTGAGGGTTCAGCTGTGGAAGTTTAATCGCTGGCTGAATTGTTGAAGTCCGCATTACATACTGGACTAATTGTCTATGAATTTTTAGTAATTGTTTTAGCTGTATTAACAGCTCTCCTGTAGACATCCCTTCGATGTCTGGGTGTGGTGTGTATCCGGCTAAGACCGGCCACGTTGCTCCTGGTCTACCTAAAGGACCGAGCCTGGTGATGTGATTATTATGTTTTAGGGCGCCATCAAATAAGAGCAAATGCTCTTGGAATTTGAGTGGTACTTCCACCTCCTCGAAAGGAGTGTACTCATTAGGAGGTTCCTATATTTTGTAATAGTGGAAGTACTTTGTTACAGCATTAGCTGCTGGAAAATGTATCCATGAATAATATACCTCTGTCTGCCGATATTCGTGTGCCTCAATTACGAATATGACTGTGCCACCTCTAGGTGTCAGTCCATTTTCTATAAGTTTTAAGTTTATAGATTTCCTTTTGATGACCGGGATGAGTATTATATCCCCGTCTGCGTCTTGTAGTGCAGTATCAGCTGCTGCTATTTCAGCTGCTAATCTAACTGCCTCTCTTTCTTCATCACTGTCTCCCATTTTACCGACAGGATGGTATTATGTTTGTTTGCAGATCAGGTTTCTTATGGAACAAAGATTAGATGCACAATATTTTGGAACTTTTTATCCTTCAACGTTGACTAAACCAAGAACCATACATAGGAGTTCCCTCCTGCGAGGTCTGGCGGATATAACCTTTCACCCACTCCAGACGTCTTTGGAGTATTGTGGGAAAAGGGGTCTGAGTGAGAAAGCACGACTGAGTTACTCTAAATGTCTTACGTTAGTTTTATCGCCCTTCCAAACGCGTTGGGCGCCATGTAGTGTAGTTCCTATCTTCCCAATAGGCTCTGCGCATTGGAATAATACCTACAGCAGTAAAGGCCTAGGCCAGACGTTAACTAGGTCTACTACTGTCGATACTAGACTTAAGTTTTGGGTTTGCCAGCGTAGCTCAGAGTTCGCTAGAAACTTTCTCGAATGTTCAAGGAGGAATTAACTTCCCTGATTAGACAAGAAGGGATTTAGTTTCTGACAACCATAGAACATGACAACTTTGCTCTCCCCTAATCAAGAGTCAATCTCGAGAGTCGTGTGAACAAAAGGCAATTTATTTTACTCAGTCAGTACGTGCATTCTTAGTCTCATCAGAATGTAGAGAAAAGGAAGAGACGGGCGTGTTCAATAAAAAGGTGTTATTTATTGATCAGTCTCTTTTCTCATACAAGAGAAATGGATCGATATTATTGCAATACTTATAGCTAAGTAAAGTGCATACATTAAAAGCAATAGTATAAAGTAATACTGTAAAAACATTGATATGGTTTCTAAGCCATATGATGTTTAAAATGAATAAACTATATTTTACATACACATATACATTTGACTAAACGTACTCAACTGGTGTTTCTAGATACGCCTACCCCGTGTACCTGACCTAAGTCTAATGCGTGGGCGGGAATAGAAAGTTACAGTTTAAGTTAAGTTTGTTTTTGCCAAGTGAATAACTAAAGAATTCTCTGTGAGGGGTTATTCAGTTCTGTACCTGGAAGTTAGGATGAATGAGGAATGGTATCTCTTTCTCTGGTCTCGATATTCCAGGCTGCCTGCGAGGGCGGCCCAGAAACGCCGGGGCTGGATTCTCGGCAGGAGAAAGCAGCGCGTCAGGAAGGCGGGGCTGCTGCCAGCGGGGTCTGCTCTGCTCTCGGCTTCGGCAAGTATGGCTGCTCCGTCTCGTCACCACGCGTCTGTTTGCATATGGCAACATCGGTAATATTTATACCTTTAAGGTGCCGAGATTGACGTAAGGATGGACATAGATACGTCAATAAAGATGTCATACGACTTGCTCGTTAGCACATTCTTTTACTAAAGTTCTCGGTGAAATCAAAACAATGGCCGCAGGGTTTTGCCCAGGTTGTCATAGGTTTGATTTGTTATGAGAACTCCGTATGCCTTATCAGGGGCTGGAGGAATATCGCTTGTCTAATTAGATCGCAAGCGTTATGACCTAATCAGATAACACGTTCCTGTGCCGTAGTGTGACTGCGTCAGATAACGGTATCTGCATCATGGGGGTTTTCTGCCTCATGGGCTGACTGCTAGTTAACTTGTTGGTTTGTTTAACTAGAATAGGGTCAGGAATAGGGGGATCGATTCAGAACCGATAGGAATACATGACAATACACAGTAATGCATCATGCTGATGGTAGCTCACATACCTGAGGACACAGTTGTAGGTACTCCCTACATGGACTACTACTTTTGTGACACTGACATGTACTCCTCTAAGTGACTCTCCTGGGCCTGCCTGTGATAGCAGTATTGGTATTCAATCCCCCCTCCACCATTGACTGTCCCACACAGGTGTGTCTTACCATCCATGTATGTAGTTCGTGGGAATTTCTGACCAATGTGTGTCCTCACTCAGATTCTGATCCAAGTGTGTGGATGACTGCTGTTTGTTGTATACCCTTGCATTTTTGACATTTGCAGACACATATACATTTATGCTGTTTCAAAGATTACTCACCAAATGCGTATGATGTTTAGATTATTTATTGGGTGATCTTGTGCAGGAAACGTGAATAGGTGCTGTTCAGAAAGGGGTGGAATCCAAAGTACACAGCTGGAGATGAGATGCCTTACAGTTTCAGTCAACAGAGTCCAGGCCACAGTGCCTGACAACATTGGGCAGACTGTGACCAGCAAGTCCATGTGGGAGAGTCTCATAGGGGATGCTGTTGCACCCAGGGGCAATATGCCAGGTCCAGTGTCCTGGGAGATGTCCATGGCCCACTGGCCCTCAACGTCTTCGCCGTGGACTACCCACCTTCCTTGTGGGACCCTCATGTGCAGGCATGGACGGTGCATTGGACGCTACGTCAGAGGGTTCCTCCTCCTCCTCCTCCTTCCTCCCTGTGGCTGGTGTTGCACTTTGCCGTGATGTTGCTGGCCTTGTGACACAGGGAGGGGGCTGCATGTTGGCAGCCATCTGACGTAGCACATGGAAAATGTCCCTATGCACCATCAAGAGCTGAGCCTGGTGTGCCTCCACCCATCCATAATGCAGGTCTTGCCTGGCTATTTGCTCTGCCTGCTGTTGTCTGGCCTGGTTGAGGGCCTCCGCAAGCTGGCTTACCTCCCTGGTGTCCCGCCGGTATGCCTCAAGGATGTTAGTGAGTTCAGGCATACCGGGCCCTGCAGCTGACTGGCCAGATTCTCGCCTCCGCCTTGCGCCACTCCCACCACCCTGACCCACATGAGCACGGCCTGCGCTTGTGGGCACATCCGATCGACGGGCCCCCCGAGTGCTGGGAGGGTGGAGGTTGTCACCAACCTCAGGGGCGCCCGACAAAGGGTGTCCCTCATTTTCAGACTGGCTCTCTTGTGAATAATGGGCAGGGCTCTGACCTGTCGGCTGGGATGTGGTGGGAATGGGTCCGGTGGTTGGCTGAGATGTAGCTGGTGCAGTTGCTGCAGGGGTTTGGGATCCAGAGGAGCCAGGTTGGTTGAGGTCATCCACAGTGCGTTGAGGGACGGCGCTGCCGGTGGGGTCTGGGTCCTGCTGAGCCTGGGACTGGGATCCTTGGCCCCCCTGGCTGGGGGGAAGATCTGCACGTTACCCTGTGTGTGGCAGAGACAGACACTTTAAAGGCACTATCAAGTGACATGTGGTTTGGTTATCCATTATCAGCATCACTGTTCCACAAGCTATACATTGTTGACATTGTACAGTTGTGTATGTAGTGGTAGAAAAATGAAATGTACGATGGGGTATTTACATTCTTCCAATCTCTTGACAATGACTGACACAGCCATTGCTGTGTCGTGTTGCCGGCACCACACGTGTAAAGCATTGCTCAGTTTCACGCTACATCCAGGATACGGTGTAAATCCTTATGTCTGCGTCAAGCATGCACAGAGTTTAGATGCAGCATGTTGATGTAAGAGACAGAGCATCATTATTTAGCAAGTCAGCTACTACTTTGGATGTCTTTTGCTGTTCCATGCTGGCCAAACAATGCCAACACCCCTGGAGCTGTACACCCACTTCTAGATCATGGCTTTAGAACTTGGCACTTCTCTAAGACGCATCACCTTGTCAATACCCATGTCCATGTTGGTACTTATGTGCATCCACAAAGGTAATGAGATGGGGCACGTGCTTTTTTTGAGAGGCACAATGGACTGGAGCTTCTGTTATGTGCATGTATGACTTGTGTGCATATTCATATAAGTGCGTGTTTTGTTGTGGTACATGGCAATTGGGACAGTGTTGCAATCCAATGCCTGTCCCCAGGGGATGAGTTTCAGTAAGGGGTGTTTACAACAGGCCATGCTATTACTTTGTTTGTGACTTGCAAGCGTCCATCGTTCATGATTTGGCTGTCCCCTCATGTGGCATGCTGCCATATTCGTGGATTTGTGTTGGTGCACAGGATGTGTGACCTTGTCCTGGTGTTTGTGTTTGCAATGATCACAGGAGGGACTTGTGCTGCCTACACCTGTGCCCATTGTGTACTACAGAGCTTTCAGAGATGTGTGTCCTGACACAGTACAGTGTTGACTGCAAATGGTGGGTGTCTTGCAGGCACATAGCAGATGTTTGCTGGTACTTGTGAGACATCCCTTAACATTCTGCTCTATGGAGTTTGTGAGGCCTGTGTAGTGCTTGTGTGCAACTGTGTGTGTGCCCCAGGGAGGTGTGTTGAGGTGACAGAGGGAGGAACACTGACTGATGGGGACAGAGGGAGACAGAGACGGAGGGAGAGGGAGGAAGAGGGAGAGGGCGACAGAGGGAGAGGGCGACAGAGGGAGAGGGAGAGGGCGACAGAGGGAGAGGGCGACAGAGGGAGAGGGCGACAGAGGGAGAGGGCGACAGAGGGAGAGGGCGACAGAGGGAGAGGGTGACAGAGGGAGTGGGTGACAGAGGGAGTGGGTGACAGAGGGAGAGGGCGACCGAGGGAGAGGGCGAGACAGGGATGGAGACAGGTAGTTTGTGCTTGCTCTCTTGCTACACTGCCTTACTTTGTCACAAAATGATGCATCTCTGAAAGGTGTGTCAGCAAAATGTAAATATTTAAAAGCTGTGGTCTAGTATCTTGTGTGATCTTTACCTATCCCTGTGCATTGGGCATTATGCTTGTGTGTGTCCCTGGGACATATGGCATGAGAGCAGCCTCTTACCCTACACATTCCACGCTTTGTGCCTCCCCCTTGCAACTACCCCATTTAGTAGTGTACTGCTTGGACTCATGGCCACCCACCCCATGCTGCTGGGCACTGTTGTTAGTCTACCCATGTAACTTGTGTTTTTTGTACACTCACCAGACTCAACGGCTCCTTCTATTCCATGTGCTCCCACCGCTGGCAGCAGGACCATGACCTTCTCCTCCCAGGGATGGTATACAGGAGATCTGCGGGGACCACCGCCTCCAGTGTGGTGTGCAGAGGCGTAATCCTGGTCCATCTTCTTCTTGACCATCCTCCGCAGATCGTACCACCGGTTCTGGCATTCCCCCCTGGTGCGCCTGATGGGTGCAACAGCATTGACCCGGTCTACGATCCTCTCCCACAGGCGTGTTTTTTCTGCCAGGCTGGTCTGTCTGACCAATGCGCCAAACAGCTGCGGCTCGACTCTGATGACTTCATCTGTAAGTATCTCCATCTCCGGGTTAGTGAACTTTGGATTCTTCTGTGTGGTCATGGTGTGTAGTGTATGTGATTGAGGGGTTGATGGTGTGTATGAATGAGGGTGTTTGGGTCAGAATGTGAAGGGGGTGGTGTGGCTGTAGATGAGATAGGGTGTATGTGTGTAGGTATATGTCTGCAATTGTTTGTGTGCTCTCAGTTTCCTCGCAAGAATGGGTATGTTGCAAAGGATGATGGGTTGTATGTGTGGGCCCTTTTATTGGTCAAATGGTGGGTGTGGCTTAATTTGAATTGGTGGTATGTGTGTTATATGGGGTGGGTGTTGGTGTTGTCCTCTGTTTGGCTGTTTGGCTGTGACCAGGACATTGATTGTCAAAGGTGTGTACAAAGGAGACATGTTCAGTGTAGTAGTGCGACTCGTTAGCAAGGTCCTTGTGGTCGTTTGGGTGTTGGCGTTAAGTGTGCGTGCAGTACTTGTGCGTGCGATTGAGTTGGACGTGCCATTGGCGGGTGGGGGGGTTCGCATAGGCTTGTTGGGGGGGGTGTGCGTGCGGTACGTGTGCGTGCGATTGAGTTGGACGTGCCGTTGGCGGGTGGGGGGGTTCGCGTAGGCTTGTTGGGGGGTGTGCGTGCGGTACTTGTGCGTGTGTTTGAGTAGTACGGTCCGTCAGCGGGTGGGGGCGTTCGCGTAGGCTTGTTGGGGGGTGTGCGTGCGGTACTTGTGCGTGTGTTTGAGAAGTACGGGCCGTTGGCGGGTGGGGGGGTTCGCGTAGGCTTGGTGGGGGGGTGTGCGTGCATTAATTGTGCGTGTGTTTCAGTAGTACGGGCCGTTGGCGGGTGGGGGGGTTCGCGTAGGCTTGTTGGGGGGGTGTGCGTGCGGTACTTGTGCATGTGTTTCAGTAGTACGGGCCGTTGGCGGGTGGGGGGGGTTGGCGTAGGCTTGTTATGGGGGTGTGCGTGCGGTACGTGTGCGTGCGATTGAGTTGGACGTGCCGTTGGCGGGTGGGGGCGTTCACGTAGGCTTGTTGGGGGGGTGTGCGTGCGGTACTTGTGCGTGTGTTTGAGTAGTACGGGCCGTTGGCGGGTGGGGGGGTTCGCGTAGGCTTGGTGGGGGGGGCGTGCGGTACGTGTACGTGCGATTGAGTTGGACGTGCCGTTGGCTTGTGAGGGGGTTCGCGTAGGCTTGGGTGAGGGGTATACGTGTAGTATGTATTGGTGGAGCTTGCTGTGAGGCGAATGTTCCGTACGAATCAATGTTAATGCGTGAATACTTTGGCCCGTACGAATCTCGGTCAGGCCTTTCGTTCCGAATCAGAATAGTGAGTTTGTACGGCCTGATTACGAATCGTACGGTGGTATTCACGAGGCTTATTCGTACGGGTAAACGAATGTGATTCGTACGGTTCGTAGATAATCGTACGGAAATCGACGGAAACGGATCGGAATTCGGAGTTCGGACGGTAGTTTCCCATTCGTACGGATCCGGCTACGAATACGAATCGTATGGTGGATTATTTTACCGGATCGGAATCGGCCCCTTAGTGTTGAATATGCAACCAATATTACATTTGCATATGAAATAAAACACCTCATTGCCCTAGCATACGTGCCAATCACCGATTTGGCAGAACACTATAATCTTTTAATAGAAAGTCCTTTCTATACACAAAATGAACAAAAATTGGCTCCACTTTTGGATTATTTTGAGGATACCTGGGTGGGGAGACTACACAGGTCAGGCCACATACGACAGCCTAAATTCCTAATTCCTTGGTGGAATGTATATCTACCAACCCTAAATGAAGAGGCCAAAACAAACAACGCAGTGGAGGGTTGGCATAATGCCTTTCTATCTTCAACTGGCCGAACAACTCCTACACTACACAAACTACTAACAGCAATACAAAAAGAACACAGTTTCCAAGAATTAAGAATGGAGCAATCCGTTGTACAATTAAAACCCAAACTATCAAGACAAACAGCCCAAATGTACCAATATTTACAACAACAAGTATAACTTTACCCCACAACAAGAGGACTAGAATACTTAAAAATGATAGCCAAAACACTAAACTGAAATAATAACCCCAAAAATTTCTGGTAATTTAAAAAATGCCTTAAATGTAACCAAACCATCTTATTCACAAATTATAAGATATTTTTTTTTCTAAAAATTATAAATATATAATAATTTTTAGCCAAAAAAAATATCTAACTCAACAGATTTTTTTTTTTAATAGAACATTTCCCAACCCACAACATTTAATAACATAAATGCATTTACCTTTTCACAACAACGTTACAAATCCAATGGTCCATAACAATCCATGCAGTAATAAATCCACAGCATAAAAAAAGTGTCCCAATACAATGCAAAAATACAACTGTTCGAAATATATCCGAAATCCCAATAATTCGATAAATCTGAATCCCTCAAAAACGCGAAAAAGGTTCTAAATTTTAAGAAACGCTCCAGAAACCCCAATAAATCAACTAAGTGTAAAGCACATAGCAGTTACAACAACTGAAATGTACTTCTTTAAAAAAAAGAAACGTAACTGCTCGGAAACGGAAATGGCTGTTTCCAAAAACGTACAAGAGAAAAATAACATTCCCACCTACATAAAACTTAGAATAATACATTATTAATAACTAGAACATACATATATCTAACAAAAAAATGAATAAAAAGCCACAAACACATTCACGCCAAGGCCGTTACTGAGAAAACGCTGAGAAAAGTTAAAAACGTTAATAACCAACTACATACGAAGTTAACCCTAACATAGTAGTCCACAAACAACAAATAACAAAGTACTACCTTCAAAATTCCCTTAAATTAGTTAAAATATAACAAATAGCCATCTTACCTTCTCAGACGTGAAGTAGCTTCCAACGCGAGCTTGAATCTTCCAAAATGACCTAAAAAGACTAAGAGCGGTTACAAAATAAAACACCCAAATGATAGTATTATCCAAATAATAGTTAAATAAATGTCAAATTAATTTGTTTTACTATTAGAAAATTGTTAAAACTGTATAATTATTTTTGCTGTATTTATGCTATGTATTATTACTTTTTCTAGAACAATATAATTTTGATATTATTTTATTATTACATTAATTATTAATATATTTTAATATTTAATGTTATAATAAAACAAAACATGTGTTTAAATTAGTGAAAATAAAAGTGTTATTTTTCATTATTTATATAAAAATGGTGACTAATATGTTTAATGTATTAATATTAATATTATACAATTAATATTAATAAATTAAAAATATATAACACATATAACTTACAATGTTTGTAAAATATACATTGTATGATATGAACTACAAATATTATCTATGTTGTTATTAAAAAAATATATCTACATATATAACATATATTGAAGTTCACATTTATATGTAACAAATATATCACTATATCATTTATTAAAAATTGTGACGTATTGTAATTTCTCTTAAAATGTATATACTCTATATAGTATATTGTTCGATGTTTTCTCATTTACTATATAATTTATATATACCACACATGTAATTTACTGCAAAGGTATCGAAATTAAAAAAACTTTGTGGTTTAAATTGTTTAAAATCATTTTTTAAACATGTATTATTTGCTTTAATTACTATATGAACAAATAAATTAAACATTTGTTTAAAATTGTGTCATTCTGGTCTACTACCCACTATTAAATAATTACTACCAATATATAAATGTGTAACATTTTTTACAATATATATATATTTTTTTTATTTTACATATATAATGAACTATTACTATCAATTTACTATTCACACATGAATATACAATTTATTTAAGTTGATACTGGACACTGAACATGAAACATTTACTTATCCTAATCCAATATAAAAAATATTGTTATTAATACTAAACACTTAACCTATTAAATTAACTATTGCAACTCCAATCTACATTTAATTAGGGTAGTTGCTGGACACGGAACCTATTTAATTTACTATTCCAACTCCAATCTACATTTAATTAGGGTAGGTGCTGGACACTGAACCAACTTAATTTACTATTCCTACTCCAATCTACTTTTAAATAGGGTAGGTGCTGGACACTGAACCTATTTAATTTACTATTCCAACTCCAATCTACATTTAATTAGGGTAGGTGTTGAACACTGAACCTATTTAATTTACTATTCCAACTCCAATCTACATTTAATTAGGATAGGTGCTGGACACTGAACATATTTAATTAATTATTCCAACTCCAATCTACATTTAATTAGGGTAGGTGCTGGACAGTGAACCTATTTAATTTAATATTCCAACTCCAATCTACATTTAATTAGGGTAGGTGCTGGACACTGAACCTATTTACTTTACTATTCCAACTCCAATCTACATTTAATCAGGGTAGGTGTTGAACACTGAACCTATTTAAATTACTATTCCAACTCCAATCTACATTTAATTAGGGTAGGTGCTGGACACTGAACCTATTTATTTAAGTATTCCAACTCTAATCTACATTTAATTTGTGTAGGTGCTGCACACTGAACATATTTAATTTACTATTCCAACTCCAATCTACATTTAATTAGGGTAGGTGCTGGACACTGAACCTATTTAATTTACCATTCCAACTCCAATCTACATTTAATTAGGGTAGGTGCTGGACACTGAACCTATTTAATTTACTATTCCAACTCCAATCTACATTTAATTAGGATATTAGCTGCACACTGAACCTATTTAATTAACTACTCCAACTCTAATCTACATTTAATTAGGGTAGGTGCTGGACACTGAACCTATTTAATTTACTATTCCTACTCCAATCTACATTTAATTAGGATAGGTGCTGGACACTGAACCTATTTAATTTACTATTCCAACTCCAATCTACATTTAATTAGGGTAGGTGTTGAACACTGTACCTATTTAATTTACTATTCCAACTCCAATCTACATTTAATTAGGATAGGTGCTGGACACTGAACCTATTTAATTAATTATTCCAGCTCCAATCTACATTTAATTAGGGTAGGTGCTGGACAGTGAACCTATTTAATTTACTAATCCAACTCCAATCTACATTTAAGTAGGGTAGGTGCTGGACACTGAACCTATTAATTTTACTATTCCAACTCCAATCTACATTTAATTAGGGTAGGTGCTGGACACTGAACCTATTTAATTTACTATTCCTACTCCAATCTACATTTAATTTGGGTAGGTGCTGGACACAGAACTTATTTAATTAACTATTCCAACTCCAATCTACATTTAATTAGGGTAGGTGCTGGACACTGAACCTATTTAATTTACTATTCCTACTCCAATCTACTTTTAATTAGGGTAGGTGCTGGACACTGAACCTATTTAATTTACTATTCCAACTCCAATCTATATTTAATTAGGGTAGGTGCTGGACACTGAACTTATTTAATTAACTATTCTAACTCCAATCTACATTTAATTAGGGTAGATGCTGGACACTGAACCTATTTAATTTACTATTCCTACACCAATCTACTTTTAATTAGGGTAGGTGCTGGACCCTGAACCTATTTAATTAATTATTCCAACTCCAATCTACATTTAATTAGGGTAGGTGCTGGACACTGAACCTATGTTATTTACTTTTCCAACTCCAATTTACATTTACTTAGGGTAGGTGCTGGACACTGAACCTATTTAATTTACTATTCCAACTCCAATCTACATTTAATTAGGGTAGGTGCTGGACACTGAACCTTTTTAATTTACTATTCCAAATCCAATCTACATTTAATTAGGGTAGGTGCTGGACACTGAACTTATTTAATTAACTATTCCAACTCCAATCTACATTTAATTAGGGTAGATGCTGGACACTGAACCTATTTAATTTACTATTCCTACTCAAATCTACATTTAATTAGGGTAGGTGCTGGACACTGAACCTATGTTATTTACTTTTCCAACTCCAATCTACATTTAATTAGGGTAGGTGTTGAACACTAAACCTACTTAAATTACTATTCCAACTCCAATCTACATTTAATTAGGGTAGGTGCTGGACACTGAACGTATTTAATTAAGTATTCCAACTCTAATCTACATTTAATTAGTGTAGGTGCTGGACACTGAACCTTTTTAATTTACTATTCCAAATCCAATCTACATTTAATTAGGGTAGGTGCTGGATACTGAACCTATTTAAATTACTATTCCAACTCCAATCTACATTTAATTAGGGTAGGTGCTGGACACTGAACCTATTTAATTTACTATTACTACTCCAATCTACATTTAATTAGGGTTGATGCTGGACACTGAACCTATTTATTTTACTATTACAACTCCAATCTACATTTAATTAGGGTAAGTGCTGGACACTGAACCTATTTAATTTACTATTCCTACTCCAATCTACTTTTAATTAGGGTAGGTGCTGGACACTGAACCTATTTAATTTACTATTCCAACTCCAATCTACATTTAATTAGGGTATGTGATGGACACTGAACCTATTTTAATTACTATTCCAACTCCAATCTACATTTAATTAGGGTAGGTGCTGGACACTGAACCTATTTAATTTACTATTCCAACTCCAATCTACATTTAATTAGGGTAGGTGTTGAACACTGAACCTATTTAAATTACTATTCCAACTCCAATCTACATTTAATTAGGGTAGGTGCTGGACACTGAACCTATTTATTTACTATTCCTACTCCAATCTACATTTAATTTGGGTAGGTGCTGGACACTGAACTTATTTAATTAACTATTCCAACTCCAATCTACATTTAATTAGGGTAGATGCTGGACACTGAACCTATTTAATTTACTATTCCTACTCCAAACTACTTTTAATTAGGGTAGGTGCTGGACACTGAACCTATTTAATTAATTATTCCAACTTCAATCTACATTTAATTAGGGTAGGGGCTGGACACTGAACCTATTTAATTTACTATTCCAACTCCAATCTACATTTAATTAGGGTAGATGTTGAACACTGAACCTATTTAAATTACTATTCCAACTCCAATCTACATTTAATTAGGGTAGGTGCTGGACACTGAACCTATTTAATTAAGTATTCCAACTCTAATCTACATTTAATTAGGGTAGGTGTTGAACACTGAACCTATTTAATTTACTATTCCAACTCCAATCTACATTTAATTAGGATAGGTGCTGGACACTGAACATATTTAATTAATTATTCCAACTCCAATCTACATTTAATTAGGGTAGGTGCTGGACAGTGAACCTATTTAATTTAATATTCCAACTCCAATCTACATTTAATTAGGGTAGGTGCTGGACACTGAACCTATTTAATTTACTATTCCAACTCCAATCTACATTTAATTAGGGTAGGTGTTGAACACTGAACCTATTTAAATTACTATTCCAACTCCAATCTACATTTAATTAGGGTAGGTGCTGGACACTGAACCTATTTAATTAAGTATTCCAACTCTAATCTACATTTAATTTGTGTAGGTGCTGGACACTGAACCTATTTAATTTACTATTTCAACTCCAATCTACATTTAATTAGGGTAGGTGCTGGACACTGAACCTATTTAATTTACTATTCCAATTCCAATCTACATTTAATTAGGGTAGGTGCTGGACACTGAACCTATTTAATTTACTATTCCAACTCCAATCTACATTTAATTAGGATAGGTGCTGGACACTGAACATATTTAATTAATTATTCCAACTCCAATCTACATTTAATTAGGGTAGGTGCTGGACAGTGAACCTATTTAATTTAATATTCCAACTCCAATCTACATTTAATTAGGGTAGGTGCTGGACACTGAACCTATTTAATTTACTATTCCAACTCCAATCTACATTTAATTAGGGTAGGTGTTGAACACTGAACCTATTTAAATTACTATTCCAACTCCAATCTACATTTAATTAGGGTAGGTGCTGGACACTGAACCTATTTAATTAAGTATTCCAACTCTAATCTACATTTAATTTGTGTAGGTGCTGGACACTGAACCTATTTAATTTACTATTTCAACTCCAATCTACATTTAATTAGGGTAGGTGCTGGACACTGAACCTATTTAATTTACTATTCCAATTCCAATCTACATTTAATTAGGGTAGGTGCTGGACACTGAACCTATTTAATTTACTATTCCAATTCCAATCTACATTTAATTAGGGTAGGTGCTGGACACTGAACCTATTTATTTTACTATTCCAACTCCAATCTACATTTAATTAGGGTAGGTGCTGGACACTGAACCTATTTAATTTACTATTCCTACTCCAATCTACTTTTTATTAGGGTAGGTGCTGGACACTGAACCTATTTAATTTACTATTCCAACTCCAATCTATATTTAATTAGGGTAGGTGCTGGACACTGAACTTATTTAATTAACTATTGCAACTCCAATCTACATTTAATTAGGGTAGATGCTGGACACTGAAACTATTTAATTTACTATTCCTACTCCAATCTACTTTTAATTAGGGTAGGTGCTGGACCCTGAACCTATTTAATTAATTATTCCAACTCCAATCTACATTTAATTAGGGTAGGTGCTGGACCCTGAACCTATTTAATTTACTATTCCAACTCCAATCTATATTTAATTAGGGTAGGTGTTGAACACTAAACCTACTTAAATTACTATTCCAACTCCAATCTATATTTAATTAGGGTAGGTGCTGGACACTGAACCTATTTAATTAAGTATTCCAACTTTAATCTACATTTAATTAGTGTAGGTGCTGGACACTGAACCTTTTTAATTTACTATTCAAATCCAATCTACATTTAATTAGGGTAGGTGCTGGACACTGAACCTATTTAATTTACTATTCCTACTCCAATCTACATTTAATTAGGGTAGATGCTGGACACTGAACCTATTTAATTAAGTATTCCAACTCTAATCTACATTTAATTTGTGTAGGTGCTGGACACTGAACCCATTTAATTTATGTTTTCAACTCCAATCTACATTTAATTAGGGTAGGTGCTGGACACTGAACCTATTTAATTTACTATTCCAACTCCAATCTACATTTAATTAGGGTAGGTGCTGGACACTGAACCTATTTAATTTACTATTCCAACTCCAATCTACATTTAATTAGGATATTAGCTGCACACTGAACCTATTTAATTAACTACTCCAACTCTAATCTACATTTAATTAGGGTAGGTGCTGGACACTGAACCTATTTAATTTACTATTCCTACTCCAATCTACATTTAATTAGGATAGGTGCTGGACACTGAACCTATTTAATTTACTATTCCAACTCCAATCTACATTTAATTAGGGTAGGTGTTGAACACTGAACCTATTTAATTTACTATTCCAACTCCAATCTACATTTAATTAGAATAGGTGCTGGACACTGAACCTATTTAATTAATTATTCCAACTCTAATCTACATTTAATTTGTGTAGGTGCTGGACACTGAACCTATTTAATTTACTAATCCAACTCCAATCTACATTTAATTAGGGTAGGTGCTGGACACTGAACCTATTTATTTTACTATTCCAACTCCAATCTACATTTAATTAGGGTAGGTGCTGGACACTGAACCTATTTAATTTACTATTCCAACTCCAATCTACATTTAATTAGGATATTAGCTGCACACTGAACCTATTTAATTAACTACTCCAACTCTAATCTACATTTAATTAGGGTAGGTGCTGGACACTGAACCTATGTTATTTACTTTTCCAACTCCAATCTACATTTAATTAGGGTAGGTGTTGAACACTAAAGCTACTTAAATTACTATTCCAACTCCAATCTACATTTAATTAGGGTAGGTGCTGGACACTGAACCTTTTTAATTTACTATTCCAACTCCAATCTACATTTAATTAGGGTAGGTGCTGGACACTGAACCTATTTAATTTACTATTCCTACTCTAATCTACATTTAATTAGGGTAGATGCTGGACACTGACCCTATTTATTTTACTATTACAACTCCAATCTACATTTAATTAGGGTAAGTGCTGGACACTGATCCTATTTAATTTACTATTCCTACTCCAATCTACTTTTAATTAGGGTAGGTGCTGGACACTGAACCTATTTAATTTACTATTCCAACTCCAATCTACATTTAATTAGGGTAGGTGATGGACACTGAACCTATTTTAATTACTATTCCAACTCCAATCTACATTTAATTAGGGTAGGTGCTGGACACTGAACCTATTTAATTTACTATTCCAACTCCAATCTACATTTAATTAGGGTAGGTGTTGAACACTGAACCTATTTAAATTACTATTCCAACTCCAATCTACATTTAATTAGGGTAGCTGCTGGACACTGAACCTATTTATTTACTATTCCTACTCCAATCTACATTTAATTTGGGTAGGTGCTGGAAACTGAACTTATTTAATTAACTATTCCAACTCCAATCTACATTTAATTAGGGTATATGCTGGACACTGAACCTATTTAATTTACTATTCCTACTCCAAACTACTTTTAATTAGGGTAGGTGCTGGACACTGAACCTATTTAATTAATTATTCCAACTTCAATCTACATTTAATTAGGGTAGGGGCTGGACACTGAACCTATTTAATTTACTATTCCAACTCCAATCTACATTTACTTAGGGTAGGTGCTGGACACTGAACCTATTTAATTTACTATTCCAACTCCAATCTACATTTAATTAGGGTAGGTGTTGAACACTAAACCTACTTAAATTACTATTCCAACTCCAATCTACATTTAATTAGGGTAGGTGCTGGACACTGAACCTATTTAATTAAGTATTCCAACTCTAATCTACATTTAATTAGTGAAGGTGCTGGACACTGAACCTTTTTAATTTACTATTCCAAATCCAATCTACATTTAATTAGGGTAGGTGCTGGACACTGAACCTATTTAAATAACTATTCCAACTCCAATCGACATTTAATTAGGGTAGGTGCTGGACACTGAACCTATTTAATTTACTATTCCTACTCCAATCTATATTTAATTAGGGTAGATGCTGGACACTGAACCTATTTATTTTACTATTACAACTCCAATCTACATTTAATTAGGGTAAGTGCTGGACACTGAACCTATTTAATTTACTATTCCTACTCCAATCTACTTTTAATTGGGGTAGGTGCTGGACACTGAACCTATTTAATTTACTATTCCAACTCCAATCTACATTTAATTAGGGTAGGTGATGGACACTGAACCTATTTTAATTACTATTCCAACTCCAATCTACATTTAATTAGGGTAGGTGCTGGACACTGAACCTATTTAATTTACTATTCCAACTCCAATCTACATTTAATTAGGGTAGGTGTTGAACACTGAACCTATTTAAATTACTATTCCAACTCCAATCTACATTTAATTAGGGTAGGTGCTGGACACTGAACCTATTTATTTACTATTCCTACTCCAATCTACATTTAATTTGGGTAGGTGCTGGACACTGAACTTATTTAATTAACTATTCCAACTCCAATCTACATTTAATATGGGTAGATGCTGGACACTGAACCTATTTAATTTACTATTCCTACTCCAAACTACTTTTAATTAGGGTAGGTGCTGGACACTGAACCTATTTAATTAATTATTCCAACTTCAATCTACATTTAATTAGGGTAGGGGCTGGACACTGAACCTATTTAATTTATTATTCCAACTCCAAACTACATTTAATTAGGGTAGGTGTTGAACACTGAACCTATTTAAATTACTATTCCAACTCCAATCTACATTTAATTAGGGTAGGTGCTGGACACTGAACCTATTTAATTAAGTATTCCAACTCTAATCTACATTTAATTAGTGTAGGTGCTGGACACTGAACCTATTTAATTAACTATTCCAAATCCAATCTACATTTAATTAGGGTAGGTGCTGGACACTGAACCTATTTAACTTACTATTCCAACTCCAATCTACATTTAATTAGGGTAGGAGCTGTACACTGAAACTATTTATTTTACTATTCCTACTCCAATCTACATTTAATTAGGGTAGATGCTGGACACTGAACCTATTTACTTTACTATTCCAAATCCAATCTACATTTAATTAGGGTAGGTGCTGGACACTGAACCTATTTAATTTACTATTCCAACTCCAATCTACATTTAATTTGGGTAGGTGCTGGACACTGAACTTATTTAATTAACTATTCCAACTCCAATCTACATTTAATTAGGGTAGATGCTGGACACTGAACCTATTTAATTTACTATTCCTACTCCAATCTACTTTTAATTAGGGTAGGTGCTGGACACTGAACCTATTTAATTGACTATTCCAACTCCAATCTACATCTATTTAGGGTAGGTGCAGTGAACTCAAACTATGTAGATTTGTGTTATAAACTCCCCACACATATCCCCTATAAAACATAAATTCCACTCATAAACATTTATAAGTAGATGTAAATTAAATTTTCAAATTTATAAATGTAAATTTTAGATATATAATCATATTTCTATATTATTATTTGACTAAATATTAACATCTCTATATTAATATTGTAACCACTCCCCACCCTTATCCCATTTAACACAAAAATCCACTGTGAAAATGAATTATTTATTTAATAATTTCCAAATAATAATGAGAAAATAGTAATTTGTAATTAAAAAAAATAGTTTCCACATTCATAATTTTTTATTTGTATTTTCCTTTAAAATAAAAATATTTATACATTTTTTTTTCAAACACAACCCTTATCCCCTATGAACTAAACCTCACGCTACAACAATTTAATTTTTTTTTCTATTTTCTAAAATCATTATTCAAAATATAAAATTTGCTTTCTGAATTCAATGAAAATATTTATCAAAATATAATATTTTCATGTTAAACTTTTTATTACACTCCCCACCCTTATGCCCTATAAACCCAACATCCAGCTCCTAAAAATGAAATAGATTATCAAATTTTGAATTTCATATTTTTAAAATAAATTTTTTACATTTCAAATTTATAATTTCGAATTATATTTTATAAAAATAAATATTGTTATTTTGAATAATTTAATTTGACATATTTAATACACTCCGCACCCTTATCCCCTATAAACCCAACATCCCGCTCCAATTTTTTTTATAGATTTTCTATTTTATAATTTTATAAATAAATTTTAAAATTTCATAATTCAAAATTTAAATTGGACATCTATTTTATGTAAAATAATTTGATAAAAAAATAATTTATTATATATTTTTCATACACTCCCCACCCTTATCCCATATAAACCCAACATCCCACTCCTAAAAATTTCATAGATTTTCTAATTTCACATTTCATAATTAAAATGTAAAATTTCATATTTCACATTTTAAATTTAGAAATCTATTTTATATAAAAAAAATCGAAAAATATAATATTTTAATGTATATTTTTCATACAACCCCCCACCCTTATCCCCTATAAACCCAACATCCCGTTCGTAAAATTTTCTATAGATTTTCTAATTTCACATTTCATATTTAAAATTTACAATTTCATATTTAAAATTTCAAATTTCGAAATCTATAATATATAAAATTATTTGCCACAGAAAATATTTTAATTTATATTTTTCATACACTCCCCACCCTTATCCCCTATAAACCCAACATCCCGCTCCTAAAAAATTTATAGATTTTCTAATTTCAAATTTCATATTTAAAAATTATAATTTCACATATCTAATTTTACATTTAGAAATCTATTTTATATAAAATGATTTAAAAAAATAATTTTTAATTTATATTTGTATACACTCCCCACCCTTAACCCCTATAAATCCAACATCCCGCTCCTAAATTTTTTATATAATTTCAATTTTCATATTTCATATTTCTAATATTTAATTTCGCATTCTAATTTCTATTAAATAATTTTTTACATTAATAATTTTTTTATTTATATTTTTAATACACTCCCCACCTTTATCCCCTATAAACCCAACATCCCGCTCCTAAAATTTATAATACTTTATATAAATATTTTATATTACAATTAAACATTATAGCAAATTTATCTAATTTTTTTTATTAATAATATATTAAACACATATATTTTTAAATGTCGATATTTTGACATTTCGATATTATATATATATATTTTTTTAATTTGTTTTATTGTTGCATCAGAGTATACGGGTACAGTGTAAATAATCTGCTGACGTGGCCTCAACATTCAGCCACGAACAGCCAAGCGTGCAACGTTTTTTTGTTTTATACAATTGGTGCAAATATACATTTCCTCAATTAATCAGTACAGATCGTGCAAACATGTCTGCAGGCTGGGAGACAGTGAACCTGCATCGCCAAGAGGACGATGAATGATGACAGGCATGTAAGTTCCCGCCTCAAGGGCGTTGGATCGGGGTCTGTACTGTCCATATAACGGTGCTACCAGAGAACGGGGGGGGACAAAACTGTGGGAGGGAAGCATGTGGGCGCTAGCAGGGTCTAAGCAGGGGGATACTGGTGACGGGCGTCGGGGGGGGCCAAGGAGCCATTCAGTTTGCGCTCCAAAAGGGGGGGAAGGGGAATGGATAGGGGGCGGATACACCCCGTGCACGTGAGTAACGAGGTGGGCGGTATGACACATGAGAATTTGATCAGGATGCAGGGGGTACCGGGAGCCTGCCCTGGGGAGGGTGACACCAGGTAAAGGCTATTGGTCCTCTCGGGCGGGGGGGGAGGAGTAGGTGGGTGTCCTGCACGTGTGGACTGTCGGAAGCTGTGGAGGAGCATGGCCCATTCCATGGATATGGGAATTTTACGCGCGCCCCTGGCTTCTTCCTCTCTAAGAGCATCCTCTTCCGCCGCCGCCCATTTACCGACCGCCCCCGTCCATGCTGCTATAGGGGGACCCTCCAGGGATCGCCAGCGCATGGCTATGCATCTGTTTGCCAACAGGAGCGCTAAGGACACGAAGCGTCTATGCACCGGGTCTTGCTTAGGGACATGAAAGATGCCTAGTGCGCTGGATTCCCAGGTGGCTAGTGTAGTGAGACCTGTGAGTTCCGACAGTGTGTCGTGTACCACCCGCCAAAAGGGATGAAGGTCGGGACAGCTCCAAAACATGTGGCAAAAATCTGCAGCAGGGGAGCAGCATCTGGGGCATAGGAATGATGTGGAGGGATAGAACTTCTGCAATCGCGCTGGGGTGAGGTACGCCCTGTGTAGGATATAGTATTGGATGTTCTTGAAGCGGGCATTCCTAGAGACGCGTTTTGGGGCCTCGAGCGCTTTAGTCCATTCTGAGTCATGTAGTGCGCGACCTATGTCCTCCTCCCATGTAGCTCGCAAGGTCGTCAGGGGAGCATGTGAGAGTTCCCGGATGGATTTATACAGCCAGGTGACTAAGTGGCGTCCCACCCCCATACGCAGGATTGCATGTATTACTGGATGCGTGTCTGGCTCGCCAGTTCAGAGATTAAAATGGGGCCGGTATCCATCGATCAGCTGTCTATATCTGAGGAATTGGCCCGGGGGGAGCCCGTATTCAGCGATCAGGCGGTCAAGTGATTTTAGCTGGCCTTCCTCGAAGAGCGATTCCAGATCCGTGATGCCACAGTGCGACCATTCGGTGAAGAGTGGAGCCGTGAAGTAGGAGTCCTGTCTGGGGCTGCCTATCAATGGTAGTAGCGGGGAGTACGGAGGTCTATTGGGGGACATTCGGTGGATCCGCATCATGCACCGGCGCGCTATCGCCACTTGAAGGGGGTATGTGCGCCGTGGCTTGGTGCCCGGGAGGAGAAGACGGGTGAGTTCCGGGGTTGCGATTCTGCCGGTCGAGGTAAGAGTCTCCTGAGGGTAACGGTCCGCCGTCCAGTATGACAGCCATTGGAGCTGTGCCGCGAGGAAATATGACTCGAAGGACGGAGCTCCGAGCCCTCCCTGCGTCGTGGGAAGTTGGAGGGTTTTCAGGGCGACCCTGTGTCGGCCCTCGCCCCAGATAAGGGTCCCTAGGAGGGAGTCAACGTCGCGGAAGAAGGACCTGGGTGGTACCACCGGTAAATTTGTGAAGTGGTAAAGGAGTCGGGGAAGCATTACCATTTTAGCCAGGGCTATCCGTCCTATTGGGGCCAGCGGGAGTTTTTTCCAGAAGGCAACAGCCGGGCGCAGACTGGCAAGTGCTTTGCGGTGATTACCCTCAAAAAGGTCTGCTGGAGAATGGTACAAGCGGACACCGAGGTACCGGGGAGCCTCCGCGGACCATGAGAGTTTATGCGGTCCGAGCTCGACTTCCCGGGGGGGGCAGGCTCGGGTGTAAGGGGTAGACTGTGGACTTGTCCCAGTTCACCTGTAGTCCCGAGGCGTCTGCAAATTCCGCCAGCATTGCCCCTATGGGGGCCAGGTCCGTTTCGATGTCTCGGACGTATATGACGAGATCGTCCGCGTACATGGATACGCAATGTGTGCCGTCCGCAAGTGGGATGCCCCATTCCACACCTTCCAGGCGCAGCCGAACCGCCAGCGGCTCGACTGCCAGCGCGAATAAGAGAGGCGACAGGGGGCACCCTTGTCTTGTGCCTCGCCGAACTCCGAACGCTGGTGATATGCGTTTCCCGATACGAACTCGTGTGGTTAAATCGGTATACAGGAGGCGTGTGTACGACATGAGCGTCGGGCCGATATTGAGGCGCCGCAAGACTGAGAATAGATTTGGCCAGGTGAGGGTGTCAAACGCCTTCTCCAGGTCCATAATGAGGCAGGCGGCGCGGGGAAATCTGTCACGTATCTGATCTTGAACATGGAAGACTCGGCGGAGATTCTGGGAGGTGTTCCTCCCCGGAACAAAGCCGCATTGGTCGGGGTGGACTAGTGGGCGTATGACCTGCGTATATCGATCAGCCAGAATTTTCCCCAGGATCTTACAGTCGGCCGACAGGAGCATGATGGGGCGGTACGACCCCATGTGGAGTGGATCTCTGTGGGGTTTGGGAAAGGTGACAATCACGGATTCCCGCAGTGACTGGGGTAACCTCCCTAGGTGAAGAGACGCCCCGAACATCCGTGACAGACGGGGGACCACTAGGGGAGAGAATGTCGAGTAGTATTCCAGTGGGAAGCCGTCCAGTCCCGGCGCTTTATTCCGAGACATGGCACGTATAGCCTGGGTGATGTCAGAGGGTACTATCCTGGCGTCGAGAGTGCGCTTGTCAACATCCGATATTGTGGGTAACGTCAGTGGGTCTAAAAAGCGATCTACAGAAAACGGGGAGTACTGGGCCGGGGTCCCGTACACTTGTGCATAGTGACGCTGAAACACCAGGAGGATCTCGGCCTGTGAGCGCACCAGCACACCGTCCGGGTTGATAATATCCGTGATTGGTTTGATTTCGGTGTCCTGCCTCGCCATCCAGGCCAGTAGCGCCCCAGTTTTGTCTCTGTCCTTATGAACCCTAGAGGCGTAAGCCCTAAAATTGTATTTTCGGAGGTCAGCGCAGGCAGTCTGATACTCCGTCTTAGCCTCGGCCGTAAGCACGGCGTGCTCCTCCGAGTCATCAGGCCGTTTAGTGAGTGCGGCCAGAGCCTGCTCTGAGGTTAGGAGCGTCCGTTCTAAGGTGCGGCGGACCCCTACTACCTGTTTGATGCATTCTCCCCTTGCCACCACTTTAAACGCGTCCCACTCCACCAGTACCGACGATGCCGTGTTCGTGTTGTGTGTGAAGTAGTCTTGGATGCTGGTTTTGTGTGCGTCTCTGAATACTGGATCTGAGAGGCAATCCCTAGGAAGGCGCCAGGTGGGGACTGGTGGGTGCGGGGGGCGCCAGGTCAGACGAATGATGTGGGCGTCATGATCCGAGAGGATCCGACCTAGGTAATCTGTAGATATGATCTTAGGGAGGATTGGTGCAGAGCAGAGGAAACGGTCCAGGCGGACCCGGAGGTTGTGTGGAATCGAGTGGAAGGAGTAAATGCGAGCCAGTGGGTGTAGGTGTCGCCATGCGTCAGTGAGCGCCCAATGCGTGGTCCATGCCCTAAAGAGCTCTGCCTGCCGGGGGGCCGGGGAGTGTGTGGGGGGAGGATGCGAGCGGTCTAGGGTGGGGTTTAGCGTGCAGTTAAAGTCACCTCCCAGCACCCACGGAACTGTAGTGAACTGGGCCAAAACGCCAGTGAGGTGATCCCAGAATTTATCCTGATCCGTGTTAGGGGCGTAAATGCTGCCAAGGAGTATTCCCTGTCCGTCAAGTATTCCCTCTAGAAGCGCATACCTGCCCTCTCTATCTACTACCCGTCGGAGCACCCGGAAGGGAGTACCTGGCCTGACCCAGATTAACGCGCCGCGCGCAAACGCTGAATAGTGTGTGGCACAGAAGATCCCTCGCCATTTGACCTGCAAGCGAGTGAGTTCGGTAGCGTCAATGTGTGTCTCCTGCAGAAATGCAATACTGGCTGACATACGCTTAATGTAGGAGTAAACAGAGTAGCGTTTGCTGGGCGTGTGTAGGCCTCGTACGTTCAGTGTAAGGACATTAATGTCTGAGCCGAGACTGCCATTCTTAGGGTGGCGTGGTTGGGAGAGGGACCCCCCTACAGCTCCCGAGAGCCGCCAGTGTGTATGTGTCACGTGTGCTCCTGTGCGCCAAGCTTCCACAATCGTGGGGGAGGGACTAAGGGGATTAACAACAAGTAGAACCTTGGGTGGGCAACAGTCCCAATACTGAGGATATCTCACCGGAGGTGGCATATCCAAACTAGTGTCCCACTAGGGGAGAAATGCAACGGATATCTGTGGGGGTGGCAGCGTGTGTCGTTGCTGGGCCTGTACGCAGGTCGGGCTCTTGCAGGAGAAGCGGCTATCGCTGGCCAGCGCTTACAATTATTTGGCAAAGCAGTCTAGGCTCCTAGACGTCGCGCAATACAGTAGGCAACCATGAGAAGGATATAGCAGTGGACAGTTCATCCATCACGAAGAGGTGCCAGGTTGGCTGGCCAGGGTAGCGTCCAAGGTGTGCGCCGCAACGAGGGGGGAGGAGATTGGTCCAATCCCTCACATTGTTCCATCACTGTCCCGGTCTTTCTCAGGGGTGAACAGGTGCGGTTGACCTTCCAGATCCGATGCTAAGGGTGATGTGTGCAGTTCGGTCACCGCTCGTAAGGCATCTCGTCGCTCCTGCATGATTTGCGTGAGGTCGGGTGAGCCCGTGGGGGAGGATGCTTGGCTTTTGGGGCGGCCTGATCGGGCACAGCTCGCGCCCCGTCGTCTGGATCGTCTGAAGTCGTTGTTGCGTGCCCTCTGGGGTCCGGGTTTAGGGATTATTGGGCAGTGAAACTCAGTCCAATCCTGTGCTTCCTCCGCCGTGTTGAAGAAGAGGGCTTTCCCCTTGTGTAGCACTTTCAGGCGGGCCGGGAACAGCAGGGAGTATTGAAGATCATTGGCGCGGAGGCGCCTCTTGACGTCCAGGAAGGTGGAACGCGGTTGCTGGACTTCTCGGGCGTAGTCCGGGAACACCATGACGTGCTGGTCTTCAACTTGTAGGGGGCCCGCTGTCCGGGCCGCACGAAGCACCGCATTGCGTTCCCGGAAGTGCAAGAATTTACCCAACATGGGTCGCGGAGGAAGGCCTGGCTTGGGTGCCCGGGCCGGGACCCTATGGGCTCTTTCAATGGAGAAGTATGCCGACCGTTCCGCTTCCGGGGTGAATGATTTGGTCCAGGACTCCATGTATGTCAGAGGGTCCGAGTTCTCAATCCCCTCCGGCAGGCCTAGGACGTGGATGTTACATCGTCTCGAGCGCCCCTCCAAATCCACCGTGGGTTCCTCGAGGACCGCCACGCGGTGTAGGACCTCCTTCATTTCCGCCTCCTGTGTTTTCACCGCAGGCTGCAGCTCGGTCACGATCCGTTCTCCTTCCTTCACCCTGTCCGCCAACTTGCGATGCTCGTCGCGGATTAGACTGATGTCCGTCGTCAGGACGCCCAATCTCTCCTCAATCGAAAGGCGGGACAATTCGATTGCCGCCAACACCTGATCCAACTTTGCTGACAGTGTGGGGTCGGTTTGCGACGCGTTGGCTTGCGTCCACGTTCTTGTGTGTGGCATCCTCTCGATGGCCGTCTCGGGGACAGCCGTCACCTGCGAGGCCTTCGATTTCCCCATGAGTGCTGTCAGAGACGGGGGGACCGGGCCTCCGTGCACCCCGCGTTCAGCAGATCACCTTCCCTCAGTGTATCCGGGTAGGCGGCAGCTCAGTGCAGGTTGGGCTCCCAGTTCTTCTCGGCCCTGGGGTAGTCACTGGCTTCCCTCTGGGGGACCCCTACTGGCTCGGGGCGTTAATGGTAACTTGCGGCTGCGGGGGGTGGCAGCCCTGGCGTCAGGAGATACGTGTCAGGGGGTACAGCCTCCATAGTCCAGGTTCCCCAGGAGACAGGGTGTTTTAAGTGCGGCCGGATCTTGCTCCCTCCCCCCTCGGCGTGTGATGCAGTCCTTCAGCCGATCCTGGGGGCCGAGGAGCAGGCGACAGAGGCACAGGGGGGCTCTGGGCAGTGAGCGTCTTCGACGTGGCGTGCTACCGCCTCAGGGTCGGAGGAGCACCCTGCTTCCAGGGTGGAGCCCGCGCCGATCACGGTGCTCTGGTCCCTGCGGGCGCCATCTTAGGGCTAGGCACTCGGGTCCGCCGGGCTGCATGAGGTGGCAGGAGCGTTCCGGCCCCCCCCGACCAAGGGCCGACGTGGTCCGTGATCCCCCGGTGGGCCTCAGAGGGGGCAGGAGGCCGCCGGGCCGTCGGTGCCACGGTCCACGGAGGGGGGGGGAAGGAGTCGACACTCACCACCTCCAGATGAGGACCTTGGATGTCCGGAGGGCACAGCGCTGTGTAGGCGGCACTTCCACCGGCGCCCCTCGGTCCGCGGCGGCGGGCTGGTTGGTGCTGGGGTCAGGCTCCCGTCTGTGTAGGAGCGCCGGTGCAATGGAGCTCCGGTATAGCGGCCGCCATCTTGTGTACCGGACTGCCGCCGTGGGAGCTAGCCTGGTCCGGAGCACAACCCCGTGGGCCGGTCACTCCGCTCTCTCCTGGGGTTTCCGGGGCCGCCAGCTGTCCGCTTCATCCAGGGTCGCCGCCTCAGGGACAGGCTCTCGGTGGCGCCCACATCAGGGAGACGGAGCCGCGTCCGCCATTTTAGGGGCTCGGCTCCGGCTCCGGCGAGAGATGGTCCGGTGCTTGTCGCTCGTCAGCAGCCCCCGCGGCTCAACCAGAGGACGCCCCACTGCAGGTGAGCATTATTGGAGTAGATGCTGTAGGCTGAGGCTCCCGGCGATCTCAGGAAGTGGGCAAGATGCTAGCCCGATCGCGGAGCCTCAGCAGGACACAGCCGCCATCGTGGCTTGCCAAGCCACGCCCCCGACATTTCGATATTATATATGTCGATATTTCTATCATCGACATTACTTATCTCGATATTATTGACTATACATTCTAATCGATATTTTTAACAACGATATTTACAACATCGATATTTCTTACTTTCGATGTTTCAAACTTGATATTAGTGCAAATCGACATTTTTAACTCGATATTTTGACTGTGCACCCTTCATGCGATTTGCTTTCATGTACACCATCAGTCTCCACGTTAAATACCCATTCATTAGGATCATCTTCTTCCAGATTACTTTTGTCATCATCATGGGACACCAATCTAGAAAGGGTATCTGCAATAGTATTTTTGGCTCCAGGTAAATATCTAAACTTAAAATCATAACCCTGAAGCGCAACCACCCATTTGGAGATTCTCCGAGAAATCACATCAATCCCTTTCTTTTTAAAAACCTAGCATAATGGTTTGTGATCAGAACGTACAACAAACTTACACCTAGATTCATCAAAGTCCCGTTTTGCAAGTCTGTAATAGCAATTCATAAGGAATCGCTATTAAGGACTAACAAAACGGGATTCATGTAGGAATTGCAAAAAATATTGCGATTCCTACATCTTCCTTAATTGCGAATAGCAAATTGCTAATCGCAAATAAGGAATGACTTCCCATTTATTCCTATGGGCCTACTGGCCCATAGGAATTAATGTGGAGTTATTCCTTATTTGCGATTAGCAATTTGCTAATCGCAATTAAGGATGCGATTTCAAGGGTGCCAGGGGTGTCCAAAGGACACCCTGTAGCACCCCTTAAATGCAAATTTACACAGGTGTTGCGCACACACATGTCCAAAGGACATGTGTGTGTAACATGCAACTGAGAAAAATGCACTAAAGTGCTTTTTTCTATGTTTTCGCTATTTACTACGAAGTCAGACTTCGTGGTAAATAGCGGCCAAATATTGTGAATTCGCAATTTAAAATTGGTTAATGAATTGCATTTAAGGAATCTCAAATAGAGATTCCTTAAATGCAATTCTTCGCAAATATGCGATTTCGGAAATAGCGATTTTTGCATTTGGGATGATGAATCCCAAATGCAAAAATTGCGCTCGGAAAGGGCCAGAATCGCAGAATCTGGCCCTTTGCGAGCCGATTTTTCGTTCATGAATCTAGCTGTATGTTCCCCACAACAGATTCTTACATTTCTTCACAGCCCAATGTACCGGAAGGGCTTTTCTTTCAATGAGCGAGTAGCGCAATTCCGCTCTTCGGAGACTCCTTGAAAGGAAAAGTATAACACTTTCAGTATTACCGTCTACTTGTTGCAAGACTGCACCTAATCCTTTCATACTCGCATCAGTGATGAGAGCAGATTTTTTCTAGGGGCCAAAACTTCTCAGTTTAGGAGTGCTTTTGAGTAGTTCTTTAATTTCCTTAAATTCAGTCTCACACTTGTCAGGCCACGCAATGTCTACTCCCCTGCACAACAGCATTCTCATATTTACACACTTACCGGCAAAACCCTTCACAAATTTAATGTAATATTCAGCCATTCCTAGGAACTTCATGAGCTCCCACTTGTTGGCAGGGGACGCTAAGTTTTGTATGGCATCCACCAAATCACTCTTAGGTTCTACACCTTCACCAGATATTGAGTGGCCTAAGTAATCAGTAGATGACTTCTTGAACTTGACCTTGTCTAATCCAACTGTGAGGCTATGTTGATTAAATCTTTCTAGTACTTGCTTAAGCCTACTGTCATGTTCCTCCTCATCTTTCCCATATATAAGAACATCATCCTGATACATTTTTACACCCAAAAGACCTCTTAAAACTTTCCCTAGCACTCTTTGGAATACAGAGACTGTTGATACTAAGCCAAACAGAAGTCTTAGAAATCTGTAAGTCCCAAATGGTGTTAAAATGCCGTTAGGTCCTTGGAGTCATCACCTAGCAATATTTGATGATACGCGGATTTAGGATCCACAGTAGACAAGACTCTGGCCCCTTGCAACAACATAAGCATATCCGAGATTTTAGGGAGAGTATATTTATCAACAGCAACCTGGTTATTGAGTTCCCTCATATCAATGCATACACGGAGGATACCGTTGGCCTTCCTGACGGCTACTACCGGAGCCAACCATTGGGTACCCTCCACCTCCACTATGATGCCTTCACTTTTCAATTGTTCCAATTCAGATTTCATTTCATTTCTCACAGTAGGGGTACACCTCACACTTTCCCAGCTACAGGAACTGCTCCAGAAACTAGTCATATCTAATGTACATAGTTATGCAGGAATCCTAACTCACTCATAAACACTGTTGGAAAATCCTTCATTCACGTGAACATTTTTCTTCAAAATGATAGGGGGCTCATTATTTGGTTTCTTGGTTCTGACCTACCTTCCAGTGATGTTTGAAGGCTGCGATCACCGCTCTGTGAAGTAAAAAGTGGCCCTTAAGAAGATTGAATTACTCTTTGAATAGATCTCCAGCTTTCGTCGTTCCTGCCTCTAGCCATTCCTCTATCCTCCTCTCCTGTCTGCCATGCAGTAAAACCTTCAGCATGGTAAAGGGCAAGTCTCATGAATATGGGACTTGGCTATGTGTCTTCTGGAGACATTTGTTCCATCAATGTTGCATTACTCTGAACTCTCTGGTGTTGTTTATTGCAGGGTGTCATGTCTTCAATAACTCCCCAGTCAGCACGTCAAGTTCTGGGTCAAAAGGCTCACTATAGGACCCTGAGTCTGTCTGGCCATGAGCCATTTTGTGAACCATTGGAACTGCCCTGCCAAATAATAAGTCTTAAAGTCCGGGACAGCTATCCCCTGTCTATCGTCAGACATTTTAGCGTGGATAATAGCAACCTCTTCAGGCCTGACCTCCAAATAAAGGCTATGATCAGGGAATCTAACTTGGCAAATCGCGCTCTAGGGATCCATATGGGAAGCATTGCAAAGAAGAACAGCACTCTAATAAGCGCCACCATCTTCAATAGTACTACTCTTACCGCTACTAACAAGGGCAGTGTCTTGCAGAAATCTATATTGAATCACAATCCTAACCTGCAAATAACCCACTCCAGGGTTCACAGATCTTCCGGAGGGTCACAGTGCCCAACAGTCGGGAACAATCTGTATTTCTGCCAATTGGCTTTCAGGCCTAAAGTGGGCCAAACTCCTCTATCATTCTCCTAACCCCTGCTAAATAGTCTCCTGTATCGCGAAGGAAGATCTACAAATCATCGGAAAACATCACTATATATAGTGATGTAATGTGTCACTATTCATATACCCAGATATCAACTCCCAGTTCTGGCTAAGGAGGCCAGGGTTTCCACGGCTAGCGCCAAAAACCTTCCTTCACGCTGTATTGCCACGATATTGTTCGCCCCATACGTACGCTAGCCAGAGCATCTGCGTAAAGCAATCTAACCCATGTCAAGAAGTCTCTCCCCCGATTGCATGTGTTCTATTACCCTATATATAAAGCCTTTTCTTTTGCAAATACAGCTGCCTCCTCGCTATCACAATCATTAGCTTTCAACAACGGTAATAGTCGCCGTATATTGAGCGCTACGTTTCAGCCCAGAATAAGTCCTGCCTGGTCGGGGTGTATCAGTTTAATCATATAGAAGAGGAGCCTAGACACTAAAATTTGACATAATATTTTAAAATACAGATCAGCCATCAACAATGACCAATAAGCCCTTCATACAGTGGTTTACCAGGCTTTGGTAGTGGTACTACCAGGGCCTTTTGCATGGAGCTGGGGAGGCAGCCTGTTGTTCTGGCTAGGGTGTAAAATTCCACAAATTTAAGGGCCAATTACTCAGCAAAGGTGGTGTAGAACTCAACTGGGAGTTCATCTGTTCCCAGAGTGTTACCCCTTGCTAATTCCCTAATTGCTGTTCTAACTTCCTCTATGGTGACATTCTGGTCAAGCATCTCTGCCTCTTCAGCGGTAAGGTTCGGGAGGGGCAGTGGCGTGAGAATGTCCAGGATCCCCCCTTCATCGTGCGCTGCAGCACTTCTATATTAATAAGCATAGTAACTATCAAAATGCTGATTAATCTCCCCCTGCCGGATGTTTGTCATTACAACGCATGCTTTTACCACGCATTCCTTTACAATGCAGGTTTTACAACACAAGTCGTTACAACGACTTGCGTTGGGGGGGCGCTGGATAGTGGAATAGTTTAATTTACTATTCCAACTCCAGTCCCCGTGGACAGTAGGGAAGGTTTTGGATAGTAAATTAAACTATTCCCTATCCTCCAGCCCCCTCCAGCGCAAGTCGTTGTAATGGCTTGCGTTGTAAATCCTGCGTTGTAAAGGTACTGTGTAAAAAAAGTTGCGTCGTGAAGGATATGTCCCCCCCTGCCTATACCTTCTGAACACCTCCTCATCGCTTTCAGCTATGACCGAGTAAGGATCCAGTGCAGACCCTGTCAGCATGGGCTCACTCCATGTAGTGCCTGTAAACAAAGCATCGCAGTCTTTTCGACTTGGACTCACTCTCTCTTTAGTGTCCATTATGGTCTGCTGTATTTCTGGGTGTCCTGGTCTTTGTTTTTCTATGTCTCTCAATTCCTGCTCTGCCACCCCTACCTCTGTTAACAGAGTGTTCCTGATTCCTTTCGAAGCCGCTATACACTGGCCCTTAATTACAATCTTGATTGCATCCCACTCCAGCTGAAGGGAAGATGCCATGTCAGTATTGTCTGCAAAATATTGTACAATCTTTCCCCTAATCTCACCTGGTCTTTTAGCTACCAGGTAGGAATTTGTGATCTGGGCCACTCCCATCTTTATTGTAAGAGACCTGGGTTTTGGTCTGACAGCGTACGAGCAAAGTATTCCATGTTGTACACTAGGCTGTGGATGTCGGGGGTGCATAAAAAGGTGTCTAGCCAAACATACAATTCATGTTTTCCTGAAAAAAGGAATATTCTCGTAGCTTTGGGTGTGGTCGTCTCCACATATCTATTAGCCCTCATCTTGCCTGCCTGTCCTCAAAGGTATGGGCCGTACGGTGGGCCAGGGTTTGCCTTAGTGGGGGGTGTGAGCTGTCCACCTGAGGGCATGCAAATTAATACTAAAGAGTACTCCCAGATATAATTTGAGGTCTAGAGGAGGGAGAAAAAGCCAACAATAAAGTACAAGTACCTCTAATCTGACCTGTATGATTCTATACAATGAGTAAATCACAAGATATTACGCAGTGGACGCTAAATGTAGGAAAAAGTTTTTATTTTATTTAATCATATTCTTCTTTACTTTTCCATTTTACTTTTTTGTTATTTCATATTTTATACATATATTTGTGTGTAAACAGATTTAATCAACATTTCATAAAGAACCCCATGTCATAAATATATATACATCTCTCTCATTCCATCATGCATACTACTACATTCACTACCTGGACTCTTAACAAAACTAAGACTATTAGGTGCAACAAAAATTCAACACAGAGACATCAGACAAAAAGAACTGCTGAGGGTCCCCTATAAATATATACAGCATCAAATTTTACATTTTCTTTTTACTTGTTGGTTATACATTTTCTAATCATATTCTTCTTTTTTTCTCTTTTTCTTTACATTCTTTTTGGCTTTTTATGTAGGGGTCTCAGATGCGTACGGCCTACGTACGTTTCAGTGATTTGAGATAATTTGATTCACCTTCCTCAGGGCCAACAAAAGACTAAACAAACAAAACAAATGTGTTCATTCAGATTAAAACCTGGGGGTTCTTTGGTATCTAGAAAAAAGACATATTAAGTTCAAAATTAATTACAATACTGCCATTAGCGTCCACTACAAAGCATTAATTAAATTCAAAAAGTAATTTTGTGCCATAGTGTGGTGGCCAAGCTCGTCTTGCGATGCCCGTGCTACACCTATTTTAGAAACAGCAAGTGGTGAAGTTGAAATCAGCCAGTGTGTTTAGTAGGTATATGTGAAGGGGATGTATAGCAAAGTGTTTAGATTTGAGCCTCCACCAGGTGAAAAACAGAGAAAAGACCTAATCGTAAGAAAACCTACACCCATGCTATAGCTTCGTGTCATTTATAGTTGGGACCATTCGTACTTATTATAGGGGCGCAGAAGGTATCTGTGGGCTTAAAGAGTACCTTAGTGAGACTACCAGGATGGATATCTCTACAGTCTTTTTATACGCTTCCCAGATATGATATTCGATGTAGTCTGCTGCCTATAGGTAAGAAGCAAAGACGAGGTTTAGAAATATATTTATAATTGCCGAGAGTGAAGAAAATGGTGGGTCATGCAAAGATGTTACCTACTTAGAAATAAGACGTAGTCATCCATAGATAGAGAGATAGAGCTCTAGTGGGAATTCTTACGAATTTTCAATACTTCATGTTTCCCAGTTGCTCCGACTGGAAGAATCCAGCAAAGACAATCTGCAAGATTTATTTAAGACTCAGTATGTCTGTGGGGGAACATCTGAATTTTTGTTAGTAGTTAATATTATAAATAGATGATACTATACCTTATTTATTTTGCAAAAGTAAGGCTGGACCAATGCGACCAGTTTTCAATCAAATTAGAGTAAATAATTCTTCTTTTTTCTTTTTTCTCTACCGTTTCTGTATAGGCAAAACACAATTGAAGCCAACTTATTAGGGGATTTTAGACGTCGTTGTTCATTGATGCCATGCTCTGCATCAATGTTTTCCACATTTTAATACTAATAGTACAAAATGCATTGACGTACTAAGTCTAGCTATGTGTGCCGATATGTGGGACATTTGAAGCTAAATTGCGAAGTGAAAAAGAAGAATTTTTATAATGCTGCCTCTACTCGATTTATTATACTGAATGAAATGACTAGTTAGCCAAAGGTTGAGCTAAACGCTATTGCCGATTAAAAAAAAACGTCCGTGAAGTTACCGTCACGCTGGTAGAGCAGCTGCTCAAAACCGGACTGCAACCATGGGGACGTTGACATTAATGATTATTTTGGATACAAGGCTGCTTCTTCAGAAACACATAAGTAAAATGACGAATGCGCGCCCATGTAATTTCGGTCACGCTGATAAGGTTACGGCTCGAAAAGCAGCAACAGCCGTGAGGACACAGTCATTAGTTTGTATCAGGAAACGCAAAAGTACGTCCATAAAGACAAACATTCAAACGCTTGCATGTGCCGCTAGTTGTCTTACCGAGTTGGGAGCAGCTCGCACGTATACGGGGATTCTTCTGAGTAGTTTGGATGCCTCAAATTATGCGGCTTTTTGGTAGGCTTTATTTATATTACTCACGAGGTTACGTATGACATTACGTGGGTGAGATTAGTTGTATTAAAATTCAGGATAGAACGACATAGTGGAAGGACTACTGGAGCGAATCCAATCTGTGGAAATTGAGATAGGACTAATGTGATGTTGCTGAGTTTCTAGTTACAAGATGGCGCTAAAAAAACGACTAATTTGATGAAGGGTAGAAAAAACCATGTTGATTAATTTAAATCAATCATATGTGTGTTTATGTGTCTCTAAAAGCAGAAGGACACTATTTTGATAAAAAATAAGTGGTTCCATCTCATAGTCTAGGGATTATTCAGGATAGGAGTGGGCCATGAATGTCTGTTGTATACTTAATTCTTATGTGTCTAAGTTGTCACTATCCAAGAAATTTCCTCATTGTGTCCATATCTGACAGTGTCTAAATTGAAAATCCAAAATGTTTTGCGCTGTTTCCTCAGTTTGGTGGTATCTTTCCCAGGTATGGTATGTACGCGTTCTAAAATTAACCACCGCATGTCTTTCTCTGTGTGTCCATATTGGCTGTAGTGCGGTACCATTGGGGCATTTGCCTTTCCTGTACTGACTGCCGATTTGTGCTCAGAAAATCTGATGCGCAATTCTCTCGCTGTCTCTCCAACATAGCCTAAGCCGCAGGGGCACAATATAAAATAGACTATGTTTGAGGTTTTACAATTGGTCATGTCTTTCAGTTGGCCAGTTTTGTTGTCATATGTCCACGTGCTGCTGGTGATGGCTTGATCACATGCATGGCATGTGCCACATTTGTGATTTCCCTTGGGGAGTGGTTTGCCATCAATAGTTAGTTGGCGAGTTGTCTCATAGCTTTTCCATCTACTGTGAACCAGTTTGTCTTTAAGATTTGAGTTCCTCCTAAAGGCTACTATGGGTCTGCTGAGTTCTTCAGTTTGATCGTTGGTATTCACAATCTTCCAATTTTTGTTTATAACTTGTTTGATTTTATTGTTTAAAGTTGAGTGATTTAAGACACATTCCAACTTCTGATTTGTGGTTTTGGGGATTGGATTAAGTAAAGCATCCCTATTATAGTACTTGGCTCTTTTCATTGATTGTCGAACCAGTCTTTTTGGGTATCCTCGTGACACCAAACGTTCAGATAGTTTGGTCGCATGGACCATGAAGTCCTTCATGCTGGTACAGTTTCTTTTAATTCTCAGAAATTCCCCAAAGGGGATTGAGTCTTTCTGACAAGCTGGGTGGTAGCTACCATGTTCTAAAATGGTGTTCTTTGCTGTTGGCTTTCTGTAGAGGCTAACTGTAAGTTCTCCTTCAGTGTCTTGGATCCAAATATCCAAAAATTCCACTTTCTTTGGAGAGAAGTTACAAGTAAATTTTAGATTTGGATCTGCTAGGTTTAGCCATTCTATGAACTCTTTGAGTGTTTCTTCTGTTCCAGTCCAGATAAAAAAAGACATCATCTATGAATCTCTGCCACCTTGAGATGTTCTCATAAAAGGGTGCTAGTTCATTGAAGATGTTTCTAATTTCAAATTCTCCCATATAGATATTAGCAATGCTCGGGGCACAAGACGCCCCCATACTTACTCCTTTGATCTGCTGATAAAGATCTTTTCTAAATTCGAAAAAGTTGTTATAAAGGACAATTTGTAAACATTCTAAAATGAAGTTGTCAGGTCTCTGCCCCGGTGTCCTAGCGAGAAGCGCTGCCACCGCTTCTAGCGCTAGGTCCTGGGGTATGTTCGTGTATAACGATTCAATATCACACGTAACTAGAAACTGAGTGGTATGGTTGAAAGGTACATGTTCTAGAGTAGAGATCATGTGGCCAGTATCTTTTATGTATGATTCATAGGTGGTGGTTTGAGGACATAAGAAGGTGGCTAAGTACTTAGAAAGGGGCTCTGTACTGGAATTAATGGACGCCACTATAGGTCTCAAAGGAGGGTCAGTCGCATTTTTATGTGTCTTAGGGACACCATATAATGCTGGGATCACTGGGTTTGACTTAATCAAAAAGTCCATTTCTTTTTCGCAAATAGAACCTTCTACAAAGGCTCTATTGACCATCTCTTCAATTTGTTCTTTCAGAATAGTTAGGGCTCACCTATTGGTCTTTTTATAGTGATCTTCAATGCCTAACATCTGATTTATCTTGTTGGAGTAATAGCTGGTATCCATGACCACTATCCCCCCTGCTTTGTCGCAGGGATTGATTGTTATAGTAGTGTTCTCTTGTAATGCCTTAAGGGCTATTCTTTCTGACACCTCAAGGTTCGCTTGGGGTTTCGGGATAAATTTCAAAATGTTCTCCAACTCTCTGAGGACATTCTTTTAAAAAATGCCCACTTCTGGGCCTAGCATGTCCAGAGTTGGGGTGAAGGTAGATGGTGGTTTACAGCCAGATAGATTTACTGCATCTTCTCTGTTTTCCATGTCTGCAAAATATTTTTTTAACCTTACTTTCCGGAAGAAAGAGAAGATGTCTTGAGTTATTTTGTATCGGTTGGCCAGGGAGGTAGGAACAAAGGAGAGACCTTTGCTTAAGACTTTTATCTCATCAGATGAGAGCGTGTGTTTCGATAAATCAAAAATAGGTATAATAGAAGAATTTACTGACTTTACTGTCTCCAATATTGTTGTTTCCTGGTTTGTACATATGGCTGAGGATGTGGAGGGTTCGGCTGCGAGTATTGATTCGTATTGGTGTTTGGATATCGAGATCTGCTCCTGCCTCTGCCTCTCGCTAAAAAAGGTTGCCTAGGGCCTCTGTTGTATCTGCTAGGGTATTGTCCTCTTGCACTATTTGGTTGGTAACTATAGTCATATTCTTCCCCTCCAATCTGTCCATCCTGATCTGATTCAGAGGAATTAGTTTCAGAAAAATTCTGTATCCTTACTCTCTTATTGTTTCTTTGATTGTATTGTGTTTGATCGTATGATCTGGGTCCCATCTGGGCCTGATCATTCTGTCCTGTCTGATAGAAATCAGGTCTTAAATATGGATACATTTTTTCATGTGTGAACCAGCGCACATCTTTCTTCAATTTATCCATTTTCTTTTTTATAAGGTAAGTGTCAAATTCTTCTATTTCTTCGTTTATTTCTTGTAAGGTCTTTTTAGCTTCTTCTACCGCTGGACTGGCTTTGAGCTTTTCTTCTAATTCTGAAATTTCTTTATGGAGTGTCCCTACCATTTCATGTACTGTGTCTATTATTAGGAGCATCCAATCTCTTGAACAACGGTTCGTAATCAGCGACCATCGCTCAAGAAATTTTCTAACTTCCACAAATAGGGCTGGCATGTTTCTTACCCTCAGTCCGTTTGGAATCACCCCTGACTTAAGATATTCACACATGAAGAATGCATGTGATTCCATGCATTTAGCCTTTTTTTTTAAGGTTTAGTAATTTCAGCCATTCACTGTTGATATTTGATGTGGATGTTGTGTTGGCTGAGCTGCTGCCTGTGATTTGGCCAAGCATATTAATGTAGTCCTCATCCGAGAACCCGAATGTCTTAAGGTTGTCCATAATGTGGGATGATATATATCTTGAGACAAACCAGTGAGATGTGGTAGGTGGCTGAAGAGACGTGCAAAAGGATATGGTAGACTATAGTGATGTTTCAAAGAGTATCATGCAGATGGATTCACCGTGCTGTTCTAATATAGTACTGGTGAATTCTGTTTCTATGGCCAAACAATGAACAGAACAGAACACTCTACAGTAAACACTGTTAAGAATAAACAAATTAATACTAAAGAGTACTCCCAGATATAATTTGAGGTCTAGAGGAGGGATAAAAAGCCAACAATAAAGTACAAGTACCTCTAATCTGACCTGTATGATTCTATACAATGAGTAAATCACAAGATATTACGCAGTGGACGCTAAATGTAGGAAAAAGTTTTTTTTTATTTAATCATATTCTTCTTTACTTTTCCATTTTACTTTTTTGTTATTTCATATTTTATACATATATTTGTGTGTAAACAGATTTAATCAACATTTCATAAAGAACCCCATGTCATAAATATATATACATCTCTCTCATTCCATCATGCATACTACTACATTCACTACCTGGACTCTTAACAAAACTAAGACTATTAGGTGCAACAAAAATTCAACACAGAGACATCAGACAAAAAGAACTGGTGAGGGTCCCCTATAAATATATACAGCATCAAATTTTACATTTTCTTTTTACTTGTTGTTTATACATTTTCTAATCATTTTCTTCTTTTTTTCTCTTTTTCTTTACATTCTTTTTGGCTTTTTATGTAGGGGTCTCAGATGCGTACGGCCTACGTACGTTTCGGTGATTTGAGATAATTTGATTCACCTTCCTCAGGGCCAACAAAAGACTAAACAAACAAAACAAATGTGTTCATTCAGATTAAAATTTGGGGGTTCTTTGGTATCTAGAAAAAAGACATATTAAGTTCAAAATTAATTACAATACTGCTGTTTGCGTCCACTACAAAGCATTAATTAAATTCAAAAAGTTATTTTGTGCCATAGTGTGGTAGCCAAGCTCGTCCTGCGATGCCCGTGCTACACCTATTTTAGAAACAGCAAGTGGTGAAGTTGAGAAAAAAAGAAAGAAAATGATTAGAAAATGTATAAACAACAATTAAAAATAAAATGTAAAATTTGATGCTGTATATATTTATAGGGGACCCTCAGCAGTTCTTTTTGTCTGATGTCTCTGTGTTGAATTTTTGTTGCACCTAATAGTCTTAGTTTTGTTAAGAGTCCAGGTAGTGAATGTAGTAGTATGCATGATGGAATGAGAGAGATGTATATATATTTATGACATGGGGTTCTTTATGAAATGTTGATTAAATCTGTTTACACACAAATATATGTATAAAATATGAAATAACAAAAAAGTAAAATGGAAAAGTAAAGAAGAAACTTTTTCCTACATTTAGCGTCCACTGCGTAATATCTTGTGATTTACTCATTGTATAGAATCATACAGGTCAGATTAGAGGTACTTGTACTTTATTGTCACCTGAGGGCATGCTACACAGTTAAAGCCTTCTACCATAATCATTGAATGGATTAGACAGGGTACTAAGTGGCTCGATAGGCTGGTCCAGAAAGCACCCTGTTCTACATTGGTACCAAACATATTTATTATAGCCACATCTCACCCGTCCAGTCTGCCCTTCACCCTTACATTCCTAGCCTTCGGGCCTTTTAGATCTTCTGTGTGCTGAATAGGGATGGTTACTCAGATCCAAACCAGTGTACCTCTGGCATATGTTGAGTAGGGTGCATAATAAGCCTGCCCCCTTTTGGCTAGAAGGTGAGTCTCTTAGGGAGAGGTGTGGCGCCGCGGCCAGGGCGACTGACGCTGGAATCTGGGGATCAGGGTTCGATCCCCGGCTCCGGCGGCAGGTTAGCCCAGCACCATGTGACTCTGGGCAATAGCTCGCTTAATCTTTCCGACGGCCCCCAGCGCCTAGAGACCCTTACGGGTGATTGTGCGCTTTACAAATGTGGATTATTATTATTATTATTATTATAAGACAACAATGTGGATACCCCACCTGTTCAAGTATGGGAATCGTTTTTAACACTAGGACATTGTTTGCATCCCCCTGATATTCCAGGAGAGGACCTTGTAAGTTATAGGAGTATACACTTTTTAAATTCATGTATGGCCCAGTGTTTGTCCCACCATATAGTATTCTTCCCACAGTTAGAAGGCAACTCCTGGTATGTCCTGAATAGATTGACTGCAGAGTTGCGACTCATGCTGTCCCCTTCAACCAAATAACAACTGGTACATTTATGCACCAGGGTAAGTAGATAATTATCACCATCGTAACACTTGTGAAACTTACAATTTGCAATTGCTCATGGGAGCACCCACGGCCTAATTTAGAGTGGGGTGAAGGCAAGGTCTGGCCCCCATAGTGGTTCCACCCACCCAGTGTACATAAACTCGGGAGCTGCTTCAGACTCAAGGGAGATGAGTAAGGTGTCCCACCCTCCCACAGCACCTAGGGCCAGATGTAGGTAAATGTCATTTACCGATTCGTAAATACTGAATTTTACCGATTCGGTATTTACAAATCGGTAAATGCTATGTAGGTTTTTTTACCGATTAATTTAACGAATCTGTAATTACCGAACCTATGGCAAATACCGAATCGGTAAATACCGATTCGGTAAAATTACCGAATTCTACAGGGGGACAGGGTGTCACTTTGACACCCTGTTGCACCCCTGATTCGGGCTTGTGTGCCATGTGACACACATACATGCCCTCAGGGCATGTATGTGTGCCACATGGCACACAAGCCCGAATCAGGGGTGCAACAGGGTATGTATGTGTGCCACATGGCACAGGTGTACATGCACAGATGTGCATGTATACAGGAATTCGTTATTTACCATGCAATAGTATTACATGGTAAACAACGAATTCTTAGGGGCCTGTGGCACTGTTTCCAGTGCCACCTACATATAGATTTACCAATTCGGTAAATATACCGAATGGGTATTTTACAGAATCTGTAAATTTACCGCATCGGTAAATTTACCGATTCAGTAAAATATAGGCCCCTTACATCTCAATCACCAAATACCGGTCGGTAACGGACTAAATCGGCCGTTACCGACCGGTATTTGCTGACCTACATCTGGCCCCTAGTCTTTTAGACCAGATTTTCTCCCTCTCAGGGATTCTACTATATCATCCCTTGCGATATAATTTTGTTAGATGTTCCTGGAGTTACTCTGGGGAGATCTTGGCTTGAGGCCCTTAACATGCTAGTGTTGTAATCAGAGTCTGAGTCTCATGAGTCCCCTTGCTCGTTGCCGACACCCTACCCGCCCCATTGGCATTCAGTAAAGTAATTGCTGCCATCACTTTCCTTCTCTCTTGCTGGGTCTCGGACCTGGAAGGAGATCCACTTTCGCACTTTGAATTATCCCTGCTTGCGTTTCGGCTTTGTTAGTACCGACTGGGTCCCGGCTGCAGCTGTTGGTCAATCCGATTCTAGCCCTATTGAGGGGTATTAAAGAATCGGGTGCTGGTTGGAATTTTAACTCTGAATCTCACTGGGAACATCACTGCATAGGTCATCTCCATCTGTTGTAGTCTTTTCTTCGCGTCTAGGTAAGTGGAGCATTGCCGTTGGACCACTCTAGAGAAGTCTGGAAAAATTCTGACGGTACTGTTCTCCACTGAATGCAACCACTTTTGTTGATCTTGGTTGAGGATCTTGTTGTGGTCTTTGTAGAACAGAGGCAGTCCAAAGCAGGATGTGGTGGTGCCCCCAGGAGTGGAAGTTTATCAGGCACTCTATGGGCTCGTTCAAAAGCGAAGGAGGAGAGGCCCTCCACTGCTAATTCCTCCTGAATCCGTCTCTCTCTAGGTAAGCCATCATGTTGTTGCCTTTTCTTTTTTGGGTAAGGCGATCACCGTATATTATTTTGGGGACATCTCTTCTCAGTATCCTCCACCTGCAGTTGAAGGAATCCAAATATTCTGAGTCACATAACATTGTGAAACTTTTGAATAGCGTGTTTATTATTAGGTAAGAAAATGGTCATATTGGAGTATTGTCAAAATCTGAAAAAGTCCTTACAAACATTTGGCAGATACTAAAGTGGCTAAAAAAAAAATAAAAAAAGATACTAAAGTGGCAAATGAGACAAGAAATTACAATATGGTGACAAAAGCAGAAAGATCCAAATGGATGTCCCATCCACCTTTGTGGCACAAGGACTATGTAATGTAACCTCAAGGTTTACTACATCCCCCATCTTTAATTCAGATGTACATAGACATCTAACAGCAATTTGATTATTTTTAATTGTTCTCTACAGGGAGGAGATGTGTTATATTTTTTTTCATTTTGTAATTCTATTTAATATTGTTGTTTGCATATCATTCTATATTTTCGTCCTGCCCATCCTTCCTTTTACTCCTATATAGTATGCATCACACTATTTCCACTGTAAAACGTTAGGTATTGCCATCCGTTTCAATACCAGCTTTATCTCAGCAGTGTATTTAACTTGACCTCCTATTGAAGCAAAACACAGAGCCAGATTCATCATAATATTCCGTTGGCCTTGCATCACGCACGGTGATGCAAGGACAATGCAATACTAAAATCATATTTACTAAGAAAAGCAAGACCACCTGGCATTGGTTTTGTAAACCTGTGTAATGCAAGGCAGCACAAGTTGCTTGCTTGCCTTACTCTTTCCTGATAAGGTGTTCTATGGGGCTTGGGTGTTACCATGCATTCACCTTTGGATTTTGGCGCATATCTATACTTACCAAGACTGGTAATCCTGGGAATGCATAATGCCTTCCCAAGGAGGGGTGCAACAAGGCGCAATATCCTTATTTCTAATTGTTTCCTCTTTCTAAGTGTGCTGCAATCTGCCTCAGACTAAGCATCTAGAAGCACCCCCATATACCATCAATATAAGAACAATTGACAGAGAAAAACGACACACCATTATTTCTCTGGTCCTCAATCAATGACTGCTGGTGAATTTTATAAACTGTACACTGATTGTGGCATGTGTCACATTCACCGATATCACTGTGGTCCCCAAAATAAGAGAAAACAAGGGATTGTCCATATCATCTAATGTTATTCTTCTTCATTAGTAAACATGAAAAAGTTACATACAGTTAAAAAGACAGGTATGTACACATGACAAAATCAGACACAAATATGTGCATACAATATTGTTAATCAATTCCAACAACAGACATTAATAACCTGATGTGTTACATTAAATAGTGTTTGACATTTAATATATTCAATCACAGCAAAAATACATAAAACGTTAAATGTAGTGTCCTGTACTATTAGGACATAAGGTGTAAACATTTTACCTCTAGACTCTATAGTCCAAATGGTACTAGTTGGCCTTTTTCTTTGGTGGTTGGAGATCTTTAGCAATTTCTTGGTGAGGTCAAATGTTCACATCACCATTTTAAATAGACTAGTTTGTGCTTTTAAGATTGACGATAATTCCTCGCCACACCAATGCATACGCCAACACATTTTGACCTGTGTGTACGGCCTTATAACTTTTGTAGATGAAGGTCTTCTTTAGGGCTGGGGGCCTTTTATTGGGACATTATGTTGAAAACATACAAAAATAAATTATTTTGAAATCCCTCTTGTTCTCATCGAAAAGGAAAATGTAAAGCTAATCACAGGGGAGATTTAATGCACATGAACATATTGTTCACATGAGGTAATCCTGCTTCTTCGTGAGGTTCATAGGTTCTAGGGCTGCGCTGGGAACGTTGAAGTAAGTTTATTCCAATGTTAAATTCCCATCCATTCAGCAAGCTCAGTAGGGGAAACTGCCCATTACTGAGTTAACAGTCATGACATGTAGTTCCATCACCATGGAGCTACTCAAAGTAATACAGAGTATGACATGCTCAAGATGGAACAAAGTAAACCAAATGTTTCACATTAAACTTAAATGCATAATACTACACACCTTCCCTCTGTATAACAAAACACCAATAGAATAGAACATAAGACAAATAAAGAAAAGAAGAAAAAAACATTACTTCATTTGTCCCATAACAAAGTCTTTGAATCTTGATGATTGTTTTATCATTCTTTTTCCCTTAGGGGGACTCACATTTGTATCTTCTTTCCATGTTGCTGAGGAAGTAGAGAATGGTGAGACAGAGTTCGGGGCATGAGTATTGCGGCCGCCATGAATCACAGCATTATTCTTGATGACAAAAACCCTATTAAGATTCCAACTGTGAGAGCCTTCAGTCTTTACAACATGTGTCGGTACTTTTACCACTTTGTGTGGCCTTAGAAACAAAATAGATGTTTTTCTCCCTATGGGAGCTCTAATCATAGCATAATAACCCACTCTGACCGGAGTGACTTTCACAGATGTTTTTGAATCAAAAAAATGTTTACGTGCATCAAATTGTTTGGCTTCTTTGATCTTCCAATTGAATTCAGAATCCACAAGCCCTCTTTCAGATGCAGCTCTGTTGACCCAATGCGTTGCTATGACTGTGCTTAGGTGCCTCCCCTAAACAATTCAAAAGGGGTCTTCCCAGTTAAAGCATGCTGGAAAATTCTATAGGTCTCTACCTTTTTATTCACCTCCTTTTTCCAGTCCAGGTTACACTGTTTTGCCACGGAAATGATCTCCTTAAGAACTCGGTTAAAGCTCTCCACCATGCCATTGGTCTCGGGATGATATAATGCAAATATTTTGTGTTTGTTGGAGCAGCTTCTCAAAAATTCTTCCATCTCCTTAGAGATCAATTCAACACCAATATCGGTTAATACAACTCCTGGCAAACCTTCCTTACTGAACACTTCTTTGAGAAACAAGATAATTTGTTTTGTATCGATGCTCCTAGTTAGTTTAATCTCTGGCCACCTGGAATACATATCAATGAGGACAAAAAGATAAACATCACCACTGTTGCTTTGCATGGGACCCATAATATTAAAAGCTAACTCTTCCCATGGTTTCTTTGGGCACTCTCTAACCACCACTGGTTGTGTCCTGGGTTTGAGGCACTTCTCACTCAAAGTACAAGGTACGCATTCTCTCACCAAACGTTCGACCTGCAGATCCATACCAGGCTACCAATAATTAAGTCTAAGCCTTTCTTTAGTTTTTGACTTTCCTTGATGCCCTTCATGAGCCAAGACTAACAAGTATTGACGAAGCACACTAGAGGAATCAATCTAGTTCCTCTAAATATCAAACCATTATGCTTAGATAATTCATGTCTGACATTCCAGTACTTCTCACTATCACCCTTAGATTTCCTATTCCAATTTTTCTTGAGTAGAGATGATAATTCTGGCAACTCTTTATCCAAAGCACATTCTTCACGCCATTTGCTTTCATTTACACCATCATTCTCCACGTTAAATACCCATTCATTAGGATCATCTTCTTCCAGATTACTTTTATCATCATCATGGGACACCAATCTTGAAAGGGTATCTGCAATAGTATTTTTGGCTCCAGGTAAATATCTAAACTTAAAATCATAACCCTGAAGCGCAACCACCCATTTGGAGATTCTCCGAGAAATCACATCAATCCCTTTCTTTTTAAAAACCTAGCATAATGGTTTGTGATCAGAACGTACAACAAACTTACACCCAGATTCATCAAAGTCCCGTTTTGCGAGTCTGTAATAGCGATTCATAAGGAATCACTATTAAGGACTTGCAAAACGGGATTCATGTAGGAATTGAAAAAAATATTGCGATTCCTACATCTTCCTTAATTGCGATTAGCAAATTGCTAATCGCAAATAAGGAATGACTTCCCATTTATTCCTATGGGCCTACTGGCCCATAGGAATTAATGTGGAGTTATTCCTTATTTGCGATTAGCAATTTGCTAATCGCAATTAAGGATGCGATTTCAAGGGTGCCAGGGGTGTCCAAAGGACACCCTGTAGCACCCCTTAAATGCAAATTTACACAGGTGTTGCGCACACACATGTCCAAAGGACATGTGTGTGTGTAACATGCAACTGAGAAAAATGCACTAAAATCGCAGAATCTGGCCCTTTGCGAGCCGATTTTTTGCTCATGAATCTAGCTGTATGTTCCCCACAACAGATTCTTACATTTCTTCACAGCCCAATGTACCGGAAGGTGCTTTGGAAGAACAATGGTTCAGGGTAGGCCTTAAGAGGTCCTTAGCGAGGAATAGAACAGAGAGCAAGTGCTTAATAAGTCGCTGGGGAGCAGAGGTAGTAGGTATTGGTAGGAGTTTTTTATTTTACTCTCTTTTCTTAAGGGTATACATAAATAATTATACTGTATTGCAGGTGCTCAAGTGAATAGTACGGTGCAGGACGTGACATAAGTGATCAAAGTGAACGAACTGTCACACAACAACAACAAGGATAAAAACACAACAATTATATACAAATAGAACGGGTGAAATTCCTTGGGTGGGTCGACGGCGTTTCGATCTATATTAATCTAGATCATCATCAGGACAGATGAGCCTCCTGAAACTTGCCGGTGCTCTTTAAGGCAAGGATGATTAGTTGGCAATACAGTAGATGTTGCTGTACTCAATTTGAATTGTTTACTTAGTGAAAGCATGGGTCTTCCACTGAAGGGAACAAGTAGCGCTTGGTCACATCTACTTTGCCGAGGGTCCTACTTGAATTTGACGGGTTTAACTGTGAGAACCCGAAGTTAGTAGAAGGGGTTCGCTTAGCAAGGTCGCTTTTGCAGTGCCGCAGTCTTGGCGCCTGTAATTAATCGGGCGTCACGTCGTGGCAGTAGAAGGGAGTCCAGGTATCTCTTCCGCGATAGCTCACAACAGGGTACCGGAAGGGCTTTTCTTTCAACGAGCGAGTAGCGCAATTCCGCTCTTCGGAGACTCCTTGAAAGGAAAAGTATAACACTTTCAGTATTACCGTCTACTTGTTGCAAGACTGCACCTAATCCTTTCATACTCGCATCAGTGATGAGAGCAGATTTTTTCTAGGGACCAAAACTTCTCAGTTTAGGAGTGCTTTTGAGTAGTTCTTTAATTTCCTTAAATTCAGCCTCACACTTGTCAGGCCACGCAATGTCTACTCCCCTGCACAACAGCATTCTCATATTTACACACTTACCGGCTAAACCCTTCACAAATTTAATGTAATATTCAGCCATTCCTAGGAACTTCATGAGCTCCCACTTGTTGGCAGGGGACGCTAAGTTTTGTATGACATCCACCAAATCACTCTTAGGTTCTACACCTTCACCAGATATTGAGTGGCCTAAGTAATCAGTAGATGACTTCTTGAACTTGACCTTGTCTAATCCCACTGTGAGGCTATGTTGATTAAATCTTTCTAGTACTTGCTTAAGCCTACTGTCATGTTCCTCCTTATCTTTCCCATATATAAGAACATCATCCTGATACATTTTTACACCCAAAAGACCTCTTAAAACTGTCCCTAGCACTCTTTGGAATACAGAGACTGCTGATACTAAGCCAAACGGAAGTCTTAGGAATCTGTAAGTCCCAAATGGTGTTAAAATGCCGTTAGGTCCTTAGAGTCATCACCTAGCAATATTTGATGATACGCGGATTTAGGATCCACAGTAGACAAGACTCTGGCCCCTTGCAACAACATAAGCATATCCGAGATTTTAGGGAGAGTATATTTATCAACAGCAACCTGTTTATTGAGTTCCCTCAAATCAATGCATAGACGGAGGATACCGTTGGCCTTCCTGACGGCTACTACCGGAGCCAACCATTGGGTACCCTCCACCTCCACTATGATGCCTTCACTTTTCAATTGTTCCAATTCAGATTTAATTTCATCTCTCACAGTAGGGGTACACCTCACACTTTCCCAGCTACAGGAACTGCTCCAGAAACTAGTCATATCTAATATACATAGTTATGCAGGCATCCTAACTCACTCATAAACACTGTTGGAAAATCCTTCATTCAAGTGAACATTTTTCTTCAAAATGATAGGGGGCTCATTATTTGGATCCAACATCACACCCACATCTCTCTGGTGGAATCAACTAAGGATGCTATCTCCTTTTTGTGAAACATATATTTTCCCTGAGATGAATCTCCCCTTGTACTCAACTAATCTCCAAAAATATCCTAACAGCGTGATTGGTTCTCCACCATAGGCACAGGGTTTGATGTCAGGCTTCAATAACTTTACTTTGTTTTTTAAAGTACATTCATAAAACTGTCTGGAGACAATGGTGATCTTGACTCCAGAATCAAAAAGCACTCTTGTTCTGCCTCCTTCAACAAACACTACATCTAAAGGACCTTTCCTGCCATTGCCCGTAACTTGTGACACAATTTGACCACAGTCAAATTCAGCAACACCATTAGAATCAGTGTCAGAATCATGGTAAATGGCGTTGACTTTGTCTTTGTTTCCCTTAGCTTTACATGCTGCAGTGTAGTGTCTAATCTTTTTACAATTTGAGCAAGTAACCTTGAGAGGCCGACACTTCATATCATTAGCAAGATGTCCCTAATTCCCACACCTATAACATTTTGGTTGAAAAGTGTGGGTCTTTTTCCTTCTGGTTTCACATAATGTAATTTCTTACCATTCTTTCCTTTGTCAAAGCCTTTTTTAACATGAACAACATTAACTTTAGATTCACGGTTGGGTATAACGTTTACATACTTTAGGGAATGTTCAGTTTGATTGGCAATAACTAGAACCTCATCTAATGAAGGTTCATCTTTCTGCCATAAATCATCTCTAACCTTCTCGACATTACAACCTAACATAAATTGGTCCCTTATTCTTTCCACTAATAAAGCACCAAATTTACAAGATGAGCATAATTTTCTAAGGGCAGTAACATAGTTCTCTACAGATTTGTCTTCATTTTGAGTTCTGCGACCAAAATGATACCACTCTAGGATCGTGCTCACTTTGAGTAAGTAATGCTTATCCAGTTTTAACATACAAATCTCAAATTAATTTAGAGTAACATTATCTATTTCAGGTAAGTGATTGAATACCTCTTGGCCTTCTGAACCAAGGCAATGCAAAAGCAGAGCTGTTTTCCTTTCTGCACTGAGATTAGTCCCACATACCTTTTGGTATCTTTCAAACACCTTTTCCCATTTGGACCATTTAATGGGAGGATCACCAGGGAATGTTAAGAAAAAAGGTGGGGTAGTCACATTTTGCATGGCTGAAAGACAATGTATATAAGAAAAATAGGTAAATACAGAAAGAAGGAATTTATGCAAACAACTGTGAGAAAAATAGTATATATAAAAAATTAATTAAATGTAATATTGTTAAACCTTAGCTTCCTGTAAGGTAATGTTTTATTGCAATGGCTATTGTGGACATTAAAGTTTTGACATTCAAATAGTAATCACATGGGAATTGTTTAAGTTAAAACAAAGTCTAAACAATTAAATCATGTTAAATAAAGCAAGTCGCTATTTATGTACAACTTGTAAGATACAAGGTTATAAAAACAAATGATGTTAAAACATGTTTAAATAATTTACGAAACAGAGAATTGAAACCGAGTTAAACCGAGTCTTGTGATTTAACCAATATGGCCATCACGTTTCGTACATAACGCGTCAAGCGTCTTGCAATGTCAAAAGAATAAACGTGAGGACGTAAACTCCTGAAATCCACATGTCACAGGAGAAGAGCACAGATAAACAAGATGCGAAGCATTCTCCAACATAGACTCCTGAAGTGCACACATCACAGGAGAATGGCACGGAGAAAACAAGGTGTGAAGCTGTCTTCCAACACTCCGTGGAGAGACGGTATGATGTTTACTTGTAAATGTATATGTGATGCAGGCAAGAGGCGCGTGCCGCAACTTCACAGTGTACTCAGGCAGATCAACAAACAGCGCGCACTAGCATGCTTCAAATATTAGCCACATATAAGGTTCAGAGATGTGGGCTCGGTAGTAAACACACAATTCGTTGCCAGAAATGAGGCCAACGTTGTGTACTGTCACTCAGATCCTGCTCAAAGCACAAACAAGCAGAACACCAAGCCAGTCAACAAAGCAAAGTAATCACTAATAGCCAACAGGATGAGCCCGCACCGATACCCGATACACTGATACCCAAAAGGTGTAAACTTCAAATTATTGTAATGTGCGGCGAGTGCTCACAATCCCCTTAAATTCCAGAATAATGAGTGGATGAGCCCACGTCGAAATTACCCAATAAATAAGAATAAAGTATGGGAAGCGTGGCTCCCAATCCACAACCAAGAATGTCCCTCTTTAAAATGAGAAAGAATCACTCACATGACATCTTCAGAATGATGATGATGTTGTTTGAAGAAAGGTGAGAGGGGGTTGTTGCTTGAAGTTTGAAGCTGCTTATCTCCTGCTTTTTATGAACAATATAGATGTTGGGACCATGAAATTTTCTTAAAAATGCACTGGGTGATACTCCTTATCCTCGTCACCAGTGTATTTGGTAAAAAGGTCAATAAAGGAGAATTTCAAAGTAAAGTTGAAGTAAGTTTATTCCAGGGTTAAAGTCCCTAGTTTGTTGCCTAGTTTTCAGAAATGGATGCTTTCCAGGATCCACTATGGGTTTCACACCTATTTTTACCACAAACTGGAAAGAAGTTGAAAGCACGAAAAATAGGAACAAGCATTTGCAATGCAGCAGGTCTCAAATTTACGGGAGTTTGAGCTATTGACATTGTAAATCACTGCCTTTTATTTATGTTTTGGTTTTTGAAACATTAAAAAAAGCATTGTCATTTACATTGCAAATAGCTGTGCCCTGGTGGGGGGGGATATGTGGTCACAGTAGGCGTGTGCTCATGGCAGCCGGGAGCCGGTCGAACTCCGCCACTGATTAATTCACCCGCCTAGGCAGAGAAATAATTGCGCGTGGTCGGAGCGGCAACGTTCGGACGGCTCCTGGCCATCATGAGCACACGACTACCGGGAGCCGTCATGAACACTGAATGAGTAAAACTTAGGTAAATGCGAGACCTGTTACATTGCAAATGCTTGTTATAATTACCATCAAGAGGGAGCAGGACACAATGTAGGAGATCATCAAGTGTGGGTGGAAGAAAAGAAGTGAAAAAATTGTGCTATACTGACAACAGGGAAAGGGTCTTGACTCTGAGCAGGCAGAAAAGATGTATCGAAATGGATGAAACGTGAAGGAAATGTTGCAGTCCATAATAAGAGAACACACAAAGAACGTATTCTTTCTTGTGAAAGATAAAGGATAATGAACACAAAAATCTAACATTTGTTTAGATTTTAAAATCCTGCCAGCAATTTAGGACAAAAAAAAAACCCACAATCATACAATGCCTTAGCAACGCCACACTAAACAAGTCATGCAATAAATGTAAAATGAAAGGCGTTTCACTACAATAACAGTGCTTAGATACATTAATTCAGGGCCGTGCTATAGACAAGTCATGCAATAAATGTAAAAGGAAAGGCATTTTATCAGCGTTTGTACAGCAGGTAGAGTTAATATTGTTTCATAGGATGATAAATCAAACTTCAATCCTATTGTATAAGTAGGCTTAAGAAGTGCAAGGGTTTTCCTAGATCAAAGATTTTATTTAGTACAAGGAAGTCTGGGATATAGTGAACCCCTGTGTGTGTTATACAATATTGAGTACAGGTCTGCCCAAAGTTTGTGACATTTAAAAAAAAGTCTTTCCTACAGCTTTCCACCCTTGGGGATGCACTTGTTCACAAAATCAACATTCTATTTTTGACATTTGAATTTCAAAGGGCAGGAGACAACAACTAACATATATAGGTATCTGCCAAAGGTGATCCCATTCTTGGTTGGCCCCAGCTGAAGGAAATGGGTATTCAACTAAATCCTCAGGCCAATCCTCTGGTTTATGTCTTTCAGTCAAGGAATCCGAGTAAGGGGGGGCGCTAGGTGGCGCCGGACCAAGATGGCTGCACCGTAGTGAAGCTCTCGCCTAGCCGAGCCTAAATTCATCCTTCAAGTCATCCTGACCAGAATAAACTCCTCGCCTGCAGCGTGCCCTGACCCGCCTCACTGAGAGGCACACACCGGTGCCTGCATCTTCCATGTGGCGCATCGGGGGTCGGAGAAATCTGCCCCGTTTCCCGCGAGTGGCTCCTCGCGCTGCCCTGCGGTTCCATCCTGCCGGGGGAGCCTGCTAAGAGAGACCGGGGATTCGAGGCCTAGGCGGAATTTCCCGCGTCCCGGACGGCTGTGACGCTTAAGTTCCCCTGTGGCTGCTGGGCATACCGGGGCGGCCTAGTGAGGAGGTAAGAGGCCCCCTGGCAACAACGGAACTGTTGATCGACTTCCCCTCTGCCTGGGCGGCCTGTATTGCGCGGCCTTCTCCTTGCTGGGGTTCGCTTGGAGACACCGGCCCCGAACCGGCACTGGACCTAACCTCGCGGCCGCCACTACTGTCCTGGCCTGCATCGCCCGGTCCCCGCCGCTGCCACAGTGCCCCCACGGCGACGCCACCTCTGGGGCCCCGGGGAAGGACGGGAGTGGGACCACTACTGCATGGCCGCCACAGCACACCTCGTGGCATAACGCCCGGATCCTCCCTGAGTCCGTGCCGGCTCGCCCCTTCGTGTGCCGGGTCCCATAGCAAGCAGATTGACCACATCACATTGCTGCAGACTACTGCTAGAGACGGGGCTTCCATTGCACCCCCCTCCCCCCGTCGTGAGAGAGGCTGCCCTGGGTATATCCCGCACCGCCATCGCGGCCATCTTGAGGTGAAGCCTGAACTGCTTGGCACCGCCGCAGCGGGGTTTGGGGTAGTAGGTGGCGCGGACTGGTCGCCACGAACCTCCAACAAGATACATCCGCATCGCCCCGCTTTATCTATTGAGTGAAGGGTCCCCCTCCCTCACCATACATCACTGCCTGAGTATTTAAGCCCGCACTTCTACAACAACCAAGGTAATTTGCAGTGCTGCTCTCGGACATCTTCAGCTGCAGCCTTCTCCCGCCCATGGGGTGTCAACTGCGCATTACATGTACCAGCGAAACACTTTTGGATCCCCATGGGCTCTGCGCTGCACACCTCGTGTGGCCTTATATGTTGACCCGCCTCGGCTCGACCAGAACGAGCGAATTCACTAGCGGTACTGTGGATACTTCAGGGGCGAGATAACCCATTCTCACGTCCCAGGCTGTACTGAAGGGGTCCGAATAGTCACCTACTAGATACTTTGGACGCCGGGTGGCCCATGTACAACCTCCTTCTACTTGCCAGGCCTGCAACCTCCCCCCCTTGATTTTGACTGCCACGAATATGGCGGATCCTACAGCCGCGGAATCGCGGACGCCGAGGCGTGTCATGGGCAGCGGAGACGCCAGACAGTCCAAAATCCCGTTTGAAGCCAGAAAGACTTCCAAAACGATGCCGGGACCAGAGGGGAGCCCTACTACATCGACTCGGCCAGAGGAGGACTGGAAATCCCTACCTTTAGGCATGAAACAAAGCCTTTCGACAATCGATGCCAAGATTGACACCATAAATGCCCGCATGGAATGGAGTTGTGGCGAAACTGGATCAACATGATACCCGCATAAAGGAGGCCGAGGACAGGATCTCCGGACTGGAAGATGGGGCCACCTCTGCCAACCGTCAGGTCACACAACTGGACAGACTCCTCAAGATCATTGCAGACAAAAACGAGGATTTGGAAGCTAGGTACCGCCGAAATAATGTCCGCATTCTAGGCCTGGCGGAATCCACAAATACGGGGAAAATGGAGCTCTTCGTGGAGACCCTAGTGATCGAGCTGTTTGGGAAAGAATCCTTCTCCCCACACCTCATCGTTGAGAGAGCTCATAGATCCCTCGCCGCCCGCCCTCCTCCAGGGGCTACACCTAGACCCATCGTAGCACGTTTTTTGAACTACAGAGACCGCGACGCGGTACTGCGCCATGCACGTGAGACTGGCACGGTGAACTACGGCAACACAACCTTATCCTTTTTCCCGGATTTTACCCCCTCGGTGCAGGAGGCACGGCGTAAATTTGTGGCAGTCAAAAAGAAGTTACAAGCTCAGGAGCTCCCCTACGCCATGCTCTACCCTGCGAAACTAAAGGTCTCCTACCAGGGCAAACACCACATCTTCGCAAATCCACAACAAGTGGAAGACTTCCTCAAGCAACACAAGAGGGACAGTGCCGGGGGTGATGTGGATGGACGCCGCTCCAGATCGCGCTCACCGCTGGAACAGCAGGACTGATACTGGCTAGGCTCTTGCCTGGCCCACAGGACCCGTATACCTGGACATTGCTGATCACGAGGTGCTGTGTCTCCGATGAGGAACTTTTACTGACTTACTATTTACTGGTCTGAGTGACACTATGTGCTCGGCAGCCCACCTCCATCCCATGACGGACGACCGGGTTACTACCTGGTGTCTCGTGGGTGCGAGTAAGGAGGTGGGAGGCAGGTCGGGCGCCCCTAGATACGATTCCCCAATGGGCGAGCCCCTTTGCAACCTCTCCCTCCATAGGGTAGGGGCAAATGTAAAATGTTGTTTTATTTTTCTTTGGCTTTGGGTGGGTGGGTGGGTATTCTTTGCCCGGCGGGTTGGGGTTTCCGGTGTGGGAGGGTGGAAGTTCCGACGCACCACTGACATGGTTGTAACAATATTAGTACTAATAGGTGTCGGGATTGCTAGTATGGGCTACGGGGTTTCTAGATGCACTGATGATGTTGTTTATTGTGTGAACTTTAATGTCATGCTTACGTGTTGCGCATTTCTGTATTCTTTGGGATGGGTGACGTAACAGACACGCAACCTGCCCAACAACTACAACTGACCTCATGGAATGTGCGGGGGCTTAACAACCCGAGGAAAAAAAGGCAGATTTTGAGTTACCTGGATAGACAGGGAGTGTCCATTGCCATGCTTCAAGAAACGCATTTAATGTCAGGCAACCCCCCTTTGTTTGCATCCCGATGGGCCTCCTGTAGAGTATAATCGTCTTATTCAAATTACGCTAGGGGAGTCACGATTTTAGTCAGACGAGGGGTGCATTTCACACCGGCAGGGACTGAAGCTGATGCAAGTGGCAGATATTGCATGGTATGGGGCAGGCTCTACTCACACACAGTCCTATTTGCATGCTACTACGGGCCTAATACTGATGACCCGACTGCACTCCTTACGCTTTGGGGTAAAATTCAATCAATGGGTATTGCTCATGTCATTCTGGCAGGTGATTTCAACACAGCACTTAGGCCAAACATGGACAGATCCCACCCACAGGCGACACAATACACGCACACTCAACGCACCCTATCAGACATTGTAGAAGAACACCACCTGATTGATGCTTGGAGGCACACACAACCCTCGCTCAAGCAGGGCACACACTTCTCTGCTATACACTCCACCTGGGCATATCTTGACTACGTACTTTTGACGGCGGGCCTTTCTCCTTGGCTGGTCAGGGCCTCACACCTTTCCCGTACCTTCTCCGATCACTCACCAGTACTCTTGGCACTACGCATCCCTCTAGATGTCTCCCCTTACTTAAACTGGCGTCTCAACCCTGCACACCTAACCGATTCGGCCTTCAGGGCGGAACTAGAACAAGACATAAAAGACTTTTTTGACCGCAACATATCATCAGTTTCCAGTATCACAACAGTTTGGGAGGCCTTTAAGGTCAGCTGCGACAATTGGAACATGATATTGACCCCAACACACGCGGTCACGCAGCCAAAGCTAAACTTCGGGAGAAACTTAATGAATAAGCATAGCTATCAGAGAGCGAATGTAAGTTCCTAGGGAAAGCACACACTCCTCGTAGATATGGCGTGGGCGACAGGCCAGGCAATCAATCAATCAATCATACCATTTGCATAGCGCACTACTTACCCGGGAGGGTCTCAAGGCGCTTGGGGGAGGGGGTATGCTACTGCTTGAACAGCCAGGTCTTGAGTTGTTTCCTGAAGGCGAGGTGGTCCTGGGTCAGCCGAAGGTGGATGGGGAGGGAGTTCCACGTCTTGGCAGCCAGGTAAGAGAAGGATCTTCCTCCGGCGGTTGCTCTTCGGATGCGTGGTACGGCTGCGAGGGCGAGGCTGGTGGACCCTAGCTGGCGGGTGGGCGTGTAGAAGGTCAGGCGGTCGTTGAGGTACTTGGGGCCCAGGTCGTGGAGAGACTTGTTTGCGTGGGTGAGGAGCCGGAACGTGATCCTCTTGTCGGCGGGGAGCCAGTGCAGGTTCCTCAGGTGGCTGGAGATGTGGCTGCGTCGGGGGACATCCAGGATGAGTCAGGCGGAGGCGTTCTGGATGCGCTAGAGTCTTTTCAGTAGCTTGGCTGTGTTTCCGGCGTAGAGGGCGTTTCCGTAGTCCAGTCGGCTGGTGACGAGTGCCTGGGTGACAGTCTTCCTGGTCTCGGTCGGTATCCAGCGGAAGATCTTGCGAAGCATACGCAGGGTGTTGAAGCACGATGAGGAGACGGCGTTGACTTGTCTGTTCATCGAGAGGGAGGAGTCCAGGATGAAGCCCAGGTTGCGTGCGTGGTCGGTTGGCTTGGGTGCGGTGCCCAGGGCTGGGGGCCACCAGGAGTCGACCCAGGCGGAGGGCGAAGATCCCAGGATGAGGACTTCCGTCTTGTCCGAGTTCAGTTTCAGGCGGCTGTCCTTCATCCACTCGGCGACGTCTTTCATCCCTTCATGTAGGCAGGTTCTGGCGGTGTCGGGGTCTCTGGTGAGGGAGAGGATCAGCGGAGTGTCGTCGGCGTAAGAGATGATGTTGAGGTTGTGCTGGCGTACGATGGCTGCAAGCGGTCTCATGTAGACGTTGAAGAGAGTGGGGCTGAGTGAAGATCCTTGCGGGACGCCGCAGATGACTTCGGTGGCCTCGGAGCGAAACGGGGGGAGGCGGACTCTTTGTGTTCTTCCGGCGAGGAACGAGATGATCCACTCCAGTGCCTTCTCTTGGATACCGATGCTGCTGAGGCGCTGGACTAGGGTGCGGTGGCGGCGGAGAGGTCCAGGAGGATGAGGGCCACTGTTTCCCCTTTGTCGAGCAGGGTCCGGATGTCGTCGGTGGCTGCAATGAGGGCGGTCTCGGTGCTGTGGTTGGCTCTGAATCCGGACTGCGAGGGGTCGAGGGATCCGTTCGTCTCGAGGAAGGCGGTCAGCTGTCTGTTGACGATCTTCTCGATGACTTTAGCAGGAAAAGGGAGGAGCGAGATGGGGCGGAAGTTCTTGAGGTCGGTGGAGACCGCTGTAGGTTTCTTCAGGAGGGCGCTGAGCTCGGCGTGCTTCCAGCTCTCCGGGAAGGTGGCGGTGTTGAATGAGGTGTTGATGATGTTCCGGAGTTGGGGTGCGATGGTGGAGTCGGCCTTGTTGAAGACGTGGTGTGGGCAGGGGTCGGTCGGTGATCCGGAGTGGATGGTGTTCATCGTGCGGGCTGTGTCTTCGGTGGTCACCGTGGTCCAGGTGCGGAGGGTGGCGGTGGGGGGCGTTGGTTCGACGGTTGGGTGCGTGGGTGGTGGCAGAGCGCTAGCGTCTACTGTTAACCCCCCTCGATATCATAATTATATCACTACCCTGCTAGACGAACATAATGTGCCCCAGCGGAGTTTACCAGAACAACTCAGGGTCCTTACTGATCACTACTCTACGCTTTATACCTCCCAGAGATCCACTCCGATCAATTTAAATACTTACTTAGACGACACTGCACTAGAATGGCTGGGCCAGTCCCAACAGAAATTCCTACATCACAAACTCAAATTAGAGGAAATAACGGATGCCATAATGTCCATGAAATCGGGCAAATCGCCTGGTTCGGATGGCCTACCACTTGATTTTTACAAGGCCTATATACATGTTCTGGCCCCGATTTTACAGCAAGTGTACTACACGGCTCTCGAGGAGGGTATCCTGCCGACCACTATGCGTGAAGCCCTTATAACATCACTGCTGAAGCCGGGCAAACCGACGGAGTCTTGTGACTCATACAGACCCCTATCCCTATTAAACTCGGACATTAAAATACTGGCAAAAATACTTGCATCGCGCCTCAACCTGCTGATGGAACGGCTTGTACTACCAGACCAGGCTGGCTTTGTCCCAAACCGCGCGACTTCCCATAATCTGCGAACACTTTAGGCAGTGATACAGGACATAAACCCCACTTGCGAAGCGGCCGCCATTTTCCTTGATGCCACGAAGGCATTCGATTCACTAGAATGGGACTACCTACTGGTGTTATTAGAGCGGATGGGCTTTCCGTTTAGTTTCCTGGACTGGATTCGATTACTGTATCGCCAGTCCCAGGCCTCTGTAGTGTTAAACGGTTCCCGTTCGGCCCCCTTTGAGATTCACCGTGGTACACGGCAGGGATGTCCATTATCCCCAGTTCTATTCGCAATAGCAATCGAACCATTAGCAGCCAAACTACGTCAGCACCACAACCACTGCTCTCTCATATATCCAGAGAGGCAATTACTTATTGCGCTATATGCCGACGACATGACCCTTTATGTGCACAAACCTCAGGAGAATCGAAACCCCCTGTTGCGCGAGATCACTAAGTTTGGGGGTATCGCGGGAATACAAATAAACTGGTCAAAATCAGCCCTGTTTCCACTGACTGACAAGACTACGCAATTCCCCTTAGACTATCCCTTGATCTGGGAGGCAGATGAGATCAAATATCTGGGCATCAAAGTGACTAGAAACCGTGATACCCTCATCAGGGCCCACTACGGAACAGTTCTAGACAAACTGACTGACAACGTTACTAGGTGGATTCATCTTCCACTGTCAATGGCGGGACGCATCTCCCTGATTAAAATGGTAGTATTACCTAAGTTGCTGTATCTCTTCACCAATATCCCGTATAATCCGGGTGCCCATTTTTTCCGGGCCCTTAACTCACAGATGTCACGACTCATTTGGGGTGGTAAACAAGCTTGGATTGGCATGGGGACACTAATGCTGCCCTATCACCAGGGTGGATTCGATGTACCCAACTTTTGGCGTTACTATGACTGTGCGCAGGGCCACTTCGCATAGAATATTGGCTTCACCCCCTCCATTCATGGCGCATCTGGCGGTCGAAGACGGCTATATGAGGCCAGTACAACCATCGGGCTATCTCTACTCTGGCGCCAAGATTGTGGACCGTGATCCCACCACGGTTGACTGTACAGTGCTTGCCTGGAGGCGCCTAGCCGAGGCCATGGGAACACCGTTTCTCTACTCGCCGCACATGACCCTAGCGCATGACCCAAGACTTAGTGTAACTTGTGAGGAAATCGGCCGTAAAATGCTCATGAGACTAGCACTCCATACATGGGGTGACCTATATCTTCAGGGCAGCTTCCGCACATCGTCGCAATTCTTTGGAGATGGCACCCCCTCGGTCATGGATACGTTTCTATATGTGCGGCTAAGACAGAATGTCAAAGCGGTCACCCCCCACTTCCCGGATGAACCGGACACAGTTGCGCCCATTCATGCCCTGCTCCAGTCAGACGCCCCGAAACATGTTGTCTCCATGCTTTACAAACATGCACAGGCAACCCCATCTCTCCCCTCTCTTAGAGCGAGAAGAGACTGGGACGGTGATCTAGACGCCCCAATGTCGGATGAACAATGGAAAGAGAGTTGCGCGCATACTACTGCAGTGACGGGTAACACACGTCTCCGACTGGTACATTATAAATTTCTACACCGGCTCTATTATACCCCGGCCAAACTGCACCGCTTTCAACTCCATGATGATGACCGATGTTTGCGTTGCAGGGCCGAGGGAGCGGACTTCCTACACCTCGCATGGACGTGTCGTGCCGTGGCGACTTTCTGGGAGGAAGTGTTTGCGTCCATGTCGGACCTGGTTGGTACGACCCTGCCACCTTGCCCAAAGATTGCTTTGCTGGGGCAGGCATGTCCTGCGCTGAAGGCTCATCGTAAATTTTTCGCGCTGGGTCTCCTTGTGGCAAAACGACACGTGGCGTGCCGGTGGGGACGCGGACAGGCACACAAATTTAAGACCTGGCTGACTGCGATGTTCACATGGCAAAACCAACTGCATAATTATGCTGACCTCTTGCCGCATAATTCCCGGCCCAAGGACATATGGGGACCACTTACAGCGTACCTTCTCCGACTTCAAGCCAGTACCCAGGCTGAGGACGATACCGCGCAACAGGGAGACGCTCCTGCGTTACCAGGCCCTGCTCTGCACCCCTAAAATACGTCACCTGTGGAATCCACCTCATTTCATATGCCTTGCCCATCATATGTAACACTGCATGCGATACTACATATCGAAGCTCCTGCACTATAATAATCAGCATCCACTGTACACCTGTGATGTCAGGGATACACATCTTATGTGAACTATACTGGTCGTATCAACGACGAAATAGTTACACTCCTTGTTCTCTAGCTGTCTAGTTGTGTTCCCCTAACCCAAGGGATGTACACTTAGCATGACGTAATAATAGACAACATCTAGTCAAGTCCATTACCTAATCATTAGTCACATCCCCCCCCATGTTAATTAGATCGATCCACTAGTTGCAGAGGGAATTAGTTCTGAGTTATTATGATTATGACAATACCGCTGATGCAGCATCAACGCTCCGCGCCGCCAGGTCCTTTCCTCCACATACCCAGTATGGTGGACACACAATGGGGGGGAACCGGCGGCACTAGACCCACAAGTTTGTCAGGTTATACAGTTAAATTAAAGTAAAAATCAAGAAACCTCAAGCATTCACTGTCCAGTATATTTGTTTATCTCCATCATTACCGTATGTATCCTTACGCAGCTCTCAGTAGCCTTTATCGTGGCCGGCCCAGTTGGGTTGTAGGCGGCTTGCTGTGTTAGACACATGTTCCTTCAGTATGTGATGTGCATTAATGACACTGTTGTAGCTGCCGGCCTGTGTTTCCAGGTTGTAGGCGGAGAAGCTGTGTAATCTTTAATTGCCTCAATAAAGGTTTTCCAAAAAAATAAAGAATTTGGGATCTTTGAAATGCAAAAAAAAAAAAAAAGGAATCCGAGTAAGGGTACAGCAACATTGAGTATGTGGAAAAACTGAAATAGAAGTTCATTAATGTGCTTAGTCAAAATTTAAGGAGGCACACCTACCAGACTCATACTGAAGGACGGGGCTCTTCAAGATTTCAAGATTTATTTATTTATGATTTTGGAACTCAGATGAGATCCACATAAAAACATGACAAAGAGAATCTACATTTTCATACAATCACAATAAAAAAATACGGAGAGAAGAAAACATTTTATAGACCACTAATATATTTCTAAAAAGTTTGTAAAAAAGTTAAACTTTGTATAACAAAACATTTCATTGGGTGGATTATAAATGGCGTCTATGAATGCGGTGGCTGACAAGATACTTAATTTTAGACAAATAGGTCTCAACCACTTACGCCGATGTAAAAGTAGAGCCGGACAGACAAAAAGCACATGAATCATATCCTGAATTGAATTATTACAGAGATTACACATATCTGAAGAACCATACCATCTGGACAATAAATTGTTCAAAGGAAGACAATCCTGCCTCAATAAAAACCAGAAGCGGAGTACACCATGAAGGAGATTCCAAATAGCATAAGGTTGTACTTTTCTTATTAGGCAGGAGTCGATGGCCAGAGAAACACCTTTCGTTAAGATACGGGCTTCCCTATCCGTCTTAAAACTTAAATTCCAGGAAGCTAATTTCAGAGTGGACTTCAACTGGTATGCAGATAGTGTAAAAAGTACTGATTCATCTAATTATAAAAGATCAACTGCAATTCTAAAATTTTTTACAATTAGAGAGTGCTCTTTTAGAGTTCCTAGTAATTCTTTTTGAATAAGATGTCTTAGAGTACCAGGTTCTCCCTTTGCGAGGCTCAAAACCCATCGCACTGTCCCTGCGAGGCCCTGAACCCAACAACTACGCAGGGCAAATTCCAGCCTAAGAGCAGCCACAGTGCAGGTAGTATTAACTGTAGATAAATACCGCAAGATTTTGCCTTCCGTAGTATTTAAAAAGCCCCATTTTCCCAGATCAACTAATTCAATACCATAGAGTAGGGATACTGGGATTTTTGCATGGAAGACCTCTAGCAAAAAGGCAAAGTGTCTTCTGCCTGTGGCTCTGTAAAGAGAGGATGAACTTTTGCCTTGTGCCGTTGCCTTCTGGATATTATTTGCTATATGGGCCTTATCACTTAGATTGTCAACTATTGTTTTTCCTAGGAAGACATAAGATTTTACCACTTCCAACTTTTGTCCACCTACAGACCAAGCGAAACTCCCATATTTCGGCTTTTTCCTTCCCGTCAGGCACATTACTTTACTTTTTGACACATTTATTTTCAGGTGGTGGGCCACTGCATATTCATGTAATGCCTGTAAACGATTATTTAAACCTCTTGGAGTTAAATCCAGTATTAATATATCGTCCGCATACAACAGACAGACAATCGGTTTACCCCCCAATATTGGGGCAATACCTTCACACAAAGACAGGGCATAGGGGAGGTCAGATATGTATAGGGAAAATAATACAGGGGCCAATAAACAACCTTGTTTTAAACCATTAGCTGAAGAAATAGCTTGAGACAGGCCTCTTTCCCCTCCCAATAAGACTCTACAACAGGTATCAGAGTGGAGAGCCTGGACTAGCTCCAAGAGCGTGGTCGGCATGCAAAGGTCCGATAATTTCCTCCACAGCAAAGGACGGTCCACTTTATCAAATGCTGTGGAGAAGTCTATGAAGGCTGCATGGACTCTCCCTCCTCGGACCTTGATATATTTTTCAGATATAACTTGCAATGCCGTTAAATTATCCATGGTTCCATGCCTTTGCCTGAACCCAGTCTGCTCAAGAGGTAAAATGTCATCCTTTACCACCCAATCATTAATTAGCGTCAGAAGGCATTTTGCGAAAACTTTGCCTATGGTGTCCAAAAGGGCAATTTGTCGATAATTCTGTGGAGCGTCACGATCTCCCTTCTTGAAAAGGGGGACTAATATGCTCCCCTTCCAAGATGGGAGAACAGTTTTATGTGAAAAACAGAAGCTAAACACCAGAAAAAGAATTTTGCTCCACATATCGCTGTTTTGTTTTAGGACCGAGATGGGAAGCTCATTCGGGCCCATAGCCCCAGAGGAACGCATGCCCTTAATAGCCAATTCAATATCCTTTTAGTAGGCGGACCATATGAAAAGCTATTCTCATTTGTTCTACTATAGTCAACCACCGTTCCGTTACTTGCATACAGGTTCTCGATGTAACCAACCCATATTTGCTCTTCAATGGGTACTGGGAGTGGTCTAGATCTTACTCCACATCCCTCCCCAATGAGCGACCAAAATGTTCTTGCTTGACCTTTGAATGCATCTTCCCACAATTTGATCCATAAGGTATCTTCCCTCTCTTTTTTCAATTTAACCTTCACCCTACTCCTCCTTCTTCTTAATAAAACAATTCTATGGTATCTTTCGGGTGAATAAGTCAAATACTGTGCCCTTACCAGTTTATTTATTTCAGTATTAAGTAAACGAAGGGGGAAGGGAGTTACTTTGGTATTTCCTTTTTTATTCAATTTTTTGCAATGGAAATCACCGCACTCATAAAATCAGCAAAATATATTATTTCAGAACCTTTCCAGTTAACCAAATTGTGTACAGCAACCTCTAAAATACTATCCAAGCCCCTAATTGCCCTAATATCCCAATAGCATCTCCCTGCTTTCTCTCCAAAGCTGACCAATTCACTGTTTAATGACCATGGGTCAGTTTTAAGCGGTTTTAAATTTGCAGTGATAGTTAATACTTTTTGATCGCTATGTAATGTATTGGAGACCGAAAGATCTTTCAGGAGGGAGAAAGAGGTACTTCCCACTATCACATAATATAGAATGGATTCACTATTGTTTGATTTATGGGTGAAGTTCGCCGGTGTATCTGAGGTAAGCCTTCCATTTACTATGATTCCATCAACTTCTGTCAGTTCCTCAAGAAGCGATTTCCCTCTCTTGTTTGTCTTAATATTACCTGGAAAAAGAGCTTGGGGAATCTGCAAAGATTCCTCTTTATGCTTATTTCTAAACAACTCTAGGCTAAAGTTAGAGATTTTACAATTAAAATCCCCTAACAAAATTATATGGGGGCAAGGTTCTGTATCGGAAATTTTCTTTATAAAGGAAAAGACCTTCTTCAAAAGTGCATTGTGACTAGCCTCTGCGGGAATATAAACATTTATCAAACCGATTGGTTTACAAATTTCCACATTGTCAAAATTAAACAATGTTACTGCCTGGAAAAGATTGCTAGGATCTAAATAGTGAGCAAAATTCCATTTCATCTTATTGGACAGCAAACAGGCCACTCCGCCCATTGCATGGCCTCTCCTAGAGGGGGTAGCTCTGCCATCTAACGAAAAATATTCCTTTCCCGCAAATAATTTCTCCACACACCAAGTCTCTTGGAGGCAGATCACATTCGCATCTAATGTGTGCAAGAATTGTAATTTTTCTGGGCTATTCTTTATTCCGACGACATTCCACGATATTATTTTTAAGTCGTTGCTAAAAATGGGGATATGGTTTGGGAGTATTATTAGATTTGCTCTACAGGACGCCGGAAACCAATTCCATTGAAAAGTCTCTTCTGCAACATTTCGTTGGGAAGGGAAGGTGAGGGGATTTATGTATGTCACATGACGTACATTTTTTGAAATACAGATTTTTAGATCTTTAATTTCAACTGGACAATCTGTGCTACCCGAGACTGTCTGAGGTAGCAAGGACTTATTAACAAGTCGTCCATTTCGTGGTTTCTCAAAAATGGAATAACATCAATCCCCCTACTTTGTAACCCTTCTGACCATTGAAGAATATGATTTACAATAAGTTTAGAGTAAAACCGTACCCTTGTTAAATTCCCAACCTCTGTTTTTAAAATAGTAACTACGTCTATGTCATTAGTTTGAATAAGTTTCAGACTTTCGATCTCCCAAAAACATTTGAGGAGCGAAGATCTATTTAGGATAAGATCCATGTCAAATAGAGGAGAAAAATCTAGATGGAGAGTATCTACACTTTCCTTTTCAGGGACATCATTTGGCCTTATAGGAGCCTTTTCTCTTCCAATCGTGTCGGGGAACGACTTAGCTAGGGGATTGAGGGCTGTTGTTGCAAGACTAGCAGATTTCATCTGCTCCACAGAGGAAATGATATTGGAAGGCCTCCCTCTTATGATATTATAAGCAACTGATATAGGGGGTATAGAATTAAGAGGTAGATCGTTATGAATCGATAATAGATCAGCCTCCTGATCCATAGGATTCAGGATCTCTTGGTCTAATTTAATTTGCTGTATCTCATCTTGGGAGGCATTAAGCATAGAACCGTGAAAAAGGTAATTTCCAATAGAGGTGTCTAGATGTTCTTCAAAATTAATTTTCCTCTGCCTCTTTTTTGCAAATCTACGAGTTGGTTTCCTCTTTTTTCCTCTGTTCTTTTTAAATTTCAATATTTTTTCCTTATTCCCCTCATTTGATAAGTCCAAAACACCCACTTTCCCTTCAATTATCTGAGGGTTAAAAATTGGGAATAGCTCCTTATCTGTTCTTTTTTCAGAGTCGATAATGGGTTCTATTTCTTGATTAAGCTCAATAACACAGTTAGCTACAGGGGCTTTTGATGGGGTTACGAGGGTATTCCCCAACATTACTACTGTTTTCTTTCTATCAGTAGATATGTGGTTCTCATCATATCCAATTAAAACTGAATCTTGGTGGGCATTCTCCAGCTTATTCTCTACCGTCTCATCTTTGATCACTTTCGGCCCTGCTGAAATAGACTCATATTTTAAACTAGATTCCTTCCCCTGTTTGCTGTTTAGTAGTACCTTAAGTATTTGAGTTACAGTTTCCAGCACACAATCAGAGCCACCAACACATTTTTCCAGTAACAATAAAATAGAAGAAAGCAGATGTTGTAAAGCTGACAGAGAATCAGAAACTGGTTTATCATGCATAATGGGTTGGTTAAGATGGATATCTGTGATGTTAAGATCAGGGCTCGTAGAAATGTTTGACTGTGAAATGAAAAAGTGGGATTTATTGGAGGGGGTACTACTATATAATTAAAGCCCTGTAGGGGCTATTGTTGCTGGAGTGTATGCTAGGTCTATAATCTTACTAGAATCATAAGAGATATATCTTTTGCAGAGCTCTATATCTAAATCTGGAAGGGTAAAATCATTGCTTCGAACTTCCGCAGACTGAGATTGACCAAGAGATTTTTTTAATGATTTACCAGGGGAAGGTAGGGGATTATGCACTGTCACCTCCACTGTTTTAAAAATTGAGCCAAATGGTTCATGGGGGGTCTAAGTACTATTTTTATTTTTTTCATTTTTTTCCCCGGGGATTTGCGTTGAAAGCGCCGAGGATTTCAGAGGGTCTAAGGGCCCACCCGCCCCAGTAATGAGAAGGTCAGCAACCTCTACCTTGTTTACCACATCAATTGTAACAACATGATTGCTGTACCCCCTCATGGTAGTTTGGTCCTCTACTTCTCCTTTTTCATTATTATCTTTAGACTTTGACCCCTCTGTAGGGACCTTGTCCTTTCCCCTTTCCCATAAACTATATAATTGACATTTTCCTTTTAACTGCATAACAGAGGCGTCCTTATTTCGTAGGGGATTTGATTTAGTCTTGGTGCAAGTTCTGCCCACCAATAGTAGACCAGACCTCAATTTTTTAGCAGGCATTACAAGTATCAGTTTATCAGTACAAGGCTACGAAAACCAATTAAGTCAAATATTATATCTTCCCTAACTTATGCAAACAAAAAAGAAGTTATAATAGTCACGAACAAACACAGCTAGCTCCAAAAACCCGAAGCAACATTTACCATACATGAGCCGGAAACATATAATAATTACAAACAAGATTATGTAGGAAAGCTTCTGATGGCACTAAAGAGGTTAGCCCTAGCCCAGCCTTCTCCAGCCTCGGAAGGCCTCAGAGGGCCCACCCTTTGCCCGGGCTTTGCCCCGTGCTCCGTCACGCGCGCGTCCCGCATTCCGCGGGAAGAGGGCGTAGTTAAATATGGGAGCAGTGGGCGGGAAGAGACACCAGCTGCGCTGAGTTGATCAATGCGCGATGCTCGCTGGGTCTCGAAGTCCCGGCCCCTGCAGGGGGAGTACTTATGCCACAAATCGGCGTTTGTCGCTGTCCCCAAAGTCCGTGGCAAATGGATGTTGCTCCGTGGAAGGAACGATCAAAATCCCAGTAAAACACAAAATCTGCAGAAATGGCTTGTGAGCGGCTCCCGCGGAGCGGGGGCCGCGAGCCGTAAATAGCAGCAGGGGAGCAGGGAGCGGGAAGAGATATCAGCTGCGCTGAGTTGATCAATGCGCGATACTCGCTGGGTCTCGCAGTCCTGGCCCCTGCAGGCGCAGTACTTATGCCCCAAATCGGCGTTTATCGCTGTCCCCAAAGTCCATGGCAAATGGATGTTGCTCCGTGGAAGGAACGATCAAAATCCCAGTAAAACACAAAATCAGCAGAAACGGCTCTTCTTGTCAGATATTTCATGAGGATGTTTCATTATTGGGCTCGGCATCGACCTGTGCAGTGTGAATGAAGCCATCTAAACCGATCTCCATCCACTTCTGTAAATGCATGAGATGTATCTACAATCGCTGGTGCTTTGTGGTCTCCACCTTAGTAGTGCTTGGGAAAAAGTCTAAACAACTTGTGGTTTTTGTAAAACCCATGGGCATGTACCAGTGTAAGTGCATGCCTTTAAACCTTGCCAGTGATGTGCCAGGGTTTTTCTAGCTTTTAATGAAGGCTCATACAGTAGATGGTGCTGGCACTTTTCTAGACAATATTTAGATTTTTGAAAGGACTATACTTAGCAATTTTCTGGACAATATTTAGATTTTTTAGAAGGACCCTACTGAGCCCTATGAAAACGTTGAGATAGTGCTTCAAGCTCTCCCTCTGGCAATGGTCTAACACTAAAACTTGAAAAATGTAAATTTCAATTTAAGCAAATGGAATATTTTGGGGTATATAACTTCTCAAGCAGGCATTGCGAAAGCACTTCTTGAAGCTCCTGAGCCAGCTTCCAAGCAACCACTTGTGTTCTTTTTGGGTCTTACAGAGATGGCGAATATGTGAGTAATACTCTGCTAAAGTGGAACCTTGTAGATGATTATTGGAAAAAATGTCAAATTTGAACTTGTGAGCAGAGGAAAAGCTGCCTTCAAATTGATTAAAGAGGAAATTGTGGATGCACCTTGTTCTAAACCTTTGGTTTTGGGGAGGCAATGGATTGGCTGCTGTTGATGCAAGCAAGAGGGGGTTAGGGGCTGCATTGCAACAATGAGATGTCCAAAAAGAGTGAGAAATAGCTCATGAGTCTATGGATTTGCATGAAGTAGAGAGATACAAGAGAGAGGCAACATATGTCCAATATGAAAGGGGTGATTTCTCACTATAAACTGTCAGAGGCCGATCTAGGGCAGATTACATTTCACAGTAAGCAAGAAAAATCACTTGCAAAGTGGTCTAAGCCTGTTAAAGTGACCAAAGTCTTTAAGCATGCTGTCAGAGTTGCTGATGGCGGTGTGTGGGTACAACTGTTAATCCCTAAGAGATGGATAGAGTGTTAATATGCATTGGTGCTTCCAGTGATGCGGGCCATAGTGAGTCAAAATCGGATCACTCTCGTTTGAGAATGCCTTGGAGAGACAACTTACCACATTCATTGCTGAGCTGGAGTAATATGTTTCGAGAAAGTTTGTTTCCAATTTCTTAGGTGATTTGTATATGCCCGTTTGTGAAACAGGAGTGATACATAGCACCAAGAATGGGAAGCTTTAAGGGAGATTGGAAGAATTTGTATTGCCTTGTATGGTCTCCTTTGTCCCCTCTTGCTGTGTATGGTTTCTGTTTTATTTGTTATTTCTTTCCTTTTTGTTTGTTTTGTTGAAGGCAAGGTGTGTGGTAGGGGGTTCCTTGAAAATGGATCAGTAAATGCAGAAATGTTAGCTGAATGTGGTATGTTTGATGATGTTTAGAACTAAAGTGGAATTTAGAATGTGGTTCAAGAGAGAGTCAATTAGTACTGCTGGGTGTCTGCTCCATTGCCACTTTGCTGACTTGTGCTCTTTTCTTACTGATTGTCTAGAAAGATTTTCCCATCCATTTTCCTGACATTGGTGTTTCCTTGATCAGCCATTGTTCATATACAATAATCGGACTAATGGTAATTAAAAAAACTTTTTAAAACAGGTATTGCTCAGTCCTGCCAGGGTTAGTCATATGCAAAAAAGTATGTGATTGCATTTGATTGCCATCGCACACAGTCTGAACCAAAAATCAATTGAAGAGAATTACCATTTCCCCAATGTACAAGTGCAGTTGTGTAGTGCAGTATGAAGGAAAAATATGTTTGTCTTATTTAAGCTTTAATGGTTCTCTTGAAGGTACTGTTGTGGTTCCAAGCTCTCACAAGTAAGAAACAAGATAGTGCTTGCATTTCAACAGTCCTGAAAAAAGCACTGTTGCACGATTTTACCATGAATGTCTGGTTTTAATTTCTTTTAATTCTGGGAATATTCTGATGAAATTTTTGTTGTTCAACAATAATTTTAGGGTTTGTGCAAGTCTTCTGTATATCCTCTGGATTGAGTGGAGTGGTTGTTCCCCTTTTAAGTTTTCAAACCCTAACTTAAGGAAATAGTTCAGTGCAACTCATTGACTAGCCTTGTGTGGAAGTTCTATCTCGTTTCTGCGAGAAAATGGAGAAATTGATGCAACTTCCCAAATTGAAATCTTTGAAACTTTCCAACTTTAAATTGGACTTTAAAGTGTTAAATGCTATCCAGAGTATTGTACTAAAGAAAATGTAATTATGTCCTGTACTGTGAAACACTCTGATACCCATTGGGGTCAAGTTTGCGCTATACAAAACACCGAATAAATAAATAAATAAATAAAAAGCATAGACAGCTCAGTATATTCTAACCTTTCTTGACTTGTTCCTGCGTACACTTTAGCTCAGTAAGGCAAAACCTGATTAGGTTTACTCAAGGACACACGGAAGATAGTTGCACAGAACACTGCATCATAATTGGCTATAAGCAGATCTTAGCTCCGACCCCCTAAAATTTAGACGGTGATGACTTAATTTGAAGCTACCTCATTTAGGTATGTTTTAGTCTAAGCAATCTTCATGCTAAACACCCACCGTTATGACGTGGGTAAATCAATTTCCCATACCATTGTCTTTCTTTTGGTTTGATTCATAGTCATTTGAATTCTATGTCAGGACCGGAGGTTCCGATTATGCTGTCTCATTTCTTTATTATAAATGCTCAGCAGCCAATTAGAAATCAGTAAGAGAAAAAACTACAATACCCATGAGTACTAGGGTATCACATGACAACCATAGAATAAGTAGTATAAAATGCCCCACAGAGAATACCATATCATCTTTCTTTGCTGCTCCACAGTCAGTTAAGTGCTTCTTACCTTATTCTGCATTGTGCTTCTTATTTGCTGCATTGCTGTGTTGTTTCATTGCATTGCCTGTTGCATTGTTTGCCCATTGCCTATATCTGCGCTGTGCATGCTGTTGTCTCCAATTGGTCCTGTCAAGCTCTGCATGCTGTGCGCGCTGTATCTGGGCATTTCTCTTTGCCGGCTGTGCTTCATATGCACGTGGCCATGTCTTGCGGTGTCCTTTGTTTCTGGTGTCCTTTCTTTCAGTGCGCTCTTCGTTTTGCGGGGAGCGTGCGCTCGCCTCCCCGGTTCGGGTGCTGAAGCGCCCACGCCTACTTTGGTGGAGAGGGAGTTGGGGGACAGTGAAAGGCTACGCGATTGTATCGCGTAGTACTTTCTTTGTATTCTTTTCGGCAGGCAGCCATTCCGCGCATGCACGGCGGCAATTTTATGTGTTTACTTCGGATTTTTACCGGAGCTGACAGAAAAAGCACTGCAAATTAGTGCATTTGCCCACAAGCCTGCCATAAGTCCCCAATTACGCCCAAAAGCTTTAATATACACACTTTTGGGCTGTATAATTTTCATAGGCACTGCCTAGAGTGGCTGTTTGCAAGCAAGCCCTCCCTCCACTTTTTAAACAGCTCTGTTTCTCTCAGGTTTCTTTTCCTGGGTCATTTGGCTTGCTTTTGGGGCCTTTAGCCACTCCCCTGATGTTTGCTCTTGGCAAACCTTGCTTACTTCCTCTGGTGGGCGTTATTTGATACACTTTGTGTTACCATAGAAGACTATTAAGAGGAAGATGAATATTATGATGGGGATGCTTCTGGCTCCATGGAGCAGGATTTAGTTGAAGCCCTGGAGCAGGGCTTACAGCATTCTGTAAATAAAGTGCTTGTTCGCGCAATTACTCCTTTGAAGTGCCACTTCTCCAAATACGCCATGCAACAGGATTGGTGGCCTTCCAAATCAGGGCATGCTTCATCATCAAAATCTCCCCACAATCCTCATAAATCGGATTTTCAAAAATTGGCTAAAGCTTTGTCCACTGACCCTTCTGGTGGTAGCTCGTCCAAAGACACTTTGTCCTCGCAGGTTCCACTGACTGATACTGATGACACTTCCTCGTCTTCTTCATCAGGGATGGATGGTCCTCCACCTTCTAAGAAATCTCGTAAGGAACATTTTGTTGATGCGCCAACGCATCCTCAGCTTCTTACTTTTGAACCATCAGATATCGTACATCCTAATTCCTCCTCTTGGCTTCCGTCCCCAGCTGTGGCTGAATATGTTCAGGCACATATTCGTCAGCCATTTAAGAAGGATTTCGTGCTCGCCTTAGGTCGGAGTGCCCACGTCCTGACTTGGCCGACAAATTGTCCGACACTCCAGAGGTCGACCCTACGATGGGCACATATCTTAAAAAATATGCTAAGAAGGGTATTGACTGGGTCCTCCTATGAAAATCTTGGACCTGGGGTTACAAGCCAAGGAGTCAGCTGCTCTTGTGGGCCCGGAGGAGTTAATTGAATGGTCCTAAAGAGCTATTTGCCAATAAGGGAATGCCAATTGTGCTATGTTTTGTGAGGGCAGGACAACACAGGGGACGCTCATTCGGCCGCGGCTATATTCAGAATTCCCGGGGGGGATTCCAGTCCCAAAGGGGTGGAGGATAAGATACCGGATACAATAATAGAGCCAATTTCTATCCCTCTCGCAAAGGCAGAGGTCAATACAAGAAAGGACGCTATGGTGGTTCCCAAGGAGGACATCATGATTACAACGCTTCAGGTGGGACTGATCCCAGCTTCAGAGGTTGTTTTAGGGGTCAGGATTCCATTGTTTCTTCCAAATTGGCATCTGATCTCCAACGATACATGGGTGTTAGAGAGCAGAAATCAACTCTCTTCTTCTTTGTAAAGGGGCCATTCTGCAGACTTCTCACCATCCTCAGAGCAATGTCTTTCTGGTCCAGAAAAAAGGAGACAGGTCCTGGTTGGTTCTCAATCTCAAGGATGGAGAAATGGTTTATCTCCACTTCAAGATGTATGAAATCCATTTTCTGAAAGATCTTCTTTGAGAAGGAGACTGATCACATAGCAGCATCTAAATGAACAATATTCTCAGATGCTTTAAAAAAGCAATTTTATACGCTTAACAGCATATAACCAATTCACAAAAATGAATTCTGTGAATACCGAAAGTCTTAAAATTAGGATTTTTCTCAATTTAGTAGTAGTAAAGTTAGGACTCCTAACTTTAGGACTCCTAAATGCCTTCTGTGAATACCGAAAGTCTTAAAATTAGGATTTTTCTCAATTTAGTAGAAGTAAAGTTAGGAATCCTAACTTTTGGACTCCTAAATGCCTTCTGTGAATACCGAAAGTCTTAAAATTGGGTTTTTTCTCAGTTTACTAGTAGTAAAGTTAGGACTCCTTACTTTAGAACTCCTAAATGCCTGCTGTGAATACCGAAAGTCTTAAAATTAGGATTTTTCTCAATTTAGTAGTAGTAAAGTTAGGACTCCTAACTTTACTACTACTAAATTGAGAAAAATCCTAATTTTAAGACTTTTGGTATTTACAGAAGGCATTTAGGAGTCCTAAAGTTAGGAGTCCTAACTTTACTAATCCTAAACTGAGAAAAATCCTAACTTTAGGACTTTCGGTATTCACAGAAGGCATTTAGGAGTCCTAAAGTTAGGACTCCTAACTTCTGTGAATACCGAAATGAGTATGGCCCGATTCACAGAACTAACTTAAGACAAAATCCTAAACTTACTACTTTTGGTATTCACAGAAGTTAGGATTTTCTCTTAAGTTTGTCTTAAGACAGACTTAAGACAAAATCCTAACTTAAGTCTGTCTTAAAACAAACTTAAGACAAAATCCTAACTTCTGTGAATACCAAAAGTAGTAAGTTTAGGATTTTGTCTTAAGTTAGTTCTGTGAATCGGGCCCTAAGTGTCTTCTGTGAATACCAAAATCAGTAAGTGCCTTCTGTGAATACGAAAATGGTAGTAAGTTTAGGATTTTGTCTTAAGTTAGTTCTGTGAATCGGGCCCAATGTGTCGTTGAGGTCTATCGCTCGGATTGTCGGTCTGTTAGCCTCTTCCATTCAGGCGATCTTCCCGGGCCCTCTTCATTACCGGGCGCTTCAACGTTTAAAGATCCGTCATCTCCAGAAAGGCCTCCGCTATTCAGATCTGATTTCTCTTTCAGAGGAAGCCAGGTGGGAGATGCTATGGTGGTTGGAGCACATGGAGTCCTGGAATGGGCGTGCCCTGTTCGGAGCGTCCCGGGAGGTGATCATAGAATCCGATTCCAGTCTGTGGGGATGGGGAGCCCTTTGTGGTCCGATATCGACGGGAGGCAGTTGGTCTCGGGTGGAGTTGTCTCTTCATATAAATTGCCAGGAACTTCTGATGGGGTCTTTTGCGATCCGTTGTCTATCTCCGCGCCAGACCAACTGTTGCATACTCCTCCGCATGGACAATGTTTCAGCGGTTCGGTATGTCAACAACTTGAGGGGGACAAAGTCCAGAATTTTGGCGGAAAACGCCAAAAAATGTTGGCACTTTTTGCTTCAGAGGAAGATCACAGTTATTGCAGAATACCTTCCTGGTCACACCAATATGATTGCGGACTGGAACTCTCGTCATCTTTGGGATTTCAGCGATTGGAGGCTTCATCCTCGAGTGTTCCGATCTCTCTCCCGTGTTTGGGGTCCATGCCACATCGATCTATTTGCGTCTCACCTCAACACTCAACTTCCCCTGTTTTTCAGCTGGCGTCCGGATCCGGAAACCCTGGCCACGGATGCATTTCTGCAGACCTGGCCGTTTACCCTGTGTTACGCCTTTCCACCATTTATGATGATTCCCAGGGTCTTGGCTCGGACAAAGTATTATCAGTCGGAGCTGATTCTGATCACTCCTCTGTGGAGGGCTCAAGCTCGGTTCCCAGTTCTCCCCAACGGTGGAATCTCTTGCTGGACCCTCTCAACAATCCGCATCCCCTGATAGAATCAGGTCATCTTCTCCTAGTGGCATGGGGAGTTTTGGGGACTGCTGGCAAGTCCCAGGTCTTTCGAGAGACGCTTCCAGATTTATCAGCGAAGCTTGGGCCCCAAACGCACACAAATGTCATGCAGGGGCTTGGAAATGATGGTGTGGCTGGTGTGCTCAACGGGAGGTGGATCCCGCTTCAGCGGATGTCTCTCTGATTGTGAAGTTTCTGGCTTCTCTCGCCTCGTCTGGACTTGCGTACCAGACAGTTAATAATTTCCGTTCTGCCATCTCTGCGGGTCATATCATTATTAATGGCAAACCTGTTGGTGAGCATCCTTTAATTTACAAATTGCTTAAGGGTATTCGACTGGTTATACCACCTTCTCCAAAATATGTTGACTTATGTGATGTTTCAGTGGTTTTGCGTTTCTTGGAGGCCTGGCCGCCCAATTCTTTTTTATCCCGAAAACAACTTTCAGCGAAATTGACTATGGGCCCAATTCACAGAATGAACTTAAGACTCAATCCTAAACTTACTACTATTTTGGTATTCACAGAATGCACTTACTACTTTTGGCATTCACAGAATGAACTCATAACTTTTGGTATTCACAGAAGTTAGGATTTTGTCTTAAGTCTGTCTTAAGTCTGTCTTAAGTTTGTCTTAAGACAAATTTAAGACAAAATCCTAACTTCTGTGAATACCAAAAGTAGTAAGTTCATTCTGTGAATGCCAAAAGTAGTAAGTGCATTCTGTGAATACCAAAATAGTAGTAAGGATTGAGTCTTAAGTTCATTCTGTGAATCGGGTCCTAAGTTACTTTGTCTTGTCTCTTGTAAACACGTTTCCGATATTCGTGCTCCGGACCTGGCAGGTCGTAGTTTCTTGCCTCAGGGTGTAACTTTTGCTATATCCAGACGCACTAAATGTAATACGTCTTCAGTTACCTATCCTGCTTTTCCCAACAATCCAAAACTTTGTGTGGTTCAACATGTTAAAGATTATGAGATGAGTACTTCTCCTTTTCGTCAAGATATGCGGGGTCAATTGTTGATTGCTCTACGAAAGCCTTTATGCCCTGTGACCCCAGCTACATTGGCCCGTTGGGTGAAATGGCTCATGAATGAGGTTGATATTGATGTTTCCAAATTTGGTGCTCACTCAGCCCGTGGAGCTATGGCTTCCAAAGCTTTTTCTATGGGTGTGACTTTAATTGACATCATGAAGGCCGCTGATTGGTCATCTGACTCTATGTTCAAGTCTTTTTTATTATAAACCAATTGCTAATATTGCTTCTGGTGCATCAGCTTTAAACAAGACGTGCCTGAGTAGAGCTCCGTGGTGAGCTCCCCCCTTACAGGAAAATTCTCCGTCACTTTTATCCGGAATCGGCCCAAACTCATAGCGGAGCTGTGTGGGGGCTGCCTGCACAGCCCTACCGATGCTGAGGCCGAGGAACCGTCTGCTGGCCGCTCTGGCTTTGGCGTAAGCTGACTGCCTCGCCCGCTGGTTTCCCCGGCCGGCGCTCGCATCTGCGCGAGGCCTGAGACGTACCGCGGACGTGCGGCCTGGTCGCTCGGGCCCTCTACCTGAAGGCTCCTGGGGAAAACCTCCAGTGCCCCTTGCGAACTCGGCACCTGGGCACTGTTCGCCCTGTTTTGTGCTGCGTGTGTCTCCTGATCCTGGCAGTGGACGCCTCCCCCCGGAGAAAGGCGCCGCGATCTGGGCCTTGTGTCCCCAGCCCAGCTGGGGGCCTGTAGCCTGCGGCCTGTGAGAGGTGGCACCCCCGGGGAAGCGGAGCGGTGTTTTGAGCCCCTCGCCCACCCGTACAGACACGGCTGTGACGTGACCCCCGGAGTTGAAGACGGAGGTCCCGAGGAATGGGGGGGCTGCGCTCTGAGCTGCGGAGCCTGAGGGCGGTTGCCATTTGCCGCCATCGCTTGCCAGGGGCGGATTGGGCGCCCCCGCGACTGTTGGAAGCGGGAGGGAGCCTGGCTGGGAACGGAGACACTGGCCCGCCGCTCCGTGCTTCTACTGCCTACGGGGGACACATGATTGGGCATACCAGAGTGATCTGGCCGTGCTGAGTGGAAGTGCCCGCCTCCATACCCTGTTCCAGCCCTATCACTGCCCCTTGACTGTGGAGACAGGCAGAGATATTGTCCTGCGCCCCTTGCGCGCCCTGGTGCCCCTGCGCACAGGGAGGATTGCTCCCCCTGGAACTTGGGGAAGCCCTTGGCCATAATCGCATCGCGACGACCGCTGTACTGCCCATGTCTGGGGGGTATTAGGACGAGGACTGGTGCCGGAGGTATCCAAGGCAAGGGGAAGATGGAGAAGGCGACTAAATCGACCGATCAGGAACAGACTGCCTCCAAACTGGACACGATGCTGGCGGCGATGGAGCGGCTGGAGGAGTCAATGCAGCTGACCCGCACCTCTCTGGAGATGAAGATCAACAGTGTTGCCATAGACCTCACGCACCTGCGGGCTGACCACAGGAAGCTGGCGGACCGCGCCTCCACCCTGGAGGCTACCATGAATGACATTACCCCCAAGGTCGCACAAACTGACAGGCATGTGCAGGACCTCCTTAACCGTGTAGAATTCTTGGAAGATCGCGCGAAGGATGCGGAAGGGAGGGTGCAAAGAAATAATGTTTGCATTGTAGGCCTGCCAGAAAGATGGGAATGCAGGGAACCCGAACTTCGCATGGAGGCCTGGCTGCAGAGCCTGCTACCTGATGGTACACTTTCACAACACTTTGTGGTGGAGCGGGCTCACCGAGTGCCGACCCGGCCACCCCCAACGGGTTCCAACCCCATGCCCATGCTCATCCGTATCCTGAACTATCGCGACCGCGATGCCATTTTGCGGGAATCCAGGAAGTTGCCGGAGATACAGGTTGAGAACGCCAGGATCATGCTCTTCCCGGATTACACGATTCAAGTGCTGCGCCAGAGACATTCTTTCTTGGTGGTGAAGCAGCGGCTCCTCCAGATGGCCCTGAAATACTCCCTTCTCTTCCCGGCGCGGCTGCGAGTGTAGCCCTGGATAAGACTCACTTCTTTAATACCACCGAGGCAGTTGAGGCGTGGCTGGATTTCGGTGTGGGTATGGATCCTGGCACGACGGCACCGACATCGCCCTCGAGGCGCTTTCCGGAGCCCCGACGCCGCCGCGGACGCAGGTCCTCACCTGTTGGACGGCGGCGCAGGGAGACAGAGACGAGCCCCCCGGCTGATCTTGTCCACAGCGAGCAGCTGGAGGCCCTTCGGATGGTGGCGGAGATTAGCGGCTCCTTGGATACGGACACCGCCTTGGAGGCTAGCCAGCGAGAGATGCCCAGTGACGACGAGCACCTTTATGGATTACCGGACTCGCAGGTGTCAATGGAACTGCCAGATGTCACTCCACAGACTGTTGATCTGATCCACTGATGATGGACCTGACTGTCCGGTATGCCTTGCCTGACTCTGAGAGCTAATACCGCCTCATTGGTCTCGGCCTCTGCGAGACATCTGCTTGGCGGGGATGGTGGAGCTTTGAGTCCCAGCTGAACTTTGTCTTCCACTGGACTGGCGCAGTGAGTACTATGGGTGCAGAGTTGTTGGGAATGCATTGGATCAGTCAGGTGCCTGAACTTTGGGTGATGGGGGTTGCCCTGCCCCCTGGAGTGGGAGCTGTGCAACATCCTGCTCCTAGGTGGTGCCTGATGGCTCAGCACCACCCCTGGTGGGTCTCGGCCCCCTGCCCGAACGGCAAACGGCTGGGCTTGGGTCGACTAGCAAGGGACGCCTGTGCAGGGGGAGGTACCCTCTATTGGTTCGCACAGCACACTTGTGACGGTCACACCGAGTGCTTAGTGACCCCCCTGGACTTAAGGATGTATTAGCACATTCATGTGTTTGGACGACAAAATGTTCCGCTGTCGACCTTTTGGCATTGTAATTTTACTTTGTTTGTTTATAGTATTGGCTGATCCCTTTCTCCTTTTAATTGTTCCTATGCGTGCCTTCAGTGTGTGCGCTGACCCTCTGATGGTAACTGTGGTTGCGCGGCTTGGCGGGATGGTGTGCTGGCTGTTGGTAGGGGTATGTGGGGGGGAGGGGGAGGAGAATTTCTGGAGGCATCATGTCAGTGATTAAAGTATGCACCTGGAACGTGCGCGGCATGCACACGCCATCACGCCGGTATCAAATCTATTCATATCTTAAGCGGCATCACGTGCATATAGTCCTCTTGCAGGAAACACATTTAACTGGCCCAGAGACACGGATGTTGCATCGTAGATGGCTTGGGCAGTTATATGCCACTGGATACTCGGCCTATGCGCGATGAGCGCTGATCTGGGTGCGTCCCGGGGTCCCATTTGCAATTTCCGACTGCAGGGTCGATTCGGAGGGTAGATATGTGGTTGTACAAGGCAGACTGGATGGCCACTTGATCGTCCTTGGATCCCTTTATGCCCCCAACACGGAGCAATGATATTTTTTTGCGCCGCTGTCGGCAGTGCTGGCATGGTGCACCCTTGATGCTAGGTGGCGACTATAACTGTGTTTTGGACGTTGCTCTTAACCTCTCCTTCCCACCCTTAGCCAGTGCACCAGTAACTGGGGCCATGAGGGCACTCACATGCTGGGCGTTACAATGGGATTTACACGATGTCTGGCGGAGTCGCAACCCACACACTAAAGTTTACTCTTATTACTCTTGCGCACATACATTGCATGTTCTGCTGGACAGATATATGCTGACTAGCGACTTACTTCCCCATGTCACAGACACTTACTACATGGGTCGTACCCATTCAGACCATAACCCACATGTCCTAGAATTAACTTGGGAATGCCCGCACCCTCCGGTACCCACCTGGAGGCTCCAGCCTGTTTTGCTCCTAGATGCCCCATTCCGTGAAGTACTCTCAACTTTCATTTTACAGTATTTCGAGGAGAATAACCATACTGCCTCCACCCCACAACTTGAATGGGACGCATTTAAGGTTGTCACAAGGGGTCACTGTCTGGGCACACAAGCTGGTATGCAGAAGCAGATAGACGGAGAGTTGAAATGTATTGAGGCTAGCCTATTGCGAGAGGAACAAGAGGCGATGGAGGGGGACGAAAGGACGTTGTTGGCGACCAGAGAGGCGCACGCTCGTCTGCTTGACAGGCTAAAAAATTAGAATTACATGGCCCACTCGGCACGCACCCATCACTCTGGGGTAAAACCGGGCAAGTTATTGGCGTGGCTGATCAGACAGGACACCCGGACCACCCCAGTGATGTCGATCTGCACTAAACAAGGTGCCATAGTGTACACACAGAAAGCCATCCATGACGCCTTTGTGGGTCATTACACTGACCTTTATCGGTCCCGATTGCAGACTTCGCCAGCTGACATAGCGGAGTATCTCTCTGCTCTGCCCTTGCCTGAGGTAGATGAAATGCAAGAAGACGAACTTGGCGCACAGCTGATATCCGAGGAACTGCGAGTAGCCATTTTCTCCCTGTCTAATGGAAAATCCCCGGGGCCCGATGGGCTGCCCGCTGAGTTTTATAAAGCTTATTCCATACTCCTGATTCCGGAACTGCTGTGCATCTATGCGGCGGCAATTGCCGACTCTGCACTCCCGCACACACTGAATGATGCCCACTTGGTCTCTCTCCCGAAGTCTGACAGGGACGAGGCCCAGCTGGGATCGTATCGTCCATTGGCTCTCCTTAATATGGATTATAAGATCCTGGCCTCCGCTGTGGCCCAGCGTGGAGTTCTGGACTTTTTGGTTCCGTCCAGAGGTGTCAGGGATAACACCCGAAGACCCCGGAGTTCTACCTGTCTTGGTGCACAAATAAACAGAAACACGGGCTTCTCGATGGTGGCGTCAAAGACCAAAGGTTTATTACTGCAGGGACACAGAAGTCACAGAAACTACACACGGGCAGTGTCTAGGAGCCTGTTCGATTTGTACAACGAGGGTTGCTCCTTATATATTGAATATTGGGCTTCAGGCAAAATTCTTTACATGTTAGCACGTTCCAAAACCTTTGTATCTTAAACAATAAATATTTGGCGTTGCACAGGAATCGTCAGCAATATCTGATGCCAAAACATTACGAACGAGGGGTTCCCACTATTCCATCATAATCCCATGGCAACTTTTCATTCAAGACCCGGACCGCCTCATTGTAAATTTCGTTACCTCCCCCTAATAAAGGCCCAGAAGGAAAGGAGCAGAGCCAGGTGCAGAAGATAGAAAAGTAGGATAAGAGATGTTTGTGGGTCGTAAATGGGCAGGGCTACCAGATTCGGCCGCCTAATCATGATCAGGCCAACGAACACGAGAACCAGTATAGCAGGACTGGCCTCAGGCAGTGGAGGCAACTTCTGTCGAGTCATGCGGCCATGGCGTGTTCTGTTCTAAGGTGCACGTGTCGCTAGCAAGGTGAATCTCCGGCTAAAGCCTACGTGTCCTGAGGTGCTAGAGGTCACTGCGTGTCCATTGTCTACGTGAGGGCAAGAAACACAAAATGGCTTCCGTGATCTAAGATGGATGCCATGGGTAGATCAGAAATGTGTTCATAACAGGAGTGCTCTTGCTCGTAGCATAGCGAAAACACCAGGATATGCTAAATGGATCATTTGCGGTTCACTGATACCAAAATTATGTATTTACGACAATGTTGAAAAACACGGGTTCAAATTGTCACGGAACCTCAGACCCTCCTTTTGCCCTTACGTAGGCAATTACTCTATGTCCGAGTCTATCTCTATGCTCATCAGGTCAGTGATATGTTGTTGCATCATCATTCTTTCTCGCGCCTTTTCTCCGAACGCAGGTGGTTTTCTGAAACATGTTGCAGCACAAAGACTACACAAAGCGGGACCACACCGGATAATCAGGCAACATGAGAACAGAAATACTAGGATGACACCAATGACCATCAGAACCTTCCATCCCCACGCTGATACCAAAGTCCAAAACCACTCCATGAAGGACCAGTTTCCCTTGTCTACGTGTATAGAGTCGGAAATCTTGTGTAGCTTAGAGATCGCTTCATAGACTGTTGGAGCATTATTGGGAATAAAAACACAGCAGCTTGATTGGATCATTCTGCATACCCCACCTCGATCGGCAAGTATTACGTCTAGAACCATACGGTTCTGCAACGTCATGAGACGATCCGCCTGAAGCTCAGCTGTCAAGTTACTAAGGGCACCAGCAGTTTCTGTAATAGTAGATTCAACTACCCGTGTTAGCTGACGTAGATTTCTACTATTGGCCATAGGCCCCCAAAACGGAAGGAAACCTTTGAAGAAGTCTCCAGCTTCCTGACCAGCGGTATCTTCCTTGCTGAAGACACCTCTTGCTACTCTGGTCTTGTGATAATCTGAAGAAGCAGTGTATGTCGGAGGCAACAATCGAGCAATATAACATGAACCTGAGAAGTCAGCAGGCAGCCATGTATACGCTCTGTCTTGACAGATGAAGTAAGTACCCCTAGCAGTAAGGAAGGCAGGGGAAGAGTTAGACGGAAACACGTAAGTCTCAACGCACTCACTCCTCCCTAGCTGAGCTCTCCGATTTCTCCCATTTCCTTGCAAACAGACCTTACCTCGGTGAGGCACGACCCAGACTGGAGTGGAGCTTTTACGCTTGCTTTCTCCCAAACTAAGGCGATACTCTGTAGAGTTCCAACTCAAATATACCCGTAATTCATCTCTAGGGTAAGATGGAGTATTATTGACGTCTTTAATCATGTCAATAATTCCCTGGACTAAAGCTTTGTTGGCTGAGTTGTATTTAGTGGAACGTGGTGGACGCGGAGGATAGGTCTCAAGGGCATAGGCAAAGATGGTCTGAAAGGCCTGAAATGATCCATTATAGCTAAAAGGCATGACTAGATAGGGAATGCCTTTATCCATAGTGTGGGGTATCAAGCCACACACCCAGCAGTCTGTAGTATTAACTACCAGTTGGTGTTGATGCAAGAGCTGTACAAATGTATTGTTAATAAATTCTGAGCGTCGAGTTTGTTCGTGTTCAGGAAACGAGTGAAAAGAATGCATAGAAGAAACAGTAGAAGTAGCAGGATCAAGGGGAGGTACTGTAGTTACCGGCATAAAAATCAAATGCGCACCAAAGACGATTCCACCCACCAATGTTATCAAAACAATTAAAAACGTAACTGCACATTGCATTAGAAAGCATTTGCTGTGAAGTATTCTGTACAGTCTATTTCTGCGAACATAAATTACATTCTGTCGTTGCAGCTCAGGAAGCTCCATCTTCTACAATCCGCTCGCGACCACTGATGATGTGTACGTAGATGAAAATGCCTCTATCAGCCCTGGGAGTTCCCAGAACTAACAGAAAGATCGACCTTGTGTCTGACCCCCGCAGATTCAACTAGGCACACAGCCACGACCCTACGGCTACCCAGACGGCAAGGCAATTTTTAAAACAACAAAACAATAGCAAACTTCCTGGCTGGAGGTAATGTATCAAAAAAAAAATTCAAATGTGAAAATAGGCAGTTTCCTGCTTTATTTGTCCATATTGCGAGATCGTAAATTGTATCTCAGTTTTGCAGGAGCTGTCTGATCTGGAAACAATGTATTTTCAGCCGACGTTGCAATGTTCACGTTCGCAGATGGCAAATGTTCTTTTGATGCAGATGGCAAATGTTCAGGGTTCAAAAGAGCAGTTTCAGGAGGAGAGCCAGAGTTTGATGTATCCGTGATCAGTTCTGCATCGCTAAAAGGGATAAAACTGGGTATTTGTTCTGCTTCAGAGGCACCGATTCCTTTCTTCACCCAGTTGTCGTAAGGAAGTGGCAGGGGCACACGTTTGACGTGTGTCGTGTGTATCCAATTCTTCCGTCCGGCCACACGAATAGCAGTTCTCGTCGTCAATAACACCTGGAATGGGCCAACGAATCTGGGCTGAAGATTTTTCGTTCTTGCAAAATTTCTAATGACGACTTGATCCCCAGGTTTCAGCTGATGACCTGGACTCTCCGGTGGCTTTGGCAATGCATCGAAAACCTGTTGGTGAATAAGGCTCAATTTAGCAGTCAAGTCGAAAAGGTAATCAATCAACATTGGATATTCCAGCTGTCTAAATTCTTTTGGCCTAGGCACCCCCCAAACATTGGCGGGACGACCAAAAACTATTTCGTATGGACTAAGCCCTACTCTAGAATGTACAGTTGCTCTCGTTGATAACAAAGCCAAGGGTAGTGCATCTGGCCAGGACAAACCTGTGGATGCCTGTATTTTAGCGAGTTTCAGCTTGAGGGTGCCATTGTAACCCTCAACTAAACCAGCAGACTGGGGATGGTTCGCACTGTGGAACTTTTGTTTAATCCCTAAACCGGCACACACACTCTGCATAACTTTCCCTACGAACTCACTTCCGTTATCTGACCATACAATCCGTGGCATGCCATACCTAGGGAAGTATTCCTTGAGAAGAATTTTGGCAGTGGACAAAGCAGTATTGTCCTTCAGTGGATAAAGCACAAACTACCACTAGGACGTACTTTAGATTGTTGCAACGATCCATGTGAATGAAGTCTAACTGAATCACTTCAAAGGGGCAAGAAGGAGGAGCGAAGTGACCTGCAGGTGTGGGGATTCCCTTGCCAGGATTATGCATCAGGCATACCATACAATTTCTCACCACTCTCTCTGCACACTTACTAATCCCATCATTCTTCCAGACTGAAGCCAACATCTTACAAATCCCTTTAGAACTGATATGCGCTGCTCCATGTGCCATCGTTACTACTGCAAGCACATACGCATCAGGCAACATCCAACGCTGTTGTTCCGACAAGTCAATCCAACACCCACTCGAGTCCAATTTACCCGTGCTCTCTTTCCATGCAAGTTTTTCCTCCTCAGTCGCCTCTTTCTGAATTTCTTTCACGCTTTCCACTGTGTCCTCACACATTCCAGACTCAGAAATCCATCTTGCAGACGTTGCAACATACATTCTACTCATCATATTTCTAGCTGTCTGTTTAGCAGTCTCGTCAGCAAAAGCATTCCCACGACCAACATCATCCGTGATTGCTTTATGAGCGCTGCACTTCACAATCGCAACTTCAGTTGGCAAGGTTAGAGATTCCAACAAGTCATTAACTAGCTGACCATGTTGAATCTTAGTCCCATGGGACGTAATGAAATCTCTCTCTTTCCACAAACGGCCAAAACTATGGGCCACGCCGAACGCGTACTGACTATCTGTGAACACATTCACTCTCTTTCCCTTAGCTAAAACACACGCTCTCGTTAGCGCAATTAATTCCGCAGCTTGGGCAGAATTCTGACTCACTCTTGCAGTCTCCACAATCGTACTCAAAGTCGTTACTGCATAGGCAGCAGTTACATCACCATTCTCCAATTTAAAACAAGACCCATCAACATACAACGTGCCATCCGGATCTGACAACGGAGTGTCTTTAAGATCAATTCGTCCTTTTGTCTCTTCCTCGGTTCTAAAGCAACAGTCATGTGGTTCGGAATCACTCGACTCTTGACTAGTCGGCAACAATGTTGCTGGATTCAATACATTGCATCTTTTGATCTGAATATGACTCGCTAGCAGTGTCAGCTCATAGCCAGATAATCTAGCACTGGTAAGGTGTTGCGTCTTAGTTCGGTTCATGAGTGTGTCCACAGCATGAGGAACCATAACCACTAGCATGTTGTTCATGACCAAACCAGCAGATTGTCGAATGGAAGCCGCAGCTGCCGCTGTAGCTCTCAAACAACTAGGCAACGCTCTAGCTACCGGATCTAATATTGATGAAAAATACGCACAAGGGCGTTGTTTATCACCAAATTTCTGTGTCAGAACACTCAACGCGCAACCTTCTCTCTCGTGAACATAGAGCGTAAATGGCTTTCTGTAGTCAGGAGTACCCAACACAGGAGCTGAACACAGTGCATTTCGTAACTCAGAAAAACTCTCCTGACATTCAGCAGACCATGGCACTGGACTCGGAACATTTTTCCCAGTCAAAGCTACCAACGGTTTTGCCAAAAGAGAAAAATTTGGGATCCACTGCCTACAGTATGAGGTAATACCTAAAAAGGCACGTACTTCTCTCTGTGTGCTAGGAACATTCATCTGTGTAATTGCTTTTATTCTCTCTGGGGTCAACTTCCTTCCCTCCTTTGACAAGAGATGACCTAGGTAGGTCACTTCTTGGCAACAATATTGCATTTTCGAAGGTGACACCCTGTGATTCAAATTAGACAAATGATGCAATAACGAAATTGTAGCTGTTTTGCAAGTTTCCTTGTCATCGGCAGCTACTAGAAGATCATCTACATACTGCACTAAAGCAGAACCAGGAGGAAGTACAAAGGAATCTAACTGACTTTTCAATGCCTGACTGTAAATGGACGGACTCTCACAATACCCTTGTGGAGCACGTTTAAACCTGAAGCTTCGACCTCCTAAAGAGAAGCCGAAAATATCCGTTTTCCTCGGCTATTGGAATGCTGAAAAAGGCATTCTTCAAGTCGATAACTGAAAACCATGTGGCTGTAGCAGGAATCAACGTTAACAATGCAGTTATGTCTGGAACTACCGGGAACTGTGGAATCACAATCTTGTTAACCTCCCTAAGATCTATGACAAACCTATATACTGGAGGTTTTGAAGGATCTGTACGTTTCAGAATTGGCAAGACAGGACTGTTACAGACATTCCCTCTAGTTTCTTCTACTACACCTTTCTCGATCAAATCTTGCACAATTAATAAAAGTGCGCGTTCACCTTCACTAGAGATTCTGTATTGTGGAATTTGTGGAAATTTTACATTCGCTTTCAAAGTAACTACATATGGTGGGATTTCTAAAAGACCTACATCATTAGGACCAGTCGCCCAAAGAGTATCAGGGAGAGAACGCAGCTCTGGTGGGAGCGCATCCATCGACAAGTACATTGGAGAGGTGATTCTTTTACCCAACGTAAGCTGTACTCCTTCCGGAGAACAGTACAATGTCGCATATAGGCGTTTTAACAAGTCTAAACCAAGCAGATTTTCATTACAACCTGTCGTCAAAATCAAGGGAGCTTTCAATTGACGGGGTCCAACAGAAATAGACAAAGGACCAGATACGGGGTTGTAAACAGGGGCGCCTGAAAAACCTACTGAAACATTTGTTAAGCCAGACAAAGGTGCGCCAGGGAGTTTCTCATGTATGATAGAACTTTTTGCTGCACCAGTATCCAACAGAAACGGTTCGACTACACCTGATGCTGCTACTGCGACATAAGGCCCACTCTGATCTACTGGAACTGATACTACTCCCTCTCTTTGTCCTTGGCTGTCCTAGTACTCTTTTTGCTGAAACCCTTCATCAGTTTCACAATAGTCTTCAACATGATACTGCTGAGATCTATTTTGCTGAGCAGACTGACTATTTCGCTGATCAAAATGGTTAGAAGGGCGATCGTTCGTTTGTGGAGGCATAGCACCTCGTCCTCGACCCCTAGAATTTTGCATATAACCACCACGACCTCTCTGAGCTGCCGCAGCATTATTCTGCGCTAAGACTGGACACTCACTCTTAAAATGGCCTTCCTTCTTACAGTATGCACACTGGTTCCACTGGTATTGCGGTCTCTGAGAACCATAATCTGTCCTTTGATATGAACCTTGCTGCGTATTAGTCTGATTCGTGCGAGGCGGATATGCTTGCTGTAAAAGAACTTTAGTTTTTAAATCTTGTGTCTTCTTCTCTGATTTTTCCTTCTCCTCTTTATCCCTATTTTCATAGTACTGGGCAGTCGCAAGTATTTGCGCAGTCGTAGAGACAGCCCACGCACTCTCGGAATCTTTCAATTTATTACTAAGTTCGGGCAACAAATTGTGTACAAATTTATCGACGAATAGTCTCTGTCCTCCTTCTGTGCTCATATCCTGACCACTATGATCCACAAAAGTCTCTTTGAACCTTGTGAAAAAGTCGGAAACACTTTCGTCCTTCTTTTGCCTGCATGCGGACAACTTGTCCCAGTTAACGCGCAATGCCGGCATCAGAGTCTTCATTAATTCAATTATTCTACCGGGTAAATTAGCAATTAGAGGTTCGGGTTTGGAACCACCTATTTGCTGACCATCCGCTGCAATTATAGCTGCCCAATCACCACCTAGGGCAACTGGATGATTCTCTTTACGAATTTTAGCCCAAATTGGTTGCGGAACTACATTCCCAAATAACATGTCAATGTCCGCTAGATTCATCACACAAGCCTCAACTGTCTGTGCTAACTCCTTGTAATATCCGGCTGGATTTTTACGCGGATCAGGCAAGGCCTGCTTTACTGCTAATACTTCAGCTCGCTTCCACGGAATGTGTATCCACACTCTCTGGAATTGGGCCGGAGCGGCAACAATACCATTCGGTACATCAGCTTGCACAGCTTCGCGCCAAATTGGAGGAACCTCCCTCATTGGATATTGGCGATTCTGCTTCGTACTAGGTTTTTCTAACTCCCTCGGTGAACGAAGGGATGGGTCATTCCTATAACTTAAAATCAGTTCCATCGCTTCTTTTATATTTTGACCAACTATCATACCTGCAGCAAACTCTTTCTGAACATTAATTAATTCTTCTAGATTTGATTCAGAGTCATCCTCTTCCAATTCCTTACGTAAAAGGAAGCACATTTCATCGAACACATATCATTGTGTCGGTTCTTTCCATTGCATAAATGTATCTAATACATCTCTAGTACTATATCTTCCACTTTTTAAAATCCATCTAAGAGCTGTGGAATCTAATATTCCTCGTTCTTCAGTACTGGGAAGCTGACTACATCTCTGCACAAAATCAGAGGTAGGAGTCTTAATCAGAGTTTTATAGAAGGGAGATAGAATATTAGAGACAGAATCAGTGATTCTCCGACGAACAGAAAGCGGAGTCATAACACTAGCAGAAGCAGAGAATAAAGTAGCAGTTGGGACAGATAGAACAGGATCAGTAGGAGTAGCGGGCAAAGTAGCCTGTGAACTAGCAGGTGTAAGCGATACAGGTATAGGTAAAGAAGCCGGCAACCCTGGAAGAGGGGGTGCCGAAGGAACATTAATATTGACCACAGGAGGTACAGGAGCTTGATTCAGGGGAGCAGGAGCACCAGGTTGTCCAGCAACCGGTAATTGAACATTCGGTAAAGGTGGAGCCGTAGCACCCTGTGCATACGGTGGGGGTGACCGTAACAAGTAAGACAACAGAGGATCGTTTTCAGGGTCCTCTACTATCTTAGCTGAACTTGATGGCAAGGCAGGATAGCACTTGTCTATCGCTAAATTACGCTCTCTGTTGGCCACCTCCATTGCTTTCTCAGACTCGTTGAGTTGCAGCTGCTTAGCAGACTGTTCTAAAGTCAACTCTTGCTCTTTCTGTTCTTTCTTCAACTTTTTAATTTCTCTCTGTTTAGATTATTTTCGCCAATAACGAAGAGAATCAAACATTGCCGGCCGGGCTTTCTTCTTGAACAATTTCGTTTCTAAATTATCAAGAACTTGGGGTTCAAAACTACCATGCAGTGGCCAACTAAGGACACCGTCTTTCTGCGTATATCGGACCCATACCTCATTTTAGGATATAGGACCCACTCCAAACTTACAATACAGATCATAAAGAGAAGTCCCAATCGGAAGAACCAGACATGAATCCTCCAACCGGGAATCACTGTTGCAACCAAAACACGACAACATACAATTTTTCCGACTTACCATTTTATAACCCGGAACACAGAACAAACAAAAACACGAACAAAGGTGCGCACTTGAACCAAGAACTTAGGCCTACCAAAGCGAACAAATGTATCGATACCCAAACTAAACCAAATGATTATCGTAACTAGAACAACCAGTGATAATCTTACGAAACCAAACCAAACCAGGAACTAAAAAAGGATTTTATCCTAACAGGAACAACCCTTACGAAGTAACCAACTAGCAACCACTTAATACTTAACTGAGGCACTGAAGACGTCACCAAGGAGAAACCCGTCTCGTCTCGCCGTACTAAGGACTGCACCTCGGGTCCAAGACAGGGCGACGGTCAAGGCAACGGACCACTGCAGCCGTCTGAACGGGAACCCTCGTGGAAGAGAACGTCGGGCCACTTTTGCGATATGCCGGGATCGATGAAGTGGGACGCCTCCCTCAGGAATCTTCACACGAAGCTTCTCGAACTCTTCAGGCTTTTGGACCGGTACCGAATGACGTCGAGCCCCACGTTGGGCGCCAATTGGAGTTCTGGACTTTTTGGTTCCGTCCAGAGGTGTCAGGGATAACACCCGAAGACCCCGGAGTTCTACCTGTCTCGGTGCACAAATAAACAGAAACACGGGCTTCTCGATGGTGGCGTCAAAGACCAAAGGTTTATTACTGCAGGGACACAGAAGTCACAGAAACTACACACGGGCAGTGTCTAGGAGCCTGCTCGATTTGTACAACGAGGGTTGCTCCTTATATATTGAATATTGGGCTTCAGGCAAAATTCTTTACATGTTAGCACGTTCCAAAACCTTTGTATCTTAAACAATAAATATTTGGCGTTGCACAGGAATCGTCAGCAATATCTGATGCCAAAACATTACGAACGAGGGGTTCCCACTATTCCATCATAATCCCATGTCAACTTTTCATTCAAGACCCGGACCGCCTCATTGTAAATTTCGTTACCTCCCCTTAATAAAGGCCCAGAAGGAAAGGAGCAGAGCCAGGTGCAGAAGATAGAAAAGTAGGATAAGAGATGTTTGTGGGTCGTAAATGGGCAGGGCTACCAGATTCGGCCGCCTAATCATGATCAGGCCAACGAACACGAGAACCAGTATAGCAGGACTGGCCTCAGGCAGTGGAGGCAACTTCTGTCGAGTCATGCGGCCATGGCGTGTTCTGTTCTAAGGTGCACGTGTCGCTAGCAAGGTGAATCTCCGGCTAAAGCCTACGTGTCCTTAGGTGCTAGAGGTCACTGCGTGTCCATTGTCTACGTGAGGGCAAGAAACACAAAATGGCTTCCGTGATCTAAGATGGATGCCAGGGGTAGATCAGAAATGTGTTTATAACAGGAGTGCTCTTGCTCGTAGCATAGCGAAAACACCAGGATATGCTAAATGGATCATTTGCGGTTCACTGATACCAAAATTATGTATTTACGACAATGTTGAAAAACACGGGTTCAAATTGGCACGGAACCTCAAGCGTCTGGCTCCCCTTGTGCCCGCTCTTGTTCACACGGACCAAAATGGTTTTGTACCAGCCCGTAACACCTCTTACAATATCCGCTGGTTGTTTAGGGTGCAGAGCGTTGCCACAACTCAATGGCCTCACTCTGGATGTCTAGTGCTCGATCTCGAGAAGGCAGTCGACTCTGTCGAATGGCCCTACATTTTGTCGGTGCTGCAGAAATACGGGTTGGGAGACGATTACATCCATATGGTGCAGCTTCTGTATCGGCTGCCCACTGTCCGGGTCAGCACGGGCAGGCTGTTCTCTGACCCTGTCCGAGTGCGTAGGGGAACCCGGCAGGGATGCCCCCTGTCCCCTTTAATTTTTTCACTGATGATGGAACCTTTGGCGGCACGGCTGCGGGCTTCTGGAGTGGACTGGGGCATCCCCCTAGCTGACGGCATACATGTGGTATCACTGTATGCTGATGACCTATTGCTTTACATTAGGGACCTGACTCGCTTCCCAGTGGCGCTTACTGCCATCTTCTGCACCTTCGGGGAGATGTCGGGGCTCAGGGTCAACTGGGTTAAGTCTGGCGTGTATGCTTTTAATGCCGCCACACCGGAATGTGCAGTCACAGTTCAGGATGAGCGGCTTGTCTGGTATCCAAGCATGTTCCGTTATCTAGGGGTACGTCTATACTGAGACCCCACGGATGTATAAGAGGGTAATTTAATAAGGGCAATTTCCTCCTTGTGGGCGAAAATGACCTTCTGGAAGACTCTACCTTTGAATGTGCCCAGTCGGGTCACATTGACGAAAATGATAGCGCTGCCCAAATTGTTGTATTTTTACGCTAACCTACCGGTCTATGTCCCCACGCCCATATTTCGCGAGCTGGAGACCCTAACCCGGAACTTGATCTGGAGCGCGGGGCGACCCAGAGTAGCTCTGAAGACGCTCTATGCCTCTACGGAGGCTGGGGGCCTGGCAGTTCCCAATCAGGAGCTTTACTACTTAGCTGGGCAGCTGCAATGGGTAACTGGCTGGCTGAGTGGGAAGAACCTGGGTGACACAGCCACAGATACTACAATAGGGACGCTTGCACAGGTACATGCACTGTTCCACCCTTTGGCCAAGGTCCGCTGTCCAGAGCAGCCACACTTGGCGGTAGCGCGAAAGTGCTACGTGAGGAGCATGAAGCTTACTAACTCCACGCAGCCGTATGCCCCGAACTTGCCATTGCTGGGGATGCCCAGGGACAGCAGTATACTCACAGAGGCGATGCTAACCAGTTGGGTACAGGCTGGGGTGGATACTGTTGGGGACCTGTTTACTAAGGAGACATTGAGCCCGTTTGAGACGCTAGTTGCTGATACGGGCCTCCCTGCAGGACAATTCTTAACACATGCAACCCTTATACGCTCACTGACACTGACCTGGGGTGACCTTTCGGATGAACCACCAATCCACTTGTTGATACAATATCTGCACGTGATGGGGAACGGTTCCCATGTGGTGCACTGGCTGGCGCAGGCCCTCCAGATCCACACACAGTTTCCTACCCAGCGCTTGAGAGAAAGATCGGCGGCAGACAGGGGCAGGGAATGGACAGATAAGGAATGGGGGATGGTATTGGTTAGTGCTGTTAACATTCCACGTAATTCCCGCTTCAAGATTATCCAATTGTACATCATGCACCGTGCATACTTATCCCCGGATAAGATCAATCGTTATTTCGGACTTACCACATCGGCGTGCCCCAGATGTGGGCTAGTTGATGCAGGCTTCTTGCATATGCTCTGGTCCTGCCCCTCACTACATGCTTACTGGCGAGCGGTGTCAGACTTATTGACTGCAGGCACAGCGGGGAGCTGCAATTCACATGGGAAACATGCTTGCTGGGCCTATGTAAACGGACGAAGCTGACCAGAGTCACCAATAGGTTTTGTGACCTTGGCCTGATAATGGTGAAAAGGCTTATCACTAAGCGTTGGAAGAACAGTGAACCCCCCACGTGACGCATTGGCGTAGCTGCTTTGACAACTGGGCAAGAGCTGAAACCACTGTCCTACATAGGGAGGAAACGGTGGTGCTCCGAGCGTACCCCATAGCCCAGGCCTGGGATGACACCTTGGCCGCTTTCCACCGTGCATGCCTTCAGCGCGGAATCACCTAAACACACCTCTCTGGGCTATAATTTTGTCAATGACGCTGGCACCAGACATGTCCCGGAGATGTGACTCTGCATTCGGACCCCAATGTGGGTGGGGGCTTTGCTGAGGCGACCTGAGCGCGCCCGCGCACCCAGCTAGACACATATGGCCCCCGCTGCACAGACATGGAAACCGCTGCTACTTATTTGCACTTCCCCCGCTGCCGGCCCCCCCGTGTCCCCCCTCCCCTCCCCCTCCTTGGGCCGGGCTGCCTGCATCCTCCCCCCATGTATGCCGGGAACACCACATCACGCATTGGACATTCCGCGAAAGCAATAACACAGCACACATGGTCAGCCTCTCTCATAGTTTCTTTTCTTCTGTTTTCTTTTTCTTTCAAGACGTTATGGTTTAAGATGTTCTTGTTTAACAGTTCTGAATCAGCAAGCAAAATTTTTGAATATTGAAATGCGTGTACACCCCTCTTTTTGGGCCTATCCCAAATGGTTGGATGAACAGATTTAGTTGTATTGATGCTATGGTTTGGTGAACAGTTGCTGAACTTTTTCTAGGAACATGTCGGAGAATGTGCCTTTCGTAGCGAAATCACCGGCCTGAGATATATATGTTTAGATGAATCGTGATACTCGGAGTGCTTCGCGCCTCTCCAGTTTCAAATGTACTCTAAAGCCAACCGGCACGGTTGATAACGTGGCATTGATTTAATCTGTCTGCTGTTCTCCTTATTATCTTTATATGTCTGTACCTCCTTTCGGGCTAATTGTTTCTTCCCTTTCTCGACATATGTGCCTTCAGCTATGCACCTGATCAGCGACTGTTGAACGGCAAGCAACGACATCGTAGCAAACTGTTGGTGCCAGCACATGTAAACTTGTGCATCATTCATGAGTCTTTTTCTCCTGTTTTCTTGTGTGATACGGTCACGATGTAAGTTTAATGCTATGTTATGCAATATAAACGAAAAATGCAATAAAAGATATTCAAACAAAAAAAAATCAGAGCCTCCAGTCCTGACATACGTGACAAGAATTTTCAATTCTATTAAGGACACCGACGCGAGGATTATCCATCCTATCCATATTTCTGTTTTTTCATATATTGAATTTATTCTTGATTGTTGCAAATTTCATATTGTATTGGTTTCTTCTTCTTGGATTGGATTACATGTGACATGTTGAATCTATACTCACATTGAACTGAGATCACTACGATTTGAATACGTGACCGTTCAAAATAAAAATCATTCAGATGAACAGTTTATGAAGTGTGATTCCTCACAAACTTTTTGGATTACCTTACAGAACTTTGAAGGAGATGTTCTCTCCACCTGGAGTGCCGTTGTGAATTGTGTAGGTGGTTCCTACACACCCCCCCTAATTGTTGTTTATATTTCTGTGTCCTGACTGGCCAGGAAGGACCCATTCCTTGGCACCCGAAGATATCAAGTTTTTCATTCCATTCACATTATTGAAACCAGCCTGATCCAGTGTGTGCCGCACTACCGACCTTTTGTTTATGTAAGTCTCCTTAGGAAAGCATTGTCTCTAGCACTACATTGTCCCCTTTATTGTTTTAATACCGCCTCCATCTTGCAGCTGAATCCAAACCAACTGGCGGTGATGTTCGCCCACCATGTACACCAGTAAGAATGCTCAAATGCGGCCACAGTGATTGCGTCACACGCCTGTAACGTGGTAAGCGTGCAGGGACTCCGTATGTGGCAGAAATAGTTTTAATGTTCTGGAGTGGAGGTTTTGAAATATTTAACTAAGCACTGACCTGCAAATTAAAGTCCATGTTAACTCTCACCCTACTCAGCGGCAAGTCTGTTAGAACCAATGAAATTAAATGAAAAATGGTGTGCGTGCGGATCCACTTTACTCGAATACCACGTCATGTCCCTCTGGTTTTTCTCACAGTTCCTCTCTATGGCTTTGTCTGAAGTTGTAATGTGCAGTGACAACTTTTTTACCATGACTTGTTTTTACATTACATATACGAGTAAGGAAAACAGTTTGGAATCAGATGAACTGACACGTACTGGACCTGCCTGTGTGTTAGGGTGTTGTTGCAGTTTGTGGGGGTGAGAGAATAGTGCTTCCATATTAGTTAGACAGCTCCTTCCTCGACCTAGATCCTGCTCTGTTGTTTGATTTTATTTAGCCCCGAGTCGTCCTGCATATTCAGCAAGCATGAAGACAGAGGGCCCGATTCACAGAATGAACTTAAGGCTCAATCCTAAATTTACTACTATTTTGGTATTCACAGAATGCACTTACTACTTTTGGCATTCACAGAATGAACTTACTACTTTTGGTATTCACAGAAGTTAGGATTTTGTCTTAAGTCTGTCTTAAGTCTGTCTTAAGTTTGTCTTAAGACAAAGCTCTTTGAGTCCATGCTATATCTTGCTTTCCTGAAGTTCTGAAATGCAAAAGCTCTAACTGATGAATAACCCAGATCCTCTAATCTCTAAACTCCCAAGGAGAGGTGTAGTCTGATTTCTCCTGCAACGTCTGCAATGATCCAGGGAGGACTCACAGCCAACTTCTATAGTAAAGGATAGCAAGGTCAATGGCTCCAAGTGGGGACCACTAATAATACCTCCACTTGCTCCTCTCTGAGCTTGGACAATACTATGCAAATCAGAAGCAAAGAGGAAAGGCATACAGTAGCCCCCTGGGCTAATGGAAGCTCATTGCATCCACCCTGTACACCTCACAGGATGGAAGCAGGGGACAATGTCTGTGAAGAAAAGTATACTGGGAGGTCGCAAACAAGTCCACCCGATGTGTTCTGAACCGCCTCACAATCTCCTGCAATATTTAAGGGCACAGCAACATATCTATGGAGGTGGGGAATGTCCGCCTCAAACAATCTGCAAGCATATTCTACCTTCTCAGAAGATAGATTGCTCATAAGGAAACCAGATTCTTTTCCTCCCATATGCCAATCTATTCCCAGATGCTTAAGGAGAGGAACCCTGGTACTTTGCAGGTGATTGACATAAACCCTCTTGGAGTGATAAGCTGTCTGCATCTGAACAGATTTGTTCTTGATTAAAGGAGGAAACAACAATAAGGCTTTCTGAAGTGCTGCTAGCTCCTTCCAGTTCGATGAGCAGTTGTGCTCCTTCACTAACCACAGCCCTTGGTCTGAATGAGTCTCCATTGTTAGCCCTCCAACAAGTCCACTGACATTGGTTCTGATGGTCAGAGAAAGGGGAGTTAACAGTATAAATATAGTTACAGTAGGCCTAGCTCCACGATATCCAGTCTCCACTGAAGTTTTTGTACCACTCGGGCAGGACGGAAACCAAAGTCTTGGGGCCCGATTCACAGAACTAACTTAAGACAAAATCCTAATCTTACTACCATTTTGGTATTCACAGAAGGCACTTACTCATTTTGGTATTCACAGAAGGCATTTACTCATTTCGGTATTCACAGAAGTTACGAGTCCTAACTTTAGGACTCCTAAATGCCTTCTGTGAATACCAAAAGTCTTAAAATTTGGATTTCTCTCAGTTTAGTAGTAGTAAAGTTAGGACTCCTAACATTCGGACTCCTAAATGCCTTTAGGCATTTAGGAGTCCTAAAGTTAGGAGTCCTAACGTTACTGCTACTAAATTAAGCAAAATCCTTTAAGACTTTCGGAATGCTCCCGCTGAGCATTGTGGGACATGTAGTCCCGAACCCTCGGCAGGTGCAATCAGCTAGTTCCTGACAACCTTAGCACTGACCCTAAACACCACCTTAACACAACCCCACCTCACCATGCATCACCACCACCACAGCATCACTAAGCAATACCACAGCATCACTCAGCACCACCACAACATCAATCCACACCACCTCAGCATCACTAACCACCACCTCAACATTAGAATAGGCTAGAAGAAGTTGCCAGCATTGAAAGGACAAAAAAACTACAAGACATTTTTTACGTTGATTCTTTTTTTAATTGGGTCATTCATTTGTATGTAATGTCTTCTTGGTTATATATAAGCTAACAAAAATGCTAATAACCCGTTTGTATTGTAACCTTTTTAAATGCTGCAAAGCTGACACAATGCTTTACAACTAACCCTGGGCGTAGTTCGCGAAGTAGCGCTACGCGAAGCTATGCGAAATGCACTTCGCACTATGCGAACTTCACATAGCACTACGCGAGCTGCATAGTAGCATGTTCGCACTGTGCAAGATGCGTTTTCAATGATTGCACAGTGCGGACAAGCATCCGGCACTGTGCAAGCATTGAAAACGGCGTCTCGCACAATGCGAGCTGTAGTTTTCTGCTGCTCGAGTAGATTATTACTCGAGCGGCAGCTTTCTCAACGCGAACAGGTAGTTTCTCATTGAGAGCGGTCATGAGCATGCGCAACCACTCACAATGAGAAACCTGACCTCCCCGCGTTGAGAATCTCGCTGGGATGTCAATTTGCTTGCTCAAGGTCGCGAACATGACGTTCAGGACCGCGAACAAGCAAAAAATAACCGCTGCACTACGCTACGCTGCGTAACGCGTGTTCGCACTGTGCTACGTGCAGCTCGTGTGGTGCGAAGTTGCGCAAACTTCGCAAACTCCACGAGCCTAGCGTAGTGCTTCGCCCAGGGTTATTTACAACATAGCCTAAAAACATTGGCAAAGCCAATAGTTCTGACTAAACACTTATAAGGTCCTAAAGGCATGACCTAATGACTATGCCAATGCTTGTTTTCATTAAGAACTCTTTTTGATTAAAGCCACTATTTTTAGTTGCTCCTGCTCATGCCACCTGCTTTATACAAAAAAGTCATTTAACCTGGGTATGTATGCTGCCTGGCTGAATTTTTAGGTCTCGCTGAGTCAACGCATGCGTTGCTCTACGAGACTTTTTGTAGTGTGCTTTTAAAAGTGCTACCTCAGGCTTCTGCTGGCCTAGCGCTTGCGGTCACGTACACGTGCACGCGCGCAGCCGGCAGCTTGCTCCATGTTACACTCTCCCTGTTAGTTCGCAGGCACACAGAAAGCGTGGAGCTGCTTTCACTTTTGCAGCCTTGTGCCCACTCGCTCTGCCCTGTCTGTGTTCATGTTGAGACCGCTTGAGCACACTATGAGATTGGATATGGTTTCGGACGGTCTCCCTATCCAATGCACACCAATGCTTGTTGTTCTCTTGTGCTGCGGTGCGCCTTTTATCAGCACTACAGCCACCGCGCATAATGTTTAAAAAAATAGCAAGTTCATCGTGCTTCAGGTTACTGAACATCCCGTCCAGTTAAAACCATGGATTTCTGACTCTGGGAGAAGATGGGCTATTCTTTTTTTAGCAATAACTGAAAATGGTAACAAAGTCTTGGAGGCTGTTGGCAACAGCCCTCCTCACCCCCCCAGTTCACGCATATTTGTTGTTCTCTTGTGCTGCAGAGCGCCTTTTATCAGCACTACAGCCACAGTGCATAATGTTTAAAAAAATAGCAAGTTCATCGTGCTTCTGGTTACTGAAACCCCAAAAACCATGAATTTCTGACTCTGGGAGCAGCTGGGTTATTCTTTCTTAGCAATGAACTGAAATCGGTAACAAAGTCTTGGAGGCTGTCAGCAACAGCCCCCCTCCACCCCCCGTTCACGCACGCTTTAGTTTTGTCTCCCCTCTCAGTTGCAGTGTTGCCCATAACGCCAGCTTAGAGGTTCGCTATTAATTCCAGAAGGGTTTTAGTGAATCTCTCGGCCCATTGTCTCACTTTGAAGAGACTGCTGTTCCGATCAGACCCTCTGGTCTTGTAATCAGCTGAGAGCTCATTTCCGGAAGCATTCTGTTTTATTTGTAGGTAGACCTCACTGTTTGCTTGCTATTCTTAAAATGCAATTAAAGAACTGAAAAAAAAGAACTCTGGCCAAAAAAAGCATTGCTGCTCTCAGCAGGTTAGGCCAATGTTTTCTGGGGGGTTTTCTCTCTCCCTTCCAGAGACTTGCATTTATTGAATTACATTAACCCTCTAACTACAATTACTGGACCTCTGGGTGCTTGGTGGCATTGTTGTGAGAGAAAAACAGTAAAAGCTATGAGGCGAAGTTGTGGTGAGCCTTGTTTTCACTCTACTCCGTTAGTGTGAAATTCAGATGTCTTGAAGATAGCGGTCCCTGCTCAGGAAAGTTGTGCCACTGATTCTGATTCAGTTAGAGGGGTATCCCAGAATCTTGCCACCTGTGCATCATGGCAGCAAAAAGAGCTTTGCCTGAGCTGCAGACATGCCAGTGGTGAGGTGGAGGGGGAGGTGGGCATTGTAGTGGAGAGATAACTCTTTCCTTGATGGACGATGGCATCTTGTGCAAGTCCCTGGTGATGAACTTTCCAAACAGGGGGCTAAACGTGTAAAGTAAAATGTTGGCAATAGACACCACTTTTGCCATGCAGCCAGTGAGGGATGAGCGGAAATATTCTATGACAAGTGTGAAGCTTTTTTTTACAAGGAATACTTTGAAAGACAATTTGCAGCTGGCGGTGGGTTGCTTTGGGTGGTCGTTAATTGTATGATATTACTGGCATGGTGTACACACACTTATGCCACCATAAAGCCTCGTCAAGGCCCTGAATTATATGGTACGAGTGTGTTGCACACTGATTCTGCAATACTGGTGCTGCATAAATGATGGCCCTTTCTACTAACATTTGTAGACATGGAAAGTTGTTATTTTCCAAAGCTTTCATGTGTGCTGTACTGTACAGAAGACAAAATGAGAAAGTTTTACACTTACTCTAAGGTTGGTATTTTGAAGTGGAAGTGTACCTGTCCAATGCAAAACTTGTTCTACTCTCACATAGACTACTTAGTATGGTGTGATGGAGCAAGGTAGAAATAAAAATGTTTGTATACCCCTTGTAAAGTTAACTTTCCACAACCAATAATCAATATTAAAGGCATGGAGTTAAAACTAATCAACATAGAGTAGAATGCACCTACACAAATACACGTGGGATACTAAATTGCATGTAACTGCTAAAAGCGATAATATATTAACTTGTGTATATCATCATAAATTGTACGCATTTATTTATTTATTTCGTTTATTTATTTATTTAACTTGTAAAGCGCACTATCACCAAAAAGGCATCCTGGCGCTGTTTACTCAAGATAAGGCAGAACAAGAAGATGAACCGGAGCCGACATCCGACTAGGTTTTAGGGAACAACCAGGTTTTGAGTCTCCTTCTAAAGACACACAAATCACTGACTTGTCTTAGCTCCAGAGGGAGTTGATTCCAAAGTTTGGCAGCAGCGTACCCAAAGGTTCAACCACTTGCCCTGACTTTCCTAAATCTGGGAATTATCACAAGTCTTGCTAAAGAAGAGCAAAAGCATCTCGCAGGAGCATACCACTCAAACTTTCTCTGCAAAGACAAAGGCCCCAGCCTATGCAAGGCTTTGAACACTATGCAGAGAGACTTGAACTGGACTCTTTGTCTAAGCAGAAGCCAGTGCAGTTCTGCCATAGCCGCTGAGGAGACGGATCTTCTGGGCCACCCCAAAGCCAATTTGGCGGCTGTAGACGGAATCCTCTGCAACCTGTCGAACAAGAATTTAGGAGACTAGAGAAACAGAGCATTACAATAGTCAAGTCCACTAAGAATAGTACTACGTACTATCAAAGCCCGAGCATAAGATGGAAGCAGAGGAAGGATCTTCCGCAGAGACCTGTTAATAGCCAGACAGCAGGTCACAGTTTTCATGACCTGAGATTCCAAAGTAAGTTTGGAATCAAACAAGATGCCGAGATTACGGGAATTCTGTCCCTCGGACAGTAAAGCACCTCTGTCTGATCTGCATTAAATTGCAGCGAGTTCTCCTTCAGCCAGATGGCCGTATCACGCAGGCAATTATGAAACACTTCTATCGATATTGATTGGTCTCCCTCAAGGGACAAAATCAACTGCGTGCCATCCGCATAATTAACTATGTTAATGTTATGTTTTCTGATGACAGCAATCAGAGGTTTCATGTAAATATTGAATAGAATAGGGCTGATAGCTGAGCCCTGTGGAACGCCATGCAAGATATTAGAGTAGGTGGCTTGAAAAGGAGGGAGGGAAACCACTTGCTGTCTATCCTGTAAAAACGGCCGAAGCCACCTCAGGACTGCTCCCCTCACCCCAACCTCTCTCAGTCTCTTCAGCAGGATCCCATGGTTGACCGTGTCGAAGGCGGCAGACAGATCGAGCAAAACCAGAACAGGTGCCTATCTCCTGTCTGCCCGCATCCTAAGTTCATCCATTACGGTCACAAGAGCCGTTTCAGTTCCATGGGCCGGTCGAAAGCCAAACTGCACCTCCTCCAGCAAGTTATGTTGTTCCAAAAACTTGGACAGAGTGCTGCTCACCACTCGCTCCACGATTTTGGCTGGGAAAGGCAAGAGGGAGATGGGCCTAAAGTTCTTAGGACACTCTGGTTCAAGTGAGGGCTTCTTTAACAGGGGTGTTATCTACTGCTTGTTTCCACCGGGCCAGGACCCTACCACTAGACAGAGACTCATTACTAATCAGTCAAAGAGTGGGGAACAGCTCTGCCTTAAAGTCAGTCCAAATTCTATGGGGCACAGGATCAAGAGGAGACCCTGAGTGGACACCACTGGCCACCCTAATAAAATCATCCACTCCTAGAGGCAAAAACTCAGAAAGGCAGTTGAAGGCTTCTCCTTCTACACAAACAGTCAAAGCCTCAGCATCCATGTCTGCCCTATCATCACCGCCGATAGTCCCCGTGTTTGCCGCCCCTGAAAGTTGTTGACCACCTCCCAGATCCTCGATAATGGTTTTGATTTTATCATGGAAGAACCTAGCCAGGTCCTCACAGAGGGGCTGATTCACAGAACTAGCTTAAGACAAAATCCTAAACTTACTACTTTTGGTATTCACAGAAGTTAGGATTGTGTCTTAAGACAGACTTAAGACAGACTTAAGACAGAATCCTAATTCAAGTCTGATTTCTGCAATTTCGCTTCTTGGTAATATTAATCATTTATTATTTCCTACTTGTTTTGCTAATAAATGAATGATTAAAATTCTGACTTTTCGGGGGGAGGAGCTTCGCGCGGATCCAAGATGGCCGCGTGAGCACAGGGCTCCCGAGACCCCTTCCACCTCCTACGACTATCCTGTTCAATATCCTGATTAAGACGACGGGTTCGACTAGAAGAAGCCCTGCTGACACGAAATTGTCTTTCAGAATTCGATTTGGCCCCCGGGAACAGGACTTGCTGCATCTCGAACTTTATGGCCTACATCGGCGGAAGCCCACGGTCTCGATTTGCCGAAGTACCCGAGTGGTAATCGAACAACAACGGTCACTGAGGTTTGATCGCAACCCTCGTGGTACTTTCGGTTTCGGTTTTGGTCACTGTCCTCCGTGGCTTCCTGCCTGCCAGTACTGCTGGCCCACACCTTGCAGCCCGCCCCCAGCGCATCTCCTGCCTCTCGTATTTCTCGATTTTACACGGCGGAACTATAGAGAGCTACCTTCGCCGTACCCTCCCAGAGGTCTGCCAGGACTCCTTGGCCGCCATGTCGGGTAAACCTGAGAGCGAGAAGCGGGCCACCAGGATCACGAACCGAGGGGGCCCCACTCAGTCTAATACCATTGATCGCTTCGCCCGCCCGAAAGGCACCCCTGGGGGGCTGGGTAAAACCCCGGGTGAATTTGGAGAGGACCCTCCTGCGACAGACGACTTGACGCTGCGAGACGTCATGGGCTCCATTGCCAGTGTAAGGACCTCCATGGGCCAGCTGTACGAGACACTGGCCTCGAAGATAGACACTGTGGCGATCGAGGTCAACCTCATCAGAACAGATCTTGCAAAGACTAATGAGCGGGTAAAATCACTGGACATTAAAACAGCAAGTCTCACTACTGATGTTTCGGACCTTCAGACTGAGGTCCACAATCTCCGGAAGTCTAATGACTTGTTTGCTCGTCGGCTGGATGATTACGAGAGCCGGGCCAGGCGAAACAACGTCCGCATCATTGGCGTTCCGGAGCGTTCCGAAGAAGTGTCTACGGAACTTTTGGTTGAGGACCTTGTGCTGAACCACTTGGCACCTAAGGGCCTCAGTAACTTCTTCACCGTGGAGCGTGCCCACAGAGTCCCAGGTGGTAGGCCTAAATTGGGAGAGCCGCCACGGCCCATTATAGCCAGGATCTTCAACTTTCGGGACAGAGACGCTATTCTCCAGGCATAGTGCACCGGAGGGCCCACGAAATTTGACAATGCATCCATTAGTTTTTACCCGGACTTCACGCAGGCAGTGCAAAAACAGCGCATGAGCTTCACGGGTGTGAAACGATGCCTCAGAGACATGGGCCTAAAGTACGCTATGCTGTTCCCGGCCCGCTTGAGGGTCGAATATGAGGAGCGCACTTTATTTTTTGATCGCCCGGAGGTTGCTAGTGACTGGCTTGATACTCTGCCGACGCAGCGCGACCGATCTGAACAGTCCGGCGGTGCTGAAGGTGGCCTGGAGGAACGGGTGGAGTGAGTCCCCACCGGAGGGCCAGCTATATGGACTTGCAGCAGCGGTTTGATTATTACTGAGCACATGTATATTGTCTACCCGGGGGTGGGAGGGATCGGGTTTCTTCCTCCTCTAAGGGGTTCTTCTCTCTTTTCGTAGATTAGTTTAATGGGGCGACAGGCACACTGCAAGTTGGGGTGGTTCTTTGGATCGACGCATGGGTGCAGGGTGGGGGGGTGTGTGTTGGGTACTCTCTTGGGGCGGGGGGGGCTTCTGTTTCTTTGTTTACTCCGAGGTTTCATTTCAATGCATAATTCGCTGGACGTGACTGTCTTCATGCGGGGGGACACTGGTTAAATTTCTAAATTGGGGCTAGGGGGCTGAGGGTGTTGAGTTGGAATGTGAACAGGCTGGGTGATAGGATCAAGCGGGGGATAGTTTTGCAGTATTTGACACGTCTTTCACCCGATGTTGTGTTGCTTCAAGAAACTCATTTGATAGGGAACAATTGCCATGCGCTGAATAGGAGGGGGTATCGTCTGGTGGCGCACTCAGGTTTCACCACGGGTTCGAGGGGGGGCGGGCGTCTTGGTTCGTAACTCCCTCCCCTTGGAGATAGATGACGTCGTGCTTGACGATCGTGGCCGATACGCGGCCATTATGGGGCAATGGGAGGGGAAGACGATTTCCATACTCTCTGTCTATGTCCCACCAGGTCTACAGTCCACTACGTTCTCTGATTTGGGTGGGGTGGTCTTGAGCTTCCCCGAAGGCATGTTGATAATGGGTGGCGACTTCAATTCAGTGGTTAGTGGCGATGATGATCGTAACCCTCCCAGAACTCTCTTGAGATCGCAGTCATGGTTGGGTGATTTTCTAGATGCGATGGGTTTAGTGGATAGCTGGAGGCAACTGCACCCTGAACAGGCACAGTACACCTTTCACTCGGGAGCGCATGGTAGTCTTTCGAGGCTTGACTATATCCTAGTGCCAGCGGTGCAGATGGTCTCCGTAACGGAAGTACGACACCTGGCTAGGGGGATCTCAAATCACTCTCCACTTTGGCTTGGGATTGATTTGTCCTTGGGAGCGGAGGGCCGTGTTGCCCCGATCAACCCCTGGCACCTACGCAGCCCCAGAATTAGGGCTGCAGTGGTTAAATGCATGGAACACTACTTTAATGAAAACATGGGATCGGTGTCCTCTTCCGTTTCCCTCTGGGAGGCCTATAAGACTGTGATTCGGGGTCAGGCCCTATCCTTGATTGCTAGCGCAAAGAAAAGTAAGAATGAGGAGGTTGTTTGCCTTGAAAATGAAATCACAGCTTTGGAGGAAGATTTAGGATCTGGGGTTACACCTGAGAAGTTGCATGTTTTGGCCCTTAAACAGGTTGACTACAGGGCTCTGGTGAAGGATGCAGCCAGGATGACGTATCGTGTACAACAGGGGCGCATGTATGATGTTGGTGATAAGGCCGGGAAGTTGATTGCTTGGTTGGACAAGAGAGAGTGGTTGAATAGGGTTGTGCCTGTTGTGGAAAAGGTGGACGGTTCGCGGGTTGTGGACCCTGTTGAGATAGTCGCGGTTTTTGCTCAGCACTTCCAGAAAGTTTACGCGCCGGTCTCGGACAGGCCGGAGGAGGACTCACATTTGCTATTGAGAGATATCGCGCTGCCTAGCCTCTCGGAATCTGACCAGGAGCTTATGGAAGCGGATTTTTCCGCTGATGAAATAGCGCTCGCTATCCGTTCCCTTCGTTCAGGTAAGGCCACTGGCCCGAATGGTATTCCGGTAGAGCTGTATAATGGAGATCTCAGACTCCTTCCCCGGGATCAGAGATTGGCGTCCATTGTGGTCATTCATAAAGATGGGAAGCCCCGTGTTCGTCATATAGGCCAATCTCGCTTCTGAATGTTGAGCCTAAGGTTCTGGCGAAAGTATTGGCGAATCGTAGAGTTACAGTAATTGGTGACTTAGTACATCCAGACCAGTCGGGATTTATCCCCCACCGTAATACTGCGCTCAACCTTCGCCGTCTTAATGGCGTTCTGGCGAGGGCGGGGGCACTTCGTGAGCCGGCCATCTTGGTTTCTTTGAACGCCTCGATGGCCTTTGACACAATAGAATGGCCGTATTTGTGGGCGGCTCTCTCGAAGTTCGGTTTCGGACCGCGTTTCATCGGGTGGGTTCAGCTCCTCTACGAACAACCATTGGCTCAAGTGGTGGTGAATGGCAGGGCCTCGAAGTCCTTTGTTCTTGGCAGAGGCACGCGACAGGGCTGCCCGTTGTCACCGTTGCTCTTCGCACTTGCTCTTGAACCCCTTGCCGCGTGGCTTAGATGGGAGCCGTCGCTCAAGGGCATTAGTTGGTCCCCGGGATATGAAGATCGTGTTTCATTGTATGCAGATGATATCTTGTTGTACTTAACTTCCCCTCGTAAATCACTGGGAGTGTTGTTTGACGTGTTGCGCTCCTTCGGGAGAAACTCCGGCTTGACCATCAATTGGACCAAGTCCTGTATTTATACGCTCATTGGAGAAATGCCCTTACTGCCCCGTGTCTGCCCGATACCTGTAGTGCATGACGGCTTTAAGTATTTGGGGATTTATATCTCCTTGGACTCTGCGGTAAGGTACGAGAGGAATTTACTGCCGCCCCTTCGTCGGCTGCGGTCGGACGTCGCGGTTTGGTGTGGCTTGCCGCTGTCCCCGTTGGGGAGGGCCGCCCTGTTTAAGATGATGTCTCTCCCCCGATTCCTTTATGCCCTTCAAAATACGCTCGATCTGGTCCCCGCTAGTTATTTCCGTGAGGTTGAGGGCCTCCAACGGCAACTGGTATGGGGCGGGCGGCCTCGCATTGCGTTATCGAAACTGACTCTGCCTTGGTATGATGGCGGTATAGCGCTGCCCGACATCAAGCGCTATTACTGGGCATCTCAGTTGAGTGCTATCAACCACGCCATGTATGGTCCAACCCCTAACCCTGCATTCGAGATGGACAAATGGCAGCTACCGGGTGGCCACTACAATAGGGCACTTTACTCTAAAGCGGCTAGGAAGAAACTTACTGGTCCTACTGGGGTCGCGGTGCGAGTATGGACTAGTGCGACGGCTGCCACGGCATGGACGGACAGGCTGACCAGAGCAACTCCGCTTTATGCGGCTGAACGGCTGGGGAATCTCTGGGCCACGAAGGGGTTCGACAAGTGGGATCTTATAGGCATTAGTCGAGTAGGGGACCTCCTGATCAAGGACAGGATCAAGACTTTTGCCGAACTCCAGCGGGAATATAGCCTGAGTGATAGGGAATACTACGGCTATCTTCAGATTCGCCATGCAATTGCGTCGGTATTCCCGGCTGGTGCCGTTGTCCCGGAGTCCTCCCCCCTGGAAGATCGGGTGCTCGATGGACATGTCCCTGACAGTACCATCTCTCTTATATATAAGAAGCTTATTAACAACCGCTCTGACCTCCTTGTACAGCTTCGTAATGCCTGGACCACGGATGGGCTTGAGTTGGATGACGAAGACTTGCAGGCCGCGGTGTCGTCTCGGAAGGAAGTGGCGATTCCGGCGCGTCTCCGGCTAGTGCAATTGAAGATTTTACACTGCGTCTATGTCACGGGTCCACGCCTGATGAGGATGGGTTATTCATTGGATGGGTTGTGCAGGCGTGGCTGTGGTATGCTTGCTTCTTTTCTCCATATCATATGGGAGTGTCCGGATGTGGTGTCTTATTGGAGACGCGTGCATGACATTACGGAAGAGGTGACGGGAGTGTCATTACTGCCGGAGGCTAGGAGGTGCCTCTTGAACGTCTGGGAGCCGAATGATTATAGCGTGGCACAGACTCGGTGGGCCGCCCTTGGCAACATGATCGCCAAGAGGGACATAGCCCAATTGTGGGGGTCCCAGAGGGCACCTTCGGCGTCGGCGTGGATGGAATGCATGGATTGGTGTATGTTCAGGGAGAAAACGGTGTATACCGCCCGTGGCAGGCCTAGGAAATGGGGAAAGGTGTGGGGTCAGTGGAATGCGTATCGAGGAGAGATTTGTACCCCCCTTCGTAGACTCCGTTACTACCCCTCTGTCCCCATGACCTCGCATTCCATGCATCCTTCTCCTATAATACATAATCTGATTGTCCACTCTTGGCCCTTCTTTCCACCCCCTTAGGATGTATCCTTCTTTAGACCGGCCTCATTGGCTGGATTCCCCCCCCCCCTGCTGACGGAGATGGTCACCCCGATAGCAGTCATTACCTCGGACTTTGTTTCTGTGTTGTTTTGTTTAAAATATGAAATGTGAAACCTTTTTATTATCCTCCTACAGCCGCTAGCCCTGTTTATTAACGTGTAACATCGCGGCTGAACCCAGGGGTTGGTGAGCCTTATATTGTTTTCGAATGTGATGCAGATTATTACTGACCGGCCCGGTGGGGTTGTAGGTCTGTATTTGTATGACTTTTCTGGCAATAAAGGTTTTAAAAAAAAAGAAAACATTCTGACTTTTCCTTTCAGGTCATTAATGTTTGATTCATTTTTCTAATACATGAAATAAATATGCTAGAGTTTAAGAAATGGAGAATTAAGCAGGTCTTATTATCCTACGTTGACTTTTACTAGTAGATTCATCGACAACAGATGGTGAGGTATCACAAAGGGCCATATGTAGGTAAATACTATTTACAGATTCTAAAATACCGAATTTTACTTATTCGGTATTTTAGAATCGGTAAATAGTATGTAGCTAATGATTCGGTAAATTTAACCGAATCGGTAAAATTCGGTAAATACCGATTCGGTATTTACAGATTCGGTATTCCCCATTCATTCTTATGGGCCTTTAAGCCCATAGGAATGAATGAGAATTAACGATTCGGTAAATACCGAATCGGTAATAGAGGGAAGACTTACGAGGGTGGCAGGGTGTCAAATTGACACCCTGTTGCACCCCTGTATAGTAATAAAAAATAATAGGTACATTTATAGAGCGCAATGGTTACACTAAGACCAGTGTGTCCCCGCGCTGCGGTAGAGTCAGCCAGGATTCAGTTACCCACTACCACCACCCTACTTTTCACGGGGAAAGAGGTGCGTTTTTAGTTTTTTCCTGAAACAGCTCTCCTGGACCTCCATCCGGAGATCCATCGGGAGGGCATTCCATTGCTTGGCAGCCAGTAGGCAGAAAGGCCGACCTCCCATCCTGGCTCTCTTGATAGCAGGTACACACACCAAACCTACCCCACCTGACCTCAGCTGACGTGTGGGGACATAGGGGGGGGCAAAAAATACGAAGGGGCACTTCCCTGCAAGATCCGGTGACATACACAGAGTGCCTTGAAAATGACTCTCCCTTTTATGGGGAGCCAGTGTAGCGCAGCCTGAGCTGCCCTAGCAGACGACCTTCTCGGACGCATCAGGATTAAGCGGGCTGCCGCATTCTGCACTCCCTGCAAACGGAGCATACACTTGGTCGTCGCACCTAGATAGAGGATTTTGCCATAATCCAGGCGCGACGTCATGGGTGCACATGTGGCACACATACATGCCCAAAGGGCATGTATGTCTGTTACATGGCACTTTTGGAAAAGCACACATTTGCTTTTCCACAGGTTTTCGATATTTACCACCAACTTGTAGTTGGAGGTAAATAACGAATCCTTACATGTAAAATACACTCACTTGAGTGCTCCCTACATTAAGGATTCGGTAATTTACCGAATCGGTATTTAAGAGTTCGGTAATTTACCGATTTCTTAAATTACCGATTCGGTAAATTACCGAATCCTTAGATTTGGCCCCTACATCTCAAATGCCTAATACCGGTCGGTAACTGCCGAAATTCGTTAATTTTGTCCGTTACCGACCGGTATTGGGCTACCTACATCGGGCCCTAAATGTTTTATCTTAAATCAGTCATGGCAAATAGAACTAAACTGCAGATGTAAATAATGTCTAAAAATATAGATTAGATACCCCATTATAAAACTCCAAGCAGCTCTCCTCTGGTTTTCACGAAAATCCTCGGAGCAGAATATATGAGTGTATGAATGATTCGAAGGGCCCAATTCACAGAAGGAACTTAAGATTCTATCCTAAACTTACTACTATTTTGGTATTCACAGAATGCACTTACTACTTTTGGCATTCACAGAATGAACTTACTATTTTTGGTATTCACAGAAGTTAGGATTTTGTCTTAAGTCTGTTTTAAGTCTGTCTTAAGTCTGTCTTAAGTTTGTCTTAAGACAAACTTAAGACAAAATCCTAACTTCTGTGAATACCAAAAGTAGTAGGTTCATTCTGTGAATGCCAAAAGTAGTAAGTGCATTCTGTGAATACCAAAATAGTAGTAAGTTTAGGATTGAGTCTTAAATTCATTCTGTGAATCGGGCCGTAGTGTTTTGGGCCATCAAATGAATAGATTGTGAAGGCTCCTTTGGTTAAAGTGATGGTTTCTAGAGAATTTCTGGAGGACCGCTGCATCAGGTGCAAAGGTGTAGATGGCAATAGGGAGCAAGAAAGTGGATCAGCACAGGGCAGGGCATGGCAGTAACTGCCCCATATCTTAGTAGGTATTGCACAGTCCTGCTCTTTCCCTTTCACACAGCAAAACAACATTGGGTGCTGTGCTGCGTTGCATAAATAAAACAGTAAATTTCGCCCTATGTTTCCAATTAGAAATGGGTTCCTTAGTAAATGTATTGTTTTCTTTAGAGCTGCAACACCATCCCTTGACATTCCGCTCCAGAGATCTATTTTAGTACATTGTCTTTCCATTATCTGTAATTTTAGTATAGTCATTGGCAGACCTTACCGTCCTAGTCAAGGAAGTCGTTCATCAGTTATTGATGGAGTATGTTTAAGGTTTCATCCTGCTGGTTACTACCTTAGTGGCGTTTTATATCTGAATTTTGGGAGCTGCAGGCTTGTATGTGATTTTTCCCTGATGGATACATTGTGTTGCTCACGTTCAGCCAGGGTGGGAGAGTGACTGTGGAATCCGAGCCTGAGGTGTTTTGCTTAGAAACGTTACCCACATGTGTCTGCTGCCCAACGACAGTTTTTCCTCAGTAGGTAGGTGCAGAACGCATCCACATTGCTAGTTGTCAAAGCCGATTAACTAGGTGACAAGAGTCAAGATAGAGGAGCCTTAGCTATTCCTATGTGATGTACTATACATCACTAGTCTAAGGAGCAACCCAGTCAGATTCAGCATTAGCATTTGAGTCAATAGGTCTACTGCTACTGTGCATTACAAAGGCTTGAATGCCTAGCACACCTATGCCTTGAATAGTATTCTCTGGCTAGTTCAGGTGTATAGTATGCTGGTCTGAGGAAGCTGTGTAGTCATATTCCTTAGTTGGTGTTGTTGGTACATGTTGCTTGGTGTTGCCTTTCATTATGTATTTATTCCCCATGGTTTGATGTTTCGGTGGATTGTGTGTTCCTGCATCAGCCAGTGCATCTCTGTTTGAGGTTATCTGAACAGCTAGAGATAGCAATGGTCAGATAGTGTTCACTACCTGGTGGAAAGGCGGGATTTCACCTCTAGAGTCTGCTTACCATTCTCCAGAATCCCGTCACAGGTCGACTGGACCTTTTTACCTGTCATAGAATGAATTAGGCAATCTATTCACAATTATTCAATCCAATTTCAATGATTCACAATTTCTTTCCCCAAAGAACCACTGACTAAAGACTAAGTTTGAAGGTTTATTACATAACCAAAAACAACTGAAGATACAAACACCTCAGCAAGAGGTTCAAAAGATAAACAGGCACTAATACAAACATAATCCTACGGAAAAGTCTCAAACGACTGATGAATAATACGAGAATCAATTCCAGAATCATCAGACTAAGCAGTGTCTATAACCTGTGATCTGGTATGCATTGGAAAAAACATTAATTCAGATTAATCTGTCCCTACACTATACTATGTGACATCCCTACTCAGCGATAGCCCAGCCTAATAAAGGTGTCAGCAGTGGTGACTTCCAAAGAAGTTCGCCCACCTTTCTCTCTTAGCCTAAAGACCCTTTGCTACAACTAAGCTCCTTGACCATACGACCGCTCTCTCTAGCTCCTCAGCCCATCTGCTCTGCCTCCACCCTCGGGGAGCTGTCCCTAATACGAAACCCCACAATGTGAATGACACGCCTTCAGGTACGCCCCTCTCGAAGGTGTTAGCTTTCAGAATTTTCCATTATGGCACTTCTCCATCCTTGTCCGTGCAGACGTCCTTGGGTCCCAGACTCTCCATCGCTTCAAGTTGCTTCCTTGAATTCCTCGTCTACTCCTCCATGTCTGAGTCTAGCATCCTAACACTCTTACACAATGGACCCTTCTACTCTACATAGCGGTGCACCTGCAAGGAAATACATACAAATCGGCTCACATTCCACTAATGTTGCAATAATTTGCTAAAGGCATCCTTTACAACTATTCTACAGTTAAACGTTAAGCAAGACATTTTCGATCAGGCCTGCATAATTTCCATGGACTAGGCCTCTGCTTGTTTATAGGCCCAACATCTTACATGAGCAATCCCTTGGTTCTCTAGGCCTCCAACCTTAACAGCAAATACATTTTCTACTTTAAGCTAGTTATCGAGTATAAAAGACACAATTATGTATTTCAATAAAGCAGATCTGGATACACAATAGTGCTATTTAAACACGTTTCTCATTAGTGAAAGATTTCATTTCAACGACATCTCTAGGTTAAACAGCAATTGTAGATTTGCAACTCTTAACATTGGCTCTTCATGTTTTCTAGTACCAATTACACTAGTTCCCTATCCCACATTGCATCTAAACATGATTAGAAATCCTCTATATATACGGGTGCTGACTACTTGTACATATGATGCACCCCTACAATTTTCACTGTAAACAGCGCTCTCTCAGTTCCCCCCTTTGATGACCCGTGTCATCACCACCCTTACACCATCCTCAGGGTAAGAACCGAACTAAACAGAGCTTGTTGCCACTTTCCCTCGCTTGAGCATCTCCAATGCTCTCAAGCTACGATATTGACTGTCTTGCAGCCTCTCCATTCGCTGCTCTTGCACTCTCATCGATCTCGCCAATCTAGTTGACTTGTACCACTTGTACGTTCTTACCAAACCCCACAATCCAATCACACACGCCACTGCTATGATGAGGGGTTTCAGTACAAACCCAAGGAAACTTCTTCCTAAGTTTGCAAACCATTTTCCAACCTTTCCAAATCCCTTGCCAACCGTCTCCCATGCGTTCTCTTGAGTCAAATCCTCAATTTCATAATGGATTGCAGTAATGTTGCTTATATATTTCTCCAGATCTTTAGAGTTGTCTGGAATATAAGTGCAACATTCTTGTACCTTCAAACGTTTACAGACTCCTCCCTCTTTTGCTAGGATGACGTCTAGGGCAAGACGGTTCTGTAAAACCATTGTCCTGATCGACAATATCTCACCCTCAACCAACACTAATGACTAAGCTGTATTCATTGACAGTTCATCCACCACTGTTGCCAATCGTCTTATCTTCACATCATTCAAAATGACACCCAACATAGGTATCGCTGCTCCAAACACATCTCCAACAATTGCTCCAGCACTTTCCCCTCGCTTCACCCTCTTTTGATGCCCTCCCTCTAAGAGCGCAAAATCCTCAGTATGGTAAATCTTGGGAAAAATAATCACTAGATAGCATGTTCCATACCATTTCTCCGGCAGTCTCACATACGCATTCCTTCCGCATACAAAATACACGGTAGGTATCACCTGCACCACACTCTTCAAGAAATCTTCCGTGTAATATTCAATCGTGAAGGTGTGCTCACATGTAGTATGACCCACATAAACATTTTCATAATACGTCTGTGGTCTGTGAATGCACAATTTCCCTTTCTGCACTTCATCTAGAGCTATTGGACCATAACTCCTTCTTGACCTGTGCTGCTTCTCCTCTTCCGTCCAATCTACCTTGCCTTGTCCTGAATCTCGCAACCGTTTTTGCTTCGTGTACCTATCTTCCGCCTGCTCAATGAACTTCTTCTCTGTCTCGGATAATAAGCATGTCAAATTGTGTCGGTGTGCATACGGGGTGTCTAACTCTTGTGTGGGAATGTAGAAATATCCAAGTCTGTCCTCTAACTTATAATAATCCCACTTGTTCAAGTGCTTATAAGCAGGGACTTCTGGTAACACAGCATCATAATTCGAAAAGAAATATTCAAAATGATTTCGCCCATAAAATATACTAAGCAGCAGACTACATGAAATTCCATATGTCAATGGAAGGTGGTGGTATCTAATACCTTCGTCTACTGAAGCTGGTAATTGCATACACACATAACAGTCTTTCACATCCATCGCATCAATGTATTCATGCAACAACTTTGCATACGCATTCTGTCCAAAATTTCCTTTAGACAGATCTGTATGTAACCTACGACTTTCTGCAGTCAGCAAAGCCTTCTCTGCTCTTGCTCTGTCTTCCTTCTTGCTAGGGGTGGTAGGTGTCGGTGTCCCCTCAACTTTTACTATCTGCGCGTGTGGTGCAAAGTAGGAAACTAGAACTACTACAACTATAAGGAGTATCACTCCTCCTAAAAGGGTGCCTACTATGCACTTAGCTCTACGATTCGGGTTTCCAGTCGCCATGGTCTCGGCACAATGTAGTTCGCTCTCAGCAACCACCCAAAAAGTCTCTTTCTGTGTTATTTGAGTCTCTCGAACCACACCTGAAAGCAGAAATCCCCGTTTTAGTTCTTCTTTTTCTTCACAACAGACAACCCTAACCCTTCTCCGTCCTCTGTGGAAAGTCCCTAAATTTCTTCTTCTTCCACTCGGCTCTAGGTGAGTTCAACAGCTATTTACAAAAGTCTTTAATAATCAATGATGATATTCGCTCCCACTGCACATAGCACATAATCCAAAAGTTCCATGCGAAGTACAACTGCTTCGTATGATGGTATTTCAGGGCCAAATGTAGGAAAAATCAGTCTGTCCAGTATCAAATCACGTATCTTGCTTAGGTAAGGGGGATTAGGAATTGTGAGTGTCAGTACGCCTTCAATTTCAAGTCCAGGTACCAACGGTATCACTTCCAACTTAACGTTTGGGATCGTACTGGTCACAGTCACTGACCTCACCCTCCCGGACCTCAGTACACCTGGCATTTGTCAAAGGGTAGGTCCATTCAGGAGTGGCGTATCTTCGACAAGGTACTCTCACCCTCCTTGATCTTCTCGGACCTCTTTGCTCTGATTCTTGTTCTCCCTCCTCCGGGTCTGATTCTTTGGACACAGGAGCAAGATCTCTTTCGGAAGCCAATCTCACACTCAATCGCCTCTGCCTCTCGGGCCAACGAGCCTCTGCACTCCTTGCTCTTCTGCCTCTCGTTTGCACACCCTGTTCGTCCTCACTTTCAGCTTCTTCTGCGCTCAGATCACCTTCATCGCCACTTCCCCCTTCAGAGGCAGACTCAGTGTCACTGTTGTCGTGGTCGCTTCCTGCTCGATCAGGAGAGTGCCCAACTTCCACCGGCACCCCCACAGCTTGACTTGTCCCCTCTTGTGGATCTTCCGCCTCGTCCGGATTTTCCCCTACGAGAGGAGCTGTATTATCCAGGGGTGCTGGGACTCGCCGGGTGTGAGAAGCATGGATCCAATTTGGCAATCCACCACACTTCACAGCAGTTGTTGTCACCAAAATAACTTGGAAAGGTCCTCTCCAGCGTACATCCAGGCAGCTCTTTCGGACGTGCTTCCGCACCAGGACCCAGTCACCCGGACACAGGTCGTGACAAAGGTCGCTAGAAGCCGGGATTTCAGCAGCCTGCACCTGAAGAGACACAGAACGGATGACATCAGAAAGTCCCCTACAGTAATCAAGAATCAGATCATCTGTGATATTTAGCAAGGCTGTTGTGGGGATAGATGGCAGTCTCATAGCCCTCCCCATCAATAATTCGTGAGGTGAGAGTCCTGTCCTCCTGTCTGGTGTACTACGCATACTCATCAGTACCAACGGCAATGCATCAGGCCACTTCAGGGATGTGGATGAGCACACTTTTGCCATTCGGGCCTCGAGAGTTCCATTTATTTGCTCCACTATGCCAGAAGCCTCTGGACGGTAGCTACAATGCAATCTCTGGTCAATGTTCAGGGCAGAGCAGAGCATCTTCACAACTGCGCTATTAAAGTGCTTTCCTCTGTCCGATTCCAAAGAGGTCGGAACCCCGAATCGTGGCACCAACTCCCTCAACAACAGTTTTGATACTGTGAGTGTATCGCACCTACGAGTCGGATATGCCTCAACCTATCTAGAAAACACACACACAATCACCAAGACATACCTGAGGCGATTGCACCTCGGCATCTCAATGAAATCCAGTTGTATCCTATAGAAAGGTCCGCCGGACCTCCCAATGTGACTCAATGTGACTGGTGTTCTTTTCCCAACGTTCAACTGTTGACATGTAACACATCTCTGACATACTGCTTCCGCAGCCGTTCGGAATTTCGGGTTGTACCAAGTTTGCCTGAACACACGCATCATCGCGTCTCTCCCCAGATGTACGGGACCATGTATCTGACGTGCCATCTAACTCACCAGCTCATTCGGCAACACCGCTCTCCCATCAGCCGAAACCCACAAATCCAACTCTCCTTTGACACAACCAGCCAATTCCCACACCCTTTTCTCATAGTCTGACGCTTGCTCCTGCATGCTCTTCAACTCTTCCCAGGTATCAGCCACCTCAAGCATCATGCTTAACTCGGTTCTTTCCTGCGCCCCTTCGACTGTTTGTTCAGTGAATGAATATCCCTGCTCCGCACAGTAACGTGCGACTTCATCAGCATAACGATTTCCCATGGACACAAAATCAGCGCCTTTGGTGTGCGCTGTACATTTTACGACAGCTATCTCTGCCGGACCGTGCAAAGCCTCCAGCAGTAATCTGATAAATTCTCCATTCATGATTGGGGAACCCGATGATGTCATGTAACCCCTTTGGGACCACAATTGACGGAAGTCATGAACCACACCGAACCCATATTGGCTGTCAGTATATATGGTGATCCGAATCTTGTTGGCTGCCAAACAGGCACGCGTCAACGCAATTATCTCAGCCACCTGAGCGGAGTGTACTCCTTCCAGGCAGGCCGGTTCAACTATTCCAGAAATTGTACAAACAGCAAAGGCTGCTCTCAACTGACCAGTATTGTCTCTTACACATGAGCCATCCACAAAGTAAATTTCATCAGGGTCCACCAGTGGCTCATCAACGATATCTGGTCGGGGTTTGGTGCACAGTTCAGTTACATCGAGGCAATCATGGTCCTCCCAATCATCATCCAAGTCATTTGGCAATGGCATCAAAGTAGCAGGATTCAAGACCGAACACCTCCTAAGGGTCACATTCTCCGCAGCAAGTATAACCTGCTCGTAGCGTGTGAGCCTGTTGTTGGTCAGGTGTTGTGTCTTGGTCCTGGTCATCAACAATTCCACTGAGTGGGGCACATGTACTGTCAGTGGATGACCCATTTCAATGCTTTCACATCTTTCAATGCTGACACCTGTTGCGGCAACGGATTTGAGACATCCGGGCAACGCTGCGGCTACTGGATCTAAGGTAGCCGATAAATAAGCAACTGGTCTACGGGCTCCTCCATGATCTTGCACTAAGACTGCAAAAGCACACCCCTCCCTCTCACAACAGAACAGTGAAAATGATTTGGTGTAATCTGGCAAGTCTTCTCGCAACTCCAGAAACGCCATCATACAATCCTTGTCCCATGGTACCGGATCACTTACGTCCTTGTGCGTCAGTTTCTGCAAAGGTATCGCCTTCAGGGAAAAGTTGGCGATCCACTGGCGGCAATAGCCAACCATGCCCAGGAACATCCTAACCTCTCTTTGGGTCGAAGGCACCATCATTCTCATGATTGACTCAATTCTGTCAGGCGACACTTTTCTCTTTCCCTTCTCTATTCTGTGACCAAGATACTGTACTTCGGACAAGCAGTACTGTAACTTGTTGGGGGATACCTTGTGTCCATTCTCTGCCAAATGGTTCAGCAAGGCAATGGTGTCAATTCTACAAGCATCTTCGGTGTCTGACGCAACAAGGAGGCCGTCTATGTACTGTACGAGAACGGAGTTCTGCGGCAGTACCAGACTATCAAGATTCCGTTTCAGCAACTGATTAAAGATCGATCGGCTCTCAGTATACCCCTGAGGGATACGACACCACGTTAGGATGCGGTTCTCTATTTTGAACACAAAAAGAAATTGGCTCTCCTCATGCAATGGAATGGAAAAGAAAGCCTGACACAAATCAATCACAGAAAACCATTCAGCTTGGAACGGTATCTGAAACAGTATCACAGATGGATTCGGTACCACTGGACAGCATGGAACAACTATGTTGTTCACCTTTCGCAAATCCTGCACAATCCTGAACTTCCCACTTGGCTTCTGCAAACCCATGATCGGAGAGTTACAGGGACTGCCCATGACCTCCTTCAGAATTCCCTGTCTAATCATGGACTCAATCACGGGTTTTATACCTGCAAGTGTTTCTGGGGTTAACTTGTACTCGGGTGTTCTCGGGAATTCAGCATTCGGTCTTACTTGAATTCTGACTGGCTCTACTCCTTTGATCAATCCGATCTCCTCCCCTGTAAAGTCCCACACCTCCGGTGAGACTGAATCCCTCAAATCCCAAGGGAGTTCCTCCACAGTTAAAGCAGGGTACAATTCAATGCACACCTGTGTATTTGCAACCTTAAAGTCAGCATCATCATCATTTGTCTGCAATTCTATGCCCTTGGGGGTAAAATAGATGGTACAATTGAGTTTACACAAAAGATCTCTCCCTAACAGACACACAGGACTCGAATCACATACTACAAATTGGTGTCTGTCTCTGAAACTTCCGATCTTTACTGGGACTGGCTCAGTCAGGGGGTTTGTCATTCTTCTGTTTGCGACTCCCACAACTTGGATAGTCTGTCCTGATAAGGGCAAATTGGGGACTACTGCAGACCGCACAGTAGAGCGGGAAGCACCAGTATCAACCAAAAAGGTGGTGGGATGTCCATCCACGTCAGCCTCTACAAATGGTCCCCTCTGATCTACCTCCAGCACTGCCCCGAGGGTGCAGTCCTCCTCCTCTCTCAGGCACCGTCCCGTTACTGGATCAAAGTAATAATACTCGTCTCCTTCAACTATGAACGGCATCTGCTTGTAAACCTTGTACCCTGACGAAATTTTCTGAGGCTGAGGGACCGGAGCCCTAGGGGCTGAAGTCCCCCCTTTAGTCATCTTAAGCTTGGTTACTGTTACCTTCTGCACCAGAGGGGTTTGAACCTCCTCTTCCTCTTCCTCATCCTCCTGAACTTGGTTTTCTGGATTTTGGGGACACTCGCGTCTCCAGTGTCCGACCTCGTGACACTGGTGACACTTGGTCGTCTTTTTCAGAGTCCCCAGGTCTATCCTTGGCCTTGGGCCCTCCTCGTTGTCCTTTTTCTGTCCCCCTGATTTTTTCCCCAATGTTCAGTTGCCTGACTGACCCTGTCCTCCCGATTGCATCTGTACTAGCATCAGTTTATCCTTAAGCTTCCTTGTCTTGGATTCTATCTCGTCACTGCAATACCTCGCGTACCTCAAGATCTCGTCCAGAGGCTTGTTCTGCCAGCAAATGAAATGTTGCTGTATCATGAGACAGATATCAGGTCTCAGTCCCAGAACAAACTTGGACACAAACTGTCCCATGTCCTTTGGATCCATCACATCCAATCCACTATACTGTTTAAAAATCTGCAATAGCCTCTCATAATACTCATGGACTGTCTCCTTTGGTTCTTGCCTAGTCCGATCTATTTTCACCCAGTCAATGTCCTGTGGTGGTACCTTAGTCTTTAACCATGTGATCGCCTGCTCGTACTTTGCCATCACCTTGGGTGATGGTCCGTTCGTGGCAGCATCTCATTCTGGCTCCGCTGTGGGCCATTCAACACTGACCTTACATGCTATCCACAGATCTCCTGGGACCACAATGTCAAACAGCGTATTTAAATCAATCCACAGCACCTTTGAGATTTTAACAAACCTCTCTACCTGTTTGTACCGTTCCACTGGACTCTCGCGCAACTTTGGAAATGAGTTCGTAAAGGCAACCAAATCTCCCCTACTCCAGGGCACATGTACATAACCCCCATGAGCCACCTCCCGCAAGGGGTACGCTTCGGCATGCATCAACCCTCCTCCCGGTGATGTCTCAATAGCACTTCGTCTAACAGTCTTTTTCTTCGACCACCTTTCCTCCCATTTCTCCAACTGGGACCACGTTCGGATTCCCACAACCAGTTCCCTGATGTGGGTTTTTAATCCGATCACCCTCTTTTCTTCTAGATCTTGGTCTGAGTACTGCAACCTATGGCCACCCTGTAGTGCTTTTGTCCTTGTCAAATCCACAGCATACTTATTCGCTAATTCAGAGAGTTTCTCATGAGCTGTCCTAGCCCTCCGTGTAACATCTTTCGCTACAAACAACAGCTCATCTGGTTCATAAAGTTCGATCCTTTCTAGTGGCAGTGTACCTTCCACTATTTCCTCCACTTCTGACTTTAGTCTCAGCACATCTAACCTTCTTGCCTTTATTGCCGCCCTCAATGTTCCTTGGCTAGAAGTTCCATTAGAGTCCCTCCCGCCACAGTCCTGACTCCCTCGTCTGTTTTCTTCAGGTGTGTTGGGGGGAACCCTTCTGTTTTCCCAACCTTCGCGGTCCCACTCCTGTCTACTGTCGCCAGAGGTGTGGTGGGACGCCCCCCTACTCCCCACACTTCCGCGTTCCCATTCCTGCCTGCTTTCGATAGGCGCGCAGTGAGACACCGCCCTACTCGCATGGTATTAAGACCAAAAATCATTCATCGATCTGTTGCTCTGAGTGTCCACAATTGTTTCCCAAGTTCTCAAATCAGGCCTTAATTCCCCCATCGACCTCTGCCGCAGTCCCCTCAAATCCATCGTTCCTCTCAAACCCCCCAGTTCTTCAGAGGAGTCTGCCGATGCTGCCAAAGGGGTGCTCCTTTCTACATGCCTCGGTGATTGCCTCCACCCATCCGCCACATTGCTTTTGTCTTCACTAACACTTCTCTCATTCTGCATTCGTGGCGGGCTCTCGCCTGGTCTCTGTTCTGGATTGTACACTGATACGATGGGACCTATGGTAACAGGTACCGTAAGAGCATCTGGCAGTTTCTGAGAATTTACACCCTCTTCTACCCGTACCTTTTGTACTGTAAATCTTCCCACTACTCTTGTCATTGGGGAAGGTGGAGGTGCCTTTTCTCCCTCCACCGGGCCAAACTTGTCCCCTGAGGTGCTCGGACCACTCACCATTTGGACCCCACCGTCCCCAACAGAGGCTTCCCGGCTCATTGCTGATGTTGGCGTTCCCTCCACCTCAGGATTATATGGAGGTGGTCTCTCTGACAACAGTCTCTCTATCAGGCTGTCGTCTGTCTCACTGTCCTCATCTTCAGTACTTCTCCTCTGCGTATCCCCTGCATTTTCCAACAACGGGTATAGCCTATCCCCTTCGATGGTCTGCGCTCTCCATCTCTTGGCCAGTGCATCCCACCTCGCGTCTTGAACCGCCCTAACTGATCGTTTCACTCTTTCTTGTCTCCTATCTCTGTTCTTTTCATGGGCTGCCCTGATCCGTGCATTTAGCGCTTCAAACTGTGTTGGTCTGGGCAAAGGTCGCAACGCAGCCATAATCGCTTTCAACTGATACAACACCTCTAGTCTAAACGTTCCATATTTAGGAAAAGTCAATTCCTTGTTTCCATCTGTCATCTTGCACCAATTCTCAAGCCACAATATGGTATGTAACCTAACATTCGTAGTCATATAATGGGCTGGAGTATCCTCGGGTGGAGCCTCCTCCCCACCCCGAGGTTCTAGCTTCTTTTCGCCCTTGAAACAATTCCGCAACACTTTAAAACATTTCATGATGAAAACCACAGCGTTTCCTTGTTTGCAGCACTCGTTTACTTCCTGATGACAATCCACCAATCCCAGCGCGGCTTCACACTAACCACCCTATCCCAGCGCGGCTCCTCCTGATGTCACTGGCCTCCGTTTCGCAGCAGTTCCCCTCCTCTCTCCGCTCGTCTCCCGGTCACGCATGCGTCCCACTCATACTCTGGAAATGATCACTTCCGACCAAACAACCACTTGCTTGACTGTACGGCCACAGTCTAACTGTAATTGTCACCAAACTTGGCAAATGTCTGTCCGCGAACGACCAGACAATCGCCTCACTGACAGGTTACAAACACACGGCAACTTCCGACCAGCGTCCGTTACCCTCGCACTCACACATCCGTTCCCCCTATCCCGGTCCTGCGGGCGATCAATGGTACCTCATGACCCCCTTAACCATGGTCGACAATTACTATAGGTGTTCGATACACCCGAACCACTTAACCTCCAATTGAGCCTAAGATTTTCACTGGTTGTGCGCGCTCACAACCTGTTCTCCTTTCACACTACATGCATTCAACTCCGCAAGACACAACACAACAGTACAATGTAACACCGCAATCTAACAACGCATGACCCTTTTCATACTCACTCTCTTTCGACCTGCTGCTTTCTGCCGCACTGTCACTCTCCGTCAGTTTCCATGGGACGCCATCCTCCGTCCGCGACTCTCTGGACGCTCGTCATCGGTTCTCTATGGGCCTCGGGGAAATCTCAACCTACTTCTAGATTACCCTCACTCCAGAAGATAAACCATCCTACTCTGCTACCAACTGGAAAGGCGGGATTTCACCTCTAGAGTCTGCTTACCATTCACCAGAATCCCGTCATAGGTCGACTGGACCTTTTTACCTGTCATAGAATGAATTAGGCAATCTATTCACAATTAATCAATCCAATTCCAATGATTCCCAATTTCTTTCCCCAAAGAACCACTGACTAAAGACTAAGTTTGAAGGTTTATTACATAACCAAAAACAACTGAAGATACAAACACCTCAGCAAGAGGTTCAAAAGATAAACAGGCACTAATACAAACATAATCCTACGGAAAAGTCTCAAACGACTGATGAATAATACGAGAATCAATTACAGAAACATCAGACTAAACAGTGTCTATAACCTGTGATCTGGTATGCATTGGAAAAAACATTAATTCAGATTAATCTGTCCCTACACTATACTATGTGACATCCCTACTCAGCGATATCCCAGCCTAACAAAGGTGTCAGCAGTGGTGACTTCCAAAGAAGTTCGCCCACCTTTCTCTCTTAGCCTAAAGACCCTTTGCTACAACTAAGCTCCTTGACCATACGACCGCTCTCTCTAGCTCCTCAGCCCATCTGCTCTGCCTCCACCCTCGGGGAGCTGTCCCTAATACGAAACCCCACAATGTGAACGACACGCCTTCAGGTACGCCCCTCTCGAAGGTGTTAGCTTTCAGAATTTTCCATTATGGCACTTCTCCATCCTTGTCCGTGCAGACGTCCTTGGGTCCCAGACTCTCCTTTTTTTTTTTTTTTTTGGCAAATTCAAACGCAATACAAGTTCCCGAAGACAAACAGGATAAAAAAAAGGAGAAGAAAAAGAATTATCAATTCATGTCATAGCTTAAATAATACAAATAAAGTAAGAAGCATTTAAAATATCACTGGCAAAATAGCTGTATACAAGAGGGAAAAGCAGGGTAAACAGAAAAATATATCAAATTAGTTAATCGCTGATAGATTCTGAATAACCCCTCTCATTGGTATACCATCTAACAATGGGGTCCCAAATCTGTGCTCTGACTACTCTTGCTTTTCTACCTCTAGAAGCATATATTGCAATTTCTTGTTTATAAATTGAAAGGAATCGACTTAGCCATATACGAAAAGTGGGGGGTTCCGGATCTTTCCAGCGAGCTGCCAGAAGGATACGAAAAACAGCATATCCCAGAAAAACAACCGCTTGTTCCTCGCTATTATGACCCAGAGAGTCATCATGGCCTAATATATATAGAGTTAATGAATCTCTTATCTGATGTCCAAAGACCTGGGCCCAAAACTCCAGTATCATAGTCTTTAACCTTATAAATTCCGAGCATTCTGAAAACATATGTACAAGGTTAGCCAGTGTTTGTTTACATCTTGGGCAGTTATCATCGGCCCGAAGGCCCCAAGTGAATAATTTTGCCGGTGTGTAGTATAAATTATATATGACTCTATAATATTGCGCTTTTAAATTGGAAGCTATAAAGTATTTTGCGGAAAGAGCAAGTGAAAGATCAATATCCACTTTGGGGTTTGCTAGTTTTACAGCCCAGGATTGTTCGGTTCATTCAAGATCATCAGGGGTTTTATCCATCAGCATCTGATATAGAGCCCCTATTCTTGTAGTTTTTTTGCCTATAGATTCGAGAAGTGGCAAGTTATCTAATACTGTTGTTATTGGTATGACGTTACGAATGCTCAGCAATATTATAAATATTTGAGGAAATCATACGTGGGAATGGAGTATTTTTCTTGGAAAGATTCAAAAGAGATGGGGATATTATGTCCTAAAAAGTCACCGACTGTGTTGATGCCTAAACGCTCCCACCTCTGTGAGGTAGTATCATTAAGAGATGGGGAAATAATCTTACTATGCCATAAAGGGGTATATTTTGTAAAAGTGGGAATAGATAGGTATTTAGAGATAGCTTTCCACACAGCCCATGCATCTAGAACTGTCTTCGATTTAATTTTTTTGTAATACGATGACTCTACCTGCCTTAAAAATAAACCCTTGCACTTATCACCAGGGCTAAGCTCATAGATCGAAGGAATATATGAGTCTGGGGGCAGTGACGTAATTTTTTTACCAGTTAGTAGGGGGTCCATAGATTGAATTAATGTTGCCCACGAATATAGTTCTAGATTAGGAATAGCTAGTCCTCCTGTTGTGGAAAAGTAAATTTTGACATGTTATATGTGCCTACGTGTTCCCCATCTTATGTTATATGTGCATGATCGATATGCATGTATTCCCCTCTGATCGATTAAAGACGCAATTACAGTTGTGTCCATCTCTAGTATGCCAGTTTCCAGTCTTCGTGAAAACAACGAATATTAGGCCTATGTAAACCTACGTTGCCACCTTTCACAGTGTGCACGTTAATTCATTGAATTGTCCCCGTTTCTAGGCCTCAAAAGGGCCCGGACTCAGATTCAGCTCCTGTCTCCTGAACCCTCTCCGAGGAGCGATACAGCCCCCACCTGCATCCCTGACCCTTAGCTTACATCCTGCCTCGCAGTGCCCGGCCCGGCCTGGCTCTGCCTCCCAGTCTGCCAAGAGAATGTTATGTTTCTAGTTATCAGTCCAGCCCTCCTTCTCTGCATTCCTAAGTTACTGAATCACATCAATAGTTTCCGTCATGGTCTAGCCTTTATGTCTCCATGTAAGAGAAATACTGTATTAATATTCATAGAATATTCCCCGCACACGCACTACATGTAGAATTATGCACGCACCAGTCTTAGTGTCTGTTAGCCTTTGCCCTGATAACTTTTGGATTCTATCAACATGTACTCTAAACACCAGATACTAGATATGCCTGGGTACAAGTCGCTCTGACACTCCAGACTTTAGTCTCCTCTTCTAGCGCAGAAGTCATAGCCCCAGTTCTCCCTGGTAATACGTCATTGCCCGTTTACGCGCACCACTAGGTTAGAGGTCCCAGCTGCTTAGGTAGCCCCCTCCATGTTTCCGCCCCGTTTATGACATATTCTGTTACGTTTACATCACATGTCTATGTATACGCCCTGTACACGCCTTCTTGTTACATCATTTTGCCCTTATCTTTCGCGACTGCTACGAACCACGCCTACTGCTACGCCTACTGTATTGAATGTAATGTATTTGTTTTGGTATATATACTAATGTATTGTTACTGAAAGCCAGCCTTATTCCCAGATCCTGCCCCCGGCAGCTGCCATCCTATTCCCGTACAGGCTGTCCTGTTCCTGTCCTTTATGCTTATTAAAGCCTGTAAACTCCAGCTACCTCGAATCCTGACTCTTATTTATTGAGCTATCTGTGTATATGAGTATCCTGAAAAATAGAACCGGTAATTAATTATTTATTTACCACATAATGGCACCCGAATAGGGACTTGCCCTTTCCCCACGCGCCGGAGAAGCCACGCAGGCCCCCGGATCCTCTGCAGCCGTGACGGAACCATACCGTGCACGTGCAGATATTTCTGCTTCAAGTATCCCTCAGGCCCACGGAGGAGACGGAGGTTGCGGTCCAGCGTCCAGACGAGGCGGTGGAGGAACGCGGCGAGTCCCGACCAGAGCCCAAGCCGAGAGTCCAAGGTCCGAGGTATCCAGAGGCCCACCTGTAACTGAAGTCCGAAGTTCGTCCGTCCGTCGTCGTAGCAGTCCAGTCCAGTCCGAGGCCTTCCGTTCTTGCTGCCCGGTGAGTACCGTTGCTGGGGTAGTATCTAGACAGGGTCAAATTAATTTGTCTCTGGTCCGTGGGTTTGGGTACGCAAATCCAACACGAAGTGTTCACCTAGGTGGACGCGGGTCCTGACGTGTCTCTTTATGGGACCGGTAAGTTTCGTGCTGTTTTAGCAGTGCATCTAGTCATTCTAGTAAGTTTCTGTTCCAGTAAGTTCTGTTCTCGAGAAATTCATGTGTTCTGTTCTCAGTATTCCAGGTAATATTCTGTTCGAACTGTTATTTTAAATGTCATTTCATGTGTTTTCAATGTCGTGGTATGAATGATTTGTTTTCTTAGTTATTATTGTGTTTATCGTGTATTGTATTGTGTCCAGACTCCAGCCCAAATTATGCCATTATTCTCGAAATTACGTCAGTTAAAAACCAGAAAAGGTCTGCTCGAGGAAGCAGTTCCTGTCCCGCCTAGGGACAGTCCAGGTCATTTTATGTATCATAAGCATGGCTTAAGTGCCATATTATATCTAGACTTATGGGTGGAGTACACCAAGGAATTAGACGAGAAATATAGATGGCCCGTATCAGGTACGTGGGATGCCGAGTGCATCATGCGAGTAGAAGAAGCATTATGGAAAAAGAAAGCCAGACAGTCCCAGAAAGATGCCATCGAGTTATGGCGCAAAGAATCTCATAAAAGAACCGAAAAAGAAATCAGAAAGACAGAATTAAGTAGGGAATGCTCAGAAAGAATTAATCGAAATAGGTGAACGAGTTAAAGCCGAACAGTCAGACAGACAGAGAAATGCCCTTATTAAGGGTATGTATCCTCTTCTTGCCGAGGGCTTGCCGAAAGCAACCCCGGAAGCACCATGTAATTTTCCGCCGCCATTAGTTCCGATTAAGCTACGTCACAAACCGACCGCAGCTGATATTTTTCTCTCGTCCTATTTGGACGACACAGTTCCAGAATACGCAAATCCTGTTCCGCCAGCTCCAGTAAATAATGTAATTCCTGTTCTTCCAGCCACTGGGGCACCCGTTACAGCACCTGTTACGGTACCCCCGGTCCAGCCTACAGTACATGTACCCGCTACATCAGTCACTCTACCAGTACGTACAGTACCCACCGACGATTCTAGTCCAGGGGCCACGGGGGGAAGTCCTCCTGGAACCCCGCCTCAACACAGACGTGTGACCTTACTCGAGCTACATGAACGTGCGTTACAGCGTACGCCCAAAAATCAGTCAGTTGCAGATATCAAGCGAGCCCTTACCGAATGCCGTTATGATCCAGTCCCAGGCGATGATGGTATGGTCCTGTATTCATTGCGTGTAAGACGGGTGACCGAATACTTGGACACCCTACCGAATATGAAAGAATATCTAGACAGAATATATCGTTTTATCCGTACAGGAGTAGATCCAGAAAGTATTGGCGAGGCCATGTCCCAAAGAAAAGTCGAAATTCAGCTCATGCTTTTAAAGTTCCTAATTAATTGTTTGATAAGAGAACAAGATTATCCGGATAAAGATCCGGAAGAAATTAAAGTCCTGACCAGGTGGAGTGACCATATAGCCGAGGGAAGACACAAGACACAGAACTGTATAGACAGTATGTACAAGAAAATTCGTAGAGAAATAATAAAGTTACACGAGAAACGAAAAACAGCACAAGTAAGCGAGAAAGAAGATAACTCTGATACCGAAGAGGTAGACGACGAGAATCCCACCAGAATAGCGTATGTAGGTAAAACTAGACTTTCCGACCGACATTCACGCCTAGAACACAAGAAAGTTTTCCCTTCTCCAGCACCAGAACAAGGTTCTCTTGAACAAGTATTTCAAGCTACCGATCACATTCTGAAATCACGAATCGGTTATAGTGAACTTAGTACCATGCATGAACAAGAACTAGCCCGATCAGCGGTCCGATGGACTACTGATTCTACCACTTTTCCTGACGAAATAGTGGCACAAATGTTTCTGAAACTGCCCCCAGCCGAGCAGCGACTGGTGGGTATGTATATGATCCAGCACCTCATTACACTGTATGAGGGACAACATTCCGATCCAGGTCCGTTACATGATGTTCTGAAAGAGTTACTCCAATATAGATGGAGAGGTCTTGGTACCGATCTAATTAGTATCATTCTAGAACAGCGCCACAAATATAGAACGTTTTTGAATCCGCATTTTGTTCATGTCTCACCTCCAGAAAGTAAATCATTCTACATAGATAGACAGAATCCGTTACGAGAAGTACACCCAGTTAGGACAACGGGTGGTGAACTAGAACGAGTATTTGTTTACACCCCTATCACAAAGATGGAACTCTTAGAGATGAAAAAATTAATTCCCTGTCACGACAAAGATCCAGCAGGGTTCCATCGAGAATTAAAAGACATGCTCCGTATGGGAGAATACACATATCCTGATATCATTAAAATGTTAAAGGTCCTGTTGCCCGCAGGGGTATATGAAAAACTCAAGGAAAAGGAATGGGAGGTGGGAGAGAAAAAGATTGATTGGACAGCTCTAGAAGCTGAAGATACTTCACGAGTACCAGGTACCGGTCTAGGGGCTAAAGTTAAAGAATTGCCCGAGTTATTGATACAGGTCTTGCCAAGATTACTAGCCACGAAAAAGGAAGATTGGGATGCAATCTCAGCATGTAAACAGAAACAGGATGAAGACACTAGTGATTTTTATTCTAGATTTGAAAAATGTTTTATTATTAACAGTGGTTTGAAGACGAGTAGCGAGTCTTACCCTCATCTTTTTGTTACCAAACTAGTCGAGAATTCAAGTCCACAAGTTAAAAATCGAGTTTTGAAAGTCGAAAGTAGTTGGCAAGCTAATACTCCGTCCCAAATGTTACAGATGCTCCAGTATCACCAGAATAGAATCAGGGAAGAGCAAGAACACGAAAGGAGACGTATGAAAGATACGAAAATGAAAGTATTAGTTGCACAATCTGTTCCACAAGACAGTCAGAAGAGGGGTCCGAATCAAGCCAGTCATCCTGCAGCTCCCGTTAAAGGGACTTGCAATTATTGTAAACAGCCAGGTCATTTTATAAACGAGTGTGCAGTTCTGAAACACAACATAGCTACTGGTAAAACTAAAGAAAGACCACGTCCGCCTAGGCAAGAACAAGTTTCACAGACTTCTCAGTCACCACAGAATGCACAACAGACAGTTCCAGCACTGCAGCCTATCGCTGCAACACAGCATGTTACACAGCAGATGTACCAGTATGCCCAGTCAGAGTATCCAGAGTATCAACAGTATTCATGAAACAGCCTAGAGAGGGAGGTAGGCTTGCCTCTCATCGAGATACCTGTAGATCAGGAGGGTCCCTATGTACACAGTCAAGTATTGGGGAAAGACAGAAAGTTTTTGATTGATACAGGGGCAAGTAGGACTACTATCAGTCATGACGAGGTTCCAGGGGCTCCGCTCTCAGGCTCTAAAAATGTTTCCCTTGGATTTTCAGGAAAGCCTATTGTTAATGAAATTTCAAAACCAGTTTCCCTAGAAGTTGGTCCATTGTCCCGAACTACTGATTTGTTACTTACGAAATCATGTCCAGAAAATGTATTAGGTATTAAGACACTGAAAGAATTAGGTGCAGTAATTTGCTGCTCCCCAGAAGGAGTCCGATTGTTTTTACGCGACTTTAAAGGTCACTATGTATTACGTGATTTTGATCCAAGATTAATGAATGTACCGCAGCATTTATGGGCGCAAGGTCCAACTGATGTAGGATGTATGCACATCACACCCCATCGTGTGACTCTCAAACAAGGTATAGTTTTACCACGAATCAGACAGTACAGATTGCCACCTGAGGCTGTAGCAGCCTTATCCAAAATTATTGACGAGCTTATTGCTCAAGGAGTGGTTGTAGAAACTGACTCCAATGTATGTAATTCTCCTATCATTCCAGTCTTGAAACGTACTGATCCAAATGCACCTCCAGTATATCGATTAGTGATTGACCTTCGAGAGCTTAATAAATGTATCATACCCCAGTATCCAGTAGTCCCAGATATTTCTTCCCTATTAACAGCCATTGATTCTGAAGCTACGTTTTTCACTGTTATCGATCTCAAGAATGCATTTTTCAGTGTCCCCATTCATCCAGACAGCCAGTACCTTTTTGGTTTTTGTTTAAGTGGAAGGAGCTATAAATTCACACGAGCTCCTCAAGGTTTCACAGAAAGTCCTAGCATTTACAGTCAAGCACTTAAAAGACAACTAGACAATATTCACATGCCAACTGACACTGCCCTGCTCCAGTATGTCGATGATCTACTGACACCTTCCGCCTCCCCACCCACGCACACAAAGCCCTACACGACCAAGGCCCGAGCTACCTCAACAGCCGAGTCAACTTCTACGCTCCCAAACGCCACCTCCGATCAGCCAACCACGCCCTCGCCGCCGTCCCCCGCATCCGAAGAGCGACTACGGGAGGAAGGTCCTTCTCCTACCTGGCCGCCAAGACCTGGAACTCCCTCCCGACCGACCTGCGCCTGACCCAAGACCACCTCTCCTTCAGGAAGAAGCTGAAGACCTGGCTGTTCGAGCAGTAGCAGTAGCGGCACCCCCCCCCCCCCAGCGCCTTGAGACCCTACGGGTATGTAGCGCGCTCTATAAGTGCCACTGATTGATTGATCACAGCCCGTTCTGAACGTGACTGCGAGCGTGAGTCACTTACAGTTCTGTATTTTCTGGCCGAGCAGGGGCACAAGGTGTCCCCTTCCAAATTACAATTCTGTGTCCAGCAAGTGATCTACTTAGGCCACTTACTGTCCAAGTGGGGTAGGCAGTTGACACCAGATCGTATCCAGTTAATAGCGAGTCTTCCAAAGCCCAAGACACAGAAGGAGGTACAAGCTTTTATTGGCCTCACTTCTTATTGCAGACAATGGATTCCTCAGTATGCATTTCTAGCCAAACCACTGATACAGTTAACGACACAGGAGGCAGCCGTATCGACTGTCCTCCCTTGGACATCTGAACATACACTTGTTTTTAATGAATTAAAGAAAGCCTTATGCCAAGCACCTGTTCTAGCAACACCGAACTACAGTAAGCCTTTTACACTTTTTGTCACAGAACGTGATGGTACTGCATTATCTGTTCTCACACAAGATCAAGCAGGACAATACAAGCCCTGTGCTTATTTTTCGAGCACATTAGATCCAGTAGCTCAGGCTCTGCCTGCGTGCCTCAAGTCAGTTGCAGCCACAGCTCTAGCTATCAGACAAAGTGATTCTATAGTGTTAGGACACTCCCTGACAGTACAAGTTCCACACTCCGTGGAAATTCTTTTAAACCGAACACAGACTCAGCACCTGACCATCGCACGTTTAACAGGTTATGAACTGACACTGTTCCAGCCACACATAGAAATCAGACACTGCAACATTCTAAATCCTGCTACACTGTTACCGTCAGTTACTTCAAATTCCGCCACACATGACTGTGTGGAAGTTGTTAACACCATGACAAAGCCAAGACAAGACCTGACAGACATTGCATTACCTAACCCCGACCTGACACTTTATGTGGATGGTTCATGTATGAGAACAAGTACAGGAGATCTAGTAGCCGCGTATGCAGTGACTACTGAAACCGAAGTTATAGAAACACATCGTATTGACACCCTGTCTGCTCAAGCAGCAGAGCTAGTTGCTCTGACCCAAGCCTGCATACGTGCCAAGAACCTGAAAGTAAACATATATACAGATTCACGTTATGCATTCGGAGTCGTACACGACTTCGGAGTGCTCTGGCAGGAGAGAGGTTTCATGACTTCTCATGGAACCAAGATTCAGCATGGTCTCCTCATTCAAGCTCTGTTAGATGCAATACATTTACCGACAGCTATCGCTATCATGAAGTGCAAGGCACATACGAAAGTTACTGACATCATTTCCCAAGGTAACGATCTAGCAGATCGAACAGCCAAGCTTACAGTTCAGACTCCAGACATTCCAGTTAACATGACACAGACACTCACTCCAGATCCGACTACTTGTATGACAGTTAAGGACCCTACACAAGATGTCATAGACATACAGTTACATGCTACTCCCGAAGAAATGAAAAAATGGTCTGAACAAGGAGGGGTCCAGACAGATCAGGGATGGGTGACGAAGGGAAAAGCCACATGGTTTCTCCCCGACTCTATGGTTCAAGTCATTATCAATACCGCACATAGTCCAGCACATCTAGGAGAAAAAGCTATGTTAGACAGTATTCAGAACCTATGGTTCAACAAGCACTTACGAGCTGCAGCCAAGCAGAAAGTCCGTACCTGTATGATATGTTGCCAGTTCAATCCAGGTAAAAGTGTCCCGGTGGAACAAGGTGGATTCCAACCTCCTGACCACCCTTTTGAAGTCCTCCAGATGGATTATATTCAGATGGAGCGATGTCGAGGTTTCAAGTATGTCCTCGTAGTTGTATGCGCTTTGTCCAGGTGGACAGAAGCATATCCAGTTCCAGATTACACAGCCGCGACCACTGCCAGGCAGTTGGTTCGTGAATTCTTTCCCCGCTATGGACTCCCTAGGGTCGTGTATTCTGATAACGGCCAGCCATTTTCATCTGAACTTATGAGACATGTTTCCCTTCTGTTAGGGTACCAATGGAAGTTCCATTGTGTGCGCCATCCTGAAGCAGCCGGTCTCGTAGAGAGACATAATCAGACCCTGAAAATCCTTATTGCCAAGACATGTAAAGAGAAAGGTGTAGACTGGCTAGTTGCCTTGCCAGTTGCTCTATTTTATATGCGGATGGTTGCACATTCCAGATCAGGTCTGTCCCCGTATGAGGTCGTATTCGGCCGCCCCCCAAACATGTGGGGTACACCTAGACCCCGCAGTATTACAGATGTTTCCAGTAATATGCTGACAGATTACCTAGCTTCCTTGATGTCTGCCCTACACTCTTGTCGTTCACAGGTTGCCGCCGCATTTCCAGACAACACCGAGGTGAAACCGCATGAAGTCATTCCAGGAAGCCTCGTGTTGGTGCGGAATTTTGATCGTTCAAGTCCGCTGGAGCCCCGTTGGAAGGAGCCCGCCTCGTCTTGTTAACAACAAGGACTGCAGTGAAACTCGAGGGCAGGAAGGGATGGGTCCACCTGTCCCATATAAAGAAATTTCATGGACTACCAGACAAGACTTTTTCTAAGGACTGTTCCATTTCTAAAGACTGCCTAAAAACAGACTCTGAACTTGACTCTGACCTCAGGCCTCCCCTGTTAGAGGAAACTCCGCAACAGGAGTATAAAAAGAAACTCTGGTCTAGTAAAATAAGTCAGCCAGTTTAATTGTCTAAGTCCCTCTCGGGTGAAACGGTTAGACAGGTTTCTGACATGTATGAGATAGACCCCCATAGTGAGAGAGTTAGTCAAAACTCTATACGATGTATCATCATTCAAAGTTTTTTATTATATGTAAGTCTAATGGTTACCTGCACAAGTTATGCTTTACATTTATGTTTTCCAAGTTCACATGTAAATAAGTTTTCTAATGCTACAGTAGAGCACACATTTAGTGATCTGCCTCCTCACGAGCTATCCTATCGTCTTGCTATGCGAAATAATACATTTATCAGAATGTTACACTATTCACACCAGACCAGCAATGCCACAAATTGTTGGGTGTGTGGTCGACTCCCCCCTTTCCAGACACCGAAGGGAGTTCTGCCACTCTTTCCTTATCCGTTTTCACATAATGGTTCGTGTGGAGCATGGTCCACTTTAACGTCATCCTCAACTGATATGTCCCTTCTGAATAGAACATGTTTTCCAGACAAGCAAGGTCTCTCCCATAGAACAGGGTTAGATCTAGAAAATGAAGTATATGATTTAGGTAATTATTCTTCGAATTTCATGGTCCTGAATGTTCAGTCTGATACTACTCCAGATTTGCCTGCTATTTCAGTACTACCAGTCAAAGGCGAATTATGTGTCCGAAAGAATGGTTCCGCACATGTAGGACATAGTGATTGTACTACTACTGTCAAGTATAGTGACAGTGGGAAATCTATTTTCAAAGCCTCACGTCATTCTTATTTTGTTTGTGGTCAGACCGCATATGTTCGTCTGCCCCTCGATTGGGATGGAACATGTTACATTGCCTTCCTACTGCCACCGGTTTTTCTAGCCCCATCAGATTATCACAGAAACACACATCTAGTACACGTCAGACATAGAAGGGAGATCGAGTCCCCGATTATCGATCAAACTGAAACTACTCTAGAACAGTATCAAGACTTTAATAAAGGTTTCTTCTTCTTTATAGGACCTGTCCAGAATAGTAAGTTAATACGTAGGTTAACCAGAACCCTCGAAGCAGTAGTGAATGAGACTACTTCTGCTCTAGGTAACTTAACTGAAGAGCAATCTGCTATGAGATTTGTCGTGCTCCAAAATCGTCTCGTTCTTGACGTCATACTGGCCGATAGAGGAGGAGCATTTAGAGTCATCGGATCTAGTTGCTGCATTTTCATTCCTAATAACGCGCCGTCTGTTTATTCAGCTATAACCAGACTTCATAAAATTGCCCATCAGTTACACCAGAATCCAGGCACCTGGACATGGTCCGGTTGGCTCTGGAGTATTATATCCGCCTGGGGATGGAAAGTATTGTCATTCCTAGGTATTGCAGTAATGATCATATTCAGTTGCTGCCTCTGTATACAATGTGGCCCTGCGATTTGCGGCATTTGTGCTACCTCTTGTATTCCTAGTCCTAAATCCCGTTCCAAGACAATTCGAGACGAGCAAATGATGCTATATGAAATGATAGATGGTATCATGAATATTGATGTTTCCTGATGGAAACGTAGGGCACAAGGAGGGAATGTGGAAAAGTAAATTTTGACATGTTATATGTGCCTACGTGTTCCCCATCTTATGTTATATGTGCATGCATGTATTCCCCTCTGATCGATTAAAGACGCAATTACAGTTGTGTCCATCTCTAGTATGCCAGTTTCCAGTCTTCGTGAAAACAACGAATATTTGGCCTATGTAAACCTACGTTGCCACCTTTCACAGTGTGCACGTTAATTCATTGAATTGTCCCCGTTTCTAGGCCTCAAAAGGGCCCGGACTCAGATTCAGCTCCTGTCTCCTGAACCCTCTCCGAGGAGCGATACAGCCACCACCTGCATCCCTGACCCTTAGCTTACATCCTGCCTCGCAGTGCCCGGCCCGGCCTGGCTCTGCCTCCCAGTCTGCCAAGAGTATGTTATGTTTCTAGTTATCAGTCCAGCCCTCCTTCTCTGCATTCCTAAGTTACTGAATCGCATCAATAGTTTCCGTCATGGTCTAGCCTTTATGTCTCCATGTAAGAGAAATACTGTATTAATATTCATAGAATATTCCCCGCACACGCACTACATGTAGAATTATGCACGCACCAGTCTTAGTGTCTGTTAGCCTTTGCCCTGATAACTTTTGGATTCTATCAACATGTACTCTAAACACCAGATACTAGATATGCCTGGGTACATGTCGCTCTGACACTCCAGACTTTAGTCTCCTCTTCTAGCGCAGAAGTCATAGCCCCCAGTTCTCCCTGGTAACACGTCATTGCCCGTTTACGCGCACCACTAGGTTAGAGGTCCCAGCTGCTTAGGTAGCCCCCTCCATGTTTCCGCCCCGTTTATGACATATTCTGTTACGTTTACATCACATGTCTATGTATACGCCCTGTACACGCCATCTTGTTACATCATTTTGCCCTTATCTTTCGCGACTGCTACGAACCACGCCTACTGCTACGCCTACTGTATTGAATGTAATGTATTTGTTTTGGTATATATACTAATGTATTGTTACTGAAAGCCAGCCTTATTCCCAGATCCTGCCCCCGGCAGCTGCCATCCTATTCCCGTACAGGCTGTCCTGTTCCTGTCCTTTATGCTTATTAAAGCCTGTAAACTCCAGCTACCTCGAATCCTGACTCTTATTTATTGAGCTATCTGTTTATATGAGTATCCTGAAAAATAGAACCGGTAATTAATTATTTATTTACCACACTGTGGTAAATAAATAAATTACCGGTACTATTTTTCTATGCATTAAAGGAAAAAGGATAACTCAATAAATGAGAGGCAGAGTCCGTGGTATCTGAGTCATACGGGCTTTAATTAAGTGGCTCGAGCCAATGGACATCGGGTTCCATCACCTGCTAAGGTTCAGGAAGGGACAATCTCAATATTTCGTTAACATCATACAATATATATAGTAAAACAGTACAGTTGCATTGAATACAGTAGGCGTAACAAGTGAAAAAAGAAAGATAAGAACATATGGGCGTGAAAAGAAGGCGTGCACAGGGCGTGCACGGAGGTGTGTGATGTAGACGACACAGAAGTGTCATAAGTGGGTGGACACATGGAGGGGGCTTCATGGGCAGCTGGAACCTTTAACCTACTGGTGCGCGCAAAACGAGTCATGACGTGTAACTGGGAAGAGCTGGGGGGCGCTGACTTCTAGCACTAGTAGAGGAGACTGAAGTCTGGGATGTCAGAACGACCTGTACCTATAGCATATCTGATATCTTGTGTTTAGAGTACATGTTGCTTGATTCTAAAAGTCATTAGGGCAAAGGCTGCTTGTCACTAAAGCTAGTGTATGCATATATTTCATCATGTATTGCGTGAACTATGGATCTTCTATGGATACTAATTCAGGAAATCACTTGCATGGAGACGGAAAAACTAGACTGTAGATGGATATGTTTATACTGTTCGTTAGCTAGGAATGTGAAGCCGGGGAGCTGAACAGATAACTGTAGGCATAACATATTCTTGGCAGGCAGGCCAGGCCGGGCACCGCGCTGCTTGGCAGGAAGTAAGGGAAGGGTCAGGGATGCGGGCGGGGCTGCATCTCTTGGAGTGATTCAGGAGGCTTGAGGCCTGGATCTCGTGTCTGGGCCCTGTGGAGCCCTAGAAACGGGTGCATCTCGATGATTTAACGTGCACCATGTAAATACGTTGGCAACATAGGCCTAAAAGCCTAATTCACGTTGCTTTCAGAAGGACTGGATAACTGACATACTAACGTTGGACGCAACTGTAAATGCGTCTTTATATTCGGTCATGGAGGGAAAATGCATAGAAATCATGCATCTATATTACATGTTGGGGAACACGTAGGGACACATAACAGGGCAAAATTCAATTTTCCTCATTCCCTCCTTGTTCCCTACGTTCCCTTCAGGAAACATCAATATTCATGAGACCATCTATCTGTTCATACAGCATCATTTGCTCGTCTTTTTTCATTTGGGAATGGGATTGTGGACGTGGAATACAAGAGGTAGCGCACAAGCCGCAAATCGCTGGGCCACATTGTAAACAGAGACAACAACTGAATATGATCATTACTACTACTCCCAGGAATGACAGTACTTTCCATCCCCATGCAGATATTACACTCCAGAGCCAGCCGGACCAAGTCCAGGTGCCTGGATTCTGGTGTAGCTGATGAGCTATTTTATGAAGTCTAGTTATTGCTGAATACACGGACGGTGCGTTATTAGGAATGAAAACGCAACAACTAGATCCGATGACTCTACAAGCTCCGCCCGTATCGGCCAGGATGACGTCAAGAACAAGGCGGTTCTGAAGAACAACAAATCTCATAGCAGACTGCTCTTCTGTTAAGTTACCTAGGGCGGAAGTAGTCTCATTCACTACTGCTTCAAGGGTTCTGGTTAACCTGCGTATTAATTTACTATTCTGGACAGGACCTATGAAGAAAAAGAAACCTTTATTGAAATCCGTATACTGTTCCAATGCAGTTTCAGTCTGATCGACAATTGGGGACTCGATCTCCCTTCTATGTCTGACGTGTACTAGATGTGTATTTCGGTGATAATCGGATGGGGCTAGGAAAACTGGTGGCAATAGGAATGCAATGTAACATGTTCCATCCCAATCTAGGGGCAAACGTACATAAGCGGTCTGACCACATATAAAATAGGAATGACGTGAAGCTTTGAAAATAGACTTCCCACTGTCACTGTACTCGACCACAGTAGTACAATCACTGTGTCCTAGATGTACTGAACCATTCTTTCTAACACATAATTCGCCTTTCACTGGTAAAACTGTTATAGAAGGCAAGTCTGAATTAGTCTCGGACTGGACATTCAAAACCATGAAGTTGGAGGAAAAATTACCTAGATCATATACTTCATTTTCTAGATCTAACCCTGTCCTATGTGTAAGACCGTCCTTGTCTGGGAAACAGGTTTTATTCATAACTGTATTCAGAAGGGACTTATCGTCTAAAGATGACGTCAACGTAAACCATGCTCCACACGAACCATTGTGTGAAAACGGATAGGGAAAGAGTGGCAGAGCTCCCTTCACTGTCTGGTAAGGGGGGAGTCGACCACATACCCAGCAATTAGTGGCATTGCTGGTCTGGTGCGAATAGTGTAACATACGAATAAAAGTATTGTTGTGCATTGCAAGTCGATAGGATAACTCGTGAGGGGGTAGTTCACTAAATGTGTGCTCTACTGTATCATTAGAGGAAAGGTGTACATGTGAATCGAGAGGAGGAAAGAACACGTGTAATAAACAACTTATACATGTGATCGTAAGACTCAGAAAAAACATAAACAATAATGTAACAATGCATCTACTTCGGAGATTTTTACAATATTTCATTTTCTTGAAGTTTCGTCTATCTCTCTCACTATGTGGGTCTATCTCATACATGTCAGAAACCTGTCTAACCGCTTCACCCGAGGGGGACTTAAACAATTAAACGCTGTCTGACTTACTAGACCTTAATTTAAGTTTATACTCCTGCTGCGGAGTTTTCTCTAACAGGGGAAGTTTAGAGTCAGTATCGGGGCAGTCCTTGAAAAAAGTCTTTGTACGCAGTCCATGGAAACGCTTGATGTGACTGGAATGGAGCCAGCCTTTTCTTCCTTCTAGCTTTACGGCGGTCCTTGTGGTCATCAGAACGAGTTTTGGCTCCTTCCAGCGGGGCTCCAGAGGACTTGAGCGATCAAAGTTCCGAACCAGAACGAGATCTCCTGGAACGACCTCGTGCGGTTTCACCTGGGTGTTGTCCGGAAAGGCAGCCGCGACCTGTGAACGACAAGAGAGTAGTGCAGACATCAAGGAAGCTAGGTAATCTGTCAGCATGTTACTGTCAACATCGGTGATTTTACGAGGCATAGGTGTACCCCACATGTTCGGGGGACGACCGAATACAACTTCGTAGGGTGACAAACCAGATCTGGAGTGAGCGACCATTCGCATATAGAAGAGGGCAACCGGCAGGGCTACCATCCAATCTACACCTTTTTCGGCACAGACCTTCGCTAGTCGTGTTTTCAGAGTTTGATTGTGTCGCTCGACGAGGCCAGCTGCCTCGTGGTGTCGTACGCAGTGGAATTTCCACTGGTACCCTAACAGAAGCGATACCTGTTTCATGAGTTCGGACGAGAATGGCTGTCCGTTATCTGAATACACGACACGGGGCAAGCCGTATCGAGGGAAAAACTCACGTACCAACTGCTTGGCAGTGGTCACGGCAGTATAATCTGGGACTGGATATGCTTCTGTCCATCTGGACAAAGCGCATACAACTACGAGGACATACTTGAATCCTCGACATCGGTCCATCTGGATATAATCCATCTGGAGGACTTCAAAAGGATGGTCAGGAGGATGAAATCCACCTTGTTCCACGGGAACACCTTTACCTGGATTGAACTGACAACAGATCATGCAGGTACGCACTTTCTGCTTCGCTGCTGTTCGTAAATGCTTGTTAAACCAGAGGTTCTGGATGCTGTCTAACATGGCTTTTTCTCCTAAGTGTGCTGGACTGTGTGCTGTATTAATGATGACTTGAACCATAGAGTCGGGGAGAAACCATGTGGCTTTTCCCTTCGTCAACCATCCCTGATCTGTCTGGACCCCTCCTTGTTCAGACCATTTCTTGATTTCGTCTGGAGTAGCATGTGTCTGTATGTCTAGTACATCTTGTGTAGGGTCTTTGACTGTCATACAAGTCGTCAGGACTGGAACGTCTGTCTTTGTTGTGTCAGCTGGAATGTCTGGAGTCTGAGCTGTAAACTTGGCTGTTCGATCTGCCAGATCGTTACCCTTGGAAATGGTGTCAGTGACTCTCGTATGTGCTTTGCACTTCATAATGGCTATAGCTGTAGGTAAATGTATTGCTTCTAGCAGAGCTTGAATGAGGGGGCCATGCTGAATCTTGGCTCCATGAGAGGTCATAAAACCTCTTTCTTGCCAAAGGACTCCAAAATCGTGAACGACTCCGAATGCATAACGTGAATCTGTATATATGTTTACTTTCAGGTTCTTGGCTCGTATGCAGGCTTGGGTTAGAGCGATGAGCTCTGCTGCTTGAGCAGACAGGGTGTCAATACGATGTGTTTCTATAACTTCAGTTTCAGTAGTCACTGCATATGCTGCTACTAACTCTCCTGTACTTGTTCTCATACATGAACCATCCACATAAAGTGTCAGGTCTGGGTCAGGTAATGCAATGTCCGTCAAGTCTTGTCTTGGCTTTGTCATGGTGTTAATAACTTCCACACAGTCATGTAGGGTTTGAGGAAATCGAGGGTAACAGTGTAGCAGGATTTAATATGTTGCAGCGTCTGATCTCTATGTGTGGCTGAAACAGTGTCAGTTCATATCCTGTCAATCGAGCTATAGTCAAGTGCTGAGTCTGTGTTCTGTTTAAAAGAACCTCCACGGAGTGTGGAACTTGTACTGTCAGGGGGTGTCCTAACACTATGGAATCACTTTGTCTGATAGCTAAAGCTGTGGCTGCAACTGATTTGAGGCACGCAGGCAAAGCCTGGGCTACTGGATCTAATGTGCTAGAAAAATAAGCACAAGGCTTGTGTTGTCCTGCTTGATCTTGTGTGAGAACAGATAATGCTGTACCATCGCGTTCAGTGACAAAAAGTGTAAAAGATTTGCTGTAGTTTGGTGTCGCTAAAACAGGTGCTTGACATAAAGCTTTCTTTAATTCTTCGAAAACAAGTGTATGTTCCTGGGTCCAAGGGAGGACAGTCGATGTCGCTGCCTCCTGTGTTGTCAACTGTATCAGTGGCTTGGCTAGATATGCATACTGAGGGATCCATTGTCTGCAGTAAGAAGTGAGGCCGATAAAAGCTTGTACCTCCTTCTGTGTCTTGGGCTGTGGAAGATGTGCAATTAACTGGATACGGTCAGGTGTCAACTGTCTACCCCTCTTGGACAGCAAGTGTCCAAGGTATACCACTTGCTGGACACAGAATTGCAGTTTCGAAGGCGACACCTTGTGCCCCATTTCAGCCAGAAAATACAAGACTGTCAGTGACGCACGTTCGCAGTCACGTTCTGTACGGGCTGTGATCAATAGGTCATCCACGTACTGGAACAGGGCAGTGTCAGTTGGCATGTGAATACTGTCTAGTTGTCGTTTCAGTGCTTGACTGTAAATACTAGGACTTTCTGTGAACCCTTGAGGTGCACGTGTAAATTTATAGCTTCTTCCATTTAAACAGAATCCGAAAAGGAACTGGCTGTCCGGATGGATGGGGACACTAAAGAAGGCGTTCTTGAGATCAATAACAGTAAAGAACGCTGCTTCGGAATCAATGGCAGTCAATAGGGAAGAGATATCTGGAACCACTGGATACTGGGGTATGATACATTTATTAAGTTCTCGAAGGTCAATCACTAGTCGATAAACTGGAGGTGCATTTGGGTCAGTACGTTTAAGAATCGGAATGATCGGAGAATTACATACATTGGAGTCAGTTTCTACAACCACTCCTTGAGCAATGAGCTCGTCAATGATTTTCGATAAGGCTGCTACAGCTTCAGGCGGCAACTTGTATTGTCGGATTCGTGGTAGTACAACTCCTTGTTTCAGAGTGACACGATATGGTGTAATGTGCATATAACCTACATCAGTTGGACCTTGCGCCCATAAATGCTGTGGTACATTCAGTAATCTTGGATCAAAATCTCTTAACACATAATGTCCTTTGAAATCACGTAAAAACAATCTCACTCCTTCCGGAGAACAACAAATCACTGATCCTAGTTCTTTCAATGTTTTAATACCAAGTAAGTTTTCTGGACATGATTTCGTAAGTAACAAGTCTGTAGTCCGGGACAATGGACCAACTTCTAGGGACACTGGTTTCGATATTTCATTAACAATAGGCTTTCCTGAAAATACCAGGGAAACATTTCTTGAGCCTGAGAGAGGAGCCCCTGGAACCTCGTCATGACTGATGGTAGTCCTACTTGCCCCTGTATCAATCAGAAATTTTCTGTCTTTCCCCAATACCTGGCTGTGTACATAGGGACCCTCTTGATCTACAGGAACCTCGATGAGAGGCAAGCCAACCTCCCTCTCTAGGCTGTTTCATGAATACTGCTGGTAATCTGGATAATCTGACTGTGCGTACTGGTACATCTGTTGTGTAACGTGTTGTGTGGCAGCTATAGGCTGCGGTACTGTTACTGTCTGTTGTGCGTTCTGCGGTGGTTGCGTGTTCTGCGGAACATGTTCCTGTCTAGGAGGACGCGGTCTCTCTTTCATCTTACCAGTAGCTATGTTGTGTTTCAGAACGGCACATTCGTTTATATAGTGACCTGGCTGTTTACAATAATTGCATGTCCCTTTAACGGGAGCTGCAGAATGACTGGTCTGAGTCGTACCCCTCTTCTGACTATCTATCGGAACAGACTGTGCAACTAGTACTTTCATTTTCGTGTCTTTCATACGTCTCTTTTCGTGTTCTTGCTCTTCTCTGATTCGGTTCTGGTGGTACTGTAACATTTGTAACATTTGGGACGGGGTATTAGCTTGCCAGGTACTCTCAACTTTCAGTACTCGATTTTTAACTTGTGTTAAAGAATTCTCTACTAATTTGGTAACAAAAAGATGTGGATACGACTCACTACTTGTTTTCAAGCCGCTATTAATAATGAAACATTTTTCAAATCTGGAATAAAAATCACTAGTGTCTTCGTCTTGTTTCTGTTTACAGGCTGAGATAGCATCCCAGTCTTCCTTTTTCGTGGTTAATAATCTTGGCAAGACTTGTATTAACAATTCGGGCAATTCTTTGGCGTTGCCCCCGAGACCAGTACCAGGAACTCGAGTTTTATCTTCGTCCTCTAATTCGGCCCAGTTAATCTTTTTCTCTCCCACCTCCCATTCTTTTTCTTTAAGTTTTTCATATATGCCCGCAGGCAACAGGACCTTTAGCATTTTAATGATATCGGGATACGTGTATTCTCCCATGTGGAGCATGTCTTTTAATTCACGGTGGAACCCTGCTGGATCTTTATCGTGACAGGGTACTAACTTTTTCATTTCTAGTAGTTCTATTTTCGTTAAAGGGGTGTAAACAAATACTCGTTCGAGCGTACCTCCCGTTCCCTTAACAGGATGCACTTCTCGCAAAGGATTCTGTCTATCTATGTAAAATGTCTTTCTTACTGGGGGTGGAACAGGAACGAAATGTGGAGTCAGGAACGTTCTGTATTTATGGCGTTGTTCTAAAATGACATTAATCAAATCGGTACCTAGGCCTTTCCATCGGTTTAGGAGTAACTCGTCCAATACATTATATAGGGGACCTGGATCAGAATGCTGACTTTCGTACAGTGTAATGAGGTGCTGGATCATGTACATACCCACCAGTCGCTGTTCATCTGGTGGAAGATTCAGAAACGTTTGGGCCACTACTTCGTCTTTAAATGCGCTGGAATTACTAGTCCATTGAACTGCTGATCGGGCTAGTTCCTGTTCATGCATAGTACTAAGCTCACTGTAACCTATACGTTGTCTCAGGACTCTGTCTGTAGCTTGGAATAAATGCTCAAGAGAACACTGTTCTGGTACGGGGGGAAGAAAAGTTTTCTTACATTCTAGGCGTGTGGATCTGTCAAAAGGTCTCGTCCTACCTACATACGCTATTCTATCTAGATTGTCTGTTTCTGCATCTTCGTCTGAAATGTCATTCTCTTTCTCGGGTTCTCTCGTTGCTTTCTCCCTTTCGTGTATGCCTGGAATTTCTTTACGAATCTTTCTATACATGGTTTCTATACAATTTTGTTTACTGTGTTTTCCGTCTGCTATGTTGTCACTCCATCTTGTCAGGACTTTCATCTCGTCTTTGTCTTTACCAGGCTGGTCTTGTTCTCTTATTAAACAATTTATCAAAAACTGCAAGAGCATATTTTGAGTCTCGACTTTCCTTTGGGCCATAGCCTCATGAATACTTTCTGGTCTTTCCCCTGTTCGGATGAAATGATATATTCTGTCTAAATGTTCCCCCATTCCAGGTAAGAGAGTCAAATAGCTTGCAACTCGTCGTAGACGTACGGATTATAATATCATGTGATCTTCGCCTGGTACTGGATCATATCTACAATCAGTAAGGTACTGTTTGAGGGCTGTGTATGTAGCCACTTTCGGCGTGCGCTGTAATGCTACGTCTCTCAGCGTCATTCGTTTTGCTTGAGGCGGGGTGATAGGGATACCTCCCCCTGCTCCTCCTGCACTAGAATCGTCAACTAATACTGGATGTGCGGTCGCTGGTAATGTGACTGGTAAAGTAGGCATACGTGATGTGGATTGGTCCTGGGTTACTGGCGGATTAAAAGGATTCCCGGGACCAGTGGCTGGAGGAACAGTAATTGCGTTATCAACAGGGTTTTGAGGTTGAGCAGGCGGGGGAGGACGCGGATTTGTATATTCTGGTACAGTATCGTCTAAATAGGAAGAAAGGAAAATTTCAGCTGCGGTCGGTTTATGACGTAGCTTAGTCGGGATCAATGGTGGCGGTAAATTACAGGGTGTTTCCGGGGTCGCCTTAGGCAGGCCCTCGGCAAGAAGGGGATACATGCCTTTAATAAGGGCATTTCTTTGTCTGTCGGACTGTTCTGCTCTAACTCGTTCACCTTCTTCTAGTAATTCCCTTTCTTGGGCTTTTTCTGATGATTCCCTACTTAGTTCTGCTTTTCTGATTTCTTTTTCTGTTCTTTTATGCGATTCTTTACGCCACAATTCTATGGCATCTTTCTGGGATTGTCTGGCTTTCTTTTTCCATAATGCTTCCTCTACTCTCATGATGCACTCAGCATCCCAAGTTCCTGAAACAGGCCATCTATATTTCTCTTCCAGATTCTTGGTATAATCTACCCATAAGTCTAAGTACAGTATGGCATCTAAGCCATGTTTATGATACATGAAATGTCCGGGACTGTCCCTAGGTGGGACAGGAACTGATTCTTCGAGTATCCCTTTTCTGGTTCCTATCTGACGTAACTTTGATAACAGAGGCATATTTGAACGTACTCGAACTTGAACACAATACACAATGAACACAGTAATAAATAGCAAACAAATCATTCATACCACGACATCAAAAACACATTAAAAACAGTTCGAACAGATACTACCTAGTTCATTGAAAACATAATACTGGAAATCTCGAGAAACTATACTAGAAAAACAGAATTACTGGATGTACTGCTAAAACAGTACAGAACATACCGGTCTCATAAAGAGACACGTCATACCGTATCCACCTAGGTGAACACGTCGGACCGGATCTGTGTACCCAAACCCGTCTGGACCGGGCACAAATTAATGAACCCGTCTAGATGCGTTCTCAGCAACGGTACTCACCGAGAAGCAAAACTGAAGGCCTCGGAAACTGGACTGGACTGGACTGCTACGACGTCTGGTTACTGCTAAGCACTAGGCATGCGCTTCGGGCTTCGGAAACAGGTGGGCCTCCGGATACCTCGGACCTTGCTCTCTCGGCTTGGGCTCTGGTCGGGACTCTCCGCCTTCCTCACCGCCTCGTCTGGATGCTGGACCGCAGTCTCCGTCTCCTCCGTGGGCCTGAGGGAGTTTTAGCAGGAAAACCTGCAGGTGCACAGTAGGGGTCCGTCACGGCTGTAGAAGGGGTCAGGGGGCCTGCGTTACATCGCCGGCGCGTGGGGAAGGGGCTCGTCCCTATTCGGGCGCCATTATGTGGTAAATAAATAAATTACCGGTACTATTTTTCTATGCAATAAAGGAAAAAGGATAACTCAATAAATGAGAGGCAGAGTCCGTGGTATCTGAGTCATACGGGCTTTAATTAAGTGGCTCGAGCCAATGGACATCGGGTTCCATCACCTGCTAAGGTTCAGGAAGGGACAATCTCAATATTTCGTTAACATCATACAATATATATAGTAAAACAGTACAGTTGCATTGAATACAGTAGGCGTAACAAGTGAAAAAAGAAAGATAAGAACATATGGGCGTGAAAAGAAGGCGTGCACAGGGCGTGCACGGAGGTGTGTGATGTAGACGTCACAGAAGTGTCATAAGTGGGTGGACACATGGAGGGGGCTTCATGGGCAGCTGGAACCTTTAACCTACTGGTGCGCGCAAAACGAGTCATGACGTGTAACTGGGAAGAGCTGGGGGGCGCTGACTTCTAGCACTAGTAGAGGAGACTGAAGTCTGGGATGTCAGAACGACCTGTACCTATAGCATATCTGATATCTTGTGTTTAGAGTACATGTTGCTTGATTCTAAAAGTCATTAGGGCAAAGGCTGCTTGTCACTAAAGCTAGTGTATGCATATATTTCATCATGTATTGCGTGAACTATGGATCTTCTATGGATACTAATTCAGGAAATCACTTGCATGGAGACGGAAAGACTAGACTGTAGATGGATATGTTTATACTGTTCGTTAGCTAGGAATGTGAAGCCGGGGAGCTGAACAGATAACTGTAGGCATAACATATTCTTGGCAGGCAGGCCAGGCCGGGTACCGCGCTGCTTGGCAGGAAGTAAGGGAAGGGTCAGGGATGCGGGCGGGGCTGCATCTCTCGGAGTGATTCAGGAGGCTTGAGGCCTGGATCTCGTGTCTGGGCCCTGTGGAGCCCTAGAAACGGGTGCATCTCGATGATTTAACGTGCACCATGTAAATACGTTGGCAACATAGGCCTAAAAGCCTAATTCAAGTTGCTTTCAGAAGGACTGGATAACTGACATACTAACGTTGGACGCAACTGTAAATGCGTCTTTATATTCGGTCATGGAGGGAAAATGCATAGAAATCATGCATCTATATTACATGTTGGGGAACACGTAGGGACACATAACAGGGCAAAATTCAATTTTCCTCACTCCCCTGTCCTGTGGTAGCGACATCCAACAGAGGGCTCTTCTTATCTTACCATAACTCCACATAAATTTAGAGATGGTAGAGTTAATGGTCTTAATGAAGTTAGCTCCAGCTAACAACGGAATTGCTCTAAAAAGATAGAGAATCCGCGGAAAGATATTCATTTTTATATAGTTTGCCCTTCCAATTATAGATAGATGTAGGTTGTCTATTCTTTTAAGATCTTTTTTAATTTTATCGATGAGGGGGGTGTAATTTAGATAATTCATTTTATCCACCTCAGTAGTAAGACATATTCCTAGGTATGTAGCCTCTTTAACTTTAAAAGGACTCTCATATTGAATATTTTTAGTAGCTAATACCATAGTTTTATCATTATTTAGAGAGTATCCTGAATAGGTGCCAAAGGCCTGGGTAACTGATTCAATCTCACGGTTGCACTGGCAGGATTGATGGTTATGACGGCCACATCATCTGCATATGCCATGACTTTGGTGGAATATGTGCCGACTTTAACTGGTTGGATTGAGGGTGACAAAAAGAGTTTTTGAATGAGGGGATCAATGTATAAGGCAAATAAAATCGGGGAACATGGACATCCCTGCCTTGTACCTCTTTGCACCTCAATAAATTCTGACTCAGCGCTGCATATAGAAATTTTTGCCCTAGGGTTGGAATATATGGCTTTAATGGCTTTAATAAAGTTGTTCCCAAAGTTCTTTCGTTCCAAGATGTTCCATAGAAACTGCCATGATACTCGATCGAAAGCCTTTTCGGCGTCGAGGAGAATCATCGCCATCTCACCCCCCGTGGTGCCCATGATATCAAAAAGGGTAATGGCTCTCCGGGTATGATCTGTAGTGCCCTTTCCGGGAATAAAGCCATGTTGCCACGGTGATACAAGTTGTTTGATGACCCTACTCAGCCGATTAGCTAGTATTTTGGCATACAGCTTTGAGTCAGAATTTATCAAGGATATTGGCCTATATGATGAGGGAAGATGAGATGGTTTTCCTTTTTTGTGAAAAATTACTATATTCGTTTGTTTCCAGGAGTCAGGTGGAACTGAGTGATACTGTACTCCGAGAAACAAATCTAATAAAAAGGTTAATATTTGACTACCTAAGATTTTATATAATTCTAGGGGAATTTTGTCAGGACCTGCCGCTTTACCATTGGCGAGTTCGAATAGGGCAATCTCCACCTCCGTAAGCGTAATTTCTCTGTCTAGGTTTGCTTTTACATTATCATCAATCATAGTACTTGAAGCTTGATCTGGGAGCCAACTGTTCAAAAATGTTGTGGTATCAGCATCAGAATATAACACCTCACTATGATAGAGTTTCTGATAATATATTTGGAATACCTTTACAATATCCTGCCTGGATGTATATTCCTTGCCCTCGAATTCGATCATTTTTATGCTACTATATGATTGTTTTTGGCGTGTTCGTAAACCTAGCTGCTTCCCAACATTTTCCCCTGATTCGTATACCTTGGTTTTATTTGCCTGATAGGTTTCAGCGGCTTTCTGGATTAAGGAATTATTAATTTCATTCTTTAGAATCACTATTTTCTTAATGGTTTCTGAAGTTGAGTCGCCCTGACCTATCTGAGTGGCATGATGGGTCTCGAGGTCAGAAAGTTCTTGCATGAGTTGTGCATTGATATTTTCTTCATTCTTCCTTTTATTAGCTACGAATGAGATAGTTTCTCCCCTTAACGAGGCTTTAAAACAGTCCCAGACCATTATTCTTGACGCACTGAACCGGTTACAGTCAAAATAACTTTGAGCCCAGCTTTTAATATGAGTTATATATCCCTGATTGACCAAGAGTCTCCTATCAAAGGTCCATTTGGTTTTTGGTTTTACTGATTTGGCCATGTCAAAGATGAAAGTGAGTGCATTATGGTCCGAGATCGTTTTGGGGGACTCCGTTATATCAATGATAGCCAAACCCTCTAAAGATGACATAAGATAGTCAATTCTGACATATTTATTGTGGGGATGAGAGAAATATGTGTGACCATCAGTGTTTTTACCTGACAGATCCCATATATCAAATAGGTTATAGCTTTCCATCATCTGCCTTAGTGCATTGAAAACCTTTGGTTTGCGCCCTTTGTAGCTTGATGGCAGACAGTTATCAACGAGCACTCCTACATCGATATTAAAGTCCCCACAAAGAATTAATGGAACTGACCAAGAGGCCAATTCGATTTCTAGCTCTTGAAAAATAGTGGGATCATCAATGTTTGAACCATATATTGCACATATCGTAAGACCAAATTTTAGCTGAACTATGGCCCATCTACTGTTTTTATCAGCCATAATGCGAGTCAGAGGACCCATTATAGGTTTAGCTAGAATAGCTACTCCTCTGGTTTTAGACGATTGAGTTGTGGCTACCATGAGGTTATACCCAGGCAATTTAAGTAGATCTATGTCAACAGCTGCGATGTGTGTTTCTTGCAAGCAGAGTATATCAACAGGGCTCTGACGTGTTAACTGAAATAACTGGGCCCTTTTGCTTCTATCATTGAGACCTGCCACATTCCATGTACATAGACTCACTCTCCCCATTCAACTTGATACAGACCTATCCTGGTTTTTATATCTTGATCACATAGATAACAGCTAGCCTTATGTTTTATACTAATTCTTTGCTTTCTACGATATAAGTGCCAATCAAAATAAAGTCTTTGCATGTATTTTACCTTTCGAATGAATTTGCACATTTTTTTGCATTTTTTCCCGCCAACCCTCCCCCTCCCCCCTTTCCCACCCTCCCCCTACCCCTCCCCAACCTTCCCCCCCCACAATCCACCCAATGAGGCATTTAGACTCTAGCAAGAGTCTGTTGTGATGGAGAGACATCCCTACCCAGTGCCACACATAAAAAAACGTATATCTTCCCTTGTTTGTCTGGGCTAAAGAAAAGAGGTGTACAGAAAAAAGAATACACGAAAAAGAAACAATTATATACAATGATATCGGGACCTTATATAAGACCTTATACAGAGCATTAAGGACTCTATCAGAACAGGTCAGTACATATGAGGCGGCAGCTACTACTACATCTGAAAAGCTAAATAGTCTCGCAAATCAATTTGGATTTCTAGTTCATTGTATATCAATCGGTTGGATTAGATTTGATCCCATCAAGCTTCGATCAGGTTTGCACAATGAGGTCCAATATCATACCATCCTGATTAAATATAGCTTTAGTTCAGACTATCTAGGAAGTCTTTTGCTTTGATTTCCGAAGTGAAAAATTTGGTTTGGCCCTTATAAATGACTTTGAGTGTAGCAGGATTATTTAGGTAAACCTGAGTCTTTTTCTCCAGAAAAGGTTTAATCAGTTGACGAAGCCGCCACCTTCGCTCCACTGTAGTGTGGCAAAAGTCGGGCCATACAAAGTATGAAATTTCACCTCTAGAGCGGTGGGCATCCGGTCTTACTTTCTCAGCGATAGCTTGACGGAGAAGAAAGTTTCCGAAATAGACTAAGATTGCCCTTGGATATTTGCCCTGCGAAATTGAGGCCCTTACTGTAAATGGTGTTCTGTGGACGCGTTGCACCTCTAGCTCCCAGTTCCAGGTAGACAGTTCAGGGAGTGTATCCCTGAATAGCTGGATCACAAATGCGCGTATATTGTCACCCTCAATTTTTTCTGGAATACCTACAATTCTGAGGTTGTTACGTCGCATTCGATTCTCCATTTCTTCCAGTTCCACCTGACATCCTTAAGTTCTGCATCATGCGCGTCTACTTGCTCTTTAACAACAGTTGCTTCAGCTTCATTGACAACTATGCGATCCTCCATATCGACCAATCTTGCGTTAGAGGCTGCTACTGATTTGGAGAGTTTGCGCACTACACCTTGTACTTTGTGTAATGCTTGTTGAGCCCTACGCCAATCCTTAGAGGTCTGCTCTCTATGGGAGGCTATCGCTTGAAGCACCGTGTCCATAACAGATGTTAACGTGGCATTTTGTTGCTCAAGAAAGGGGGTATCTTCGAGATGGGCTCTGGGGGAGGGAACCTGTGAACCGGAGGCTGTTACCGGAGAATAGTCCCAAAGCAAACTCTCAGCACCATGATGACTTTTTTTCTTTCTTAGCACAGTATGCCTCCTATCTTTGGGTTCCCATATGGCAGGATCTAGTTCGAGATCGCTTTCCTGTGAGCTCACGTTAGAACCCGTGTGAAGGTCAGAGTCAGAGTAGGAACAGGAGTCTGAGTCTGTGTCTAATTCTTGAGACAATATAGGGTCCACAGCCCCCTCAGAGATGGTGAAAAACTCGGATGGTTCCTTGTCTGTGTCTGATGCTATGTCCATCCCCCCTTTGAGATTGTATGGTGGGACCACTAGGGCCCGCTCGCTGCTTAAAAGTTGCGGAGGGTTGGTATTCTCATTAATTAGCCTAGGAGAAACAGTTTCGGGAGGCAGGATGTTCGTATGGGGCTGCACTGGAATTAGTACGGTATCAGGAGATTTGGCATTTTGGAGGGTGGGTGTAGCCTGTACTAAGTGTAATGTAGGTGCAGGCCTACCTTCCTTCTGGATCTGTTCCAGACCTCTCTGTGCCGATCCAAGCCCCACTGCCGATGCTTTTTGTGTTGTTGATGTTGGTGTTGCAGTCGCAGATAATGCTACTATACTAGGCGCCCCTGGCGTGTCCAAAAGTCCGTCATTCGCCTGAGCATGTGTAGTGCTCTGTTTCAATACGGCTGGGTCATCTTCTGCCACTTCTGTACAGGCATCTGCTGAGGCATCCGCTCCGTAGACCGGGTCTGATACCGCAGGAGGAGCAGGAAGAGCAGATAGCAAATCCGCGCCGGTGAGAGCTGCAGGAGGTGCGGGAGCTGCTGCAATCAGCGTCCCGCTTGTTGCGTGGTAGGCGGAGGGGAAGGGAGCAATCACCGGAGGAGCAGAACCGGATCCTGCCGGGTAGGTTCCATGCATACATTATATCCACTGCTTCACTGCTTCACTTGCGATGGAGTCTTCGTATTTCCCTTACTATTCTTTAGTATTCTTTAGTATTCATGCCGATATGTCCATTCTTTACCGAGATACCTCCTAGCCCATAGATTAAGGCACTGGTCAGAGGACGTCTCACAGCGGTCTAGGGAGCCGTCGCCATCTTGCCTCCAGCGTCAAATGCATTTCCGGGTCCCAGACTCTCCATCGCTTCAAGTTGCTTCCTTGAATTCCTCATCTACTCCTCCATGTCTGAGTCTAGCATCCTAACACTCTTACACAATGGACCCTTCTACTCTACATAGCGGTGCACCTGCAAGGAAATACATACAAATCGGCTCACATTCCACTAATGTTGCAATAATTTGCTAAGGGCATCCTTTACAACTATTCTACAGTTAAACGTTAAGCAAGACATTTTCGATCAGGCCTGCATAATTTCCATGGACTAGGCCTCTGCTTGTTTATAGGCCCAACATCTTACATGAGCAATCCCTTGGTTCTCTAGGCCTCCAACCTTAACAGCAAATGCATTTTCTACTTTAAGCTAGTTATCGAGTATAAAAGACACAATTATGTATTTCAATAAAGCAGATCTGGATACACAATAGTGCTCGTTTAAACACGTTTCTCATTAGTGAAAGATTTCATTTCAACGACATCTCTAGGTTAAACAGCAATTGTAGATTTGCAACTCTTAACATTGGCTCTTCCTGTTTTCTAGTACCAATTACACTAGTTCCCTATCCCACATTGCATCTAAACATGATTAGAAATCCTCTATATATACAGGTGCTGACTACTTGTACATATGATGCACCCCTACAATTTTCACTGTAAACAGCGCTCTCTCACTGGTGTTACTGCGCATTATTTGTTCTCCGAAACTTAGGGTGGGTGTGTATTCTGTATTACCTCCTCGTCCATCTTCCTCTAACATTCCTTACGTATGAGTTTCTTTTAACCATGCAGATAAAGATGACCATACTTGAATTTACTTTAACAATCCCATATGGCTTCATCAAATGGAGTGTGTGTGCATATATATTATGTGTGTATCTCCTTTGGTTGGAGTTTCTGTGCATTATGTACTCTTCTTTGCTTGTCATTGCTGTTCACTATGAATGCTCCTTTCCTTGATGTTGCTGTACGTCTTCTGCAGTGCTTGTCACAGATTAGACACACAGTGATGGAAGCTTTGATGTCACAGAGCACCGCATGCAGTGATAAAAGTGTAATGTGACAGAGCTGAGGTTGGAACCTGCTCGCCGTGTGGCTCAGGGGTGCAGTGCCCGAAGTCTCGTTCTGTACTGTATTGTTCTTGGACAGCTTGTTTTCCTGGGTAGTTACTGGGCTGACACGCATGGTCCCAGATGCCTCTCGCATGGTATTTTGTTTCCTATATATGACCCTCTCTAATATACTTCGGGCAGATTTACAATAACTGGTGCATCCCTGCATATCAGCAGGGATGCGCCAGTTCTTGTGCGTCACGGCTCCCCCACCATGGATACCCCGCATTTACAATGCGGCGCACCATGGGGCAAAAACGGACAGATGCGTGACACATCTGTGCTGTAAAGGCAGCACATTGCTGGAGTGGTGTCGCAAGCGCAACGCAGATCCAGCAAGGCTCCGGGGTGCCCTATCTTTACTATGCTGCGTCAATCCTTACCCCTGCTTCAAGCAGGCGCAGGGTTTTGATGCAGCACGCGCTCAAAAGTGACTGAGTGAAATCTTGTAGATTTCACTCAGCCAATTTTATGAGGCGTTCCTGGGCCGGAACCCCCCCCCCCATGCGCAGGAATGCCCACCTCTGGTGCAGGGCTTTACATCGTGATGCATCTCCCAGATGCATCATGTTGTAAATACCCCACAGCATGGCGCTGGTTTTGCGCCGCCGCTGCGTCACAAAAGTGATGCAATGGCGGTGTAAAAGCGGCGCAAGAGGCTTGTAAAACTGCCCCTCTGACCCATTGTGTTTTCCTCGGGTACCCTGCCCCAGCCCTCCCATTCGGCCTCACAGAGGGGCAGATTTACAAGCCCCTTGCGCCTTATTGTAAATCTGCCCCATAGTTCACATTAAAGTGTTTGCTGTGGAACTGGCAGCATCTGTGCACTCTTCATTACTGGCCTGTACTGTAGAGAATAAATACCCCTCAGAGCTGCATGGCTGATTTGTTTGGGTGTCAGCGAAGGGCAGGGCTCTGCCTCTTTAAGATTGCTCACGATAAAAGCTGTTTTATGGGTCACGCGGCTCTGGCGTCACGTGTCCGTGGTGATTACCGTGAGCTGGGTGTCATTTGCGCTGAAGATGACCTGTTTGTGCATTAGTGCACATGGAACGTGCTCTCATACATTTCTCAAGGGTACGTTGCAGTTTATGCAATCTGGGGTCAAGGGTTTTTAACATGTTTTCCTGTGCCAACAACATTGTGTGATCCTTGGCAAATCGTGTTTATGTTGCTCTGTCTTGATTCGACAAAATTCCAGTGGGGAGCAGGTATTAGATAGTCAGTATCCGGTGCTAAAAACGCAAGGAGTGCATAGCATAGTTCATTTTTAGATGGATAATTGACTTTGTTGATGCATTTTTATTTTATAGTATTTCTTTTAAATTTGAAATAATGTGTTATATAATAAATATATATATATATATTTTCATCGTTTAATTGATGGGAAAAACACAAAACAATATGTGAAGCATTCATGTTAAAAAGTAGTTAAAATGAGAAGTACATATCTGTGCTATTTTGTTCCTTGCATGTTCGACAAAGACTTGTTTGCTGCTTTAAAAAAACGTGTTAAATGCTGGTTGCACATTTACGAAGTGTTTTCTCTGAAAGGGTTATTTGAGCCACATCTCGGAGAAGGCTGATTTTAAGACAGTAGTGTCAGAAGTACGTGACTATTAGGTATATATATCCACTGAAAATATTTATTATGTAATGCTTATTAATCAAATTGTGGACAGAGCTATTTAAGTTTGGCTTCATGTTTTTCATGGGTGATGAAGGGTTATATGTCTGTGTAAACGGCACTAAATGTATGCTTTTTTTAGTTGATTTTTAAATTTAGTGGATTGTTTGGGAGGTCCCAATTGTAATTCTGGAACCATCAACACTGAATTGTTCGTTAGGTTGCTTCCTGTGTTAGGAGTAATTTGTAATGACTTTGCCGCTAGCCCTGCCTAAGGGCTCCATGTGATAAGTGTCTGCAAAAATTGAGGGGCATATTATCAACAAAAGGCGATACATTATCGCCGCTTTTATCGGCAGAAAACTGCCGATAAAACGGTGATAATGAGCGTGATAATATGCCCTTGTGAATTCCCATAGAATCACAGGTTAACAGCAGAACCGGCGCTTCTATAGGAATTCACAAGGGCATATTATCACGCCCATTATCGCCGCTTTAGCTGCAGTTTCCTGCCGATAAAAGCGGCGATAATGTATCGCTCTTTCTTGATAATATGGCCCTGTGTTTTGACATATGGATTAAGGGATGTTCGCACACCTTTTAAATACTCATAAATACATAAAAGAAATGCATTTGACTAGTATTATTTACACAGATTCTTTTTGGGATGATAAGCAAATAGTTGATTTTCTTTCAATTCGTAATACAGTTTTTCTTGTAAATGTGAGATTTGTGGTGAAATAGTTTTCACGAGTGCAGTTGCATTTTCTGCATGAAAGAAATCAAACACATCTCTGGTTTCTGGAACAAGAGGTCTTATGTTGTATACGCTGTTGTTGTAAGTCGCCTTAAGAAGTAAGGCCTCCTTTCTCGGCAAGAGAGGATGTCTCGTAAAGGCCTGAGGTGCTGACTTCAGAGCCTGTGGGAACAAGCCTCAGCCTTAGTGTCAGCCTCAACATCCTGTGATTCTAGGCAAAATCATGTAATCTACTTGGGCCTTATTTATGAAAAGCGACGCATCGCTGCGTGAAAACAGCGATGCGTCACTTTTCACTGCGCACTCCTTGCGACACCAATGATGCGTCATATTTAATGTATGACGCATCATGTCGCAAGGAGTTACAGATACACAAAAGTGACGCAACTCCAGCAATGCGTCCTTTCACATGGGGAAAGCCCCATGTGAAAGGGCTTGCGTCAGTCTTACGCCCGCTGTGAGGCAGGCGCAAGATTTTGACGCAACAGCGTCCTAAAAGTGACGCAGTGAAATCTCATAGATTTCACTGCATCACTATTACGAGGCTTTTTGCGGGGGAACTCCCCCTCTGCATACATTATACCTGACGCAGGTGGCGCAGGGGTTTAAAAAGTGAAGCATCTACCTAGATGCGTCACTTTTTAAATATGGCGCAACAAGGCGCATGTTTTACGCCACCGATGCGTCACAAAAAGTGACGCATCAGCAGCGCAAAACTGACGCAAGGCCTCATAAATGAGGCCCCTTGTGCCTACAATTCAGCGCCTTAAAGCCACGCTTTACAAATCCTGGATTTATTTTCTATTTCCGAATTGCTGTACTTACAGCTGTGCTCTGTCCTTCGCTTTCTACATGCTGGTTACATGCCTAGCCTCGCAGGCAGCATCCAGGGCAGTCGTCATTAACTTGTCACCCACCATTACCACCAGGCCAATCTTATGATTCCTCTCGGCAAATGCTGTTGCTTCCAGGTTGTGCTGTGCTTGCCATTCTTCTGATCTAGACAGATCTAGGGTGACCAACTGGCATAGATGCAAATTCAGGACGGTGAGTGTGAAAATTCAGGACAAAGGGTCAAATTTCAGGACAAAAATTCAGGACAGGAGGAAAAAATTCAGGACAAAACTTAGGGGCATATTATCAAGGGGGTTTATCTCCGCTTTTTTGGCTTTTATAAGCCAAGAAAGCGGAGATAAAATTATCTCCCTATTACCTAGCTGTCGCTAACACCAGTTAGCGACAACTAGTACGAGATAGCGACCATCTTGGGCCCCACTTTGCATGTCAGTGATATTTATCACTAATGACATGCAAAGTAGGCGTGCCAAGATGTTAGCGACTGGAAACAGTCGCTAACATCGCTATCTCCTATTACCAACTTTTGGAGATATTCGCGATAAGCGCGAATATCTCCAAAAGCTAACACCTGCCCTGAGCAGTTCTTAGCCATGTTATCCAATGGGAGGTGGATAACATGGCTAAGAGCATTAGCTCGGTAATGCATGAATATCGCTGACTTTTCAGCGATATTCATGCATTGCGGACGATTTTTATCGCATTTGCGATAAACCTTGGTAAATCCAAGGTTTATCTGCGATAAAAATCGCCGCAGCTCAGCGGTAAATTTTTGTTTTACAGACACGTCGGAGTAGGTCGCGCAATAGTATATAAGTGAGTAAATAGACAACCACTTAAGTACAAGTCAAAATAAGTTTATATCAGGTTGAGACAATCATGCACTACACAGTTTTTCAGTATGCATGCAGCTTTGAGCAACTTGTGCAGGTCTTCTTGTGGTATTTCATATGATAATAATCTATTTATATGGTACCTGCACTGGGTTGTCCAGTCTGATATTTTGTTTATAAATCATGGTCCTGAGCAGGTATTTTTGGTGAGAGAAATATTCGGGAAGCTCCGTTGGATAGACATTGTGAGATGTAAAGCGCCACACATAGGGGCTGATTCACAGAACTAACTTAAGACAGAATCCTAACTTAAGTCTGTTTTAAGTCTGTCTTAAGTCGGTCTTAAGTCTGACTTAAGACAAAATCCTAACTTCTGTGAATACCAAAAGTAGTAAGTTTAGGATTTTGTCTTAAGTTAGTTCTGTGAATTGGGCCCATAGGATGCAGCTAATTGGGACCTGCAGTCCTGGACTAGAGTGCAGTCCTCCGAGTGACCAGCTTAATGTGTCAGATCGCTTCAAGCATTCCATTTCTGTTCAGCTGGTGATGACTAGTATAGGAGCTGGTATAGTACTGAGTGATGGATAAGACCCATAGCGGAGAGGTCTTGTATGAGGGTAAGAGCGTTAAGCAGGAAAATGGAGGGGCATATTATCAAGGACCGGTGTTAAAATTATCGCCGTTTTATTGGCAGGAAACTGCCAATAAAACGGCGATAATGGGCTTGATAATACGCCTTTGTTAATTCCCATAGAAGCCCATGTTAACACCAAAACATGGGCTTCTATGGGAATAAACAAAGGCGAATTATCAAGCCCATTATCGCCATTTTATCGGCAATTTCCTGCCGATAAAACAGCGATAATTTTAACACCCGTTCTTGATAATATGCCTCGGAGTTATTAACCAGCCTGCATGAGCTATATTTGGTTGCACACTGCTGAGTGTTAGGGTATTATTGCGGGTCAGAGCGGTAAGTAAGGACTTGACATTACTATATCATGCCCTGGCTAGCCATATGTCAGCCCTCCTTATTTTAGCTGTATATTGGAAATAGTATACTGATTGGGCTGTTTCATTTCTGTGAGCTGTAAACTGCAGATTTGCATTAATGCACAGAAGTGTGCTACAGACTAGAAAACGTATACGCTGTTGAGGCATTATTGTAGGGCAGAAGGAGGCACTGTCTTTTACATAATGACATTTTTTAATTTATATTGAAATGGAAGAAAAATGACATCATGCAGTTTTACTGAGAAATCTATATAGTGCACAAATACTAATGTGTAGAAATGTGGTTTCAGCAAATATGTATCATTAGAACATCACCAAGTAAAGTGTCTTGATTGTTTTGATCCTACTAAAGCTTTGTTTCCAGAACACTTCTGACAAATGGCCTATTTGTGGTTTCCCAACTGCTGATATGTTTTGAAACATTTTCACAGTTTATGTACAGATATTTAAAAGTTGTGTGTTACAAACAAACTGATAGCTTTGTATTCACACCCCCAAGAAAATTTGGATAAACATGGTGCATTCTACAACACATTAGTCATTATATATTAATTGTATTAGCTTTTAAAGCACAGTAAATGATGACCTTACTGTGCACCAGGATACGGCAGTCTTTAATGGGCTCTTCAATGTTTCCCTCACTATCACCCTCCAACAGTGCCTCTCATCTCTCCATAGTCCCTTACTCACATGTAATTAATTTGTTTTATAGCCCTTCTTGTATCAGTACATGATTTCGGAGCACTTTACATCACACACACATACAGAGACAATGAATCATGCATGTGTAAATCAGTGTATAGAGCATGTTACATAAGGCAAAGAGTGTTTGATCTGAAGAAGCACAAACTCAAGAATCAGAACATAACAATGTGGTTAGGGTTAACTTTAATGATACAAACGTATTCCTCCCCTAATAAACCTTTTTTAGCAACATCAGGATAATGAAAGGCTGGGAAGGAAACATTACCTGTACCATGCAGATTACATGCAGCTCTTTGATGGGAATTCATAGCTCACTGTGCTAGATTAGGTATGTAACTTATGAACTGCACAGTAGCATAAGAATATCAGTGACAAAAGCAGTAATCCACTGAGCTGTGCACATAAAATACGGTTCTTTGATATGCATGGTACTCGTAATTGGAACAGCAGGCATATTAACCCTTTGTGTCACCTTAGATGATTCAAAACTCCCATCTCACTCTAGGTAATCAAGAGGTTTGTTAAGCTCGACTACTCACCCATAAGGGTCTCAAGGTGCTAGGGGTCAGGGGGTGCAGGATCCATTCCATCAAGGAGGGGGTATGTCGAAGAGCCAGGTTTTGAGGGTCCTTGCGATGATGGAGAGTGATCTTGTCAGTCTGAGGTGAAGCGGAAGGGCATTCCAGGCCTTGGCGTTGAGGAAGGAGGAGTGGCCTCCCAATCTGGTCTTTCTGATGCGGGGGACCAGGGCGTAGGAGAGTTGGGCTGATCGTCGGGTCGTTTGGGGTGCGTCAGCAGGTACTTTAGTCACTAGAGACTGGTGAACCACACTTGAATTTAAGTGAGGCCGCTTTTATTGTTGCCTTGTGGTAAATAAATAATTAATTACTGGTACTATTTTTCTATGCATTAACTGAAAACAGATATCTCAATAAATAAGAGGCAGGATCCGTGATATCTGAGTCAGAATGGGCTTTAATCAGATGGCTCGAGCCAATGGACCATCGGGTTCCATCACCTGCAAAGGCTCAGGAAGGGACAGACACAAGGGGGAAGAAATGGCATGAAATGGCAGCTGCAGCAACAGGAACGGGACAGCTAGCATCTCATTAACATCATACAGTATATATAGTAAAACAGTATAATTGCATTGCATACAGTAGGCGTAACAAGTGACAAACGTAAGATAAGAACATATGGGCGTACAAAGAAGGCGTGCACAGGGCGTGCACGGAAACATGTGATGAAAACGTCACAGAAGTGTCATAAATGGGTGGATACATGGAGGGGGCTACCTGGGCAGCTGGAACCTTTAACCTACTGGTGCGCGCAAACGGGCCATGACGTGTAACTAGGGAGAGCTGGGGGCTCTGACTTCTGCAATAGAAGAGGAGACTAAAGTCTGGGATGTCAGGACGACATGTACCTATAGCATATCTGATATCTTGTGTTTGGAGTACATGTTGATTGAATCTAAAAGTTATCAGGGCAAAGGCTACTTGACACTAAGGCTGGTGCATGCATATATACTACATGTATTGCGTGTGCTATGAATCTTCTATGGATACTAATTCAGTAATTCTCTTGCATGGAGACAGGAAGACTAGACTATAGCTGAAGATGTTTATGCGGTTCGTTAGCTTAGGAATGTGAAGCCGGGGAGCTGAACTGATAACTAGAGGCATAACATATTCTTGGCAGACAGGCAGGCAGGCCAGGCCGGGCACCGCGCTGCTTGGCAGGAAGTAAGCGAAGGGTCAGGGATGCGGGAGGGGCTGTATCGCTCCTCGGAGTGATTTCAGGAGACTTGAGCTCGAATCTGGTGTCCGGGCCCCATGAGGCCTAGAAACGGGGACAACTCGATGAATTAACGTGCATATTAGAAAGACGTTGGCAACATAGGCCTAATACTCGTTGCTTTCACGAGGACTGGATAACTGGCATACTAACGTTGGACACAACTATAATTGCGTCTTTATTCGGTCAAGGGGGAACATATGCATATCGATCATGCACATATAACATATAATGGGGAACACGTAGGGACACATAACAGGGCAAAATTCAATTTTCCTCATTCCCTCCTTGTTCCCTACGTTTCCTTCAGGAAACATCAATATTCATGATACCATCTATCTGTTCATAGAGCATCATTTGCTCGTCTCTTATCTTCTTGGAACGGGACTTAGGACTTGGAATACAAGAGGTAGCGCACAAGCCGCAAATCGCAGGGCCACATTGTAAACATAGACAACAACTGCATATGATCATTACTACTATTCCTAGGAATGACAATACTTTCCATCCCCAGGCAGATATTATACTCCAGAGCCAACCGGACCATGTCCAGGTGCCTGGATTCTGGTGCAACTGATGGGCTATTTTATGAAGTCTGGTTATAGCTGAATAAACAGACGGTGCGTTATTAGGAATGAAAATGCAACAACTAGATCCGATGACTCTACAAGCTCCGCCCCTATCGGCCAGTATGACGTCAAGAACAAGGCGGTTTTGAAGGACAACAAATCTCATAGCAGATTGTTCTTCGGTTAAGTTACCTAGAGCGGAAGTAGTCTCATTCACTACTGCTTCAAGGGTTCTGGTTAGCCTACGTATTAGCTTACTATTCTGGACAGGACCTATGAAGAAAAAGAAACCTTTATTGAAGTCTGTATACTGTTCTAATGCAGTTTCAGTTTGATCGACAATTGGGGACTCGATCTCCCTTCTATGTCTGACGTGTACTAGATGTGTGTTTCTGTGATAATCGGATGGGGCTAGGAAAACTGGTGGCAGTAGGAAGGCAATGTAACATGTTCCATCCCAATCTAGGGGCAGACGTACATATGCGATCTGACCACATACAAAATACGAATGACGTGAGGCTTTGAAAGTAGACTTCCCACTGTCACTATACTCGACCACAGTAGTACAATCACTATGTCCTAGATGTACTGAACCATTCTTTCGGACACATAATTCGCCTTTCACTGGTAGGACTGTAATAGCAGGCAAATCTGGAGTAGTCTCGGACTGAACATTCAAAACCATGAAATTCGAGGAATAATTACCTAGATCATATACTTCATTTTCTAGATCTAACCCTGTTCTATGGGAAAGACCTTCCTTGTCTGGGAAACATGTTCTATTCAGAAGGGACTTATCGTCTGAGGATGATGTTATCGTAAACCATGCTCCACACGAACCATTGTGTGAAAACGGATAGGGAAAGAGTGGCAGAACTCCCTTCGGTGTCTGGAAAGGGGGGAGTCGACCACACACCCAACAATTAGTGGCATTGCTAGTCTGGTGTGAATAGTGTAACAGTCGGATAAAAGTATTGTTGCGCATGGCAAGTCTGTAGGATAACTCGTGAGGAGGTAGTTCACTAAAAGTGTGCTCTACTGTATCATTAGAGGAAAGATGTACATGTGAAACAATAGGAGGAAAATATACATGTAAAACATAACTTATGCATGTAACCATAAGACTCAGAAATAACATAAACAATAAAGTGGCGATACATCTGCTGCGCAGATCTTTACAGTAACGTATTTTCTTGGAGTTTCGTCTAACTCTCTCACTATGGGGGTCTATCTCATACATGTCAGGAACCTGTCTAACCGCTTCACCCGAGAGGGACTTAAACAATTAAACTGTCTGACTTGCTAGACCTGAGCTTAAGTTTATACTCCTGCTGCGGAGTTTTCTCTAACAGGGGGAGTTTAGAGTCAGTATCTGGGCAGTCCTTGAAAAAAGTCTTTGGACGGAGTCCATGAAAACGCTTGATGTGGCTGGAGTGGAGCCATCCCTTGCGGCCCTCCACTTTTACGGCGGTCCTTGTGGTCATCAGAACTAGTTTCGGCTCTTTCCAGCGGGGCTCCAGCGGACTTGAACGATCAAAGTTCCTTACGAGTACGAGGTCGCCTGGTATGACCTCGTGCGGTTTCACTTGAGTGTTGTCTGGAAAGGCAGCCGCAACCTGTGAACGACAAGAGAGTAGTGCAGACATCAAGGAAGCTAGGTAATCTGTCAGCATATTACTGTCTACATCGGTAATTTTACGTGGCATTGGTGTACCCCACATGTTCGGGGGACGACCGAAAACAACCTCGAAAGGTGACAGACCTGAATGGGAGTGAGCGACCATTCTCATGTAAAAAAGGGCGACTGGCAGAGCTACCATCCAATCTACGCCTTTTTCTGCGCAAACCTTTGCAATGCGGATTTTCAGAGTCTGATTATGTCTCTCGACGAGGCCAGCTGCCTCGGGATGTCGTACACAATGGAACTTCCACTGGTACCCTAACAGAAGAGATACTTGTTTCATGAGTTCGGATGAGAATGGCTGGCCGTTGTCTGAATACACGACCCTGGGTAAACCATAGCGAGGGAAATACTCACGAACCAACTGCCTGGCAGTGGTCGCGGCAGTGTAATCTGGGACTGGATATGCTTCTGTCCATCTGGACAAAGCGCATACTACTATGAGGACATACTTGAAACCTCGACATCGATCCATCTGAATATAATCCATCTGGAGGACTTCAAAAGGGTGGTGAGGAGGATGGAACCCACCTTGTTCCACCGGAACACCTTTACCTGGATTGAATTGACAACATATCATGCAGGTACGTACTTTCTGTTTGGCTGCTGCTCGTAAATGCTTGTTAAACCAAATATTCTGGATGCTGTCTAACATGGCTTTCTCTCCTAAATGTGCTGGAATATGTGCGGTGTTAATAATGACTTGAACCATAGAGTCGGGGAGAAACCATGTGGCTTTTCCCTTCGTCAACCATCCTTGATCTGTCTGGACCCCTCCTTGTTCAGACCATTTCTTGATTTCGTCTGGGGTAGCATGTGTCTGTATGTCTAGTACATCTCGTGTAGGGTCCTTCACTGTCATACAAGTAGTCTGATCTGGAACATCTGTCTTTGTCGGGTTAACTGGAGTGTCTGGAGTCTGAACTGTAAGCTTGGCTGTTCGATCTGCTAGATCGTTACCTTGAAAAATGGTGTCAGTAGCTTTCGTATGTGCTTTGCACTTCATAATGGCAACGGCTTTCGGTAAATGTATTGCTTCTAACAGAGCTTGAATGAGGGGGCCATGCTGAATCTTGGCTCCATGAGAGGTCATGAAACCTCTTTCTTGCCAGAGTACTCCAAAGTCGTGTACGACTCCGAATGCATAACGTGAATCTGTATATATGTTTACTTTCAGGTTCTTAGCTCGTATGCAGGCTTGGGTCAGAGCGATGAGCTCTGCTGCTTGAGCAGACAGGGTGTCAATACGATGTGTTTCTATAACTTCGGTTTCAGTGGTCACTGCATACGCGGCTACTAGTTCTCCTGTACTTGTTCTCATACATGAACCATCCACATAAAGTGTCAGGTCTGGATCAGGTAATGCAATGTCTGTCAAGTCTTGTCTTGGCTTGGTCATGGTGTTAATAACTCCCATGCAGTCATGTGTGGCAGGATTCGATGTAATCGAGGGTAACAGTGTAGCAGGATTTAAAATATTGCAGCGTCTGATTTCTATGTGTGGCTGAAACAGTGTCAGTTCATATCCTGTTAAACGTGCAATTGTCAAGTGCTGAGTCTGTGTTCGGTTTAAAAGAACTTCCACGGAGTGTGGAACTTGTACTGTCAGGGAGTGTCCTAACACTATGGAATCACTTTGTCTGATAGCTAGAGCTGTGGCTGCAACTGACTTGAGGCACGCAGGCAGAGCCTGGGCTACTGGATCTAATGTGCTAGAGAAATAAGCACAAGGCTTGTGTTGTCCTGCTTGATCTTGCGTGAGAACAGACAATGCTGTACCGTCACGTTCAGTAACAAAAAGTGTAAAAGGCTTACTGTAGTTTGGTGTCGCTAATACAGGTGCATTACATAAAGCTTTCTTTAACTCATTGAAAACAAGTGTATGTTCCTGGGTCCAAGGGAGGACAGTCGATGTGGCTGCCTCCTGTGTCGTTAACTGTATCAGTGGTTTAGCTAGATATGCATACTGAGGAATCCATTGTCTGCAGTAAGAAGTGAGGCCGATAAAAGCTCGTACCTCCTTCTGTGTCTTGGGCTGTGGAAGATGTGCTATTAACTGGATACGGTCAGGTGTCAACTGTCTACCCCTCTTGGACAGTAAGTGTCCAAGGTATACCACTTGCTGGACACAGAATTGCAGTTTCGAAGGGGACACCTTGTGCCCCATCTCGGCCAGAAAATACAAGACTGTCAGTGACGCACGTTCGCAGTCACGTTCTGTACGGGCTGTGATTAATAGATCATCGACATACTGGAGCAGGGCAGTGTCAGTTGGCATGTGAATACTGTCTAGTTGTCTCTTAAGTGCTTGACTATAAATGCTAGGACTTTCTGTGAAACCTTGAGGAGCTTGTGTGAATTTATAGCTTCTTCCATTTAAACAGAATCCGAAAAGAAACTGGCTGTCTGGATGAATGGGGACACTAAAGAATGCGTTCTTGAGATCAATAACTGTAAAGAACGTAGCTTCAGAATCACTGGCTGTCAATAGGGAAGAGATATCTGGAACCACAGGGTACTGGGGTATGATACATTTATTAAGTTCTCGAAGGTCAATCACTAATCGATAAACTGGAGGTGCATTTGGATCAGTACGTTTAAGAATCGGAATGATAGGAGAATTACATACATTGGAGTCAGTTTCTACAACCACTCCTTGAGCAATGAGCTCGTCAATGATTTTCGATAAGGCTGCTACAGCCTCAGGTGGCAATTTGTACTGTCGGATTCGTGGTAATACAACACCTTGTTTCAGAGTGACACGATATGGTGTAATGTGCATACAACCTACATCAGTTGGACCTTGCGCCCATAAATGCTGTGGTACATTCAGTAATCTTGGATCAAAATCACGTAAGACATAATGACCTTTAAAATCACGTAAAAACAATCTCACTCCTTCTGGGGAACAGCATATTACCGCTCCTAATTCTTTCAATGTTTTAATACAAAGTAAATTTTCAGGACATGATTTCGTAAGTAACAAGTCTGTAGTTCGGGACAATGGACCAACTTCTAGGGAAACTGGTTTCGATATTTCATTAACAATAGGCTTTCCTGAAAATCCCAGGGAAACGTTTCTTGAGCCTGAGAGTGGAGCCCCTGGAACCTCGTCATGACTGATGGTAGTCCTACTTGCCCCTGTATCAATCAGAAACTTTCTGTCTTTCCCTAATACCTGACTGTGTACATAGGGAACTTCTTGATCTACAGGAATCTCGATGAGAGGCAAGCCAACCTCCCTCTCTAGGCTGTTTCATGAATACTGCTGATATTCTGGATAATCTAACTGCGCGTATTGGTACATCTGTTGTGTAACGTGTTGTGTGGCAGCTATAGGCTGCGGTACTGTAACTGTCTGTTGTGCGTTCTGCGGTGGCTGGGCATTCTGCGGAACATGTTCTTGTCTAGGAGGACGTGGTCTCTCTTTCGTCTTACCTGTAGCTATGTTGTGTTTCAGAACTGCACATTCGTTTATATAATGACCTGGCTGTTTACAGTAATTGCAGGTCCCTTTAACAGGAGCTGCAGAATGACTAGTCTGGTTCGGACCCCTCTTCTGACTATCTTGTGGAACGGACTGTGCAACTAGTACTTTCATTTTCGTGTCTTTCATACGTCTCCTTTCGTGTTCTTGCTCTTCCCTAATTCGGTTCTGGTGATACTGTAACATCTGTAGCATTTGGGACGGGGTATTAGCTTGCCAAGTACTCTCGACTTTCAATACTCGATTTTTAACTTGCGGTAAAGAATTCTCAACTAGTTTGGTAACAAAAAGATGTGGATACGATTCACTACTTGTTTTCAGACCGCTATTAATAATGAAACATTTCTCAAATCTGGAATAAAAATCACTAGTGTCTTCGTCTTGTTTCTGTTTACAGGCTGAGATGGCATCCCAATCTTCCTTTTTCGTGGCTAGTAATCTTGGCAAGACTTGTATTAACAGTTCGGGCAACTCTTTGGCTCTATCCCCAAGACCAGTACCTGGGACTCGTGCATTATCTTCGTTCTCTAACGCGGTCCAGTCTATCTTTTTCTCTCCCACCTCCCATTCTTTCTCTTTAAGTTTTTCATATATGCCCGCAGGCAACAGGACTTTTAACATTTTGATGATATCAGGATACGTGTATTCTCCCATACGGAGCATGTCTTTTAATTCTCGGTGGAACCCTGCTGGATCTTTATCGTGACAGGGTATTAACTTTTTCATTTCAAGTAGTTCTATTTTCGTGATAGGGGTGTAAACAAATACTCGTTCGAGATTACCCCCCCCTCCCTTAACTGGATGCACTTCTCGCAACGGATTCTGTCTGTCTATGTAGAATGGGGGTGAAACAGGAACAAAATGCGGAGTCAGGAACGTTCTGTATTTGTGGCGCTGTTCTAAAATGACGCTAATTAAATCGGTACCTAGACCTTTCCATCTGTTTAGTAGTAACTCGTTCAATACATTATATAAGGGACCTGGTTCAGAATGCTGACTCTCGTACAGTGTGATGAGGTGCTGGATCATGTACATACCCACCAGTCGCTGCTCGGCTGGGGGCAGTTTCAGAAACATTTGAGCCACTACTTCGTCTGGAAACGTGGCAGAATCACTAGTCCATCGGACTGCTGATCGGGCTAGTTCTTGTTCATGCATGGTACTAAGCTCACTGTAACCTATTCGTAATTTCAGAACTTTATCGGTAGCCTGGAATACTTGTTCAAGAGAACACTGTTCTGGTACGGGAGGAGGAAAAGCTTTCTTGTAATCTAGGCGTGTATGTCTATCAGAAATTCTCGTTCTACCTACATACGCTATTCTAGTGGGATTCTCGCTGTCTACCTCTTCGTCTGAAGAGTCATTCTCTTTCTCGGCTACTCTCTTTTCTTCCTCCTTTTGGTGTATACTTATAATTTCTTTACGAATCTTTTTGTACATGGATTATATACAATTTTGTGTTCTGTGTTTTCCTTCTGTTATATTGTCACTCCATCTTGTCAGGACTTTCATATCTTCCTTGTTTTTATCAGGATAATCTTGTTCTCTTATTAAACAATTTATCAGAAATTGCAATATCATGCCTTGAATCTCGACTTCCTGTGTGCCATAGCTTCGTGAATACTTTCTGGATTCTCCCCTGTTTGGATAAAGTGATATATTCTGTCTAGATGTTGTTCCATATTTGATATGGTAACCAAGAAGCTTGCAACTCGACGTAAACGTATGGAATATATTAACATGCTATCTTCGCCTGGCACTGGATCATATCTACAATCAGGTCCGCACTCTGTAAGATACTTTCTGAGGGCGTCATACGTAGCCAGTTTTGGCGTACGCTGTAACGCTACATCTCTCAGCGTCCGTCGCCTTGTTTGAGGCGGGGTGATAGGAATACCTCCCCCTGCCCCTCCTGAACTGGAATCGTCAGTTAATACTGAATGTGCGGGTGCTGGTAACGTGACTGGTACAGTAGGGGTACGTAATGTGGGTTGATCCTGGGGTACTGGCACATGGACAGGACCAACGACTGGAGGCACAGTAATTACATTATTAACAGGGGGCTGGACTTGAACTTGGACTGCTGGGGTAGGATCTGTATTAGCATATTCGGGGACAGTGTCGTCTAAATAGGAAGAAAGAAGAATTTCAGCTGCAGTCGGTTTATGACGTAGCTTAGTCGGAACCAAGGGTGGCGGTAAATTACAAGATATTTCCGGGGTCGCCTTCGGCAAACCCTCGGCGAGAAGAGGATACATACCTTTAATAAGGGCATTTCTCTGTCTGTCTGACTGTTCTGCTCTAACTCGTTCACCTTCTTCGATTAATTCCCTTTCTTGGGCTTTTTCTGAGGATTCCCTACTTAATTCTGCTTTTCTGAATTCTTTCTCGGTTCTTTTATGGGATTCTTTACGCCATAACTCTATGGCATCCTTCTGGGACTGTTTGGCTTTCTTTTTCCATAATGCTTCTTCTACTCTCATGATGCACTCGGCATCCCATGTTCCTGAAACAGGCCATCTATATTTCTCTTCGAGATGTTTGGTATAGTCAACCCATAAATCTAGATACAGTATGGCATCTAAGCCATGCTTATGATACATGAAATGTCCAGGACTGTCCCTGGGAGGGACAGGAACTGATTCTTCAAGTAACCCTTTTCTGGTTTTTATCTGACGTAATTTCGAAAACAGAGGCATATTTGAACCGTACTTGTACTTGAACACAATACACAATGAACACAGTAATGACTAGCAAAACAATCATTCATACCACGACATCAAGAACACATTAATAACAATTCGAACAGAATACTACCTGATACATTGAAAACATAATACTTGAACTTCTCGAGAACGGACTTTACTAGAATTACTGGATGCACTGCTAAAACAGTACAGAACATACCGGTCTCCTAAAGAGACACGTCATACCGTATCCACCTAGGTGAACACGTCGGACCGGATCTGTGTACCCAAACCCGTCGGACCGGGCACAAATTAATGAACACCCGTCTAGATACCCCCAGCAACGGTACTCACCGGGAAGCAAAACTGAAGGCCTCGGACTGGACTGGACTGCTACGACGTCTGGTTACTGCTACGCACTACGCATGCGCCTCGGGCTTCGGGCTTCGGTTACAGGTGGGCCTCCGGATACCTCGGACCTTGCTCTCTCGGCTTGGGCTCTGGTCGGAACGACCCGCCTTTCTCACAGCCTCGTCTGGATGCCGGACCGCAGTCTCCGTCTCCTCCGTGGGCCTGAGGGAGACTTGAGCAGAAATATCTGCAGGTGCGCAGTAGAGGTCCGTCACGGCTGTAGAAGGGTCAGGGGGCCTGCGTTACATCGCCGGCGCGTGGGGAAGGGGCTCGTCCCTGTTCGGGCGCCATTTATGTGGTAAATAAATAATTAATTACCGGTACTATTTTTCTATGCATTAACTGAAAACAGATAGCTCAATAAATAAGAGGCAGGATCCGTGATATCTGAGTCAGAATGGGCTTTAATCAGATGGCTCGAGCCAATGGACCATCGGGTTCCATCACCTGCAAAGGCTCTGGAAGGGACAGACACAAGGGGGAAGAAATGGCATGAAATGGCAGCTGCAGCAACAGGAACGGGACAGCTAGCATCTCATTAACATCATACAGTATATATAGTAAAACAGTATAATTGCATTGCATACAGTAGGCGTAACAAGTGACAAACGTAAGATAAGAACATATGGGCGTACAAAGAAGGCGTGCACAGGGCGTGCACGGAAACATGTGATGAAAACGTCACAGAAGTGTCATAAATGGGTGGATACATGGAGGGGGCTACCTGGGCAGCTGGAACCTTTAACCTACTGGTGCGCGCAAACGGGCCATGACGTGTAACTAGGGAGAGCTGGCGGCTCTGACTTCCGCACTAGAAGAGGAGACTAAAGTCTGGGATGTCAGGACGACATGTACCTATAGCATATCTGATATCTTGTGTTTGGAGTACATGTTGATTGAATCTAAAAGTTATCAGGGCAAAGGCTACTTGACACTAAGGCTGGTGCATGCATATATACTACATGTATTGCGTGTGCTATGAATCTTCTATGGATACTAATTCAGTAATTCTCTTGCATGGAGACAGGAAGACTAGACTATAGCTGAAGATGTTTATGCGGTTCGTTATCTTAGGAATGTGAAGCCAGGGAGCTGAACTGATAACTAGAGGCATAACATATTCTTGGCAGACAGGCAGGCAGGCCAGGCCGGGCACCGCGCTGCTTGGCAGGAAGTAAGCGAAGGGTCAGGGATGCGGGAGGGGCTGTATCGCTCCTCGGAGTGATTTCAGGAGACTTGAGCTCGAATCTGGTGTCCGGGCCCCATGAGGCCTAGAAACGGGGACAACTCGATGAATTAACCTGCATATTAGAAAGACGTTGGCAACATAGGCCTAATACTCGTTGCTTTCACGAGGACTGGATAACTGGCATACTAACGTTGGACACAACTATAATTGCGTCTTTATTCGGTCAAGGGGGAACATATGGATATCGATCATGCACATATAACATATAATGGGGAACACGTAGGGACACATAACAGGGCAAAATTCAATTTTCCTCAGCCTGAAAACTGCTGGACATACAAGGAACTTTGCGGTGCTAGCCACCAGTAACAAAGACCGCCCCCACCTTTCCAGCCCCCCAGTGAAGCGCCTGGTGCCTGGCCCGGCCAGTCTGGCCTTGCTACCACCCTCCAATGGTGCCCCTCATCTTCATATGATACCCTCTTTCATGTGTAGGTAATTTCTTTTATATTGCTACTCATCCCAAGTATGTAGGGCAGGGTGTCGGAGTGCATTACATCACAAACATATTATATAGAGATACAATGACTCATATGAATGTGAAAGTCAATGTATAGGAAATTTTACTTAGGAAAATTGGGGCTACAAGCTGTAATCATTCTTTTATCCATCATTCAGTCCTTTACCGTTCATTCTGTCCTTCCATCTGTGTGTCCAAACATATTAAACTAGTTGCATATCTATCCATCATGTATCCTTCCATCCATCATTTCACTCATCCACTCCTCTATCTACCCTTTTACTCATCCATCCATTATCCATCCACCCTTTCACCCTATCCATCCGCACACTCATCCATCCACTCTTTCACTCATCCATCCATTCACTCATCCATCCAGCCATTTACCCAATCAGTCAGTCAGTCAAAATATCTTTATTCGATTTAGTTAAAAATCATACAAAGAGATAAAAACATTTCATACAAATAAAAACTATTACAGTATCATACAAATCAGTGCATACATGAGGTTCATAAAAAAGCAGATTAAGTTCATTTAGTGTTGTGCAAAGTTCAAATACAATGATAAAACGCAATTTTAGAGGGGCCCATTGTTCTGATGTGTTTTTTTAATTCTGGCTGCTGCCACCAAGAAATTGGCCATACAGAATGTAATGCGTATGTTGTTCAATGATTGCAGATAGAGCAGGGCTGGTCTCACTTGTGTGAAGCCAGCCTCCTTTAAAACAGGTAACAGATATGTTTTCCTAGGTTTCACTAGTTCCTTTTCCTCACGACACACCCTTGCCCTGCCCATGAATTGCTTCTTGATCAAGTCAATGTCCTGATTCTTGATGTCCCGGGGGGATGTAAAGAGATCTGGTCGTCCCAGGTCTAAGAACGACTTCATCAAGTAGGCCAACCATGGGACCCTTTTAAAGTGGTCCAAAGACATGACATCAAACATGATCTTTTTGTTAAGGGGCAGTTCTTCATTGAGCCAGGTCTTTAGCCAGAAGTTCAAGGGTGCCATGTTCAGCCCATCAGTGACGAAATCTAGGCCCACCTCCATATGTATGGAAAAGGTCGGTGTGGACTGTGGGGCAGACAGGAGAGAACGTAAGAATCTGTTTTCCGCCTTCTGAATTGGTTCCAGGTTTACATAACCCCAAAGGGGTGAACCATAAGAGGCCAGAGCATCTGATTTACTTTTATAAATCTTCAAAAGAGCTTCCATCGGCCTAGCACCCAACCTGCCTGCAAATCCCATGAGGGCTGCTGATGATCTAGTCACCGCCAACCTCTTCGCCCTAACCTGGGGTCCCCAAGATCCCCTCTGGTCAAAAAGAACTCCCAGGTAGGGGAACGTGGAGACTCTGGTGACGACCTCGCCCTTACATTCAAAGATTTTGGATTTCCCCTTGCTACTTTGGCGCCCCACGACCATGGTATGGGATTTATTTGTGGTTATTTTTAAATCCAGATGGTCCATAAATGTGCCAAAGGCATCCAGAAGACGTTGCAGACAGACACCAGTGCGAGCTATCAGCACCGCGTCGTCCGCGTTCAGGAGCGCGGGGATCTTAACTGCTCCTGCACGCGGAATGTCACCCTCAACATCCTCTAGATAGGCGCCCAAGCCATTTATGTAGATGGTAAAAAGCAGCGGGGCCAATATACAGCCCTGTCTGACCCCCGCATGGAGTTAAAACGGGACGTACACCTTCCCTCATTAGTGACCCGCACGGCCGCAAATAGCTCTTGGTGAAGAGAGGCCATGAACTTGACCAACGCCTCATCTATCCCCATCTTCAGGAGGGTGGTCCATAACTTAGACCTGTTCACCAAGTCGAAGGCCGAGGAGAGGTCCATAAACGCTAGGAATAGGGACCCCTCCTTGGCCACCGTATATTTCGAGATCAACAGGTGTAAGTTGGAGCATTGCTCAACCGTTCTTTTCTTCTCTCTGAATCCATACTGAATGTCGGCCAGCCCCCCGCAACACTCTACACTATCCCTCAATTTAACCAAAAGGACTCTGCCTAAGATCTTAACTGCAGAGTCCAGGAGGGATATGGGCCTATAACACCCGGGATCGTCCCGCTGGCCCTTCTTAAAAATGGGGACGATAGTAGAAGTAGCCCAGGTGGATGGTATGGAGTTGCCATTAGCGGCAGTGAAGACATTAGCCAAGACCCCCGCCCATAACTTGGGTGCGTATATATAAAAATCAGCCGGCACCCCGTCAGGTCCAGGAGCCTTGTTCTTGGTAGTGGCCAAAATAGCTTTCTCCACCTCAGATCTTTTAAAATAAATGGGAGCAGTGTCCGGGGCCACCAGGGGGCGTGCTTGACTAGCCATCTCGTTGTCTCCATACACCTTTCTAAAGTGGGCCAGCCATTTGTCATCCGGGATAACACAGTCCATGACATCATTAGTTGAATCAGAGAAAAATGGCTGTTTGATTATTTCCCAGAATTGCCTGCTATCCTTCAGGACGGCCGCGGAGAGGAGATTCTCCCAGGCTTCACGTTTGGTATTATCTTGTCTGATCTTGACTGCTAGCTTGTAATTCTTCCTCAAAATGACAATGTCAGCCCTTATCCTAGGTGTTCTCTTCAATGCTGCCATTAGGGATTTATGTGGTTTTGAGCAAGTAGCGTCAAACCAGCGCTGCTTATTACACACTCCCTTCCTGGGTTTTGCCACAAGATCCTGTGAGAGCTGCCCACACATAGTCTCAAAGGCCCCTATAATTTCACAGTCCCGGGCATTTGGGTTTTGGCACACCGCCACCTGGGCCTCGATTTTCGGGAAAACTTCCACATAAAAGTTCTCCGGAACCACCTTGGCCCATTTAAGTCTTCTACCCTGGTCGGATGTGCGTAAGGTATGCCCTAGTTTTACTGGCCCCGGGATTGGCCCCATAAAATCTCCCCAAGCTACATCGAGTATAACAGGATTGTGGTCGCTGTAATGAGAGGAAACTGTGCGATAGGTGATGACCCTGTTTAAGATACCTGGTGTTACAAAAATGTAGTCTATAATAGTTCCAGGGTCAGTACCCGTAAAGGTAGCTATTCTTGAGCCCCCCTCTGGTTCAAATAGGTTAAAGTTGGCCAGGAGATCTTCTAGCTCCTCACCTGATGTAGTATGCTCGAAGTGGGGGCCTTCGAGACCTTCTCCCCCTTCCTTGTTACTTGAGCCACACATTAGCTTGCAGGGGTGAATATTAAAATCTCCCAATAGTATGTACTCCGAATCCAGATATGTATTCTGACTGACTGACATTAAAACAGCATCTAGTCTGGCAATATTATTATCGCTATTGTCCCTATTCCAGGAATTATAAAAATTGATGTATAATGTCCTCCTGGAAGGGCTGATTTCCCTTTCAAAAATAAGGATATTGGGGGAGACATTATTGATCTGTCTTAGAGATCCTTTAAGTTCTAGGGAAAATAAAATTAGGAGGCCTCCCTTAGCTCTACCAACACAGCTAGAGGTAGCAGCTTTAGCAAAGCTGGTAAACACGTCCATCCAAAAATTAGCGGTAGTGTCCCATGTTTCCTGGAGGGCAATAACCTTATGCCCAGAGACAAATCTAATCCACTCCTTATCGTTGCGTTTGGAGTTAATTCCTGCCACATTCCAACTAAGTAGCTTACAAACCCCTACTTCATCATTAATTAAATGCCCTACCTCCTCTGTCACACGTGTGGGGTTGACTGATAGTCAGTCTATATCCTCCAGACCCGACAGGGGGGCAAAACGATTTTCCGTGGCCAACCCCAAATCCTCCCGGGCATTCTGATGGTCACGGGGATGACAAATTGATGAGGTAGTTGGGCACCTTAGAGATTGTGAAGATGTGTGTACATTAGTCCTGCCCTCTCCTAGAAGTAAGCGCCCTCCCAACCTGCTGCTCCCAGGGTGTCTGGTTTGCATAGTGCGAATGGGGGGAGGGTAAAAGAAACCCAGCGGGACAGGTCTCAGTTGGTCCTTTAAAGATATATCAGAGCCATCCCAGAAGAGTCTATCCGCCAGGTTAGCCCTGCTGAAATTAATGACCACGCAATCTCCTTGGGTAGATTTCTGCTGTTTACCAATCCAGCACACCCTCCTAACGTGGATAATCTTGTCTGCAATGTTCTCCCCGCAACATTTGTCCGAACACCACTTGTTAGTCTTAGCCATAAGGTCCATGGTAGATTCCACCTCCCCATCCCTCAGTGGGGGAACCCCGATGAAGACAGCTACTAATGGGGACGCTTCAGGTGGTAAATTAAGTTTATATTTACTGTAGGATACCCTCCTAAGATCAGGTGTGCAAGGCTGGTGCTGCGGGCGTGGCTGCCCCTCCAAAATTAGAGGCGTGCATCCTTGACTGGAAATGATGTATCGGTAGCCCCTTCGCTGCTCTCAAGTTGCAGTGCCACACATGGTGCCTGTACCATACCCCCCCTTATCAGTCACCTTCCTGCCTCCCTCACCCTCGAAACACATTGCTCTATCATGTGGTACCGTGCGAGGTGGGGGGGGTGTTAACAAGTCTATCGATTAGTGCACATTTCTTTAGTAGTCCTTCTAGACAGGTGGTTAGTGTTTCCACAATGTCTTTCGTTATCCCAACGAGTAGAGGTTCAATCCTGGCAACAAAAAGTGCCTCTAATTTGTCCCCCATGAGATCGGTTGGCAAATTTGATGAGCACACACTGATGGCGTTGTTATCCATCGATCTCCTGGTTGGTTGAGTATTTGGCTGCTGAATCGACTTGGGCTGTCTAACTGGCGAGGTGGGGGTGAATGCCTTAGCTGTAAGGCATATGGGAGGGGGATTAACAATTGTCACCACGGGGTCTAGTGGTGGCGGGGGATTGACATTAGGCATGATATCACCCAGGTCCGTGGAGGTGGATGGAATAATTTACCCTTTCACCCATCCAGCCATCGTCTCACTTACTCATCCATCCACGCAGTCACTCATCCTTCCACCCAATCACCCTTTCAGTAATCCATCCATCCTCCCTTTCTCTCTTTAATGACCCTTTCACTTAGCCATCCATCCTTCCTTCCATCTACCCACCCATCCAGCTACTCATCCACTCATGAATCCATCCATTGACCCTATCACACATCCATCCTTTCACACATCCATCCATCCTTTCTCTCACTCCTTCACTTATCTATCCATCCTTTTGTCCATCTTACCTCCCTTTCACTCACTCATCCATCTTTACATCTACCCTTTCACTCATCTGTCTATCCATTCACCAATTCACTTATTATTTCATCAATCCATCCATCATTTCGCTCATCCATCCACCCATTCACTTGCCCATCATCCATCCTTTCACTCATCCATCTTTTTATCCATGCATCTACCCTGCCACCCATTTATCCATCTATTTACCTTTTCTCTCATCCATCCTTCTACTTACTCATCCATCCATCCACTCTGTCACTCATGCGTCCATCCATTCAACCTCTCAATTATCAATTCATCAATCCATCCATCCACCCATTCACTCGCCCATAATCCACCCTTTCACTCATCCAACCACCCTTTTACCCATCCATCTACCCTACCACCCATACATGTATCTATTTACCTTTTCTCTCATCCATCCTCCACTCACTCATCTGTCCATCCATCCTTTTTCTCATTATCCATCCATTCACCCTTTCACTAATTCATCCAGCCATCCCTTTCACATTAATTATGAGCTGAGCCTTTGTCTGCCGAATTTCAGACTGAAGAAACCCGTCAGTAACTCCACCCTCGCTGTACTTCCTAAAACCAGGGGTGGGGTTCAAGATGCCCCTGAACATAGGCAATCTGAAAACCTGGAAGTCATGAGTCATGCATAATGCACAGTGCCAGGACGTGAGGTGACTGTGACATGTTGTTGTTTCAGGTGCTATAAGTGGGATCAAAAAACTGGGGGGTCTCTCTAAAGGGGGTGTTTGATGTAATTAAGGGCGTAGCTTAAAACACCTAAACTAAAAATCTGTGCTTAGCACAGTGTGCCGCCCAACTGGCATTTTGCTGCTTCTGTCATTCCATCCAGATATATAACGGATCACTGACATAACCTCGACAGACCGAATATCGACTGGACAAAATATCGATGACTAATTATCGACAACAAAATTATCGATTGACTATACTTAAACAACAAACCTCAAAAATATCGAATCCACAATATCGACTACTAAAAACAACGACTACAACAATATCGACTAACAACATTATCGATTTCTAAAACATCGATTATTACATATTTATATAAAAACAGTCAAAATATCGAATACAAAAATATAGATAGCAAATTGATCGATTTTTAAAAATATCGCCATTAATACATCCTAGAATAAATGACTTTATTATTTATAAATTGAGTCATACTAATCATAATTATTCAGATATTGTTAATATAAATAGATAAAATATATAATATATTTTCCTAACATTTACAACACACAATAAATACAAACATACATTTTATAATACATAAACAATGTTTCGAACCACTACACATTTCTTACAGCTAATTATATATATTCCCCCACTTTAAAAATATCAAGATAACATTACCTATACTAAATAAGGCCTTACACATTAAATAAACGTTAATTGGCGTCACCCATATAAGGAAAGCAATTAGCATAACAGAGAAAAAAATTCAAATCCACAAATAAAAACAGACTATCAATTTAAACAACCAATCCTATTTCTGAAACAATTAAACTAATACTATATAAACGAGATCACAGCAAACTAAAAATGCAGGATACATCTCCTAACTAAAGGAAGACAAAACTCTGCAGGATTTCAGAAAGAAAACTGATTGACTTCAACAGAAAGAGAGCTACACATATCTAAAGTAAGTACTACTACATTATTAGTCAGGGAAAATGTAACTCTCAAACCTCACACCTATGTTTAAAAGCCAAATACCTAAAATATATGTATTTTTTTTACCACTCATCCTACAGACAAAAAGAAAATACAGAAGACCTACACAACACCTGGACATCAAAAGGTACATATAAATAAGTAAGTATATATTAGAAATGTAAATTCGACATTTAATAGATAGGTAACTAAATAGAAAGTAGCTAAAAACGTCTATCAAAATATCATAAATAGTAATAAAATATTTGTACACATTTTCTCAACTTCCACAGGTACAAAAAGATATACACAGAAAATAACAGTTTGAAGAACATCAACACCTGGAAATAACGACTTGAAATCATCAAAAGATTTACAGGTAAAATAAAAATGTATTAAACTGTATAATGTGATTAGAACATAATTTTTTCTAAAAATGTAATGACATTCTCTTTTAATTACCTCCTAGCACTACAATACAATCATGACTGAAGGAGCTAAATTCATTTATTCACAAAAAGGGAAAATGCTTCTTTGTTACATGGGATATGTCTACACTCAAGAGAAACAAAAAGATTTGAAAGTGTTTTGGAAGTGTACAAAATATTATGCCAACAAATGTTATGGTAGAGCTATAACTCAGGAAACTACTGTTACTTATACTAAAGAACATAATCACCCACCCAATGTAACAGAAATAGAGATTAGACAAATGCTAGATTCCCTTAAAGAAGCTAGTACTAGAACTGATCAACCAACAACTGCTATTCTGAAACACCATTTAAGTGTACTTCCCCAACATGCTTCTAGCCAATTACCATCTATCGAATCCCTTAAAAGAACTGTAGCTAGACAAAAAAGAGCAACATGCACTACTCCTCCCACACCAAAAACTTTAGAAGAAGTCCAAATTCCCCCTGAACTCTCTGTAACTCACAATAAAGAAAATGTTATACTCTATGACAACAAATCTAATGATAAAAGAATTATACTGTTTGCCACAGCAAACATGACTAAACTTACCCAATGCCAAACATGGATGATGGACGGTACTTTTTCTGTATGCCCCAAACCTTTTTATCAATTATACACCATCCATGGTCATTTCCAAAATGCTAATATTCCATTCCTTTATGCCCTTCTACCAAACAAACAGCAAGCTACCTATCAAGAAATACTAACTGAAGTCATTCAACATACTAACAACTATTTTCCACAAAAAATTATCATTGACTTTGAAAAAGCAATGATAAACAGCATCCTTAAAACATACCCACACACAGCAATACAAGGTTGCTATTACCACTTTAATCAATGTATCTGGCGACATCTACAAAAATCAACCTTGAGTATCCAATACGCCACTGATAGCACATTTGCTTATCAAATCAAAAAACTCATCGCCCTAGCCTATGTTCCACTAACAGATGTAACTGAGCACTATAACTTATTAATAGACAGCCCCTACTATAAAAGAAACGAAGATAAACTAAGCCCTATGCTTGAAGACACATGGGTAGGAAGGCTACACAGATCAGGCCATAGAAGACAACCCAAATACCAAATAGCTTGGTGGAATGTCTACCTTAGCACACTAAATAAGGAAGCAAAAACAAACAATGCAGTTGAAGGATGGCACAATGCCTTCCAAGCAACTACAGGCCGAGGAACGCCTACCCTTCACAAATTAATACAATCCTTACAAAAAGAACAGAGTTACCAGGAGCTCCGAATGGAGCAATCAGTAACTTTGATCGGACCTAAACTCACCAAAGAAACTAAAAAAATGTATAACACACTCCAAAGTCAAGTTACCCTCTATCCAACTAGCAAAGGACTAGAATATCTATCAATGATAGCAAAAACAATTCTTTAAAACATTACATAACTATACACGTTAAATTAAGCATTTTTTTCCTAAAATCCTTGATGATAACATGTAACGATTTGCAATTAAATTATCAAATACATAATATTAACATATATAAAATGTATTTAGATAATGTATTTACAAAATGTTACATACAACGTAAGTAAAGCAACATTTAAAATAGTTTCCCCACCCATTAAATGTTCAGAAAATACTTACATTTCTGTTGCAGCTTCAAACGTAATCCAATTCCAAGCAATCCATACGACACCATTGCAAAAACCCATACAATCCATGGAAGCCCCAAAAAAAATGCAAAAATACAAGCAAATCCATAGCGACTCCTTTCCACTTTAATAGACACGAGATACGATAGAAAACCCGAAAAACAGTAATGCAGAAAAAAAAACGCTCCAGGAAAACTTGAAATCCCAAAAATGTGTATGCAAAAATAAGAGTATATAATACTCGTCACACAGCTCTGATCAAAAATGAAGGAAGTCCTCCAAAACAGCGAAACGCGACGATAACCTAGAAAAAATAAAATACATACCCACCCACACAAAAACACCCATACATATATAAATACACATATTTGTACATCAAACATATTATCTTAGTAACATTTAAACATATTACCTCACCTCACACACCTACAACAAAAACGCGGTAAAAATCAAATATCATACACTCTACCTAACACCGAACACACAATCTTCTCTTAATAACTCTATCTACATAAACCTAAACACAACACACATACACTAACAATAACTTCATTAACTTGTAAAAAACAATTAAAACAAACTTACCCTCTCTAACGCGAAGCAGCATCCAACCGCGATCTGTTGAAGCACCAAATAGGCCTAAGTAACATTACGCGGTTAAAAAGTAGTCCCTGTATACAGCAAAATCCTCTTTAATTTCTATATTCCAACACTTAAAAAAATACACAGAGTATTATATTAAGTGTAAATAATTATTTAAATTGTATAAAATTATTTCATAAATATTCATTACTTTGAAATAATTATTCAACAGTTATGTGATACTTTAAATAATATTTGATGATTTATAAATACATTTAGAAAATAATGTATATGTTAAAAAAAATTGCATATATAACTTTGTTACAAATAAATTGTTATTAAAAATTGGAAATATTATTTTAAACATTATGTATGTATATAAAAAAATGCTTTGTGTTTATCTATGTAAAAATTAATATTATAAATATGTTCAATATTCATAATAATAATTTTAAAAAAATAACATTACTTGGTAACAAACAAAAATGTTACTGTTACAAAATAAATGTACATATTTTTCTATGACAATATATTCAATGTGTATGTGAATACAATTTTTGTTATTAAATAAAAAGTACATATTACCAATTTGTTTCTTTAACTATTTAAATTTGAATATATGTAAAAAAACATAAAATTATGTTAATATCATTTATGTGTTAAAAACATATATATGTACTTCATACATTTTTTGGGATAATAAAAACTGTGTATTAAAAAATTTCAATAGAAATAAAAAATTAATCTCTACTTACAATAATTTTTTTATATGTTAATAAACTGTTTTTCATTTATTGCATTTAACCCTGTGTATGTTTCCTTCTTTATTATTGTATATAAATATTAATTGCATATGAAATATTCTATTTAAAAATGCCTTATAAATTTTAATATTTTTAAAAATGTATTAATATTTTAAGTACTACAATAACAATAATTATAATGAGAAAATAAAAGTTCTATGTAATGTAAAAACTTTATTATATTATCCTACCAATAATAAGTATTTATTTAAAAATTGTTTTCTTATTTCCACTGCACCAATTATAAACTCACAAAACCATACTACACATTAAAACCATACAAATTACTATTCCCATTTCACCAATTGTAAAGTCATGGAAGGTGCTGGACACTGAATCCATACTAATTACTATTCCCACTCCAGTGGGTGCAAGAGTAGGGAAAGTAAATACTTCATATATTAATAAATTAATGAAAAAATCATATCTATATAATATTTTTAATAAATGATTAACAATTACATTTAACATAATAATTAATATTTTAAAATTACTAATTAACTTTCATTATTTATCTTACTTTCCTATTAATAATAATTTACAACTAATTACCAATAATTTATGAGATAATTTAAAAATTATTTTTCAATTTTTTTCTATTTAATACAATTCAATAAAACATGTATTAACTTTTAACACATACTTTTACAACGCGTACCCTTACAACGAAACCTTAAAAAAGCAAATACCATTACACCACATTAATTTACAACAAATATTTTTACAAAATAAATACCTTTACAACGCATAACATTACAACATAACTATTTATAATTATATAATATTGTGTTTAATGTATATTAATAGAAATATTTTTTATTAAATGTATTAAAAATTAACTAATTTAATAAAAATTTAAATTTACCTTATTTGTACCCTGTACCCCTCTAACCTAAAACCCCAAACTGACCCTGAACCCTAAAAACACCCCTTTACCCACAAACTGAAAACTGACCCAGAACCCAAAAAATACCCCTTTAGCCACAAACTCAAAACTGACCCTGAACCCTAAAAATACCCCTTTAGCGACAAACTGAAAACTGACCCAGAACCCTAAAAATACCCCTTTACCCACAAACTGAAAACTGACCCTGACCCCTAAAAATACCCCTTTACCCAAAAACTGAAAACTGACCCTAACCCCTAAAAATACCCCTTTATCCACAAACTGAAAACTGACCCTGAAACCAAAAAATAGCCCTTTACCCAAATACTGAAAACTGACCCTAAACCCTAAAAATACCCCTTTACCCACTAACTGAAAACTGACCCTGACCCCTAAAAATACCCCTTTACCCACAAACAGAAAACTGACCCTGAAACCTAAAAATACCCCTTTACCCAAAAACTGAAAACTGACCCTGAACCCAAAAAATAACCCTTTATCCACAAACTGAAAACTGACCCTGAAACCAAAAAATACCCCTTTACCAAAATACTGAAAACTGACCCTGAACCCTAAAAATACCCCTTTACCCACAAACTGAAAACTGACCCTGACCCCAAAAAATACCCCTTTGCCCACAAACAGAAAACTGACCCTGAAACCTAAAAATACCCCTTTACCCAAAAACTGAAAACTGACCCTGAACGATAAAAATACCCCTTTACCCACAAACTGAAAACTGACCCTGAAACCGAAAAATACCCCTTTACCCAAAAACAGAAAACTGACCCTGAACCATAAAAATACCCCTTTACCCACAAACTGAAAACTGACCCTGAACCCTAAAAATACCCCTTTACCAAAACACTGAAAACTGACCCTGCACACAACATATACCCCTTAATCCCCAAACTGAAAACTAACCCTGAACACTAAAACGAACCCTTTACCCAAATACTGAAAACTGACCAAGAACACTAAAAATACCCCTTTACCCAAAAATCCAAAGCTATAACATTTTTTATATATTTATATACTTACCAACACTTACGTTGTAATAGTATACAATGTAAATATACCTGCCTAGTTAAAACATTAAATGTAAATACATGCCTTGCTATGCTTTTGGCGTTGTAAAAGTTTCATTGTAAAGGTAGTGCTTTTTAAACGTTGTGTGCTAAACGTTTTATACATTATTTAAATATTAATATTTCCTTATTTATTTATATATTACTTCCCAATCTATTCCCCTCTAAAAAAACAACCCACTCCAGAAAAGGAAAAATTAAATGTAACATAATTAAGAATTCAACAATTAGATTACATTATTTATGTAATATATTTTAAATAATGAACATTAATTTATTTAATGAGCAATTAATTAAATATTACTACCAATTAATAAAATTAAATATTTAATTGATTATCATTTAATTACCAACCACCCTATTTCCCTATAAACTCACAACCCCCTACATAACATAAATTACTTGAAATAACATAAATAGCAATTACTCAATTAAATTATATTATTTACCAATTATAAATTATATAAATAAAATACATTATTTAATTAACAATTATTATTATATGACGACCAAATAAAATTGTTTACTTTTGTAAATAATAATAACATTACTTACCACCCGATTCCCCTATAAACCCACAACTCGCGACATGACATTAATTTAATAATATTACATAATTAGCTATTATTCAATGACATTAATTATCAATTAAATTTATTAAAAGTAAAATATATGATTTACTGACCAATTACTTAATTTTAAATACCAATTAATACATTTACATATTTAATTATTTACAATTAAATTACTTCCCACCCTATTCCCCTAGAAACCCACAACCCACTACATGACATAAAACATTACATTTTACATTATGAACAATTATTCAATGTAATTAAATAAATTACCAATTAACTTATATATAATTAACATATTTTATTTAATTAACAATTATTTAATTAATAATACCAAATAATTAATTAACATATTTAATTAATTATAATTAAATTACTTCCCACCCTATTCCCCTATAAACCCACAACCCGCTACATGACATAAAACATTACATTTTACATTATGAACAATTATTCAATTTATTTAAATAAATTACCAATTAAATTATATATAATTAACATATTTTATTTAATTAACAATTCATTAATTATTAATACCAATTAATTAATTAACATGTGTAATTAATTATAATTAAATTACTTCCCACCCTATTCCCCTATAAACCCACAACCCGCTACATGACATAAATTATTTAAATAAGCATAATTATCAAATAATCTATTAAATTACAATATTTACCAATTAAATATTATAGATTTAATTAAATTTTAATTTAACAATTAATTAAATATTCATACCAATTAATATATTTACATATTTAATTAATTATATTTAAAATACTTCCCACCCTATTCCCCTAAAAACCCACTACCCGCTCCTAGAAATTATTATAGTCATTTAATAATTTTTTAAAATTATTATTTATTTTTTCAATTAATTCTATATAAATAAATAAATAACAATAATATATTTTAACATAAAATGTATTTATTAAACATTAAAACAGTGTACATTTAACTATTAGATATTATTTATATCCATATTAAGAGTCGATATCATGACAGTCGATATCATGACAGTCGATAACACAACTTTCGATATTTTTAAACTACTAAACAAATCGATATTTTTTACTAACGATATTACTTACTCGATATTTTATCTATCGATATTTTTTTACATACATAACAATCGATAAAAATTACATCGATATTACTTACCTCGATATTAATGCCATCTCGATATTCTGTAGTCGATATTATGTCCATTCGAAATAAATAACTCGATATTAAGACTGTACACCATATATAACACAACACTATATATCTACAACAAGCCAAAACTATTGGCTTTGTCAATGGTTGATAGTTGCATCAAATAAAAAAGCAGCAACCATGGCTACGTTGAACATAATATTGAAAATGCATCAGTTCTAAAATGATGAGACTGTGAAAGAACTATAATCCCTTCTGTTTAACTTCTTTCGCCGCATTCTTTTGATGAACTGGATTCTCACTTAACAGCATTGCCATTTTTGTATATTTCTTCCATCTGACAGAATGCCCTGACCTAGACCGGAGAAGGCCACCCCATGCTTTAATCGGCCAGACTGGCTCATTGTCATTCTGTATGTAGCAATCAGCGGCATACAGAATGACAAGGGTCGGGGTGTGGCTGCTCTTGTGCTCAGAGGATGAATGCAAAGCGGCCCCATCAGGGAGATGAGGCTCTCCCAAGTGAACAGCTCTGCTCCCTGTAAGGCACTATATTACGGATAAAAAGTGTCAGTAAAAGGGATCATCGCAGACAACGGATGTGAGATTCAAATTACGGACGGTCCGTGAAATTTACATATGGTTGGTCACATTAGCCACTTCCGCATGCCCTGTCTTTACCGTGCTGCACATTAGCTTATCAACTGAGTGCACACCTCTGATGGGAAATGTCACACTGTTCTAAATCTTTATTCACACCACCTGTCGCACAGAATGTTTATCTTTTTGTTCAGGTAGATATGATTTATATTTGCAAAATCTTTGCAATTTACTATGAACTTTATTCATCAGTAGAGGTTCTAGAAGTCTAGAGATATTTTCCTTTTAACTTAGAGGTTTTGCATCTAATCTGGGCACAGTTCACACAATTTGGTTTTCTATTGTGTTATTCTGAACATATTGATCAATATTTTCGACACTGGTTCTAAATGAACTTGACCTGGATTGTACACCCACCATAAAGAGGTCTGTCTGTAACCTGTGGGCCACTGTCCATAAGTGGGCTCACCCTTTCATCCTCCATTCATCATTACAAGTAACGCGGATCAGTAAATTAAGACCAAGCTACTTTATATGTTACTAGCAGCCCGTCCCGATGTTGTCCGGGTATGAATTGCTGCCGGCCAGTAGTATATTGTTTCGTAGGATTTCGTTTTGTTAGCATTTCTTATCTGGGACAGGCCTGTGAAACGCTCCGATTCACAGTGCACTGCTGATGCACTTAAGAGTGCGCGTTCAGTAGTGTGTGAACTCGAGTTTCCCTACTTTATTTTCCTTGCAATATTATATAGCGCGAACTCGACAACATGGCATGAGCACAATTTACATTACAGAAGAACACATTCATTTGTGGTAGGCACGGGGAGACAAAGCGATTTGCCTGGAATCACAGGATGTTGAGCTGATGCCGAGATTCGAACGTAGCTCCCCATCTCTAAAGTTCGCAATTCTAGAACTTGTGGTGGGAGGTTTGTCTAAAAGTGTATATCGGTGCTGGCCATCAATGAGAGAGACCTGTGCATTTTTCCAATCGGTGGTGAAAAAATATGAGTATGTTGCTGGAGATGTGGGCCGCCGTGCCACCATTGTACTTACGGGGGAGGGTAAACACCCATTATTCAGCAACTTTCTTTCCGCATACCATCACTCCGCATACTTTCATTACGAAAGTACCATGACTCCGCAATGCCATAATAACCCATAGCATTACATTTTATATGCTTTTACCACGCATTCATTTACAACGAAATTCGTTGTAAATGCATGAATGGTAAAAGCATGTTTTTTTTAAATGTTTGCATAAGGCAAGTATGGGTATAGGGGTATATGTTTTGTGGTACTGAGGTATATGTTTTGGGGTGTTTGGGTATTTTAAGGGTTCAGATATAGTTTTGGGTTTTGGGATACAGGGGTATTTTAGGGTTCTGGGCTAGGTTTGGGTTTTGGGGTACAGGGGTATTTTTAGGGTTATGGGGTAGGTTTGGGTTTTGGGGTATAGGGGTATTTTAAGGGTTATGGGCAAGGTTTGGGGTTTGGGGTACAAGGGTATTTTAGGGTTATGGGGTAGGTTTGGGTTTTGAGGTACAGGGGTATTTTTAGGGTTCAGGGGTAGGTTTGGGTTTTGAGGTACAGGGGTATTTATAGTGTTCAGGGCTAGGTTTGGGTTTTGGGGTACAGGGGTATTTTTAGGGTTTAGGAATAGGTTTGAGTTTTGGGGTACAGGGTATATTTATAGGGTTAAGATGGGTTAGTGTTTAAGGGTGTTGGGGTATTTTATACAGTAAGGGTGGGTTATGATTATGGGGTGCAGGGGTATTTAAAGTAGGGGTGGACGGAATTGGCGCAAACTTAGTACAATAAATCCGCAATATTTCGTTCTGTCAGATTTCCAATTATTAAAACAGAAACCTCATATATTCAAGGTAAAATAACAAGTATTTCTACATGCTAAAATGCATATAGTCATTTCACAAAAGTGAAATTAGCTTCCAGCAAGCAGTGAGAGAGGGGATGATTTTGAGATCAAGCCCCTGCAAAGCATTATGGGACGAGATTAGCAGTGGGAAGTGAATATTATAGTATCCAAATAATTCTACAAAGAGCTGCAGTTTACCTCTTCGTCCCCAGTTGTCCCCGATGAGGCAAATGCAATAGCATTTAAAATTTTATACATCAAGCTGCAGTTCACCTCGTGGTCCCTAGATGTCCCTGATGAGGCAAATGCAATAGCATTTAAAATATTACACATCAAGCAGCAGTTCACCTCGTCGTCCCTAGATGTCCCTTATGAGGCAAATGCAATAGCATTTAAAATATTATACATCAAGCTGCAGTTCACCTCGCCGTCCCTAGATGTCCCTGATGAGGCAAATGCAATAGCATTTAAAATATTATACATTCAGCTGCAGTTCACCTCGTCGTCCCAAGATGTCCCTGATGAGTAAAATTCAAAAACATTGAAACGCTTTCATGAATGCTAAAAATGATGCTAATCTTATCCCATAATGCTTTGCAGGGCCTTTTAGTTGTATTTTTGCCCATAAATGTGCTTGGGGTGGTTTTAAGTGAATGGGACCTCCACTGAATTCCTATTTAAAGGGAGCAGGAATGTATAGAACCTGGGAAGAAAAAACAACACTCATGACGGAATGCCCCCAGCGATTGTCACGCCCCCAGCACACACCCACAGCACAATGCAGACACGCCCACAAGGGACTACTTTGCTGGCACCGTTCTTTTACCTTTTAAATGTATATGGTGGGCGTCTGCATAGCCTATGTCCTTCTGCTGCAACTGCCCTTTCCAACGCTGTATTGGGTGTTGTGATTGGTGCTGTGGTTCCTGAGATTACTCGCCTCAAAGGTTTGGGCTCTCTCTTTATTATATTAGTATAGATATAGCATTAGAAAAAAAAATATGTGGCTGTCTTTTTGATGCTGCAATGGTCACATTAGTTGAAATTACCTTAAAATAAGAAGTACCCGGTGCCTAATGATTCTACAGATAGTTTCCCACTACCCAAGACCAAGCCCTAAAGCCAGCCCAGCCTTTCTCCCTTTTATCAGTGACAACATTAGTATTGTGTACTAACAAGACTTCAAAGTAATGCCACAAAGCCTGTTGAGTTGTTTGTGCAGTGCTTATTGTAACAATAATTTTATTGGGTGTAAAATGGCAAAGCTATCCTTGTGTTCTCATACTCCTAAGAAGCCCTGTCAAATACCTGCACATTCATGTAATGGCCTAGGTAGTTCTCTGAAGTGCCTAAGGTAGATATTACTTCTAAAATATCCTACAGAGGGTAACACAGAGTAAATAAATTCTTGGTCGAAGTAGATGAATAGGTATGTGGGTTGAATTTCTTCCACAATTTCATTAGCGGCCTCATCTTTGTTCTTTTGACAGCGTGATTGATTATGTTTCACAAAACACAGGGGTGTGGCCACAACCGCCACTAAGATGGCCTGATACTTGTGAAGCTCCTGCGGCATTGGCCCTCCATTGTTCATTAATCGCTACCATCATTGCCTCATGCAGTAAATACTGCTACTGACTGTAGCGCCGGAGGCCTGGGGCTATCGCAGGCAGAATTTCAGGAGCCTCAGCTGGTGTTCCTATTCACCAGAGGACGGCACGGCCTAGCACTGCCTCGAAGGACTCACCACAACAGGGGCCATGAGTAAGCCTGAGCCCACCCGGGCCGATGGGTCCAGGCCCTCTCTCCTGGGCCTGCTCTACTCTGTGTCACCCAGCCGGGGGGCTGGGGACCACCTCGGTGTTCGCAATTGGTCTGCTCTGGCCTGCCTCTGTCTATGGCGCTTCTCCCACTTGGCAGCTGAGTGTGCTGCAGACGTGCCTTGTGGGGACTCCAGCGGTCCGACATGTACCGGACAGTGCACCCACTTGGACTGCTGCTGTGGGTACTGTACCCATGGCCCCCGCTGTCCCTGCTGGGAGTGCGGTCGGCCGGGGAGTAATGTGGTGATCTCGACTTCCTGTGGCCTACTGGGTTCGGCACACTGTGCTGTCCCTCACCTGTGGGGACCCGCTTCCCTTCTTTACCATCAGGGGCCTCGTCGCTGGCCTCTCCCTTTCTTCTGAATCCTGCTGGCCCATCTCCCGACCTGCCTAAGGGTGGGCGTAGTTGGTAGAGTACCACTACTAATATTTCTGTTTCTTAATATGCATGACACAGAGTTCATGCATGACACAGAGTTCATGCATAATCTCCAGAGTAAGCTACTGCACCCACAACCTTTTGATAAAACAACTTTATCTTTACATGCTAAAAAGCATATAACCAATTCACAAAAGTGAGCTTTGAAAAATATCAGGCAATAAGCGAGGTGATGACTTAGAGGTCCTCCCAAACCTAGTGGAGGACCAAGCAGGTGCCTTGAACACAAAGAGCATATTATGCTCAATGATTGTGTGTGGTCCCATCCTCCTAGTACCACCCCAAGCAAGTATGACGCAATTTACATGCAACAATAGTGATTAATCAGCAACCAATTGTACTAGAACATCCATCACAGAGAACATACACACAAACAAATGAACAGTCTGTAAATAGTACTAGTGTCCCGATGGAGATATAGCCAGCCTACGATGATCAGACTGGAGTGGAGCAGTCACACTGGGAAGGAGCAGTCAAGAGTGGCGGACAGCAAGCACTTAGCAGATCCAGCCATGTCCGTGGTAGAACAGCCAGGCGACAGAGACTTAGACCACTGGAATTACAGAATGCACAGATGTCCGAAGGGGCATCAAAGATTCAGGTTTTCCCCTCGTATTCCACACTTTTATGTATAAGTCTGCAGGTGACCCCGGAATAGGAGCTATAGCAGGAGAAGTAGCAATGTGCATCTCAAGGCCTAGTGAATGGCCAGTCTGCTGTGGGAGGTAGGTGCGTCTCCGGCAGAAAGGCAATTTTAACTCCATGTCTGTTCAAGTAGGACAGCACCTGTTTCCCCTTCCTGGGGTTGCTGATTTCCTGAATGTTCTGGGTAATGAGAGTAAGGTCAGGAGACCTGCTACCATGGGTAAGGGGCATGACTGTAATAACGGAGGAGTGGGAAACTGTGTCTTAGCGGTACATGTGAGTGCAGCGCAGGAGATGTCACAGCAGAGAGTGAAAGGAGAACAAGGAGACAAAACTAAATCAGAACCACATCCCCTTCCCACAATGGAACATAAGGTATCCAGCAATACCCATCAAAACGAACCCAGAAAAAACATAAACCCAAAAGCCAGTAGGTGGTGTTCACTATGGGGGCACAGCAGCAACACAACGGGCAGCGCACCAGTATGAAGCAAATTACATGCAACAATAGTGTTTAATCAGCAGCCAATTGTATTAGAACATCAATCACAGACAACACACACACAAAACATGAACAGCATGTAAATGTTACTGGTGTCCCGGTGGGGATACAGCCAGCCTACGATGAACAGACTGGAGTGGAACAGTCACACTGGGAAGCAGCGGTAAAGAGTGGCGGACAGCAAGCACTCAGCAGATCCAGCCATGTCTGTGGTAGAATGGCCAGGCGAGGGAGACTTATACCACAGGGATTTACAGAATGCAGAGACGTCCAAACGGCAAAAATACAATGCCAACCAAAGACCCAGCAAATAGGACGAGATTCTAGAGTGCTGTGAATATAGTATTGTAAATGTATGTGTCTTGTAAAGCGCACTGCTGCCCTGAGGCATCATGGCGCTGTAGACCGCTGGGGAACCCGTCCTAGCTATCCCTGTGAAATGGTCCCTACTGGGTATCTCTATGGTGAAACCAGGCATCCCCGGCGAATGTGGGGGGCCGTTGTAGAGATTAGGCAAGCTAATGCCCAGAGTTGCCGAGTGTGATCCCTGGTTAGAGTAGGTACCGAGGTGTGAATTATCGAGTCTGCTGACCCTGGTCCACAACCCTGCCGCGTCAGGAATTGAACCCTGGTCCCGGGCTGTTCTCTGCTTCCGGGTCTGCCGTCTCTAACCAGTGAGCCACACCACTCCACCCTCTCAGCTCTCAGCTGAGCCTGGAGAGCCTGCCCCATGAGGAATGTTTTGATAATGGATACTATTATATTCACTGCACTCAAGAATCTCGTACAATAATGTTTTGCAGGGCCTTTGGTTGGGATTGTATTTTTGCCCATAACTGTGTTTGGGGTGGTCCTAGGAGGATAGGACCATCACCAATCGTTCAGCATTATGTGCTCTATGTGTTCAAGGCATCTTCTTGGTTCTCTCCCTAGGTTAGTGAGGACACCAAAATTCTCAGCTCTCTCACTGCGTGCTGTATTTTTATTTTCACTTTTGTGAGATGTCTGTATGCATTTTCGCATGTAATGATAGAGTTACTTGTTATTTTATCAAGGGTATGTGAGGTTTCTGCTTTATTAATTGAGAAGTGGAGTTCACAGAGATTTTGATAAATTCTGTAGAATACCGCGTAGTGGTACTCCTCACTCCGACGCGGAAAACACAATGGATCGCGGAACAGACAATGTTGCATCCAGCGAGATGACCGCCATCTTGGTGGAACTCAAGGATGGCTTTTGGGCAATCAGTTCCCTCTTCAACATGCTCGCTGGTTGCATAGACAGGTTGGGGGATCGTCTCGATAGTTAGGGGTTGAGAATAGATAGTGCCAAAGAGCAAATATTGGCCGGGCCTCGAGGACTACATTTAGTGTAGTTCCTATATTCCCAATAGGCTCTGCGCATTGGAATAATGTATCCTATAGATTTGTCTTAGGACTTAGGTCAACTAGGTCTCTATCAAATATACTAAACTTAATAGTGAGTGCCAGCTAGCTCAGAGGTCACTAGAAACGTTCGCGAATTCACAAGCAGGGATTAGTTTCTGACAACAGCATAAACATGACAACTTTGTTTCCCAAGAATAAGAATACATCTCTCAGAGTCGTGAAAACTAAAGATAAGTATTTCACTCAGTCAGTCGTGCATACTTCGTTTCTACAGAGTTGCAGAGAAATGGTGAGATGGGCGTTTTCAATAAAAAGGTTTATTGAACAGTCTTCTTTCTTAGTCAAGAGAGGTGAACTGCTACAATCGTTAGACAGAATGCAAAGTAAAATGCGTATAGCGAGAATAGTATTATAAAATAATACTGTAAGAGTATTGTATGGTTTCTAAGCCATATAAAAATACATACATAAATACACAGGCTAAAATAGTCAACTGGTGCTTCTAAAATACGCCTACCCCAATGTACCTAACCAAAGTCTAGTACGAGGGAAGAAGTAAGTATTGTTTAGCATCGGTTTAGTTTGTGCCAAGAATCTACCAAAGGTTTCTCTAGGTTCTAATCAGCTCCATACCTTAGAATGAAGGAGGTTGGTATCTCTTTCTCTGGACTCGATTTCTCAACACCCCGCAAGGGAAGTGAGAAAAACACTGGAGCTGGATTTCTCGGCAGGAGAGGGCAGCTTCCTGATCAGTGCATCAAATGGAGAGTCAACTTCCTTCGGCACTTGCTGTAGCGAGCTGCGTCGGGCAAGTACCCTGGCAATCTGCTCTGAACCACAGTGCTTTTCTATAGCAAGTGAAGGTATATTTATACCTTAAAGGTGTTTAGGAATGCCAAGTTGGGCATATGAACGTCATAAATAAACCCCTGGGGAATAGTTGTTCATTGTAAAACTAACTGAGTTCTTGGAGAAATCAATATTCAAGGAAAGGGAAGTCGCTAACGGCTTAAGCTGGTTTTCCAAGAAGTCGTTGTGATGTTTGGTGAACGGATGGAAGAGTAATGCCTGTATTTGGGTAGCATGGGCTATGCCTAAATAAGAGCTTGATTTCTATGCCTATATAAGGGCAACGTGAATTGTACCTATGTAAGGGCATGAATCGGGAAAATGTAATTGGAAGCAAAAACGCCACACAACGTACAGTGCAGAAACGGCTGGACAAGATGGAGCGCATTCTAAAGCAAGTGGCGATCAAAAATGAAGACCTGGAGGATAGGTCCTGGAGAAATAATATACATATATCCGGCTTTCCTGAAACCACCAACATGAGAAGACCGTACACCTTTGTTGTGCAACTCCTTGTAGAATTATTTAACCGCTCCAGCTTTTCCTACACTTTCACGGTGGAGCATGATCAACAGTCCCTCAGCCCTCACCCCCCAGAGGGAGCTCTGCCTCAATTTCTCATTGTGCGCCTCCTTTAATAGAGAGACAGAGACACTACCCTCCACCTAGCCCGTGAGAAGGAACCTCTCTGCTACCAAGGTGCTGACATATCCCTGTAGTGTAGTTCCTATATTCCCAATAGGCTCTGCACATTGGAATAACATAAACAATAGTTTAGACGTAGGGCTTAGGTCGACTAGGTCTCTATTGAATATGTTAGACTTAATTATGTATGCCAGCTAGCTCAGATGTCACTAGAAACTTTCTCGAGTAAACAAGAAGGGATTAGTTTCTGACAACAGCATAAACATGACAACTTTGTTTCCCGAGAATAAGAATACATCTCTCAGAGTCGTGGAAACTAAAGATAAGTATTTCACTCAGTCAGCCGTGCATGCTTCATTTCTACAGAGTTGCAGAGAAATGGTGAGATGGGCGTTTTCAATAAAAAGGTTTATTGAACAGTCTTCTTTCTTATGCAAGAGAGGTGAACTGCTACAATCGTTAGACAGAATGCAAAGTAAAATGCGTATAGCGAGAATAGTATTATAAAATAATACTGTAAGAGTATTGTATGGTTTCTAAGCCATATAAACATACATACATAAATACACAGGCTAAAATACTCAACTGGTGCTTCTAAAATACGCCTACCCCAATGAAAGCATGGGCGGCAAATCCGTTACGTCCGCGGATTTTTCGGATTTTTGGTGAATACGCAATCCGTGTATTTTACGTATTTTCCAAAAAATCCGAAAAAATCCGCGGATGTAACGGGTTCAAAAGTTGAACCCCCACCCACTCATGTAATGGCGCCAGCAAGCTGCCAGCGCTGTTGTAAAATAGTTACAAAGTTAGCTTGCACAGGAAGCACTTAGATAAAACGAAGCAGGTGCTGCTTTATTTTATCTAAGTGCTTCCTGTGCAAGCTAACTTTGTAACTATTTTACAACGGCGCTGGCAGCTTGCTGGCACCATTGTAATGTAAACACACACATGGTCGCTGGAACTAGTTGAAGCTCAAATGCAGTGACTCATTCATCAGCCCCACATCTACCGTCGAAAGTCAGCTGTGATGCTGGATAGAGGCCTTTGCATCCTTGACTTTCACGACGAGCACAATCCCTGTGCTGTTCCTGTGACCTGGAGTCTCTGTATCTTCATCTGCTGCTCTGATCGGCCTCTGACCTTTTATACACACAAGAGGCATGTGCACTCGCATGGAAGCCCCGTCCGTTTGGCCATGAGTAGGCACATTGTGTTTACACGGGTTTCTGCACGTTCGCGAGCGTTTTGTACAATAAAACCCTCGCGAACTTGCAGAAACCCGTGCGAACACGCAAAAAAAAAAATACGCTAGGATCCGCGGATTTTGCGTATTGCCGCAATCCGCAAATCCGCAGATCCGCGGATTGCCAATACGCAAAATCCGCTCATGCTTACCCCAATGTACCTAACCAACGTCTAGTACGAGGGAAGAAGTAAGTATTGTTTAGCATCGGTTTAGTTTGTGCCAAGAATCTACCAAAGGTTTCTCTAGGTTCTAATCAGCTCCATACCTTAGAATGAAGGAGGTTGGTATCTCTTTCTCTGGACTCGATTTTTCAACACCCCGCAAGGGAAGTGAGAAACACTGGAGCTGGATTTCTCGGCAGGAGAGGGCAGCTTCCTGATCAGTGCATCAAATGGAGAGTCAACTTCCTTCTGCACTTGCTGTAGCGAGCTGCGTCGGGCAAGTACGCTGGCAATCTGCTCCGAACCACAGTGCTTTTCTATAGCAAGTGAAGGTATATTTATACCTTAAAGGTGTTTAGGAATGCCAAGTTGGGCATATGAACGTCATGAATAAACCCCTGGGGAATAGTTGTTCATTGTAAAACTAACTGAGTTCTTGGAGAAATCAATATTCAAGGAAGGGGAAGTCCCTAACGGCTTAAGCTGGTTTTCCAAGAAGTCGTTGTGACGTTTGGTGAACGGATGGAAGAGTAATGCCTGTATTTGGGTAGCATGGGCTATGCCTAAATAAGAGCTTGATTTCTATGCCTATATAAGGGCAACGTGAATTGTACCTATGTAAGGGCATGAATCGGGAAAATGTAATTGGAAGCAAAAACGCCACACAACGTACAGTGCAGAAACGGCTGGACAAGATGGAGCGCATTCTAAAGCAAGTGGCGATCAAAAATGAAGACCTGGAGGATAGGTCCTGGAGAAATAATATACATATATCCGGCTTTCCTGAAACCACCAACATGAGAAGACCGTACACCTTTGTTGTGCAACTCCTTGTAGAATTATTTAACCGCTCCAGCTTTTCCTACACTTTCACGGTGGAGCATGATCAACAGTCCCTCAGCCCTCACCCCCCAGAGGGAGCTCTGCCTCAATTTCTCATTGTGCGCCTCCTTTAATAGAGAGACAGAGACACTACCCTCCACCTAGCCCGTGAGAAGGAACCTCTCTGCTACCAAGGTGCTGACATATCCCTGTAGTGTAGTTCCTATATTCCCAATAGGCTCTGCACATTGGATTGACATAAACAATAGTTTAGACGTAGGGCTTAGGTCGACTAGGTCTCTATTGAATATGTTAGACTTAATTATGTATGCCAGCTAGCTCAGAGGTCACTAGAAACTTTCTCGAGTAAACAAGAAGGTGTTAACTTTCCTGAATAGACAAGAAGGGATTAGTTTCTGACAACCGCATAAACATGACAACTTTGCTCACTCCAGAATAAGGAGTATATCTCCAGAGTCGCGGAAACAATAGATAACTATTTCACTCAGTCAATCGTGCATGCTTAGTTTCACTAGTAGCGCAAAGAAATAGAGAGACGGGCGTTTTATTTATTTTAGGTTTTTATAGAGCGCGTAGTCACCCACGGGTATCCCAGCGCTAAACCTCATGGTCCTGATGGATGAAGGTGCGGGGATGCGGGTGCTTTAAGGGAAAAGAAGGGTTTTGAGAGATTTCCTGAAGCGCAGGAGGTTAGGTTCTGATCTAAGTTTCAAGGGGAGCGCATTCCAATGTTTCGCTGTGTGGACCGAGAAGCGGCGGCCTCCTGCGTGGGCCTTTTTCACCCTGGGGACCACAATAAGGTTTTCATGGTCCGATCGAAGCGCTCTGGTAGGTTTGTAGGGTGTGATCCAGTTGGTGAGGATCGGTGGACCTGCGTTGTGCAGTACTTTGTGAGCCAGGCATAGGGCCTTGAATATCACTCGTTCCCTGATCGGCAGCCAGTGTAGTTTTTTCAGTGCGGGTTTGGCTGATGTTCTGGCTGGGGTATTCGTGAGCAGCCGGGCAGCGGCATTCTGGGTTTTCTGTAGTATTTGGAGAGTGGTTTCTGGGGCTCCCAAGTAAATGGCATTACTGTAGTCCAACCTGGACACAATAAGGCCTTGGATCAGTAGTAGTCGGGACTGGAAAGGGAGAAGGGAAAGCACCTTTCTGCATGATCTTAGTAGGCCGTAACAAGTGCCCGCTGTTTTCCTTGCCTGTGTTCTAAAGGTGAGATCTTTCTCTAACCATACTCCCAAACTCTTAACTTCCATCTTAGGGGCCGGGGGGTTCACCCATACAGACAGGCCAGATGTTTGGGGGTAGATTCTGTGTTTTATGCCCTAGGAGAAGAATCTCCGTTTGTGACCCATTTAATTTCAGGTCGGAGTCGCTCATCCATTGTTGGATATTGGAGAGGCAGTCATGGAGATTGGAAGGCTCTAGCTTGGGGTGAGAGAGAGTTACCACCAGCTGAGTGTCATCAGCATACCTGACGATGGTGACTCCAAAAGGGGAAACCAACTCCTCCAGTGGGGCCATGTACACGTTAAACAACGTGGGGCTTAGTGATGAGCCCTGTGGCACACCACACCGGAGGGGGATGGAGGAGGAGCGGCTTTCACATTCCCAGACTTGAAAGGAGCGTTGGTGAAGAAAGGACGCGAGCCATTTCAGCGCTGTATCTTTCACTCCGATGTTTTCTAGGCGTTGGGTTAAGACCTGGTGGCTGACAGTGTCGAAGGCCGCGCTCAGATCCAGGAGGACCACTGCCACTGATCCTCCTGTATCGAGAATTTCTCTGGTCTTCTCCACTGCTGCAAGGAGCGCGGTGTCAGTGCCCTGGCCTGGTCGAAAACCCGTCTGAGAGTTCTTGAGGAGACGGTTGGATTCCAGGAATTGAGACAGCTTTTTATTTACAAGTTTCTCTGCGACCTTGCCTATCCAAGGGAGGAGAGAGATTGGTCTATAGTTGGAGAGGTCCTCAGGGTCTAGTGAAGGTTTCTTAAGAAGCCCTTTCACGACCGCCTCCTTCCAGCTCGGAGGGACTTCACCTTGGGCTAAAGAAGTGTTGATAAGGGCGGTCAGCGGGGGCATAATGGTGTGGGCGATGTCTTTAAGGAATCTTATAGGTACTGGGTCATTGGGCGCGCCACTCTTGATTGACGTAAAGGATGCTGCGACTTCCTCTATAGTAACTGGGCCAAATGACGCTAGATGGTGTCTGTCGGGTTTCGCGGAAAGATTCCTGTGTATAGATGGTAGGTCCTTGATTTTCCCAGAGGTGTCAGGTTTAGCAGCGGGAAGAGAGGCAAGGATTTTTTTGATTTTGTCGTCAAAAAAGGTGGCTAAATTGACGCATTTTTCTTCAGCTGCTTTGGGATCCATAGGTTTTTGTGGGGGGTCAGGGACATGGAGGAGCTCTTTAAGAATAAGGAAAGTCTCCTTGGCTGAGCAGGAGGAATTCTTTATTTTATCCTCGTAGAAGGCACTTTTGGCGTTACGAAGTGCTAGTTTGTACGCTTTCAGAGATAGATGATAAGCGTCTTTCTCCTTCACAGACTTATCTTTCCTCCAAATACGTTCTGTCCTTTTGCACTCCTTCCTTAGTGCGTTCAGGAGAGGTGTGTACCATGGCGCTGGGTTAATCCTTTTGATGTGTTTAAGGGTGCTGGTTAGTGGGACAAGACTGTCTAGGGAGTGAGTGAGCCAGCCGTTAAATTCTCTATCCGCCGTGTTGGGATCCGAGGAGAGAGGTGCGGTGGATTGTATTAACTTCGCTTCCCACTCCTCTGGTATCAGCTTGTGCCACCGTCTCCCGAGTGTCCTAGTTTTTTGTTTTAAAGCCGGGGTGGTTTGGAGGTCCCAATGCATGGGGACCAGTAGGTGGTCTGTCCATGGTAGGGGGGTGGGATCTTGGGTTTTGAAGTTCCTGATATTGGTAAAGATCGGGTCCAAAAGCTGGCCCTTCTCATGGGTGGCTTTTGAATTCAGAAGATGTAGGTCGACTGATGCAAGATCTGCTAATAGGTTTGCTGCGGTGTTCTCCGCAGGGTCCAGGAAGTGCAGATTAAGATCCCCTAGGAGTAGGAAATTTGAGGCAGTGATAGTTTTTAGTATGGCGTGATCCATCAAGGTGCCAGCGAATTCCCCTAGCGGGCCTGGCGGTCGGTATACTAGTAGTCCCGACAGTGAGATTGTTGGCGAAATCTGGAAAGTGAAGTTGCAATTTTCACAGTCTTGGACGTTTCCCCTTTCCATTCTGCAGGTGATAAGGTCTTTGTAGAGTATGGCTAGCCCGCCACCTCTACCGACCGGTCTGTTCAAGAAGCAAATTTGGTAGCCTGGTGGGACTGCATTGACCATGTCAGAGTCACTGTTTGCTGTCATCCATGTCTCTGTAAGAAACAGTACGTCCAGCATAGAATTCTGGACGAGGAGATTTATTTCATGAGCATGTTTAACAAGAGACCTGCAGTTCAGGAGGCCGAATCGAAGTGCTTGGCCGTGTTCCGTTTCCTCTGCCGGGTTGCAGAGGGTGCAGCCCGTGAAAGGGGTGTCTTCCTTGAGGATGTACTTACACTGAGGGTGTTTAATCGTGCGCCAAGCTCGAAGCGTATCTTGGGTGTAGGTTATGCGCCTTTGTGAGTCAGTCATAGTGCCTGGGCCTAAGGCCGTTTGGGCCCGGACGGGCCCAGACGGGCTTGCCTTTGGCGCGCCTTCGGCGCGCTGACGGCGCGCCCGCTGCGCCCGTCCGCTGCGCGTCCCGTGGTTGCACATCTTATGAGGGTAGGCAAAGGGGCGTGTGGGCGTGGCCTGAGGGTGGGCGTGGCCTCGTCCGTCGCCGTCAATGGCGGCTGGATTTGTTTGTTTTATCTGGGTGTTCGCTACAGCGCTAAATCCGCTGTGAAGGCGATTCTCAGTCTATCTAAAGTGCAGCCAGGAGGGTGAGTGCAAGTAAAAACAATATTCAAAGTATTTCGTGACACAGAAGAATAACAATTTTTAAAAGAGGTTAGCTCCCGGCTTCCGCCTCAGGAGTGTGCGAGGTTCTAGTGAAACGCGCTTGCAGTCAGCGTTTTGTACTCTGGTGGGCGTGGCCTGAGGGTGGGCGTGGCCTCGTCCCTCGCCGTCAATGGCGGCTGGATTTGTTTGTTTTATCTGGGTGTTCGCTACAGCGCTAAGTCCGCTGTGAAGGCGATTCTCAGTCTATCTAAAGTGCAGCCAGGAGGGTGAGTGCAAGTAAAAACAATATTCAAAGTATTTCGTGACACAGAAGAATAACAATTTTTTAAAAGAGGTTAGCTCCCGGCTTCCGCCTCAGGAGTGTGCGAGGTTCTAGTGAAACGCGCTTGCAGTCAGCGTTTTGTACTCTGGTGGGCGTGGCCTGAGGGTGGGCGTGGCCTCGTCCCTCGCCGTCAATGGCGGCTGGATTTGTTTGTTTTATCTGGGTGTTCGCTACAGCGCTAAATCCGCTGTGAAGGCGATTCTCAGTCTATCTAAAGTGCAGCCAGGAGGGTGAATGCAAGTAAAAACAATATTCAAAGTATTTCGTGACACAGAAGAATAACAATTTTTAAAAGAGGTTAGCTCCCGGCTTCCGCCTCAGGAGTGTGCGAGGTTTTCAATAAAAGAGGTTATTTATTGAACAGTCTTCTTTCTCATGCAAGAGAAGTGAGTTGCCACAATTGCAATACTTGTTATAAAGTAAAGTGAAAACAGTAAAAGGAGTATTATGAAATAATACTGTAAAAGCATGGTATGGTTTCTAAGCCATACGGTGTTTAAAATAGATAAAATATATACATAGATAAAACCATGACTAAACATACTCAACTGGTGCTTCTAAGATACGCCTACCCCGGTGTACCTAACCTAAGCCTAGTATGTGGGAAGGAGTAAGTAAGCTGCAGTTTAAGTTAAGATAGGATTTTGCCAAGAATATTAATCAAGAATTCTCTAAGGGTCTAATCAGCTCCGTACCTTGTTTATAGAATGAAGGAGGTCTTGTAACTCTTTCTCAGGACTTGATCTCCCAGCAACCCGCAAGGGTGACCGGAAAACACTGGAGCTGGATTTCTCGGCAGGAGAAAAGACAGCGTCTCTCTCAGTACGTCAATGGGAGGGTCGGCTTCCTTCGGCACTTGCTTCAGCGGGGCGTCGGGCAAGTAGATAGCTGATCTGCTCCAAACCACCGTGTGTTTTGCTAGGGCAGATGCTGGTATATTTATACCTGGAAGATGCCGAGTTTGACGTAAGGTTGGACATAGGACGTCACTAAGAACTCGCAGTTCTTTCAGGACTACAGGAGTTCTAGGACAAATCAATACAGAATCAGGGGGAATTCCTGGGCTGCTGGAGGCTTGGTTTGTTTAAGAACACGTTGTGTTTTCTAGGAGTCTATAGGAGTAGCCTTGCCGTATTTGGACTGCATTGGCTATGACTTAATATGGATATGATTCTTATGCCTTTATAAGGATATGATTTGATATAACCGCATAAGGGCATAAATCGGGAATATTTTAATAGGGTCCTAGATACGTTTACAACACCCACTTGACGTATAATGTCCATCATTACTAAATACTAAGCAATTCTTAAACATATGACTATGCATGCATGTGTTTTCCATCCCACCCCAAAACACATAAAATGCATTCGAAATGGTATATACACGGAAAATGAGTAATATACTGTACGTTTTTAAGCAGTGACTGAATAAATCACGAAAATTACATTTATGAAATGACTCTTAATACAGAAGAGAAGGTCGAGACCATTTCATCACATGTTTATACAAGACTGTACATGTGCTAGAGGCTATATCAAAACATTGTCTCTACAGGAGGAGCTACGCTAGCAACCAAGATGGCCGCTTAAGCTCCCGGCTCCGCCGACCTCCGCCAGTTGCTCATAAATCCTGCTGATTATCCTGATTTCTCACCGGACTCCCGTGCAGCTGAGGTGTTGTGGTAAATAAATAATTAATTACCGGTACTATTTTTCTATACATTAACTAAAACAGATAGCTCAATAAATAAGAGGCAGGATCCGTGATATCTGAGTCAGAATGGCATTAATCGGATGGCTCGAGCCTAAAGACCATGAAGTGGCATGCAATGGAATGGAATGGCAGCTGCAACATCTCATTAACATTGTACAGTATATATAGTAAAACAGTATAATTGCATTACATACAGTAGGCGTAACAAGTGACAAACGTAAGATAAGAACATATGGGCGTACAAAGAAGGCGTGCACAGGGCGTGCACGTAGACATGTGATGAAAGCGTCACAGAAGTGTCATAAATGGGTGGATACATGGAGGGGGCTACCTGGGCAGCTGGAACCTTTAACCTACTGGTGCGCGCAAACGGGCCATGACATGTAACTAGGGAGAGATGGGGGCTCTGACTTCTGCACTAAAAGAGGAGACTAAAGTCTGGGATGTCAGGACGACATGTGCCTATAGCATATCTGGTATCTGGTGTTTGGAGTACATGTTGATAGAATCTAAATGTCATCAGGGTAAAGGCTACTTGACACTAAGGCTGGTGCATGCATATATTCTACATGTATTGCGTGTGCTATGAATCTTCTATGGATATTAATTCAGTAATTCTCTTGCATGGAGACAGGAAGACTAGGCTATAGCTGAAGATGTTTATGCGGTTCGTTAGCTTAGGAATGTGAAGCCGGGGAGCTGAACTGATAACTAGAGGCATAACATATTCTTGGCAGACAGGCAGGCAGGCCAGGCCGGGCACTGCGCTGCTTGGCAGAAAGTAAGCGAAGGGTCAGGGATGCGGGAGGGGCTGTATCGCTCCTCGGAGTGGTTTCAGGAGACTGGAGCTTGAATCTGGTGTCCCGGCCCTTTGAGGCCTAGAAACGGGGACAACTCGATGAATTAACGTGCACAATGTAAAACGTTGGCAACATAGGCCTAATACTCGTTGCTTTCACGAGGACTGGAAACTGGCATACTAACGTTGGACACAACTATAATTGCGTCTTTATTCGTCAAGGGGGAACATATGCATATCGATCATGCACATATAACATATAATGGGAAACACGTAGGGACACATGACAAGGCAAAATTCAATTTTCCTCATTCCCTCCTTGTGCCCTACGTTTCCTTCAGGAAACATCAATATTCATGATACCATCTATCTGTTCATATAGCATCATTTGCTCGTCTCGAATCTTCTTGGAACGGGACTTAGGACTAGGAATACAAGAGGTAGCGCACAAGCCGCAAATCGCAGGGCCACATTGTAAACATAGACAACAACTGAATATGATCATTACTACTATTCCTAGGAATGACAATACCTTCCATCCCCAGGCAGATATTATACTCCAGAGCCAACCGGACCATGTCCAGGTGCCTGGATTCTGGTGTAACTGATGGGCTATTTTATGAAGTCTGGTTATAGCTGAATAAACAGACGGTGCGTTATTAGGAATGAAAATGCAGCAACTAGATCCGATGACTCTACAAGCTCCGCCCCTATCGGCCAGTATGACGTCAAGGACAAGGCGATTTTGAAGGACAACAAATCTCATAGCAGATTGTTCTTCAGTTAAGTTACCTAGAGCGGAAGTAGTCTCATTCACTACTGCTTCAAGGGTTCTGGTTAGCCTACGTATTAGCTTACTATTTTGGACAGGACCTATGAAGAAAAAGAAACCTTTATTGAAGTCTGTATACTGTTCTAAGGCAGTTTCAGTTTGATCGACAATTGGGGACTCAGTCTCCCTTCTATGTCTAACGTGTACTAGATGTGTATTTCTGTGATAATCGGATGGAGCTAGGAAAACTGGTGGCAGTAGGAAGGCAATGTAACATGTTCCATCCCAATCTAGGGGCAGACGTACATATGCGGTCTGACCACACACAAAATATGAATGACGTGAGGCTTTGAAATTAAGTTTCCCACTGTCACTATACTCAACCACAGTAGTACAGTCACTATGTCCTAGATGTACTGAACCATTCTTTCTGACACATAATTCGCCTTTCACTGGTAGGACTGAAATAGCAGGCAAGTCTGGAGTAGTCTCGGACTGAACATTCAAAACCATGAAATTCGAGGAATAATTACCTAGATCATATACTTCATTTTCGAGATGTAACCCTGTTCTATGGGAAAGACCTTCCTTGTCTGGGATACAGGTTCTATTCAAAAGGGACTTATCGTCTGAGGATGACGTTATCGTAAACCATGCTCCACACGAACCATTGTGTGAAAACGGATAGGGAAAGAGTGGTAGAACTCCCTTCGGTGTCTGGAAAGGGGGGAGTCGACCACACACCCAACAATTAGTGGCATTGCTAGTCTGGTGTGAATAGTGTAACATTCGGATAAAAGTATTGTTGCGCATGGCAAGTCTGTAGGATAACTCGTGAGGAGGTAGTTCACTAAAGGTGTGCTCTACTGTATCATTAGAAGACAAATGTACATGTGAATCAATAGGAGGAAAATATACATGTAAAACATAACTTATGCATGTAACCGTAAGACTCAGAAATAACATAAACAGTAACGTTATTACACATCTACTACGCAGATTTTTACAATAACGTATTTTCTTAGAGTTTCGACTAACTCTCTCACTATGGGGGTCTATCTCATACATGTCAGGAACCTGTCTAACCGCTTCACCCGAGAGGGACTTAGACAATTAAACTGTCTGACTTGCTAGACCTCAATTTCATTTTATACTCCTGCTGCGGAGTTTTCTCTAACAGGGGGAGTTTAGAGTCAGTATCTGGGCAGTCCTTGAAAAAAGTCTTTGAACGGAGTCCATGAAAACGTTTAACGTGACTGGAGTGGAGCCATCCTTTGCGGCCCTCCACTTTGACGGCGGTCCTTGTGGTCATCAGAACAAGCTTCGGCTCTTTCCAGCGGGGCTCCAGCGGACTTGAACGATCAAAATTCCGGATCAAAACCAGATCACCTGGAACGACCTCGTGCGGTTTCACTTGGGTGTTGTCTGAAAAGGCAGCCGCAACCTGTGAACGACAAGAGAGTAGTGCAGACATCAAGGAAGCTAGGTAATCTGTCAGCATATTACTGTCTACATCGGTAATTTTACGTGGCATTGGTGTACCCCACATATTCGGGGGACGACCGAAAACAACTTCGAAAGGGGACAGACCTGAACGGGAGTGAGCGACCATTCTCATATAAAAAAGGGCGACTGGCAGAGCTACCATCCAATCTACGCCTTTCTCTGCGCAAACCTTTGCAATGCGGATTTTCAGAGTCTGATTATGTCTCTCGACGAGGCCAGCTACCTCGGGGTGTCGCACACAGTGGAACTTCCACCGGTACCCTAACAGAAGAGATACTTGTTTCATGAGTTCGGATGAGAATGGCTGGCCGTTATCTGAATATACGACCCTGGGCAAACCATAGCGAGGAAAATACTCACGAACCAACTGCCTGGCAGTGGTCGCGGCAGTGTAATCTGGGACTGGATATGCTTCCGTCCATCTGGACAAAGCGCATACTACTACGAGGACGTACTTGAAACCTCGGCATCGATCCATCTGAATATAATCCATCTGGAGGACTTCGAAGGGGTGGTCAGGAGGATGGAATCCACCTTGTTCCACCGGAACACCTTTACCTGGATTGAATTGACAACATATCATACAGGTACGTACTTTCTGTTTGGCTGCTGCTTGTAAATGTTTGTTAAACCAAATATTCTGGATGCTGTCTAACATGGCTTTCTCTCCTAAATGTGCTGGACTATGTGCGGTGTTAATAATGACTTGAACCATAGAGTCGGGGAGAAACCATGTGGCTTTTCCCTTCGTCAACCATCCCTGATCTGTCTGGACCCCTCCTTGTTCAGACCATTTCTTGATTTCATCGGGAGTAGCATGTGACTGTATGTCTAGTACATCTCGTGTAGGGTCTTTAACTGTCATACAAGTAGTCTGATCTGGAATATGTATCTTGATCGTGTTAACTGGAATGTCTGGAGTCTGGGCTGTAAGCTTGGCTGTTCGATCTGCTAGATCGTTACCTTGAGAAATGGTGTCAGTGGCTTTCGTATGTGCTTTGCACTTCATAATGGCAATGTCTTTCGGTAAATGTATTGCTTCTAACAGAGCTTGAATGAGGGGGCCATGCTGAATCTTGGCTCCATGAGAGGTCATGAAACCTCTTTCTTGCCAGAGTACTCCAAAGTCGTAAACGACTCCGAATGCATAACGTGAATCTGTATATATGTTTACTTTCAGGTTCTTAGCTTGTATGCAGGCTTGGGTCAGAGCGATGAGCTCTGCTGCTTGAGCAGACAGGGTGTCAATACGATGTGTTTCTATGACTTCAGTTTCAGTAGTCACTGCATACGCGGCGACTAGTTCTCCTGTACTTGTTCTCATACATGAACCATCCACATAAAGTGTCAGGTCGGGATCAGGTAATGCAATGTCAGTCAAGTCTTGTCTTGGCTTTGTCATGATGTTAATAACTTCCACGCAGTCATGTGTGGCAGGATTCGATGTACTCGAGGGTAACAGTGTAGCAGGATTTAAAATATTGCAGCGTCTGATTTCTATGTGTGGCTGAAACAGTGTCAGTTCATAACCTGTTAATCGTGCAATTGTCAAGTGCTGAGTCTGTGTTCGGTTTAAAAGAACTTCCACAGAGTGTGGAACTTGTACTGTCAGGGAGTGTCCTAACACTATGGAATCACTTTGTCTGATAGCTAGAGCTGTGGCTGCAACTGACTTGAGGCACGCAGGCAAAGCCTGGGCTACTGGATCTAATGTGCTAGAAAAATAAGCACAAGGCTTGTGTTGTCCTGCTTGATTTTGTGTGAGAACAGATAATGCTGTACCATCACGTTCAGTAACAAAAAGTGTAAAAGGCTTACTGTAGTTTGGTGTCGCTAACACAGGTGCATTACATAAAGCTTTCTTTAACTCGTTAAAAACAAGTGTATGTTCCTGGGTCCAAGGGAGGACAGTCGATGTCGCTGCCTCCTGTGTCGTTAACTGTATCAGTGGTTTAGCTAGATATGCATACTGAGGAATCCATTGTCTGCAGTAAGAAGTGAGGCCGATAAAAGCTCGTACCTCCTTCTGTGTCTTGGGCTGTGGAAGATGTGCTATTAACTGGATGCGGTCAGGTGTCAACTGTCTACCCCTCTTGGACAGTAAGTGTCCAAGGTATACCACTTGCTGGACACAGAATTGTAGTTTCGAAGGGGACACCTTGTGCCCCATCTCAGCCAGAAAATACAAAACTGTAAGTGACGCACGTTCGCAGTCACGTTCTGTACGGGCAGTGATTAATAGATCATCGACATACTGGAGCAGGGCAGTGTCAGTTGGCATGTGAATACTGTCTAGCTGTCTTTTAAGTGCTTGACTGTAAATACTAGGACTTTCTGTGAAACCTTGAGGAGCTCGTGTGAATTTATAGCTTCTTCCATTTAAACAGAATCCGAAAAGAAACTGGCTGTCTGGATGAATGGGGACACTAAAGAATGCGTTCTTGAGATCAATAACAGTAAAGAACGTAGCTTCAGAATCAATGGCTGTCAATAGGGAAGAGATATCTGGAACTACAGGGTACTGGGGTATGATACATTTATTAAGTTCTCGAAGATCAATCACTAATCGATAAACTGGAGGTGCATTTGGATCAGTACGTTTAAGAATCGGAATGATAGGAGAATTACATACATTTGAGTCAGTTTCTACAACCACTCCTTGAGCAATAAGCTCGTCAATAATTTTCGATAAGGCTGCTACAGCCTCAGGTGGCAATTTGTACTGTCGGATTCGTGGTAATACAACACCTTGTTTCAGAGTGACACGATAGGGTGTAATGTGCATACAACCTACATCAGTTGGACCTTGCGCCCATAAATGCTTTGGTACATTCAGTAATCTTGGATCAAAATCTCGTAACACATAATGACCTTTAAAATCACGTAAAAACAATCTCACTCCTTCTGGGGAGCAGCATATAACCGCTCCTAATTCTTTCAATGTTTTAATACCAAGTAAATTTTCAGGACATGATTTCGTAAGTAACAAGTCTGTAGTTCGGGACAATGGACCAACTTCTAGGGAAACTGGTTTCGATATTTCATTAACAATAGGCTTTCCTGAAAATCCCAGGGAAACGTTTCTTGAGCCTGAGAGTGGAGCCCCTGGAACCTCGTCATGACTGATGGTAGTCCTACTTGCCCCTGTATCAATCAGAAACTTTCTGTCTTTCCCTAATACTTGACTGTGTACATAGGGACCCTCTTGATCTACAGGAACCTCGATGAGAGGCAAGCCAACCTCCCTCTCTAGGCTGTTTCATGAATACTGCTGATATTCCGGATAATCTGACTGTGCGTACTGGTACATCTGTTGTGTAACGTGTTGTGTGGCAGCTATAGGCTGCGGTGCTGTAACTGTCTGTTGTGCGTTCTGCGGTGGCTGGGAATTCTGCGGAACATGTTCTTGTCTAGGAGGACGTGGTCTCTCTTTCGTCTTACCTGTAGCTATGTTGTGTTTCAGAACTGCACATTCGTTTATATAATGACCTGGCTGTTTACAGTAATTGCATGTCCCTTTAACAGGAGCTGCAGAATGACTAGTCTTATTTGGAGCCCTCTTCTGACTATCTGGTTGAACAGACTGTGCAACTAGTACTTTCATTTTCGTGTCTTTCATACGTCTCCTTTCGTGTTCTTGCTCTTCCCTGATTCTATTCTGGTGATATTGTAGCATCTGGAGCATTTGCGATGGGGTATTAGCTTGCCAAGTACTCTCGACTTTCAATACTCTATTTTTGACTTGCGGTAAAGAATTCTCAACTAGTTTGGTAACAAAAAGATGTGGATATGATTCACTACTTGTTTTCAGACCGCTATTTATAATGAAACATTTCTCAAATCTGGAATAAAAATCACTAGTGTCTTCGTCTTGTTTCTGTTTACAGGCTGAGATGGCATCCCAATCTTCCTTTTTCGTGGCTAGTAATCTTGGCAGGACTTGTATTAGCAGTTCGGGCAACTCTTTGGCTTTATCCCCAAGACCAGTACCTGGGACCCGTATATTATCTTCGGTCTCTAACGCGGTCCAGTCTATCTTTTTCTCTCCCACCTCCCATTCTTTTTCTTTAAGTTTTTCATATATGCCCACAGGCAACGGGACCTTTAACATTTTGATGATATCAGGATACGTGTATTCTCCCATACTGAGCATGTCTTTTAATTCTCGATGGAACCCTGCTGGATCCTTATCGTGACAGGGTATTAACTTTTTCATTTCTAGTAGTTCTATTTTCGTGATGGGGTATAAACAAATACTCGTTCGAGATTACCCCCCGCTCCCTTAACTGGATGCACTTCTCGTAACGGATTCTGTCTGTCTATGTAGAACGGAGGTGAAACAGGAACAAAATGCGGAGTCAGGAACGTTCTGTATTTGTGGCGCTGTTCTAAAATGACACTAATTAAATCGGTACCTAGACCTTTCCATCTGTTTAGGAGTAACTCGTTCAATACAGTATATAAGGGACCTGGATCAGAATGCTGACTCTCGTACAGTGTGATGAGGTGCTGGATCATGTACATACCCACCAGTCGCTGCTCGCCTGGGGGCAGTTTCAGAAACATTTGGGCCACTACTTCGTCTGGAAACGTGGCAGAATCACTAACCCATCGGACTGCTGATCGGGCTAGTTCTTGTTCATGCATGGTACTAAGTTCACTGTAACCTATTCGTAATTTCAGAACTTTATCGGTAGCCTGGAATACTTGTTCAAGAGAACACTGTTCTGGTACGGGAGGAGGAAAAGCTTTCTTGTAATCTAGGCATGAATGTCTATCTGAAAGTCTCGTTCTACCTACATACGCTATTCTAGTGGGAATCTCGCTGTCTACCTCTTCGTTTGAAGAGTCATTCTCTTTCTCGGCTACTCTCATTTCTTCCTCCTTTTGGTGTATACTTATAATTTCTTTACGAATCCTTTTGTACATGGATTCCACACAATTTAGTGTTCTGTGTTTTCCTTCTGCTATATTGTCACTCCATCTTGTCAGGACTTTCATATCTTCCTTGTTTTTGTCAGGATAATCCTGTTCTCTTATTAAACAATTTATCAGAAATTGCAAAATCATGCCTTGAATCTCGACTTTCCTGTGTGCCATAGCTTCGTGAATACTTTCTGGATTCTCCCCTGTTTGAATAAAGTGGTATATTCTGTCTAGATGTGGTTCCATATTTGATATGGTAACCAAGAAACTTGCAACTCGACGTAAACGTATGGAATATATTAACATGCTATCTTCACCTGGCACGGGAACATATCTACAATCAGGTCCGCACTCTGTAAGATACTTTCTGAGGGTGTCATACGTAGCCAGCTTTGGCGTACGCTGTAACGCTACATCTCTCAGCGTCCGTCGCCTTGTTTGAGGCGGGGTAGTAGGAGCACCTCCCCCTGCCCCTCCTGAACTGGGATCGTCACTTAATACTGGATGTGCGGCTGCTGGTAACGTGTCTGGTACAGTAGGGATACGTAATGTGGGTTGATCCTGGGGGACTGGCGCATGGACAGGACCAACGACTGGAGGCACAGGAATTACATTATTAACAGGGGGCTGGACTTGAACTTGGACTGGCGGGGTAGGATCTGTATTAGCATATTCTGGGACAGTGTCGTCTAAATAGGAAGAAAGAAAAATTTCGGCTGCAGCCGGTTTATGACGCAGCTTAGTCGGAACCAAGGGTGGCGGTAAATTATGGAGTGCTTCCAGGGTCGCCTTCGGCAAACCCTCGGTGAGAAGAGGATACATACCTTTAATAAGGGCATTTCTCTGTCTGTCTGACTGTTCTGCTCTAACTCGTTCACCTTCTTCGATTAATTCCCTTTCTTGGGCTTTTTCTGAGGATTCCCTACTTAATTCTGCTTTTCTGAATTCTTTCTCGGTTCTTTTATGAGATTCTTTACGCCATAACTCTATGGCATCTTTCTGGGACTGTCTGGCTTTCTTTTTCCATAATGCTTCTTCTACTCTCATGATGCACTCGGCATCCCATGTTCCTGAAACAGGCCATCTATACTTCTCTTCAAGATGTTTGGTATAATCAACCCATAAATCTAGATACAGTATGGCATCTAAGCCATGCTTATGGTACATGAAATGTCCAGGACTGTCCCTAGGAGGGACAGGAACTAATTCTTCGAGTAACCCTTTTCTGGTTTTTATCTGACGTAATTTCGAAAACAGCGGCATATTTGAACCGTACTTGAACTTGAACACAATACACAATGAACACAGTAATGAATAGCAAAACAATCATTCATACCACGACATCAAGAACACATTAATAACAGTTCAAACAGAATACTACCTGATACATAGAAAACATAAATACTTGAATTTCTCGAGAAACGGACTTACTAGAATTACTGGATGCACTGCTAAAACAGTACAGAACATACCGGTCTCCTAAAGAGACACGTCATACCGTATCCACCTAGGTGAACACGTCGGACCGGATCTGTGTACCCAAACCCGTCGGACCGGGCACAAATTAATGAACACCCGTCTAGATACCCCCAGCAACGGTACTCACCGGGAAGCAAAACTGAAGGCCTCGGACTGGACTGGACTGCTACGACGTCTGGTTACTGCTACGCACTACGCATGCGCTTCGGGCTTCGGGCTTCGGTTACAGGTGGGCCTCCGGATACCTCGGACCTTGCTCTCTCGGCTTGGGCTCTGGTCGGAACGACCCGCCTTCCTCACCGCCTCGTCTGGATGCCGGACCGCAGTCTCCGTCTCCTCCGTGGGCCTGAGGGAGACTTGAGCAGAAATATCTGCAGGTACGCAGTAGAGGTCCGTCACGGCTGTAGAAGGGTCAGGGGGCCTGCGTTACATCGCCGGCGCGTGGGGAAGGGGCTCGTCCCTATTCGGGCGCCATTTTATGTGGTAAATAAATAATTAATTACCGGTACTATTTTTCTATACATTAACTAAAACAGATAGCTCAATAAATAAGAGGCAGGATCCGTGATATCTGAGTCAGAATGGCTTTAATCGGATGGCTCGAGCCTAAAGACCATGAAGTGGCATGCAATGGAATGGAATGGCAGCTGCAACATCTCATTAACATTGTACAGTATATATAGTAAAACAGTATAATTGCATTACATACAGTAGGCGTAACAAGTGACAAACGTAAGATAAGAACATATGGGCGTACAAAGAAGGCATGCACAGGGCGTGCACGTAGACATGTGATGAAAGCGTCACAGAAGTGTCATAAATGGGTGGATACATGGAGGGGGCTACCTGGGCAGCTGGAACCTTTAACCTACTGGTGCGCGCAAACGGGCCATGACATGTAACTAGGGAGAGCTGGGGGCTCTGACTTCTGCACTAAAAGAGGAGACTAAAGTCTGGGATGTCAGGACGACATGTGCCTACAGCATATCTGGTATCTGGTGTTTGGAGTACATGTTGATAGAATCTAAATGTCATCAGGGTAAAGGCTACTTGACACTAAGGCTGGTGCATGCATATATTCTACATGTATTGCGTGTGCTATGAATCTTCTATGGATATTAATTCAGTAATTCTCTTGCATGGAGACAGGAAGACTAGGCTATAGCTGAAGATGTTTATGCGGTTCGTTAGCTTAGGAATGTGAAGCCGGGGAGCTGAACTGATAACTAGAGGCATAACATATTCTTGGCAGACAGGCAGGCAGGCCAGGCCGGGCACCGCGCTGCTTGGCAGAAAGTAAGCGAAGGGTCAGGGATGCGGGAGGGGCTGTATCGCTCCTCGGAGTGGTTTCAGGAGACTGGAGCTTGAATCTGGTGTCCGGGCCCTTTGAGGCCTAGAAACGGGGACAACTCGATGAATTAACGTGCACAATGTAAAACGTTGGCAACATAGGCCTAATACTCGTTGCTTTCACGAGGACTGGAAACTGGCATACTAACGTTGGACACAACTATAATTGCGTCTTTATTCGTCAAGGGGGAACATATGCATATCGATCATGCACATATAACATATAATGGGAAACACGTAGGGACACATGACAAGGCAAAATTCAATTTTCCTCATTGTTCCTGACTCTAAAGGTGCAATCCCGGAATTTCTAGCTGCTTTAATGACGAAGATACGCCGTGTCCCATTCTCGGCCTAACCCAGAGTTGAAGCCGGGGCTTCGATTTCTCACCCAGCCGGGTTGGAGTTGAATAACATCGGCCGCGGGACGTGGGTAGCGTCCGGTCTCCCGAATTGGAGTGTTTCTTGTCAGTTTTGGATGGTGGACTGGTGGCAGTTTTATCTCGCAGCTGGGGCGGCGTGACGCATCGGTTGCTGTGGTCGGGGATCCGCTGCCCGGAGGCCCCGCTGGGCTCCCGGGGTCGATGGGCTTGGTTCCTCGCTGGCGGCGACGGTGTTGAGATCGCGCTTTTGAGGGTGCCCACAGTTGTCGCCGGATTTGCCTGTGCCTGGTGCCCCTGAGTAGTCGACCTCAGGGGTTCAGAGACCTGCTCGGTCACTTCGTGAGGGGCGATGGACCGGATGGAATGTATACCGTCGCTGCATACGGTAATGGCCGCCATTGGGGAGCTCCATTCACAGGCCACCGCCATCATCCAGAGGATGGTCGTAATGGTTGATATCATCTGCTGGAGACCGGACTTCGACCCTTTGTTGGTTCTGGAAAAAGCTGTTTTACCCGCGGAGCAAGAAGTGTCTGAGACGGAGGGCCCCGCGCTGAAGCCAGACTTGGTATTTTTTGTCGCCCCCCGAACGACTGCTAGCAAGCCCGGGGTTATCGAATGTACATCCTGCCCTATGCCGATGCCGCCCCAGATGGACATGGATGATCTTATGTGTCGGGGCAAATTCTCCGGTGACTGTAGGATTGTTACCTCTCCCTTTTTCTCCTGGATGGTTCAAATACACTCTAGAGACCTATCTTTGGTGGACAGCAAACATCGCTTGACTCTTAGACTTTGTGTACTATTATCCTGGCTTCAATCCTTCCGTATTGACTTTGAACTTTCCCAACATTTTGATACTCTCATTGGAATGGCGGATCGAGCGGACAGGGCTTGCATGAAGAATCGCAGCGGCCAGGGTTGACTTTGACTGGATGGGTTTGAACTATGACTTCAATTGATATGGGATTTGTAACCTATAATGGCGCGGGAGTTGGGTATTATTCTGGATATGTGTAGGGGCGGTTTGCTACTGGTGGGGGGTAAGGAAGACCGGGGGTCTGTTTGATATTTCCTCCTCCACTTTCTCTTTTTCCTTCTTTTAGGTCCAGTTCCGGGGCGACAGGCATATTGCCAGTGGGGTTGGGCCGTAGCCATTGCAGGGGTGCAGGGTGGGGGGATTGGGGAGGGGTTTGTTATTTTGCCTTAGTTTAGTTCTATGGCCTTTTTTTCTTTCCTTTTTTCTTTTACGAGAGATGGGTCGTTTATCCTGTATCGATTTTCTTATGTATCGGGGTGTCTACTTTGGTCTTCATTATCCTGAAATATGGGTGGGTGAGCCAAGCTGGCTGCTACTTCGCTGGATTGTTGATCGTACTTTTCATCCTTAATGTACCTAACTAGGTTGACTTGCATTCTCCTGTGAATTGTATTTCCCGTATTGATTTAGTCGCTCACCTATCGCTATGTTGTATTTGATGTATGACACCCGATATATGTAAATTTCTCTTGTTTTCTTCAATAAAACCCTTAAAAAAATAAATTAAAAAAACATTGTCTCTAGAGTTTCAAAAATAGAAATCTTGTTCTCTAAGAATAGTTCTACTTTAAGCAGAGTATCATGTGCCAAAAAGTTTAATATTTTGGGAACGGGGGAACATAGTTTCGCTTTCAGTGCAAAAATATTTCCACATTTTTGTAGAAGTTATTGTTTTTCAAAATTGAAGGTCGAATTTCAGAGTTCAGGGAACGCAATGTGCTCAAAAGTTATTCTCGTTGTTGGGAGAGAACATTAATTCAGATAGGCTGGCAAAGAATTCGTCTACAACAGTAGGTGAAAGTTGGACCAGGTCCGAAAAAGTAGAAATAGTGCATATATGAGAAGCATTGCTGTCATCGGTGTTCAGATCAGCAATGGTCACAGAAGGTTGTACCTGTGTGCCGCTTTCATCTCGTACCTCACCGCCACCTAATCGTAATGGTGAGGTCTCAACAAATGCCGTCATCAGAATAGGTAGCCGCTGGGGACAACACGTTGCATGAGCCGATACCGAACCAAGCAAAGTATCGATATCCATAGGTACTGCTGATGGTAGTGTCAGACAGACGTAGAACACGCATTCTTCTCCGCATAGCAGGTATCGTAGAACAGATAGGATGCAATCCTGCCAGATTGGTCTGAATGAAAGAAACCAGGTAGTATTCAGATCTCTTAGCCAAGCCAATCCAAGTACTTTAGTTATTCTTTCTCGGTATCTCATCACTAGGATCGTTTCTTCCATGGTAGCCTGAGTTTTGTCTGTGGCTGGATTTGCCATATCGGAGCAGAAGGAATACAAATAAAGGGGCATATTATCAAGTAAGGGTGTTACATTATCGCCGCTTTTATCGGCAGGAAACTGCCGATAAAGTGGCGATAATGGGCTTGATAATATGCTCTATGAATTTCAATTGAATCCCATGTTAGATGTCTTCACATCTAACATGGGCTTCGATTGGAATTCATAGAGCATATTATCAAGCCCTTTATCGCCGCTTTATCGGCAGTTTCCTGCCGATAAAAGCGGCGATAATTTAACGCCCTTACTTGATAATATGCCCCAAAATTCCTGCTACGAGTCCCAAGATGAGAGGAAGGCCGCCGAACACAGAGTGCACGAAATTCGGGAGGATGCGCAGGACTGCTTCAAAGGGTGCTAACAGTCCAGAAAAAACTGTCTTAAATATATGTGCGATGCCACTGGTATCAGACATGTTTAAGATCTGACCTAACATTTCTACAACATGCACGGGGCAATTTGTTGATAATAATGTATGTATCTCTGTCGCTGTCCTTGCAACTTGCAGATCATACATTTCTCTAGACGAGGTTAAAGGCACAGTTGTTTGTAAAAGAATAGACTTCATTCTGCTTAAAGTATCAATTCGAATAGAAGAGATATTCAGAGAAGGCCATATTGTTGCCTTCTTGTCTGGTTTGCTGTTTGGATACAATACTTAGATACAGCAAGTGACCATGGAAGTTACACTGACGAGATAGGCCCTTCCTGGCACCATGCCATAACAGCTGCGGTCACTTATTATAACGTAACTGCCGTTGGAAAGTTGTCTGAAAAAAGGCTCTATTTGTGTAGTAGGGGTGCCGTGCAGGTGGCATGAAAGGTTATTTGATGAACCTTCGCAGGCTCCATGCAAGTTAATTCCTTGACACAGAAGTGTGCCGCTCAGTGAATTTTTATAGTTGGTACCACTAAGAAACACCTCTTTTTTCCCCCCACTGTAACATTGATGTAACCTTTACCCAACCTTTCATACAGGCCTGCTGGTATATGTTTTTGGCAATATTGAAACTGAAATGTCGTTATTGGAATTGTGATTGTGCCATGTATTATTAATTCAATGACAGGTCTTTCAGAGGCTGTAAATGGCAATTTTTCTAGTTTTTCAATGCTCAGCACTGTATAGTCTGCTCCTTTTTGTGCCAAAGAGATTTGTTTATCAGTAAGGTTAAAGATAGAAAATAATGGCGTTGTGTTGATTGGACGCCATGGCACGTAGCCTGAATGGAGGTTTTGTAACATGCAGTCTAACTGTACAATAGAACGTAATTGGGACTGGCCATGTTGTAACATTAGCATATTCTGTTCTATTATATCAATAGCAGATGATACAATGCTGTCCAGCGAATAAATTCTGGAGGACAGAGTCGTTAACCCATTGTCCACTACAGACAGTGATTTTTCCAAAATAATACGATCAATTTCCCGTATTTTTTCAGCAGTTTCAATTTGCATTACTTTCCAAGCTTTGTTGGAAGCAGCGTATATACTGGCGTATCTAAAAAGTTTTTGACGCTGTTTGCAAGGTCCCAATATGTAATCTCGTAAGTCAGCACCTTCTTTAAGTAAAGTCAAGTGTTGCTTAATTTCAGGTAGTGTAGATTTCTGTAGCCATTCGAGGCATAGTTTTCCTACACTGTATGTTGTAATTATCCCTGGATGTTGTTTCCGGTAATATCTTGGGTCTGGCCTGTTCTGTTTGTACCCCTGTGTTTTATTCAGGAATCTATCTTGACAGTTATTAGTGTCTGTGGGCCAGATCAACCATTTTCTCCAATCAGGATTAGTTCTGTTTTGGTGTAAAATATGGGATACGTCTATTTCCGCATCTGTAGAGCTATTACTATCAGGTATGGGCTTTGGTATAGACGGTTTGATTAAGTCCTTTATCTTGGCTAGGCCAAGACAGGTTGTTTGTTGAATGTTGTCGTTCAGGAACATTATTTGTTCTGGGATCATGCAGGAACTGAATAATGGTTCTAAACCTTGTACCTGCCAATCTTTTGTACCCCAGATGGTTTTTGTCTCAATGTTGTTTTTCCAAAATTAAAAACCAAATGTAGACATTTTTTCATAAGATTTTGTAGAATATATCAATTTAGTATTTGTCAACATGTTTTTCATTCCTGTCTTATTAATTATTTTAAAATAAAACGTTTCTGGATCAGTTTTATTAAACCCTGAGAAGTATGGGAATTTCTCATAAAATGTTTTCGAACTGCCTTTTGGCGGTGTTGGACAATGTTCCCATTGATTATAAGTAAAAACATTTCTAGGTTTAGCAGATTTATGCAAATAGTGATGCCCATATTGATTAAAGCAATACATTTCTTCATAATCTGATGAACCTTCTAAATAGTCATGTTCTGTAAATTTTGCTGACATTTCTAAATCTGACATCATAATATTAATATTTTCAAAGTCCCAATCATCAGAGAAAGTACTAGGTGATACAAAGTCACTTAATGAAACCTTGAACTGATGTGGATATTTCAAGAGTTCAACAGGGCCATAGATGTCGTAATCAGTAGTGTCCCATGCTACACCACCAGGTATAGGAATGGCTGTGATGTTTACTGATGATAGTTCTCTTTTTTCAATGTGAGAAGACCTGTGAGGTTTTAGGACCAAGTTGATGTTCTGACTTGCTGTGTCCATTGTACTATATTTTCCATCAATTCAGATATGTTTCTCCAAGTTGATGAAAGAGTTCAGTTATTTTTTCTTTGAAAGTTTTATTTGCTTGCTTTTCTTCATGTTCACTTGGATCTTCGGAAAAGTCATCGAAATTGATGAAGTAGCCAGATGCAGTTCTGTCAATTGTTGAAATTGCTTCCGGATTTTCATTAATCTTTGGATTTGTATAGTCAGAGGCTACATCGTTGTAGATTGGTGTTTCTCGACGAGCTGTTGCAATTTGGGTTTCAAGAGGCACAAGTTCCATGGCTTTGTTGCATAGTCCTTCTTTATTCACTGCAGGTTTATCAAATGTGATTAGTCTCTCAGTTTGAACAGTAGCAAGGTTTGGTCTTCTGCTACTTCTTGGGAGTCCACTGGGCCTACTACTTATTATTGGCCACATGATTGTGGTTTTACCAGGTCATTTGATACAACTCTGTTCTCCTTTTTACCAGCAAGTGGCAGTAGTACTACTGATCTTGTGCCACTGATAGCTAAGACAGGTACTGCTTTTCTGTAAGAAGGCCCAAATTCCTTCATCACCGCGATCTTTTCTCTGACCAGATCCCCAATCTTTGGAATCCAGACAGGTCTTGCTGGGACAGGTGTTTTTTCTTCAGTGGCCGTTGGCTTTAGCTTTGTGTTACTTAGACTTCTTCTTGTTTCATTTAAGTCCTGTAAAACAGCCAAACAATCTTTGATATCAAAGGATTTTTTGTTCCACCACTGAAGTCTGACAATCGAGATCTTTGATGATCATTCTAGTACCAAACAAAAGTTCATACGGAGTGATTCCACCCAGAGAATGTCTTGGCAGATTATTAAAACTACGTTGGACACTTATTAGATGTTTGACCCACCCGTCACCCGAACCTAATACCCTCGCTGTTATAGATTGCTTTATATCACGGTTCTTTCTCTCCACTACCGCATTTCCCTCTGTATCGAATGGACTAGAGTACCGCAATGCAATGCCCTAGCTGGCCATAGCCTCCTTGTAAGCTCGAGAGCTAAACGCAGGACCCTGGTCAGAATGTAGCATGCCAATTGCGTATGTGCCGATAAAGACTCGCAAATCTTTTATAACAGTTCTGGCGTCAGCCGAGCGCTGGGGCCACATCTAAATGAATCTCGTCTTAACATTTATGGGATCGCATTTTTTCCGTGTGGATTTCTGCATGTAGATAGCCTAATGCTGTCTAACAGAGGTGTCTGGGCTGGTATCTGGTCCGGTTCACTACTGCGATCTCTATTGCAGTCCTGACAATCCATTGCAAAGTTATAAATTTGCACCCTCATCCCCGGTCACCAGTATTGTGATTGCAATTCTATTAGAGATTTCATGATCTCTTGGTGCCTCAGACCCATTCCCATTTGTGCCTTTTGAATCAAGTAAGCCCTCCGGTTCGTGTTTGTAATTACTTATCCCCCACTCCAGGGATTCGAGCAAAAGGAATGGAGTTCGCATCAATTATGTATCTATTGTCGAGTGGATAGTTGAGAGGTAATGCTGCATATTCGCTTTTTAACAAAGCTTTTACTGCCAGCATGTTTTCTTCATCTATTTGTTTTTTAGAACGCTTTTTTGTAGCTACGGAAGTCGATTGAACCGCTGCCGTTCTGGCTCTGTTGGCCAATGAATTCCCTGCAACGTGAACGCCATCACATCGAAGACTCTGCGTATTATCCCGTGAGTCTTTCGTAGTACTTTCTGTAAAAGAACTACTTGTTCCCATAGTTTTTTATGCTTGATTGTGACACCTTTTGCATCTTTGAAACCATTTTGAACCCACTTCTGCAAGTATTCATTGTAAGAATGGACACAATAATACGAATCGCACACTATTAGTGTGGGGAATTCGCGATTGGCATTCTCAAGCGCCATCTTTAAAGATCTTAAAGCTGTACAGTTTCTGGGTGATTCAGTTTTAGTGACCATCGGTCTGAATTTACCTAATCGCCAGCGACCTTTAACAATCGCGCATGCTGCATTGTAAACTTGTTTTTCCACAACGTAATGTTGTGCATATCTGTCTGTGTAGATTACACAGGTGTACTGTTCAAGAGGCAGAATTTTTTTTTTAATATATTTCTTTTTATTATCAAGTAAACATAAACAAACAAGGCAATAAAAGTCAGTACAGCTGGATAAGCGCTCAGCGAGAAAGGAAGTGCATTACAATTTGATACAAATCATCAGTGCAAGAGGGGGGGAGCAGGGGGGAAATTCAGAGTCATAAAACATTAAAGCTTAAACATCATTAGGAATGTCAGGTCAGGGGGAAGACGGAACATCCGGAGCATCCACGAGGGGAGGTGTACATATATCACCCCGGTAGGAGTTCCATTGGCCCCAGATTTTACCCCACTTTTTAGGTCTTCTCTCTAAACATACACCAGTCCATATTCTCCTTCCATGCCATGACCGTGGGCGGTCCCTGGGAGCCCCACAACTGCGCGATATCTATCTTGGCAACCATATTCCCAAGGGTCCCCCACTGAGTCTGCGCCACATCATAATCAGTCGGCTCCCAAACATTCAGCAAACAACGCCTTGCTTTAGGCAACAGCGCGATACCCGTGACCTCTTCCATCACAGCATGCACTCGACTCCAGAACAGTACCACTTCCGGACATTCTCAAATTATGTGGAGGAAAGTACCAGTTAAATCGCATCCACTCTTACACAACCCATCCACAGAATATCCCATACGAATCAGGCGGGGGCCGGTCACATAAATCCGGTGCAGGATTTTAAGCTGTACGAGTCGGAGACGAGCCGGAATCGCGGCCTCCTTCGATGAGGATATCGCCGACTGACAGTCCTCGTCATCCAACTCCAGACCATCACTAGTCCAAACCTCTCTAAGTTGGACCAACAAATCAACTCGATCATTAATCAATTTCTCATAGATCAGGGAAATAGTGCTGTCGGGAACGTATCCGTCAAGCACCCGATCTTCAAGTGGGGATGATTTCGGGAAAACGATACCTGCGGGAAAAACCAAACTCAGCGCGTGGCGAATCTACGCATAACGGAAGAACTCCTTATCACTCAACTCATATTCTACTTTCAACTCCTCAAAGGTCTTAACCCTATCTTTGGCCCAGATATCACTCACCCTGCAGATACCAATCATATCCCACTTCTCGAAACCTTTCATCTTCCACAGGCTGCCCAATCTTTCAGTTGCATAGAGCGGAGTCGCTCGAGTCAGTCGATCCCTCCATCCCATTGCCGCATTAGCACATTGCCACACTCGCACCGCTATCTTAGTGGGCCCCGAAAGTGTCTTCCCAGCAGATTTGGAGTAAAGCGCCCTGTTATAATCGCCACCTGGCAGCAGCCACTTATCCATTTCAAACGCAGGATTGGACGCAGGACCGTACATTCCATGATTAATCTCTCCCAGCTGGGAAGCCCAATAAAATCGCCTTATATCCGGAAGTGCAATACCACCGTCATACCAGGGAAGCGTCAGCTTGGCGAGGGCGATACGCGAACGCCCGCCCCATATCAATTGTCTCTGCAAACTCTCCACCTCCCGAAAATAGCTCGCCGGAATGACATCAAGTGTGTTCTGCAGCGCGTATAAAAACTGCGGCAAAGACATCATTTTGAAAAGAGCTGCACGCCCGAGGGGGGACAATGGCAGTCTGCGCCAGGCCACAACGTCGGATTTTAATCGTTGAAGCGGGGGAAGCAGATTACGATCATAACGGACCACAGGGTCCAAGGCGATAAAGACCCCCAGATATTTAAATCCCGTCCGCACCACTTGTATGGGGCAACCGCGCGGCAAAGAAGGAGAGTCACCCGAGAGTACATAGACACAGGACTTGGTCCAGTTAATCACAAGGCCGGAGTTTCTCCCAAACGAGTTCAACACATCAAACAATACAATCAGCGACTTTCGAGGCGACGTTAGATACAACAAGATATCATCCGCATTGAGTGATATTCGGTCCTCAAAATTCGGGGTCCACCGAATACCCCTCATCAATGGCTCCCACCGCAGCCAAGCAGCCAGGGGTTCTAAGGCGAGGGCAAAAAGAAGCGGGAACAGCGGACACCCCTGCCGCATGCCCCTCCCAAGAATAAAAGACTTAGAAACCCGACCATTCACCACAATCTGAGCCAATGGTTCCTCATACAAAAGTTTCACCCAGCCGATGAAACCAGGACCAAAACCGAACTTTGCAAGAGCGGCCCAGAGATACTGCCATTCCAACGTATCAAAGGCCATTGTAGTATCCAAGGAAGCCAAGATGGCCAGTTCACGCAGTGACGCAGCTCTCGCAAGAACGCCATGCAAGCGCCGCAAGTTCAATGCCGTATTATGATGGGAAATGAAACCGGACTGATCCGGATGGATCAGGTCGCTGATCACCTTTACCAAACGGTTTGCCAGCAATTTTGCGAGGATCTTGGGCTTTGCATTTAGAAGCGAAATAGGCCTATAAGATGCGCAGCGATCCCGCGGCTTCCCCTCCTTATGAATCACCACAATGGTCGCAAGTCGCTGATCACGAGAGAGGGAGCCGATGTCTCGCGACTCCAGGAACATAGAACAAAGATACGGCGCCATTTTGTCAGGACGCAGTTTGTAGAGCTCGATGGGGAGACCATTAGGGCCCAAAGCTTTTCCCGAGCATACAGAACGAATAGCAGTTGCCACCTCGTCAACGGAAAATGCTGCGTCCATCAGTTTCCTATCTGAATCCGACAGGCAAGGCAATGCAATGTCTCATGAGAGCAGACGCGAGTCTTCCTCTGGTCTATCGGATACTGGGGAGTACACTTTTTGAAAATATTACGCAAAACACTCCACGATCTCGGCAGGATCAGTCACTCTCAATCCATCCACTCTCTCAATCACAGGGACCACACGACTCGCCCTCTCCTTTCTATCTAACCAAGCAATCAATTTCCCAGCCTTATCTCCAACATCATATACACGTCTCTGCTGCTCTCTACTCATAACTTTAGCGGCATCCGTTACCAACGCCCTATAGTCAAGTTGTTTAAGACTGAGGAGATGAATCTTGTCGTGAGTGATACCCAATTCCAAATTCCCTTCCAACTCAGCTATTTCGGTCTCAAGGCGGACTACCGCCTCGTTTTTGCTTTTCTTGATGCCAGCAATTAACGACAGTGCCTGGCCACGGATAACCGTCTGGAAAGCCTCCCACAGCGAAACAGAAGCGGACACAGACCCCACATTCTCGGCAAAATAATGATCCAGAGACCTGATCATCTCCGCCCTGGTTTTGGGGTCACGGAGATACCAAGGATTGATCGGGTTACTCGACCCTCAGCCCCCATCTTCGTATCCATCATAAGCCACAGTGGGGAGGGATCTGAAATACCCCTAGCAAGATGTCTAACTTCCCTGACTGAAGAGGCCTGCGCTGCCGGCATCAGGACATAATCAAGTCTAGAGAGACTGCCGTGAGCACCAGAGTGGAAGGTGTATTGCGACTGTCCCGGAGGCAGTAGCCTCCAACAATCTACCAGTCCCAGCATCTCCAAGAAGCCACCCAACCAAGACTGTGATCTCGTGAGATCCCTGGTGGGGTAACGGTCCTCCCTACTGGAGACGACAGAATTGAAATCTCCACCCATTACCAGGATGCCTTCCGGAAGCCCCAGAATTACTCTCCCCAAATCAGCAAAGGTCGTAGTCTGCAGGCCAGGAGGAACATAAACGGAAAGCAGTGATACAGTCTTCCCCTCCCATCTACCAGTGAGAGCAGCGTAGCGCCCCCTGTCGTCAAGGATTATGTGGTCGACCTCCAGGGGGAGGGAACCCCTGACTAGGATACCCACCCCCCTAGAACAGTAGTGAATCCAGAGTGTGCCACAAGACGATAACCTCGCCGATTCATGGCATGGCATGTATTTCCGATCAGATGTGTCTCTTGCAGTAACACTACATCAGGGGAGAGGCGTCTCGGTAGCTGCAGCACTAAACCACATTTTATCCTATCCCCCAACCCGTTAACATTCCAGCACAATAACTTCAGCCCCCTACCCCCATCCCAGGAAATAAAAGCAGAATCCACCCCACAGCGAGCACAACACCCAGGTCCAGAAGTTAAACAATGCGTTGCCTTGAGACAAACTGAAACACACACAAACCCTCCCCACCCCTAACAAATACCCAAAACACACACCCCCACCCTGCACCCCTGCGTTAGACTCAAAAGCCACCCCAACTTGCAGTGTGCCTGTCGCACTAACATTAAACTAGTCTACAAAAAGAAACCCGGAGGAGGAAAGAGTCTCACCCCCCCCCCGCCACCTCTGGGTATCCCACCACAAATAGTGCAAGTATAAAAGTCATCGAACCACAGCTGCCAGTTGTGCACAATGTCCAGAAATCCGAAACCACTGCTCACTCCTGTTCCAACGGGCCGCCTTCGGCTCCTTCGGAATGTTCAGAGCGATCACGCTGCATGGGCAACGTATCGAGCCAGTCATTCACATTCTCAGGGCGGTTAAAGAAAAACGTCCGATATTCGTATTCTACACACAGCCGAGATGGAAAAAGCATTGCATATTTCATACCCATGTCTCTCAATCGTCGCTTCACCCCCTGAAACCCCATCCTTTGTTTCTGAACGAACTGGGTGAAATCTGGGTAGAAGCTCACCGTAGTGTTTTCAAACTTCATAGGGCCGCCCACCCGCGATGCCTGCAGGATAGTGTCTCTATCTCTAAAGTTGAAAATTCTGGCGATGATAGGACGCGGAGGGGCGCCCAGCTTGGGCTTCCCACCCAGCACTCTGTGTGCACGTTCCACCTCAAAAAAGTTGCTCAGGCCTTTGGGGGCAAGATGATTTAGGATGAGGTCCTCGACAAGAAGATCCACGGCTGGGTCTTCCGGTTTTTCAGGGACCCCAATAATACGTACGTTGTTGCGTCTGGCCCGACTTTCAAAGTCCTCCAGCCGGCGAGAAAAGAGATCATTGGAGGATCGTAGATTGCGAACCTCCGTCTGTAAATCGGACACATCAGTCGTGAGGCTGGAGGTCTTCAAATCTAAGGACTTGACTTTTTCGTTAGTCTTTGATAAATCCGCCCTGATCAAGTTGACATCGATTGCCCCAGTGTCAAGCTTTAGGGCCAGAGCCTCATATTGTTGGCCGATAGAGGTCTTCATACTAGCAATGGCGCCCATGACATCATGCAGGGTCAAGTCATCCACGGCCGCTGAGTCGTCTCCCGCATCTCCCAGGGACCTACACGTGCCACCGGGGGACCCCTTAGGATGAGTGTAGCGATCCATGATATTCGATTGAATAGCGCCCCCCCCGGTTAACGGTCTTGGTCTTCCGTTTCTCGCTGTCGGGTTTGCCCGTCATACTGGGTGTTGCGCCCCTGAGGGGCATTCGAGACCTGGTAAAAATGGCTCCTCTCGATACACAAACCAGGATCACCAAAAAAAAGAAAAACAAGTTCCAGCCAGATGTCACATGACCAGTGACACTCGGTGGCAATCACACAGTGGAGTTGCGGGGTCAGACTGCATCCCGGGTTTCAGAGCGGTCTCGAGACAGGAGAAGGCCGAGGAGCCAAAAACGAAACCGAAAGTTAACTCCGGGGTTGTGAGCAGGGCCCCGTAAGCCGTTGTTGTTCAAATACTACCTGGGCACCACATTGACTCGAGCCCCGGGCAGTGCCATGGAGCAGGCCACAAAAGTTCGAAGTGCCGTAGTTACAGTTCCCGGAGTCCAAATCGATTTCTGAAAGCAGCTATTATATCAGCTGGGTTGCGTCTTCAATAACCCGTCGTCATAATCAGGATAATGTTCAGGATAGATGCGGGAGGTGGCGAAGGTCTCGGGAGCCCTGTGCTCACGCGGCAATCTCGTTTGCACGCGAAGCTCCTCCCCTCAAGAGGCAGAATTTTGATTGACAGAGAACATTCATGTTCGTATTCTAGATGTTCTAGCTTTTTCATTTTGGGATCAAATACGTGTATCACGTCTGTTGTAGCAAGAGAATTTTCCCATTGTATCCATTTTGGATCTAAAGCTTTAGCATTCGGAATGCTTGGTCTTGTTACTGCCTCAAGGGCTGATACTGCTGTTAAAACAGATATGCTCTTGCCTTGGACTTGGGTTCTTTCTTTTGCTACAGCAGTTTGGACCGCAGTCAGAATTTTTTCAGTAGAACTGAATTTCATTTCAGCTTGTGTGTACAAGTATGATTTATAAGCTATTGGTACCGTTTCTCCCTCATTAGAGGTTAGGTACGTTAATCCGCATCTTCCTGGGATGACTCGGATCACAAAGTTGCGTTCGTTTGCGCGTGTTTGCAGTTTTGCTATAGAGAACATGTCTGTTTGTATATATCTTAAAATTTTTGTGTGTTTCTGAGTCCAATTAATTGGTTTGAAATCTGGTTTTATTAATTCGTAGAGAGGTTTAACCCTTTCTGTGTAGTTTAGAATGTAAGTTCTTCCGAAATTCAGGAAACCTAGAATTGATTGTAAGTTTTTCAGCGTTTTTGGGGCTTGGAGTACTGCACACTTCTCTAAAAAGTTGTCTGCTAGGCTTTTGCCTTCACTTGATAACTCATATCCTAAAAATAGGACAGTGTGGTGGGCAATTCGTGTTTTTTTTAAGTTGAATTTGTACCCTTCAGATGCGAACCCGAGTATTATGGTGTTCACTCTTTTCAAGTGTGTCTCCCGGTCATCGTCTGTAAGATAGATGTTATCGACATAAGATAATGCCTCATCATCATATATTTGTAGTAATTCTGTTACCCTGGCTGAAAATAATCCTGGAGCGGTAACTGCAAACACAACAATGATGGACAGAATGTGGATCAATGTCACACATTCACCCCAGTCCAAAGATCTGGGCCCAAATCCATAGTTTTTCCACTCCACACCACCCTGGGTTAGACAATGGCGATATGCAAATCAGCGCTGACCCTGTGCCCCATGGGAACAGTCCAGTCCGAACTACAAAAGCCATGTCCTTCCCAGAACGGAAACAAGCATCCGAGGACCGGCCCGGTTTCGAGGTAACACCTCTCTTCAGCCCGGCTAGCTTGATTCCAGTGGTGTGGAGTAACTGGGACTCACGTCTGAGCATCCCCAGTACACTTAGAGCGGTAACTGCAAACACAACAATGATGGACAGAATGTGGATCACTGTCACACATTCACCCCAGTCCAAAGATCTGGGCCCAAATCCATCGTTTTTCCACTCCACACCACCCTGGGTTAGACAATGGCGATATGCAAATCAGCGCTGACCCTGTGCCCCATGGGAACAGTCCAGTCCGAACTACAAAAGCCATGTCCTTCCCAGAACGGAAACAAGCATCCGAGGACCGGCCCGGTTTCGAGGTAACACCTCTCTTCAGCCCGGCTAGCTTGATTCCAGTGGTGTGGAGTAACTGGGACTCACGTCTGAGCATCCCCAGTACACTTAGAGCGGTAACTGCAAACACAACAATGATGGACAGAATGTGGATCAATGTCACACATTCACCCCAGTCCAAAGATCTGGGCCCAAATCCATCGTTTTTCCACTCCACACCACCCTGGGTTAGACAATGGCGATATGCAAATCAGCGCTGACCCTGTGCCCCATGGGAACAGTCCAGTCCGAACTACAAAAGCCATGTCCTTCCCAGAACGGAAACAAGCATCCGAGGACCGGCCCGGTTTCGAGGTAACACCTCTCTTCAGCCCGGCTAGCTTGATTCCAGTGGTGTGGAGTAACTGGGACTCACGTCTGAGCATCCCCAGTACACTTAGCGCGGTAACTGCAAACACAACAATGATGGACAGAATGTGGATCAATGTCACACATTCACCCCAGTCCAAAGATCTGGGCCCAAATCCATCGTTTTTCCACTCCACACCACCCTGGGTTAGACAATGGCGATATGCAAATCAGCGCTGACCCTGTGCCCCATGGGAACAGTCCAGTCCGAACTACAAAAGCCATGTCCTTCCCAGAACGGAAACAAGCATCCGAGGACCGGCCCGGTTTCGAGGTAACACCTCTCTTCAGCCCGGCTAGCTTGATTCCAGTGGTGTGGAGTAACTGGGACTCACGTCTGAGCATCCCCAGTACACTTAGAGCGGTAACTGCAAACACAACAATGATGGACAGAATGTGGATCAATGTCACACATTCTCCCCAGTCCAAAGATCTGGGCCCAAATCCATCGTTTTTCCACTCCACACCACCCTGGGTTAGACAATGGTGATATGCAAATCAGCGCTGACCCTGTGCCCCATGGGAACAGTCCAGTCCGAACTACAAAAGCCATGTCCTTCCCAGAACGGAAACAAGCATCCGAGGACCGGCCCGGTTTCGAGGTAACACCTCTCTTCAGCCCGGCTAGCTTGATTCCAGTGGTGTGGAGTAACTGGGACTCACGTCTGAGCATCCCCAGTACACTTAGAGCGGTAACTGCAAACACAACAATGATGGACAGAATGTGGATCAATGTCACACATTCACCCCAGTCCAAAGATCTGGGCCCAAATCCATCGTTTTTCCACTCCACACCACCCTGGGTTAGACAATGGCGATATGCAAATCAGCGCTGACCCTGTGCCCCATGGGAACAGTCCAGTCCGAACTACAAAAGCCATGTCCTTCCCAGAACGGAAACAAGCATCCGAGGACCGGCCCGGTTTCGAGGTAACACCTCTCTTCAGCCCGGCTAGCTTGATTCCAGTGGTGTGGAGTAACTGGGACTCACGTCTGAGCATCCCCAGTACACTTAGAGCGGTAACTGCAAACACAACAATGATGGACAGAATGTGGATCAATGTCACACATTCACCCCAGTCCAAAGATCTGGGCCCAAATCCATCGTTTTTCCACTCCACACCACCCTGGGTTAGACAATGGCGATATGCAAATCAGCGCTGACCCTGTGCCCCATGGGAACAGTCCAGTCCGAACTACAAAAGCCATGTCCTTCCCAGAACGGAAACAAGCATCCGAGGACCGGCCCGGTTTCGAGGTAACACCTCTCTTCAGCCCGGCTAGCTTGATTCCAGTGGTGTGGAGTAACTGGGACTCACGTCTGAGCATCCCCAGTACACTTAGAGCGGTAACTGCAAACACAACAATGATGGACAGAATGTGGATCAATGTCACACATTCACCCCAGTCCAAAGATCTGGGCCCAAATCCATCGTTTTTCCACTCCACACCACCCTGGGTTAGACAATGGCGATATGCAAATCAGCGCTGACCCTGTGCCCCATGGGAACAGTCCAGTCCGAACTACAAAAGCCATGTCCTTCCCAGAACGGAAACAAGCATCCGAGGACCGGCCCGGTTTCGAGATAACACCTCTCTTCAGCCCGGCTAGCTTGATTCCAGTGGTGTGGAGTAACTGGGACTCACGTCTGAGCATCCCCAGTACACTTAGAGCGGTAACTGCAAACACAACAATGATGGACAGAATGTGGATCAATGTCACACATTCACCCCAGTCCAAAGATCTGGGCCCAAATCCATCGTTTTTCCACTCCACACCACCCTGGGTTAGACAATGGCGATATGCAAATCAGCGCTGACCCTGTGCCCCATGGGAACAGTCCAGTCCGAACTACAAAAGCCATGTCCTTCCCAGAACGGAAACACTTGGAGTCAAGCTAGCCGGGCTGAAGAGAGGTGTTACCTCGAAACCGGTCCGGTCCTCGGATGCTTGATTCCGTTCTGGGAAGGACATGGCTTTTGTAGTTCGGACTGGACTGTTCCCATGGGGCAACAGGGTCAGAGCTGATTTGCATATCGCCATTGTCTAACCCAGGGTGGTGTGGAGTGCAAAAAAACGATGGATTTGGGCCCAGATCTTTTGACTGGGGGAGTGTGTGACATTGATCCACATTCAGTCCATCACTTGTTGTTTTTGCAATTGCCGCCCTAAGTGCGCTGGGGATGCCCAGACGTGGGTCCCAGGCACTCCACACCACTTGGAGTCAAGCTAGCCGGGCTGAAGAGAGGTGTTACCTCGAAACTGGTCCGGTCCTCGGATGCTTGATTCCGTTCTGGGAAGGACATGGCTTTTGTAGTTCGGACTGGACTGTTCCCATGGGGCAACAGGGTCAGAGCTGATTTGCATATCGCCATTGTCTAACCCAGGGTGGTGTGGAGTGCAAAAAAACGATGGATTTGGGCCCAGATCTTTTGACTGGGGGAGTGTGTGACATTGATCCACATTCAGTCCATCACTTGTTGTTTTAGAAAATAATCCTGGGCTGTTCTTGAATCCCTGGGGGAGGCAACAAAATTGCTTTCCGGCCCCCATACAGGAGAAAGCGGTCAAATACCTGCTTTCTGGTTCTATATTTTAACAAAAGAAACAATTTGAGATATCTAATGTTGTTTTATATTTTTTTAGCACAATGTTATTCATTAGTGCCACACTGTGTGAGTTTTGTACTGCAAATGTTTTGCAGCAGGAGTTTAGGTGTCTGTAGTCCAAAACTGGACAATATGAGTCGTCTGGCTTGGAGACAGGTAACAAAGGATTGTTCATTTGTGAGGTGCATGTTTCAATCATCCCCTAGTATTCAAGTTGATCTAAGATCTCCCTGACTTGTTTTTTAGCTTCTTGCTTAACAGGATACTGCCTCTGTGCAGTAGGTTGATTTTTTAACTGACTTTTATGGTGAGGAGAATCCTCATACCATCCTACATGATTTTTATATAATGCAGGGGCTTGGGCCACTGCCCATTTTCTAGCATATGTGTATTTTTTATTAATTGGAATGTGATTTGAGAAGGCAGGCATAATCACTTCTTCGCCATGTGGGCATTCCCTGACAAACTCTGGTGGCCAGTCTTTTTCTGCTAGAAGGATATCATAGCCTTTAGATAGGTTGGGCCCGATTCACAGAATGAACTTAAGACTCAATCCTAAACTTACTACTATTTTGGTATTCACAGAATGAACTTACTACTTTTGGTATTCACAGAAGTTAGGATTTTGTCTTAAGTCTGTCTTAAGTCTGTCTTAAGTCTGTCTTAAGACAAACTTAAGACAACATCCTAACTTCTGTGAATACCAAAAGTAGTAGGTTCATTTTGTGAATGCCAAAAGTAGTAAGTGCATTCTGTGAATTCCAAAATAGTAGTAAGTTTAGGATTGAGTCTTAAGTTCATTCTGTGAATCAGGCCCCTAATCCCTAAAGAGACCTCTTATTTTCCTAGTTTTGTCCCCCTCTATACGTAATGTTATTTCATATAGTTTATGGGGCACACTAACTCTGGTATCTGCAGCTTCCACTTGAATGTATTCATTCGTGTCCACTGTCTCCAGAAGATTCATCAGGATCTTGCGAGCTATGGTCACTTCTGCTGCGCTGTCTAGCATTGTCTGGGCCCATTCTCCGTTCTTGAGTTGTGTCCTCAGAATCCTCGGCATGTTTTATTTTATTACTGGCTACCTTCTTTTTTGGAAATTGTAATTTTTTACTTTGATGAGCAGGCTCCTTGTCTTTGGACTTGACGTGCTCTTCTTTATGTTCTGACCGTCCTCTTCTTTCCGATTTCTGTGAGGAAGTCTGAAAAGATCGAGAGGGACGTGTATCATTATCTTGATATCTGTCAGGTTTTCTTAATTTATCCCTATCCCGAAGGTTGTATTGTTTTTCAGAGGGCTCCCGTTGTGGAGACCTGCCCCCCCGTTCTGGAGATCTATTTCTCCGTTGGGGAGACCTTCCTCTGGACTGGAACTGTTTTTCTCTGGGAGTGGCTTGTTTATTACCCTCCCACTTCTTTTTTGTAGTAATTAGATCATTCTTAATAAAGCTCTTTTCAGGATTTTCAGTTAGTTGTGGTTTTAGTGGTTTCCCACCCAAACTATCTCTACCTAATTCTTCATAGGATTTTTCAATTATTCTGGCACGTTCAAAAGGTTGTTCTGCTATATCTGTTTCTTTCAATTTTTGGTGGATCGTCACAGATGCTGCTTCTCCTTTTATGTTGGCTAGTAGTATAGCCGAGACTTGCTTAAAGTCTTTCAGTAATTTCATACCTAGATTTAAAGCAGGTTCTGGACCGTATTCATTTTGTAATGTAATATAATGTAATGTAAAAAGTATTTTTAAAGCGCAACTAACACCAAACGGTTTCTTGGCGCTCGAGCAGAGGGAGGTAGACAGTAAACAAGGCAAAAGGCGTTAGTCATAAACATTACAGAACAAGTGAGTCTTTAAAAGGGACCTAAAACGGGAGTAGGGAGAGGCAAGTCTTATGTTCAGGGGAAGGGAATTCCAAAAGGAAGGAGCAAGAAAGGAAAATCTCAATCCACCATGTTTCTTTCGTTTAAAAACCGGAACCTTAAGCAAGGCCAGGTGAGAAGAACGAATTTTGCGGGAGGGTGCAGTAACGAAGAAATGAAAGACGGACCAGTTCCGGCAAGAGACTTAAAAGTAGTGCAACCAAGTTTGAATTTACAACGCTGAAACATAGGAAGCCAGTGAAGGGATTTCAACAAAGGACGAACGTGTTGGTGCCTGGGTTGACTGAAAATAAGATGGGCAGCCTGATTTTGAACAAGTTTCAATCTCTTCAATAGGTAGGCCGGAATACCAGCGTAAAGAGAGTTAGCATAGTCTATCCTCGAGATGACTAAGGCCAACAAAACTACAGTAAGGGCCTCAACGGTCAAGAAACGGGCAATCTTTCGATTTTTTCGCAACTGAAAAAAACTGGAGGAGACTACAGCATTGATCGGGGGCCTCATTGTAAGATCGTTACTAATGATAACCCCCGGACTTTTTGCTGAGTCAACTGGGCTGGGGGGGAACCTAACCTCGCAGGCCAAAAGATGGGTTTCCATGGGTTGGCAGCTCCCCCGACAAGAACCAATTCTGTCTTGTCGGGGTTAAGCTTGAGGTGGTTTACCCCCATCCAGTCGCTAATGTGACAAAGAGTAGACTGGAAATTAGCAATGGACTGGTCCGAGGAGTCAATATTAAAAACTAACTGGATGTCATCCGCGTAATTAAATGCGGTGACATGACTACCACGCAGAGAACGGATAAGGGGAGTCAGGTATAAATTAAAAAGAAGAGGGGACAAGGAGGAGCCCTGCGGTACGCCGCACGTCAGTCCGACCCTGTCGGCAGTAAACCGAGAGAGCCGAACCGACTGGCGGCGGTTGCTCAAAAAGGAGCGGACCCAGTCAAGGGCGGTGCCCTGAATGCCAGCCTCCTCGACACGGTCGACCAGAATATCATGGTCGACCGTGTCAAAGGCGGCCGACAAGTCCAGGAGCACCAGAACCTGGCTGATGTTAGAGTCCGCCCCTCTCCGCAGTTCCTCCATAACTAAAAGAATAACTGACTCAGTCGAGTGGGCGGGTCTGAAACCGGCTTGTTGAGGGTCAAGATATTGAGAGTGTTCGATAAATGAGCTCAAAGTGTTGGTAACATGAGACTCAAGAATCTTACTGAGGTAGGGAAGGAGGGAAATAGGACGAAAGTTGCTCATGACTGAAGGGTCCGCCGTAGGTTTTTTCAATCTGTCTTAGTATGTCTGGTATAACCGCCATACGGAACACCATGTGTTTTTGTGTATATTGAAGCAAAGACTGTTCCCCAAGTGTCACAGTCGTTCCACATGTGGTGCGATCCCCATTGGTAGGCAGATTGTCAGAATTCTGTGTTTGACATGAGGTGTAGTATTAGGAAATACTGCCTCTATCTGAGTAATTTTTTGAGCTAACCAGAACAGAATTTGTTCCCGTTTTGCGGGTAATTTGCCAATGACTGATTGTATAGTTTGAGGTGTGATTTTATTTGTGTTCCCCTGGTGAGGGGTGTGCTGTGGAATTCTGGATTTTAATTTTCACAGCTTAACAAACGGATGAAGTCGAGGATTTTCACCTGCGACAGCAGCACATGTACTTGGTAGGAAGGAACTACGAGTCAGAGTTCAAAGGGACCCACTGGTGGCTGGAATTGTATTTAACAGCTTTTCAAACGTAAGTGATAGAAGATGTACACCTGCAACAGCAGCTTGTACACTTGGTCAGAGGCGCTTCATCCGTTAGATGACTCCTAGTGTGGACCGTTTGTTAAGCTGTGAAAATTAAAATCCAGCCACCAGTGGGCCCAATTGGATCCCCGGAGCGAGCTAGTGTGTCTCCACCACCAGAAAGGTGCCCTTTCCATGACAAATCGTTACCCGCCGCATTGTGACTATAGACTTTATACAACTCTACACCCTTCAAGTGGCCTCGTAGACCAGTGGGATACTTTATTGGTCCTGATGAGAGTCCCCCTTCCAACTTTTGATTGGGACTCGAAACGCGTTGGCCCTTGTACAGAGTGTTGCTCCCACTAAATCTAAAAGTTGAGAAACCCCGTGTGTCAATTGGTTTATACATATTGTGCTTTATCAATCAAGTTGATTGTGATTTAATTTCATGTGTATATATGTATAGTACATTGTACCGCACGCACTGATTGTTTGAGCAACCTTTGTCTTTTTCTTTAATTTTCTTCATTTTTCCTTCCTTCCACTCACAATTTTTGTTCTGGTATTTTCACAAAAGTTTAATTTGCCAGATTTGTGTATATATGGACGCTTGCTGTTGAATGACTGTGACATGCCTGACTAGTATGAATGATTTTTGTTACATAGGATATTGGTGTAGTATTTGTATATAAAATGTAAATTTTGTTTAAAATAATAACGTCAAATTGAACAAATAAATCGCTATTGATTGGCAACAGTGCAGGTTGAAATGAGCTTTCTCCTCTGTTGAGTGAATTGCATTCTAAATTGTGATATCAGTTCAGGCACGTTGTTTTGTTATAGGTTATAGGTGCTCAGCCTAACTGATTAGAGCCGACTCTTTATTGTTCATAGATGTGGAATTCCTAAAGCTGGTTGGACTGTTAGAATCCGCATGACATATTGGACCAACTGTCTATGTATTTTAATTAGTTGTTTTAGCTGAACTAAAAGTTCTCCGCTTGACATTTTTTCAATGTCAGGTTGTGGTGTATAGCCGGCTAGAACCGGCCATGTGGCTCCTGGTCTACCTAGTAGACCGAGCCTGGTGAAGTGATTTTTACGTTTTAGGGTGCCATTAAACCAGAGCTGGTGCTCTTGGTACGTTAGTGGAATTTCAATGTCCTCGAAAGGAATGTATTCTGTTGGAGATTCCTCTATTTTGTAGTAGTGGAACTCGTGTGTCACAGCATGTGCTGCTGGAATGTGTATCCAGGAATAGAACACCTCTGTCTGCCGATATTCATGGGCCTCTACCAAAAATATGACTGTACCACCTCTTGGTGATACTCCATTTTCTAAAAGTTTTATAGTTATGGTTTTCCTTACATTTACCGGGATGATTAAAGCATCCGGGTCATCTTGCCGGAGACTTGTGTCCTCCGCTAAAAGTTGAGCTGCTAATGCTTCTCTTTCTCTTTCTTCTTCACCTTCTGACATTTTGTTGACAGGAAGTTTGCAGAGCAAGTTTCAAGGAGAGAAAGATTAGGTGCACAAAATTTTGGAACACTGTATCCTTCAACATTGACTAAACCAAAAACTAATACATAGGATTCTCGTCCTACTAAGTTTTGGCGGATATTAACCTTTTACCCACTCCAGACGTCTTTTGGAGTTTTTACGGGAAAAGGGGTCTGTGTGAAAAGCACGACTGAGTTTCTCTAGTATCTTGCGTTAAATTATCGCCTTACCAAACGTTGGGCGCCATGTAGTGTAGTTCCTATATTCCCAATAGGCTCTGCACATTGGAATAACATAAACGATAGTTTAGACGTAGGACTTAGGTCGACTAGGTCTCTATTGAATATGTTAGACTTAATTATGTATGCCAACTAGCTCAGAGGTCACTAGAAACTTTCTCGAGTAAACAAGAAGGTGTTCACTTTCCTGAATAGACAAGAAGGGATTAGTTTCTGACAACCGCATAAACATAACAACTTTGCTCCCTCCAGAATAAGGAGTATATCTCCAGAGTCGCGGAAACAATAGATAACTATTTCACTCAGTCAATTGTGCATGCTTAGTTTCACCAGAAGCGCAGGGAAATAGAGAGATGGGCGTTTTCAATAAAAGAGGTTATTTATTGAACAGTCTTCTTTCTCATGCAAGAGAAGTGAGTTGCCACAATTGCAATACTTGTTATAAAGACAAGTGCGTACAGCAAAAGGAGTATTATGAAATAATACTGTAAAAGCATGGTATGGTTTCTAAGCCACACGGTGTTTAAAATAGATAAAATATATACATAGATAAAACCATGACTAAACATACTCAACTGGTGCTTCTAAGATACGTCTACCCCGGTGTACCTAACCTAAGCCTAGTACGTGGGAAGGAGTAAGTAAGCTGCAGTTTAAGTTAAGATAGGTTTTTGACAAGAATCTGAATCAAGAATTCTCTAAGTGTCTAATCAGCTCCGTACCTTGTTTATAGAATGAAGGAGGTCTTGTATCTCTTTCTCAGGACTCGATCTCCCAGCAACCCGCAAGGGTGACCGGAAAACACTGGAGCTGGATTTCTCTGCAGGAGAAAAGACAGTGTCTCTCTCAGTGCGTCAATGGGAGGGTCGGCTTCCTTCAACACTTGCTTCCGCAGGGCGTCGGGCAAGTAGATTGCTGATCTGCTCCAAACCACCGTGTGTTTTGCTAGGGCAGATGCTGGAATATTTATACCTGGAAGGTACCGAGTTTGACATCCCTTTACCCTTATTTCATGCCCTTGGTCCAGGATGCCGTTGGAAATTCAGCAATGACAAGAACACCCTCCGAAAGCAGGGCATCCAATACGCAATACTCTGCCCAGTGTAGAATACGAGGGGAAAACCTGAATCTTCAATGCCCCTTCTGAAGTCTCTACATTCTGTAAATGCCTGTGGTCTAAGTCTCCCTCACCTGGCCGTTCTACCACAGACCTGGGTGGATCTGCTGAGTGCTTGCTGTCCGCCACTTTTGACCGCTCCTTCCCAGTGTGACTGCTCCACTCCAGTCTGTTCGTCTTATGCTGACGGTATCCTCACCGGGGCACCAGTAACATTTACAGGCTGTTCATTTTTTTGTGTGTGTGTTCTCTGTGATTGATGTTCTAGTACAATTGGCTGCTGATTAATCACTATTGTTGCATGTACATTGCTTCATACTGGGGCCGCTGCCCGTCGTGTTGCTGCTATGCCCGATAGTGAACACCACCTGTTGGGTTTGTGTTTGTTCTTGGTTCGTTTTGATGGGTATCACTGGATACCTTATGCTCCAATGTGGGAGGGGGATGTAGTTATGTTTTGATTTAAGGTTTGGTCTCCTTTTTCTCCTTACATTCTCTGCCGTGACATCTCCTGCGCTGCACTCACATGTACCGCTAAGACACAGTTTCACACTCATCCTTTATCACAGTCAAGCCCCTTACCCATGGTAGTAGGTCTGTGGACCTACTCTCATTACCTGGAACATTCGACAAATCAGCAACCCCAGGAAGGAGAAACAGGTGCTGTATAACTTGAACAGACATGGAGCTAAAATTGCCTTTCTTCAAGAGACGTACCTACCTCCCACGGCAGGCTGGCCATTCACTAGGCCTTGGGATGTACATAGCTTCTTCTCCTGCTATGGCTCCTATTCCGGGGCCAGCTGCAGTCTTATACATAAAATCATCCCTTTTACCATCCAATTCAGTCATTTAGATTCCGAGAGCCGGTACGTGCTTCTTCTGGGTATCCTTGAAGTCAAAAGGATAATGCTATTGAATATTTATTCCTCCAATGTAGACAACCTTGCATTTTTCCATGACCTTTTCGCATGTAATGACTGCTTGGAGGAGGACTATGTGGTGCTGGGATGGGACATGAAAATGCTGTGCGCTCAAACAAATGGACCCCATCAGTGCACACCCTATTAGTAAACCCAGAGCGAGGGACGCAGTGCGGCATATGGTTGATACCCCCATCCTTTTCAATGCTTGGTGCTCCAGCCAGCCCAGGTTTTACTTTCTATTCTGCTCCCTACTCCGTCTGGACCAGGCTGGACTACTGGCTGCTGTAAGCCAATGTTGATCCCTGGTTGTGTGAGGGCACGGTCCTGCCACACACATTGTCGGACCACAGTCCGGTTCTCCTCTGCTTGCAGGTTCTATATGGGTGCGGAGCAAAACGTATTTGGAGCCTTCTGAGTGAGTCCCTTCGGGACCCAGTGTTTCTGAGGGGAGGTACTCATAGCTGATTATTTTGAGCTGAATGTGGGTTTGGTGGAGACAAAGGCTATACTCTGAGAAGAATTTATGACCTTTATTCAGGAGTATGTATCTCTAAGCATACGGGTAAATTACATAACATACGTATACAATTGCATAGTATTCAATCCACCCTACGAGACATCCATGAGAGGGCTGCCGTGGGTGGGGATCCCTGGGTCGACTCTGCTTTCTTAGTGGAATTGCGGGAACTCAAGAAAAGAGAGGTCGCTTATATGTGGAAGCATACCATGGCTTGTCATTACGGGTGGGAGAGCACTGGGGTTACACTCTTGCCCGACTTCTGAGACCCAACCACTGACAAAACTATATCACGGATTTGTGCTCGGAATCTGGACAACGAGTGTCCATCAGTGAGAGAGTGGTGGCAGAACTTCATCAGTACTATCGGAATCTATGCTCTTCGTGAGTCTCGGATATCCCCTCTGACATATCCGCCTACCTCATGGTGGTGACAATGGTCTGGCTGACGAATGTCCAATGACAATTCCTGGCTGAACCTATCACTGTCAAAGAAGTCTCACTAGCCATTGACTTGTTTGACAGCTTGATGGTACCCGGCTCGGATGGTCTGATGGTCTTTTACAAGACCTTGAAGGAAATGCTAGCCCCTCATCTACTAGTGTTGTACAATACATCTGTGGCCCCCATCTCTCTGCCCCAAATCCCTACACAAGGCTATCCCTGTCCTCCTGCTCCTCAAACCCTCCCCTATCTCTCATGAACCTCAACAATAAAATTCTGGCTAATGGCCTCACCACCAGATAGTCCCTCCTAATAGAGCACATCATTTCACCTTTGCAATCTGGCTTTGTTTTGCACCGTTCTTCCGCTCTCAACCTGCGCACCATATTTGCTGTTCTCAATAAGATCGCACTGGCATCCACCCCTGCAGTTTGGGCGCTGTTGGATGCTGAGAAAGCATTTGATTCTCTTGAGTGGCCTTCTTTAAGAGCAGTCCTTGGCAAAATGGGCATCCCCCCAATTTCCATAGCTTGAATTAGGCTTCTATTTGCATACCCTGTGGCTTGTCTCGCTTTCACATTACACTCTCTGAACCGTTCCCCATAACAAGGGGGCCAAACAGTGATGTTCACTCTCTCTCCCCTCCTTTTCATCATGGACCCATTGGTCTATTGCATGCAGGATCGTCAGCTGCACCACGGTTAACAGCTCACCCATGGTCCGCTTTTATTCAGCTTATGTGCGATGACATCTTGTTAGTTATCCATCATCCGTCTGAAAATGTACCCCTCTTACCACAGGAGCTTGTCCGATTCCATTGACTGATATGACACTGCCAGTACTGGTAAAATATTCTTTTTCCTGGGCGGCGGAGGATAATAAATATCTGGGCACATGACTCTATAGGGATAGAGACAGCGTTTTACAAGCCAACTACGGTCTAGCAGTGGACAAACTTGCTACCCAGGTCGACCGTAGGATTAAATTGCCTCTATCCATTTTTGGCCATATATCTATCAAGAAAATGGTCAAACTTTCCAGTTTTTTATACCTATTTTTGAATGTTCCTATCCGCTCCCTACGCGACCTTCTGCTTTATCTGGTATGGGCTGAGGGCCATCCGCGGGTACACTGGGACACTCTAATTCTCCCTCACGTGCGTGGGGGCCTCGGGGTCCCCGATTTTTATTTCAATTACCTGGTTGCCCAATAACAGTAGCCCTAATGCTGGTACCATACGGATGTCTGCATCCTCTATTTGAGACCAGAGCAGGCCCAGTTTGATAACCTTCCTCATGCTTTAATCTTGCCGAAGGGCATCCCACTCGATACTGAGGATATCCAGACGGTATCTACGACTTGTTGGGCAATTTGCAATATGCTACAGCTGTTGGGAGGCCTTTACTCCCCTGCTGCTCCCCTTCCTGATAATCCCTGACTCCCACTGGCCAAAGAAATACTTGCACAACGAGTATTTTCATGCTCATCATCTTTTTGCGTTTGGGGTTCTCCTCCCAGGTGGTCATGTTGTTCAGCCAGCACCCGAACCTCCCATGCATGATATACCTTTCATGGACTGTTTCATCTTTCGGAGACTCCACAATTAATTGTGTTCTCTACTTCCTTCGTTTCCATTGCCCCTTGAGGACTTACTCCCTCTACCACTCCCTCTACCGCTTGTCGCAACTGATGAGGATGAAGATTGTCTAGTTCCCCGCCTAAACCGTATTTGCATCTCCCTCATGCCGGATACCACTGCCAGGGTACGAGGGGTGTGGGTGGACAAACTGGGTGTCCTGCTTTTGGACAAAATGTGGACGTATTGATGGTCACAGATTAGACTTGTTTCAGGTAATTACAGGGACAAACGACTGCATTTCAAATTTCTCCATCGTATTTACCTCTCCCCCTCTCATGTAGCTACATTTAATTCAAATAGATATGACATGTGTGGTAAATGCCACACCCCTGGTGCCGAGTTCACCCATCTAACCTGGACCTGCCCTGTAATACATGCATATTGGACCACTGTCTTTGCGCATGTCTCGGCCATGACAGCAGTCAAGCTCTTCCCGTCCCCACTCCGAGAACTGCTGGGCTACACTAGAGATATTCCGCACTCCGTGCACTGCCTAATCTCCATGGGGCCAATTTACAAGCCCCTTGCGCCACTTGTACGTAATTTTTCCCATGTTAAAAATGACACAAAAGTGGTGCAAGGGGCTTGTAAATATGCCCCAATGTGCCTTCTTCTGGCTAAGCCAGAGATAGAGTTGCATCCCCCACTGTTCCGGCCTGGCTTAGAAGCATGTCCTATTGTGAAACAGGAAAGAGTATGCAGCCCTGCAACCTCCATCCTCCCGCCCCAGAGATATCTGGGAACCTCTGCGTGACTGCCTCAGCACATAGAACCTGACGCTACACCTTAGTGCCCACTCCCCTCTCCCTTTGCAGGACTAGCCTCTTGATTATCCTGCTCTTTGCTATCCCTCACTATTTTGACCATTGGCGTGACTGTCTCATGATTTCTTCATTTATATCATAGGTAGTGATTGTTTTATCTGAGTATAACTTGGTGTACTAGCATGGCTAATGTCACTCTGGAGATGTGTTTTCAGCTATGTTGCATTTCCTTTTTGTTTGATTTCTCCATTTTTCTCTTCTTTTTTCTAATCAATTAAGAATCAAATTAAAAAGGACGTTTGAACAAACTCCTGTTCACCTTTCTTTGTTACTCACCAGCAGAAAACTTCCAAAGAGAAGTGGTCCACAAGGCACACAACGAACGGGGGAAAATATGCCCAATTTTATGTTCTCCAAATATTTGATGTTATGATACAAAGGTCTTCTGGTAAAACAGACAAAAAATGCACACTACATAAGATTTTGTGCTTGCTTTCTCTTTCACAGAGCCAAACTTTACTGAGTCACAAACATCTCTTTCACAGGTACAAATTGTACTCAGTCATAAAGTATTTCAGCATGTTGTACAAACAATGTATTTGTGCATAGAACCTTTTCTTGCAAAGTATGAGGCAGTTAAAAGAGCATTGAAAATATCAACACTGCCAAACAACTGTTGAAGAAACCACAGCAACATAGCAGATAACCAACATCAGCAACTGGACAGTACCAAACATCACACAAGCCTGCTAACAAGTAAGTATGGGAAGCCTCACAAACGAGCAGAAGAACATTGCCTAGATGACTGCACATTCATGCCTACCAACCAGACAATTTCAGCACCGGAGAGGCATGGTCAGAACAGCCCAGGAGAAGAATCAACCCTTCACCTGATGTAGAACTGCACATACACATAGACATTCTGGAAATAGTTGAGCGAATTACTTAAAAAACTTACCAGAATAAACTCCCTCAACAACAACCGCGCCTTCGATGTTAACTGCAACAGGTGCATAAACCTACTGGGCTTTATGCTGAGTAGATACAGAGGAGGAGATTTACTCACATTAGAGGTGACACAGCAAGGCAACTTGCAGCACTGCGTCAAATGGAGAGAGCATGAAAGTGCATATTTATTATGATATGGTACATTTCTGCATTCTCTCTGTTCTGGCGCACTGAGTGCCACCTAAAGGCAAAGCAAGATCCCTTGCGCCACACTGCAAGGATAATTTTGTTACAGGCAGTACTGTTTTTGTGAAGGAACAGGGTCGTAACAAAGGCCCCTCCAGCACCCGCGTTTCGGGGGGGCCCCCGCGCTCCAAGGGCCCCCTTACTTTATTAATCATGAATTAAATGGTGTGCAGTGTGCCCGGCACACTGCACACCCGGCCTCAATAAATTAAATAGTGCACACTGCACTACTCGGCACGTTCGCCTGGGCCCTGTCGGGCCTCAGAGGCTCTTCTAATTCAATGGTGGTGCGCACGACCGGCTGGGCCACACTCGACCCCTTCAGCTTTGCTAGAGGCAGAAAGAGTGGAAATAAAAATATGGGCGGCGGAGAGGACCTGGAACATTCCAGAGATGTTTTCCTTACTTCTAGCGAAAGGGAAGTTCATTTCTGAAATCAGCTGCTTTAGCTTTCAGGTGAGGTAGAGTAGGTCAGATTCCGCGCTAAATCTCATGAGCATTGGCTGGAAATTTGGGAGGGAGGGGTGGGGGAGGAGCAGACCACAAACCAGCTTTTGTGTGTAAAAGGCCGCTTTATTGGAACAGGTGCACATAACAATTATACTCCTCGGCCAATGCCTTATAAAACTGATCCTCACTAAATAAAAACACTTACCTAAACCCCGTCCCCCCTGACGCACCCCTAACATTTTCTCGAACCCGCCCCCACCCGTACATTACAAAAAATTACAAACACTAAAAATCAATGCATAAACATATAAACCTATAAATCTAAACCTATAAATCAAAACCATCTGTTGCACAACCTCTCCTGCCTGCCCCTTTACCACTTACGATCACCCAACCTCTGTAACCACCCCAACAATCAACCTGTCTAAACAAACCCAACTTTAAAATGAACAACAAAACTCTGCCAACCCTGGCAAACTTCCAATAATCCCTGCCACCCAGAAAGTCGGGGGGGGGGGAGAAAACAAAACCCCCTTTCTGCCCCCCATACTCAAACAGAAAATCATCTAGTCTTCTCTGGAACGCTCCTGTACATTCAGACACCTAGATAAAACTTCTCTAATCTCCAGCAAATAAAGGTCCATACCCATCCTGGATAAGTGGACTCCATCAATCCTGAAAAACTCCATTGCCTCAAACCGAATGTCCCTGTGAGTCACTCTCCCAAAACCTAAACTCCTGCAAAATTTTGAAATCTCCAGGTTCTCCTTATTACGCTCCCTGTCAATCGCCCTAGGATTCATAGCGCCCCTCCAAATTCTGCGCGGCACCAGCTCTGTCCACAAAACATGGCAACCAGACCACTACTCCTTCAAAAGTGCCAGGTCCCTCTTCATTGCCCTTAGCAACGCCACACCTTTGACCCCCCAAAGGTCATTCTTATCCAAATGGATTAACAAAACATCTGGGCACTGTCCCCCAACTATCCAGTTATTCAAAGCATGTATCAACTCCTTCCACAGCATCCCTCCCTTCCCTTTCCAAACAATTTTAAACAAACGCTCATTGAAACTCAACATCGCTCTGAAATAACAAAGGCAAGCCTGGACTTGTGCCCATTTGACGAATGAATGTCCCACTATCCAGATGGTGAGTCGGACGAGTGAGGGCCAGCTACTAAACCTGTAACAAGACAAATAATTATAGACTCATGATGAGGAGGATGACGCAAGCGTCTCCTACGCATTTCTCCTCACATAGCATTGGAAACAGTTTGATGATCAGCGCCCTAGCCGCATGAGATCCCCCCTAGACCATCCTCGGTTGCAAGCTTCCGTTGCTGCCCCAATCCTAAAAGAATGCGTCCCATCCAGTGATCCGTCCAAACCAATATTCCTCAAGGCCTTATGCAGCGCCATGTGCAACTGATGCCAAGCCCAATGCAATGGGCATGTAGACACAGGTGAAGCTGCTTCCTGCCAGAAGCCCTTCCCTAGGCTTCTCTGGTTCGTTTTCACGCTGGCCAGCCATATATGAATCCCCCTCTCTGCAAAAAAGACCTCCTGCCAACTGACTCCCTTTTTTAACCTTATACCTAAAAGCTCGGAGACTCTAAAAGCCCCAAAAAACATCCATACCATAAGGGTGGAAAACAAACATTCTTCAAAACCATCTCCTACATACAACCGGTAACACTTATTACAAATGAGCCAAAGTCTGCCATGATAAAGTCCTACATGCCAAATGCTCTCCGCACCGCTCCCTAGCCCAACCTTCCAGCATCCTCCTCCCTACTTCCCCCACAGAAGGGGAGTAACCCCACAGGGGTTTCCCCATGAAAGAAATACCCGCCAACTTCCCTGCAATTGTGACCCGAGAAAGACCCCTTTCAATGAGGTCTAGGATAAACTGTATCACATCCTCTGACCACCTCCATCCCTCATCCCGGTGACAGGTTCCTGATGCTAGGAAGACCCTCCAGGCCAGCGCATATGCTGCAGGAGTTGCCGCCTTCAAAGAACTTACCACCAGCTGTATAACCCTACGTTGCCTACATACCAAAAATGCTCCAGCATTGGGGTCGGTGTCCTGTCTGGCTCCTTGGCCAGCCCATGGAATCTCTCCCACTGCAAACGAGACAAAGAATTAGCAATGTCATTGTCCACACCAGGGATGTGTAGCGCCCTGAAAGCAATATCATATCTAAGGCAGCCAAGCACAAATACCCGAAGTAACTTCAAAATCTGCTAATTTCTTGCCGACTGCCTGCTGATGAATTCCACCACTGCCATGTTGTCAATCCGAAACAGAACTTTCGTATGTGCCAGCTCCCCACCCCACAGCATCATTGCCACTAGCACCGGAAAAAGCTCTAAAAAGGCAATGCTCCTCCCACCATCCTTCTACTGCTTAGGCCACTTCTCTGCACCCCACCTGCCCTGCCGGTATGTACCAAAACCATCACTGCCTGCTGCGTCCAAAAAAATCTGAACATCCCACTGAAAGTCATCCTCCCTGACCAATGGTACCCCATTAAAGGAGTGTAGAAACACTGTCCACATACACAAGTCCTCCTTCACCCCAGCCGACAAGCGGACATGGTGGTGAGGTAAATGATGTCCTGCCAGTGCTCGTCCCAGTCTCCTACAATAAGTTCTCCCTGCCCTGACCACCCTGCAGGCGAAATTGAGGTGTCCTAACTAGATCTGAATGTCCTTCACCATCACTTTCTGTTTTGCTAGCATTACTTCCAATAAGTCCAACATGTTCGGTTTCTTATCGGCTGGTAATCGAGCCTGCATTGCCACTGAATCAATATCAATTTCCAGAAAAGACATGGTCCCATTGTTTTCTCTGGTGCCAACGGTACCCGTAACTCCCCCATGAGCTCATGGAACGTGTCCAGCGCTACCTGGCACTCCGTGGAGCTTGGGGAACCAACAAAAAAGAAGTCCTCCAAGTAGTGTGTTACCAGCTCATGACCAGTGTGCTGTGTGAAATATCATTGCAAAAAGGTGCTAAAACACTCAAACAAAGCACAAGACATTGAACAACCCATCGGTAATGCTTTGTCCTCATACAAATTACCTTCAAAATGGATTCCCAGAAGATTCCAATCATCTGGATGGACTGGAAGCAACCAAAATGTGGATTTTATATCGCATTTTGCCATCTCTGCAGTTACGCCTGCGATTACTACTAGTGACATAGCAACATTAACTGAGGAATATGAAACTGAGGCCGCTTCCTTATCAATAAAATAATTGACCGAAGACCCCTCAGGCCATGACAGGTATTGTATCAATCTGTAGTGCCCCACTTCTTTTTTAGGGACCACCTTGGGAAAACAATCAAGTTTTCCACTGGACAGTCATCAAAAGGACCCGCCATCCTTCCTTCTCGCACCTCTTTATTCAATTTTTCTTGCACCACTGACTTATGTTCCACTTCTGACTTCAAATTTTGTGCCCACCGACTCTGCCGTGGCCCCTTGTATCCAAAACGAAACCCTCCTAAAAACCTTCCAACAACACCAGTCTTGCCCCAAATCCCTATACTCCCTCAAACCTGTTGCCAATGCCGCCAGCCTAGCTGGCGTAGGAGCTTTTGGTCCCAGACCCTTGAGATCCCTTACCTCCCCTACCACTTTGGAACTGCTGAGAGGGCCCAGGCATGCTGGCACCTGTCTGTTGCCACTGCTGGCTTCCCTGCAGCTTGACTCCCCAACATTTGACCAAGGGATGTTTCTTTCCACACTGAGAGCACTCGTGTCTGAACCTACAGTACTCCCTTGTGCACAAGCCTTTATAAAATTTCCAGCACGCCCCTGACCAAGATTGTATAGCTGTTGTGCTACCCACCCCTCCCCGGGTGGGTTTCCCCTGAAAGGGCTGGTATATCAATGGCAAGCCACTCGCTGTGAATATGGTCTTACCCCCCGCCGGTACTCCCATTGTGTGTTGTCATAAATCAGTGTCCAATTCCCCCCACTTTGCCTCCAGATCCCAAGCAATACGGGCCCTAAACTCCTCGTCATATTGTGCCCATGGATACCCACTACCCGTGATCTGAGCCTTCCGAATGACATCTAAATATTTGAAAATGGCCACGCAGCACTCGGAGAACTTTTCGCAATACACGCTTGCATGTATCAAGAATGCCGCCTATCAGTTTTCAATTGTCAACGGCACCTTAGGCTGCTTAGCTAACTCATACTCCTCCTCTTTAGAGCATTCTTTCAACCTCACTTCCCTGTGAAGTTGCTTCAATATTTCTATATACACTCTTTAGTGGCTAACAATAAATGAGCACCCAGGGGCTTCGTCACGCCCGTGTAAGGCAGCTTTTTAATCTTAAACTCCTTACTCTGTAAAGGCTCCTTACCTGTCACATCTGCCTCAGTATTCATCCCACTCTCCACTTTAGCGCCCGGTGATCCCCCATCTCTAGTCCCTACCCCTTGATCCTTAACGTATTTTCCTTTATGCAGCTTCCCCTCCAACACTCCCCCTCTCCTTCACCCCCTCTCCCCACAGACACCATTTTTGGTTTGGCCCGTGGTTCAACATTCTCACCTGGCTCTAACAAGGCTTCCCGGCCGGGCACTGACCTCCATGCCACTTGCTCCACGTGGTCCAACGTCCAAGGAGCCCTCACCAAGGGGCTGTGCTCTCTTCTGGGTCCCAACGACACTGCCGTCCTGGGCTGCACCGCCTCTGGTGCATGTAAAACACTAGAAGACACATGAGAAGGCCTCCCGCATCCTCATTATCCTTCCATTTCCCTTCCTCAGGGCTATCCTCGTCATACTCAAGTACAATTGTCTCCTCCATTTGTGGAGGATCCGTAGCAAAATCCACATCAGGGGCCTTATCAGACCCAACATTGCTTGCACCAGCCCTAAAGGCCCCTGTATTCACTTCTGGCGGGGGAGCCGACTGTACACGCCGATACTCCCCCATGCGCTGAGAATCCTGATAATTTCTGTCCAATGGCCATGCTGACAACCGTGTCCTGCTTGGCGTTGGTACCAGCGAGGTCGTGCCGGACCTTCATATGCTGGCCGCGCCGGGATCCCCCGCCGGTATGGAATGTGCCGTGCCAGGCTCCACCGTTCCTTCTCCTTGGCGCAGTTGGGCCGCACCTCGCCCTACCAAGTCAGCTGACCTGAAACGCTCCCTGCCCTGTAAAGAAAACGTTCGGACTGGTGTGCTGGGCCCTCCTAAAAACATGCTAGCTACCCTGCTCTCCTGCCTACCTGAAAGACTATCCAGAACCAGCCTATCCTTACCCCGCCCTGCGTGCCCCAAACTAACCACACTTACCCATGGGGTGGTGGGGGGAAGGGTTCCCCCCTCTTCTAATCCCCACTCCATTCCAACATTGCCTGTACCACGGTTGCAGAAGGGCCCAAAACTTGGCAACCCCCCGATATTCCCAGGGGGTCCAACTCTCACCCCCTCTACTTCCCATCTCCTGCCAGCACCCCCCACGCTGAGACTGCTCCGGTGGGGTTAATAAATTCACCGCGGTCTCCTGCGCTAATGCCAATCACTCCTTCCACCCAAGATGGAAAAATATCCAAGCCCACCCAAGCCTTACCCCCTCCAGCCGAATCCAGTTCTATAGCTGAATCCCTTTTAGCCCCCACACTGCTCTCCTTGACCCCACTGCCTTGCCTCTCCATCCCCCGCAAGGTAGGCGCATTAACAAAAAACACCTCCTGTCCAACCTCAGATGTGCGAGACCCTCTCCACCCTCCTACCTGTGCCCATTCCCCCTCCCCAACAGAGCTGCCACCCACTGAAAGCACCTCACCTCTAGAGGAATATTATTATGTGTTCTTATATAGCGCTCGATTACCCGTAGGCATCTCGGCGCTTGCCTTGGGAACCCGTCCTGGCTTTTCCCTGTGAGATACCCGTACTGGGCATCCCCAAGGTGAAAGCCAGGCATCCCGCCGCAGGGGGGCCATAGTGGAGATTAAGCAGGCTGATGCCCAGAGCTGCAGAGTGTGATCCCGTGATTCGAGTAGGCACCGAAACGAGAATTATCGAGTCCGTGGATATTTGGGCTCAAGACCCTGCCGCGTCGGGAATTGAACCCTGGTCCCGGGTCTGACCTCTGCTTCAGGGTCTACCTCCTCTAACCAGTGAGCCACACTTCTCCATATGGGGGGGAAAAGAGAAGAGGGCTAACTGTATCCTTCCCTCCCCCAGTCTCAAGACCCAACACAGCCCGCTCATCTCCGCCACCACGCTCAGTAAAGGAGGGCCATACGGAAGAAGAGGCCCTCACATGTGTGAAAATCTCCCCCCCTCACAACTCCAACAACCTCTACTTGGTCACCCATTCCAGGAGGGGGAGCGATCTGCACCTGCTACTCCCCTTCCCCTGCCCGACTAAACATGTGCGGTGGTCCCGTGCTGGTGTTATTACCAAAACTCCCCTCCCGCCCGCCCGCCCGCCCACCGCTGCCGCATTCACATCCTCCTGATCAGCCGACAATGAGGCAGAGCACCTCTTGCCACACCGCCCTTCCCCCCGCTTTCCTCTCAGCACTGGGGCAGACACTGCTCGCTGAACCACAACCGGAGCAAAGAACACCTCCCCCGCTTGAAAAGAGACCGCGCTCTTCCCCCAGGCCCTTCCCGCCCTCCTACTCCACAACGCTCACCTCTGCCGCAGCAACCCCTTCTCTGGTCTGCACGCACATTACCGGGGTCGCCTTCTTGGAACGCGGGCGGACCCGCTTGGTAAATGGTGTCATCCTGGGCCTCTTGGGCAAAGTACAGACAGCTACCACAGCTGCCACGCCTGCTGATGCATGCCGCACCGGGCGCGTCGGCCCAGCTCCGATGACCAAATCCATGCACCCAGCCTCGCTGAGGAGCCGAAGGGCATCGAGAACTCTGTAATCCTCCATAAGTAAAACGCTACAATCTAACCTAACGCTATACAAAAACGACCTTAACTCCGCACCAAAAATCTCCTACAAAAATGTTCCTGACTGAAGCTCCCAGCCACCAGGTCACCAAATCCAAAATGGTGGCTGGGAGCAGGCGCCCAAAGCCTTTATGCTTGGGCTATAATTGGGCTACAAAAAACAAGACCAAATTCAAAATGCTCGCTCGCTGCCTGCAAAACCCCTCCCTCCGCCCCTCCCAAACTACCCATGGGGGGGACCCCCTGCGGTCGGCTACCTCCCCAAGCCCACCTTGTGCTAAGCTGATTCCGCTGCAGCGCTGACTTAGGGGTGTGCGTTCGGCGAGGCCTCTTTTTGGAAGAGGAGAAAATGGAATCCGTGTCGTTTATCCTGGTACTTGATGTATGAAAAGGAAAGGAGTTAGGCTGAAGGAACCAACGAATGAACCATTGCTCTCACTGATAATGCTAGTGTGTTTTATATAGCGCTCAATAGCGCACTTCTGCCTTTTCTAAGCACTGTAACTAATAGTTGTTGCAATTATTTCTTTTTACGTAACTCAATGCTGGGTTGGCTGTGGCTGAGTTCAAACTCATGACATTAATCGTGATGCCAGAAATGACCATTAGCTAGCTGCGCTATCTCACAGGCAAGTCCCGCCATCTATGTGTGTTACACATTCAGCCTATACCTGGCTTTTTAGCTAGAAACCAGTTTCCTTCTGAGACTTCAAATTTCATTTTAACACTGCATATATGGGTTCAAAAATCTCAGTACGCATCTTCCTGTTGGTAAAAAACCTAGGGCCTTATTTATGAAGGCCTTGCGCCGCCGGTGCGTCACTTGTAACATGGGAAAAAGTGACGCACCGGCGGCGCAAGGCCTTCATAAATAAGGCCCCTACAATTATAGAAGGTGTCACACATAACTATATGTAAAGCATATGGAAGCAATGCGAGGCTGCACATATTTGGGCCTCTTTAAAAAGAGTCTAAAGACCTGGCTGTTTTATCAACCTAGGTCGGCCGAGGGCCCTGTTTTCTCTGTTCTGCCGGGCGCCGAGAGATCCCCCTGGGGGTGATTCGCTACTCCATACAGATGTCAAATAAATAAATAAATAAAATGTGCATAAACACAAAATCGCTATGATGGCCATACTACAAGGACGTGATGAAAAGGTATGAGGAACATAAGGGCACCCATTTTTTTCTGATACCAACCATACTTTCACACCTGTACAAACTTTCTTCACATCTAATATGTCAAGCGGACCCATGTGTGCATCTTGGCCTAATATTTACAGATCATTATTGTCAAGTGAGTTGGCCAGGTTCATTTGAATTGACTATAGACTACAAATCCGAGAATAGTCCAATCATTTGAATAATGACTCAGGACTGGGAATCTGGTGTCCCATTGAAATGGAGCATAGTGGTGTACCATATGAATAAGCACACATTCTTGCATTATAGGACTGAATCTAAATACCTGTACTGTGGCCACACAACAACAAAAGAAGCAAAGGATTTTCAAATGTGTACCTTGGTTTTTATAGTCCCTAGTCTCACTGTAGTCTTAAAATGGTATATTGTACTTTTCAGAATAGTATCATAATTCTAACAGCCTAAGCTTCAGGTAGCAATTGATTTTTGTAGATTTTCATGCAGCCATACATTTCTTAATTTTGCTGCATCACAACCGTAGGACACCATTCTCTTTGGAATGCACCAGAGTATGGCAGCGGTGATGGTTTTACTATTCTTGCAGCATAATGCTTCAGGGACTGGTGCAATGACATTGAGCACTGCAATGCAAAGAAGGATTGAGGGAGGTATGTTTAGACGCATTAAGTTGAAATGAAGGACTGGACTATAGGAAGGATGACTGAGCTAGCAAAGGACAGAGGAAGAACTGAGCTAATGGAGGAATGAGGACTCGATAAAGGAAGAAACCTAGAAAGGAAGGAAGGAGCAAACAAACAAATTAACAAAGTGCTACAAATGGAGGACTTGATGAGAAGGCGGTCTACAAAAAGGAAGGGAAGCAAGATGGAAGCAAGGAGAACTGACTTCTGGGAATGAGGACTGACTTCTGGGAAGGAGAACTGACAAAGGGATAGAGCACTGACAGAGAGGGAGGGAGAGAGGAAGGGAGGAAAGAAGGAAAGAAGGAAGGCAAAGTAGATGGTAAGGAAGGAAGGAAGGAAGGAAGGAAGGAAGGAAGGAAGGAAGGAAGGAAGGAAGGAAGGAAGGAAGGAAGGAAGGAAGGAAGGAAGGAAGGAAGGAAGAAAGGAAGGAAGGAAGGAAGGAAGGAAGGAAGAAATAAAGACTGGTCCTGGGCAGGAAGGTAGGATGCAGTTAGGTCTGGGCTGGACGGAATGGAGGAAGAAAGGGAGGATGGAAAGCAGGGACGTAACACAGGCCCGCGCTCCAGGGGACCCCTCAGCGGAGCATGCAAACAGTGGCAATACAGATTTGTCGGGTATTTATTTGATAATTAAAAGGATACAGCCTACGTGCATCGCCATCGTTAGTTGCACCAGCTGACAGCACCTCACGGTGGCCTCTTCATATTGGTGCGCAGATGTCTCCACCTGCGTGGTCTTCACCATATGGGTAGGGTTGGCCTGGTGACGATTGTCATGCGCATCGCGTGTGGCACAATTAAAAGTGCGTGTGGCAGCGCATCGCACTGGTGTGGCCACAGAGAAGGGAGAGATTTGTGTCTTGCACAATGGTTTGCTGTGCGAGTGAGTTGGGAGAAAGGATGGTACTCCAGTGATTTTGGGCACTAGTTGCCACGACCCATCCTAGTCTGCATTGTAATGTGCCCCATCTGGTATGTACCTAAAGTACAAGATATCAATTTAGAGAGAGAACAGCTAGGCTGCGTCCTGATAAGCAGGGCCACAGCCAGACTAAAGTCGAAAAACCAGTGAAACACAGCAAAAAGTGGGGTAACCTTAGGAAGCAGACCCTACTCTCCTCCAAATATAACCATTTAATCAAACATGACACATCCTCCCACTCCTAAAGAAACCTCCACTAGAGCCCGATCACCTAAACAAGTACCGTTCCATCACCTTCATACCATCATCAGCAAAGTCTTTGGTGCAGCCAATTGTGTGTCAGCACAGAGGAAAGCACAGGAATACATTGTATTTCTGTAAATACACACCATCCCTGCAATTTCCTAATGATGCTGCTCAACGCAGCAAGATGGTTTACAGCTCCATACTTCGTTATTTTCTAGTAAGTATGCCCCTGGATTTCCAGCACCTACCTTAAGCTCGACCCACCCAATGCAGAATGCCTGTCATTCAGTAAGAATATTGGACAAGATGCAGTACAAACTTGACTCAATGAAATAAGCATTGATGGCTTTGAATTCCAGCTTTCACCGTAGGTCAAGTCACTTGGTTACGCCCTGAACACCATCCCCAACATCATGAAATAAATATACCTACATAATTCACACATGATACACAGCTCATCTTCTCCTTTGAAGGCAAAGATGCCGTGTATAAGGACACCTTCCATCATTGTATGACAGCTACTGCGGACTGTTTGCGAGATAATTCGCTCCAGTTTAATGGGTCTAAGACGGAGGTGCTGTACTGCATCCCGCGCCCTCTGCCGGCGGATTTCTGGCCAACATCTTCTTTGGGTACGGTGGCGGCAGCGGACTCTGCTCGCAACTTCGGTGTCATGTTCGGCCCTAATCTACAACTGGATGTTTTTGTTAATAAGACAATTGCCGCATGTATGATGTTACTCCGCACTCCGCGCAAGATCCTTCCTATGCTTCCGGCACAGGCCAGACCGGAGGTAGTGCGTGGAATTATTTTTAGTAGGCTAGATTACTGCAACACACTGCTTCTGGGTGCACCTGGCACTTTGATCAGTAAGCTACAGCGCGTACAGAATGGCAGCTAAGCTTGCCCTTTCTCGGCTGCGCTCAGCTTCCTCCTGCTTGGCGCTTAAAGATCTTCATTGGTTGCCAGTCCAGCAACGCATCTGTTTTAAAGCATCTTGCTTAGTCTTCAAAGCTCTTCATGGTCAGGGGCCGGTTTTGCTACAAGAGCTTTTTTCATGGTACTCCACTGCCAGACCTTTGCGCTCCTCTTCGGCATGCCTGGTGGTAGTCCCTAGAATCCAGAGGCTACGGATGGGTGGCCGTTCCTTTGGTTATACTGCCGCCAGACTATGGAACTCTCTTCCTCTGTCTTTGAGGAGTATGAACGAACTTTCTTTCTTTAAAAAAGGTTTGAAGACCCATCTTTTTCCCAGGGCAGTGTAAATCTGTGATTGCGTAATGGTCAAGGAGAGTCAAAGCGCCAGGATGCCCTCTGGGTGACAGTCTGCGGTATAGAAGTATGCGATACATACATACATACATACATACATACATATATATTGGCAATACGAGGAGTAGCATTAACTCCTCTGGTGGCTGTGTGAATTTAACTAAGACGCTTATGATCGGAGCGAACAAAAAATACAGATCCCCACACATATTGCCTAGATGTCTCCATATTCCATGCAAAAGCTAACACTTCTCTTTCAATTGTGGAGTATTTTTCTATGGCAGGAGAAAGAGAGGGAGAAACAAAGGATATGGGGGCATATTATCAAGGACCGGTGTTAAAATTATCACTGTTTTATCGGCAGAAAACTGCAGATAAAACGGCGATAATGGGCTTGATAATATGCCCTTGTTAATTCCCATTGAAGCCCATGTTAACATCAGAGCCTGGGCTTCTATGGGAATTAACAAGGGCATATTATCAAGCCCATTATTGCAGTTTTATCTGCAATTTCCTGTCGATAAAACGGCGATAATTTTAACACCAGTCCTTGATAATATGCCCCATGGTTACCTCACTTCACCATTTTATATTTGGGACAAACCAGCGTCCAACCCTTTCCCGCTAGCATCTGTTCAAATTATAATACATGAGTCAAAGACACTTAACAGGACAGCCCCACAAATGAATTTTTTATACTTTCTAAACATCCTTGAAGTTTTTTCATTCCACAGGAATTTCACCAAATTCTTAACTAATTGTCTGATCTTGAAAGTCTTGTAAGCAACGTCTTTCACAAATTTTGCACAAAATTATGAAATACCTCAAGAAGCTCTAACATCATCTTTAGATGTGGAGAAAGGAGCTTTCATAATTGTTCTGTGAGTTCCTTTTTAGGTGAAATTATTTTCTCATTTATCTCATGGACTGAATTGGCACTTTTGAAATTCAGCTGTCAGATCATTATGATTCAACACATGTATTGGGTTGGCGTTGATCTGCAAAATGCAAGGTGACGTAGGGTGATACAAAACCTGCAATGGGATTTAGCAAGCCACGCAAGGCCTCCCTGTGTGGCTTGGTAAATCTGATGTAACACAAGGCAGTGTAAGTCTCTGCCTTACATTACACTACGGAGTGAGGGCCTCCCATGGGTGGGGCATGGGTGTTCCCATGAATCCACCCATGTATTCTTACAAATTTGCAGATTTACAAATAATGGTAGTCCTGGTAATGCATCAGACTTTCATGCCTTCCCCTAAGAGGCTATGGTGCCAGGGTGACTGTGTAACAGGCAGGATTGTTTGATGCAGGAAGGTACACTTTACTGCACAAAAACAATCCTTTGCATTTCTTCCTCTTTCAATGTGTACTGCAGTAAGTTGGAAAAATGTAGAGAAATAAAGGCATTTCTCCTTGTTACGCCTCCCCTGGGAACGCATAGCATTTTAAAACTTGTCCAGGTTCTATATTGTTAATATATCTGGGTACGGGGTACTTTTTCGGGTGGGGGTAGTTTATAGGGCTCGGGTTGTCTACAGGGCAGGGAGCAGTTTTTGGGCTTAGGGCAGGGATGCTGGGGTGGGCTACTTTACAGGTGTAGGAGACAGGTTTTAGGCTCAGGGAGTGGGGGGGCTGGGGTTTGGTCCGTTTTTAGAGCATTGCAGTCAGTTGGTATGGCTCAGAGCAGGGGAATAGGGACAGTTTTAAAGGCTGTGGGCAGTTTTAGCCCTCAGGTCAGGGGGTCTGATTCGGTTGCTTTAGAGACGTAGGGGATGGTTTTTAGGGATAAGGGCATTTGGGGCTGGGGTTGGGGTAGTTTTGAGGATGTGTTGTTCATTTTTAAAGCTCAGGCTTGGGCAAATTGACAATTTTGAGGACTGGGGGAAGGGGTATGATCTATAACACACATGTTCCTTCACCAATCATGTCTTTACCATGAAATTGAGTGGTAAAGCATGCGTGGTCAAGGCATGAGTGGTAAAGATACAGTAGTGGTTGAAACCGCTTGAATCAGGCATGCGTTGTTCAGGCATGCAATGTTCCATCATACAACCAAGGGCAATGCACGCCCTTAGTGAATCTGGGCCCAAGTGCGTAAAAAGGTTTAGGTAAAAGATTGGAAAAAAATGCTTCCAAAATGTCGCTTTTAATAATAGACACAATGTAACCATTTTTACAACTGTCCATAGAAAATGTGCACTCCCTAAGTTACTTGCCAATACCAACACCCTTGCAATACCGCTCAAAAAGAAAGCATCTTTATTCTTACGAAGCTTCAAGAGAAGTTCATCAATTAAAGCCACTACTGAAAAAAAGGAGAAATAAAAACATTTCTTCTATTGAAGTGGCATTAACAATGTGGTGCTAAACCCTGTCTACAATTCTTTGTCGATAGGGTTTTGCGTCAAAAGGCAAGGGTGGTTGCATGGGAACGCTCATCTACCACCCATGTAAGGCTCTATTGCAGCTAAGTAAAGCAAAACAGTGCTCCGTGTTTCTTTGTGCTACTTTTAGGGTACTATCCAGGGCAAAACAAGTTCTGCGCTGGAAAGGAAGGAAGATATTTGCAAGCCTCTAATGCCACCTTGTCTGAAGTTACGGTAGTGTTCCGGTAGTGTTACTTTCTGCCCCATATTTACAAGGTGGTGTTAACCCCCTTAACAAGCCTTAATGCCACCTTGTAAGTATGCCCCATATCCCAGCTGTCCGCTGACGGCAAACGGGGCGGGCAATGGGTGTTGCAGTGGACATTCTACCGTAACACCCTTTGCTTTTTGACGCTGCCCCATATTTACAAGGATGGTCTTAGAATGGCTATACGAGGAGAAATTATTAATTTAATTTCTATTCGTATTTTGCTCTATGTCTTCTGCAGCACACATAGAAACAGCAAATCACCTTTAAAGATTTATTATGTGCAGGAAGGAGTCCCTTCCTGCTCTTAAAAAAGCGCGCCGGAACCGTTGCAACATGGCACAAGGGTGTCTCGCGCCGGTGCTAGGCTGCTTTTTTAGCTCCAGCACAAGAAGACACCCAGGGGTGCAATGTATTTTTGTAAATACAGCGCATCCCTGCTTTTAAAAAATGTTGGGCTCAGCGTTACTAATTTTGGAGTAACACCGCGCTCCAACATTTTACTGTAAATATCCCAAAATTAAAAAAATTAATTGTGCTGGGTAGCGTCACTTTTGTGATGTAAACCAGTGCTAAATGTTTGAAAATCTACCCCTATGTGTAAAAGTTCTTAATTGGAAGACACCATTTTAAGATGTCATGATCTGTATTTATAGAGCGATTACTACCCCTAACGAGGTATTGAACGTGCTTGGTTTTCCTCCGGAATGTATTTTCGTCTTAAAACATTACTCTGCAGACAGTGGCAAAGTCGTTAGCTCTGTAGCCGCATTATGGAGCGGAAACTTCTTTACTGAGTCAGTATTATGAACTTTAAAAAACCACTATATCACAGTATAACGTACGTTCTAAAGCAATATTCACCATACACATCCCCATTCACATCTACTCTCTTATTGTATCAACTATTTATTAAGATCCCCGTACTGTCGGAAATCTCCCAAAAATTGTTTATTCTTTTCTTCAGCCACCACACGAAGTGCAACTGAATCCAAGATACGAACACATTAGTTCATGCAGTTGATATAACAATACAACGCGTATCCACTGTGTTTTGCAATCCGACTCTATTGAATGTTAGGGCAACTAAGTCTACGGAGTTCGGGCAAAAAAATGTAAAAGTATGTTTCAAGTGTATAATAGAAAGAATGATGACATTAAAGTTTGATTAATGACAAAGGTAATTTTTATTGTTAGATGCGAAAGATTTGTCATCTTTGCACTGCATTATGGTCAAACCGGATGTTCATTCAGAGTCTGTCACATTGAACGGAAGTGCATCCTAACAGAGTCGCTTACGGGAAACAAGCACTTGCAATGCAACAGGTGTCGCATTTGTGACAGTTAGAGCTGTTGGCATTGTAAAGCATATATTTTTTTGGTTTGTTTGCAGCAAAGTACTTGCCTGTTGCTGCGGTAGTCTGAGGTTCCCAGTAACAAAAGATCTGCCTACCAGTTTTAAGAAAACGTAATGACGATCCATCAAACCACCGCTTGGCTTTACGGAGGTGCCTGATGGAGCAGTGTGCGAGGGTGCTGGCCTCCCCTCTCTCCATCATGCACCTCCGTTCGCGAGCTTCGGACTGGCTGCATGCGGACAGCCAAGACATTGGATAAGGAACCCGGAAGCTGACAGTGCCTGGCTCTGGAAGGGTCAGGCAAATGCCAAAGTGGAAGAGCCATGCAATAACAAGGTGCCGAAGAGGGTTCTGGTGTCTGCTGGGCCTGGTCTCAGCACTCTATTAGTGCCCCACATCCCCCTGCCGCGTCTGGCCTGCTGGCATTGTTGCAATGAAGGAGATGAACAGAGAGCACAGGGACACAATGGCGTTTATGTCCTCGGTATTACAGATAGGGGTGAAGAGAAGGATTCCTCCGCATTTCCCACTACAAACAACTGTCTGCTGTGTCAGGTGCTCCTATGTACACTCCTGCGTGGCACTGGTTGCCCCATTCACTCCTGCCGCTTAACGCTTCAGACATAAAGGCCTTAGGAATGCAGTGGTAAGAATATTTGCACTACTATGTAGTAGTAAACTGGCACAACCCTGTTGCCTATACATCACAGAACCCAGCAGAAGAGGCACTGAAGTAAAGACCTTCCAGAGGGACAAGGTTTGGGAGTTTGAAGGAGAATGTCAGGAAGAAAGCTTCAGTGATGCACAAGCCTTACCCTGGCCACCGCTGGCAGCAGGGCCCTGCTTGAGATGTACAACCCTTACAGAGGCCACCGATGGCAGCAGGGCCCTGCCCGTGATGTACAACCCTTACCCAGGCGACCGATGGCAGCAGGGCCCTGCCCGTGATGTACAACCCTTACCCAGGCCATTGCTGGCAGCAGGGCCCTGTCCGTGATGCACAACCCTTACCCAGTAGAAAAATATAGAAATCCCTATCTAGCAAGACAGCAGATAGCTGTTTTTAGTACTTATGGAAGTGGTCTGGTTTGAGAGGGATAGTATTCTATACCATTGTGTATAGGGGGCAGATTTACCTACTAGGTGAAGCACTGTACTCTGACTTAATAAACTTAGAAACGCACTCAAATATATCAAACAGAGAAGTTTTTTGTCATTAAAAATGATCATAAGGATTTATTTACCTCCCAATTGGGTTACAATCTAACACATTATCACAAGTAAAAAAGAAATAAAAAACCACTCCACATGGTTATACAATATCATATAGAATAATAGGTAACGTCAAAGTATAGACATAGGTTGTTTTTTTCACGGAAGGTTGTTTGACATTCTGAATTTTGAAATATTGTTTAATAGAGCCTAATGTGAAACCACTGCAAAAGATGTGAATTATTTCTATTTAATGCTGGGTACTATTGTCTGTCTTGCACTCGATACTTTATTAGGTGTTTGATTCCCTGAAAATCGTATTGCATTTTACCCATTCCAAGATGGCCGCCGCGACAAACGCGGAGTAAAAATCAAATAACATTGCCTTTACATCGCGAAATATAAAGAGCCTTTAATATTGCCTTTTTCAGTTGCAATTTCCGACGACCCAGAACTCTAACATAGTTTTTTTTTTAAATATCGTGTGCCTTAAACAATTTAAGTATCATGTCGATAAAATCCTCGTTTTTTTCAAAAGAGTTTCTGAGCCTCGGGACGTATGCTAAATTACAATTCCATGTGCAGTATTTTAAGATCTTTTGAATATTCAGGCGATATTATTATTATTCTGTATAAAACGGTAGCCGTTAACAACTGCATTACTTCCGGGTCTAGCCCGTCATACAGGATATAAATAGGCCGTTCCAAACCATGTGTGTCACTCTTCTAATTTTCGGGAAGACGACAACACGGAGGAGCAGGGAGGCCACATTCGCAACATAAGGTGAGAGATGGGCACAAAACTAGCGGACTCAAACGAGTGTAAACCACCTTTATAGGTAATCTTTCTAAACAAGATCTTTAGAAAAACGATTAGATTGGTAAGCTTCATTGCTTAGCACAAGACTGCTGCTTGCCCACCTTGGGTTCTATATGTATATAGAACATGCTTTAGACTCATATTATAACAAGGTTAGTAACCTGTATCTCTAGTTATAGGATTGTTAAAATTGTCTGTCCTCTAACAAATAATAGAATTAATTAATGAATTCAGTAAAATATATTTCAACTTGGACACTTATACACATCCAGGTTCAAAGACTATAAGAAGTTCCGCCCTGACTGATGGTGGCTCCTCCGTGTACATATAACATAGAGTTGCTTATATCAAGAGGTAATATTGATACCGTTCATATATTTAACAATTCAAGACAGGATCCTTTCACAACTGTTACTCAACTGAGTTTTTTGTTTATTATTAGCAGAGCTCAAGGAAATTGAAATACCTGAGCATCTCACAAATACGTGTGGAATTATGTTGAAATGCATCAATTTTAAAACACAGGTATGATGACCATGTTACTTTAAAACCTTAACTAAATTGCATCCTAATGTCGAAGAAAGTGATGTATAAAATCAGATACTGTTTTTCGAGGGACATTGTCCCATACACAATGTCAAATCAGTTAGAGGATCTCGAACCTGAGCTCCACTATGCAAGAAAACTCTCTGTTGTTCGAATTAAGTGGTTTTGGCCTACCCAATATTTTATAACGATAGGTAGTGGTGAACCTAGGTAATAATGATGCACTTGTACAAAGAAAAATACTAAAACGCTTTAATTTATTTCTAGAAATAATGGAGTCAAATGTTTTAAGGTCCTGAAGAAGGTGTGAAAAAAAGAAAAAAGCACCGAAACGCTGTGTCGACTGTTTTCTTTTATACTTTGACTTTCTATATGATATTGTATAACCATGTTGAGTGTTTTTTTATTTCTTTATTTCTTTTTTACTTGTGATAATGTGTTAGATTGTAACCCAATTGGGAGGTAAATAAATCCTTATGATCATTTTTAATGACAAAAAACTTCTCTGTTTGATATATTTGAGTGCGTTTCTAAGTTTATTAAGTCAGAGTACAGTGCTTCACCTAGTAGATAAATCTGCCCCCTATACACAATGGTATAGAATACTATCCCTCTCAAACCAGACCACTTCCATAAGTACTAAAAACAGCTATCTGCTGTCTTGCTAGATAGGGATTTCTATATTTTTCTACTGTTCCAACCCCTCTCCCTGTTACAAATATCAGGGGTACCTCCTATCTGTTTTGCCCAACCCTTACCCAGGCCACCGCTGGGAACCCTTGCATTTCCTGGTAGGAGGGCACTGCAAGCAACAATACAACAATCACCATGACCACCTCCTGTACTTAAAGTGCAACTAAAATGTACCCCTTACCCAGGGCCTTCCCAAAGCTCAAAAACACAGAAAAATAATTGTAAAGCACCTACCTTGCCTGCAACGGAACTTCTACCAAATAGGTCTGTAACGGAGGGAGGTGGGAGTGAACGGAGCCCCTCCACTCTCGGTTGTCTGCTCCCTGGGAACATCCTAGGGCATATGTACAAGGAGTTAATGCCGCATTAGCACTTTTCAAACCGTTTTGCAGCGAGATTTTTATGTACAAGGTGCCTCTGTTAGCTGCAGATTTCCTGCTAAAACGTCCAGAATAAAGATCGCCACTTCTGTTAGCGATAATGACATGCAAGGGAGGCGTACCCGTGCAAAAGGCCGCTAACCCCACTTAGCAATATTTACTAGGGGATTCCTCAAGTTTGGAGGACCAAAAAAACTGCCTCTAACTGCAGTAAGAGGCAGCTTTTTAAGACCAGAAAATAGCTAGTCTTAAAAATGGAGATAACCCTTGGGGCCTCATTTCGACAGGTTTTGTTGCTGGACCAGGCTGCAAGCAATGTTGCTGCGCTCCCTGCGACAAAACTACAGGGCAGGACTGTGCACCATCAATAAGATAGTGCGCATTCTTGGGCCTCACTCATGAAAAGCGTTGCAGCGCTGCGACAAGACAGCGTTGCAACAGTTTTCACTACCACCTTCTTACAACACCACGGATATGCTGTATTTACTGGACAGCGCTCCTTGACGCAAGTTTTGACCGACACATCTTGAATCCTGACGTATCCGACTGCGCAAAAGTACCCCATTGATGCAGTCGTGTCACAACCATGACACAACTCCAGCAATGAATGGGACCAGCCTATACCTGTGGCACTGCATCACCCTTACGCCTGTCATCATGCAGACGTAAAGTACTGACGCAGTGCCGTTCTTTAGGGGTGCCCGGGTGTCAGCGCAGTTGGAGATCCATCAGTGGCGGTTGCGCGCTGCGGTGTCTTCGTCTGTAAGCATTGGCGGAGTGGTTGAGCTGAGGTAATTGACGAGAGGTAGTTCGGAGGCCTTGATCCAGTTGCGAGGGGTGCGATGATGGCGGTGGTGTATGGTGGGCATGGCGAAGACGTGATGTATACAATGATGGTCGGTCCAGGAAAGTCCGGTGGTGTGGCTGTAGTTGAAGATCCCAATGGTGGAGGAGACGTGCTTAACCATGTGTCCTGCTGTGTGGCTTGCTGCGGAGAATAGCTGCTTGAGTCTGATGTAGGGGAGCTACCCCAGGAGGGGGTAGTGTTCTGGTCACTGAGGTTGTCCAGGTGGAACTTGAGTTCGCCAAATAGGATGTCCTCGGTGGATGGGAGAGCCTTGTGTGAAATGAGGTCTACAATGGTATCGGAGAATGGGTGTCCATGGCCCGGGGGGCCTGCAGATGAGGGTGTCACAGAGGATGGGGTTGGAGTTGGGCCAGATCTGGAAGTTGAGGTGTTCCAGGTCACCGTTGGGGCATTAGAGTGCATGGTCAGTCAGAGTGTGCTTCTGTAGGTGATGGCAATGCCTCCTCCTGGATGGTCGGGGTGGTCCTTGCGGGTGATTTAGTAGCCGTCAGTGATGGCAATGTCCGGTCTGGAGCCGTTATTGGTCCTGGCAGGCGATGTGGCATCCAGGGTGAATAGCGAGGAGGGTTCTCGCGCCGTGGGGTGGAGTGTCAGAGAGGAAGGGTCCTTGGCACTGAGCGAGGTCCAGGGGCAGACGGACGCAGACGGGCTTGCTCAGGGCTTGCCTTTGACACAGGAGACATCCATTACAGTGCAGGCATTACATTGTAATGCTTCTAGAACGCAAATCCAACAACGCAGGTGCCTGTACATTCCATTCCATAACATTACAATGCATTGTGAGGTCAGTAATGGGCTATTTTTAATTCTTAGGTTGGGTATGGGTTTTGGGTGTTGGAGATGAAATGCGGGATGTATTATGGGGTAAAATTTGGATTTTGGGGTGTGTTTTGTGGTCAATCATGAAAATTGGGGTGTGCATTTGGGTCAAATACGATTTTTAGGGTGTGTTTTGGGGGCTCACAGATGAATTTTAGGGTTCAGGGTTTGCTTTGGGATGCAAGGGACAGTCTTAGGGTTGCACTCACTGAAGTGGGAATAGTAATGTTTACATCTCCGCAATCCAACACCTTCCCTACAGTTGGAATATGCCTAGTATTAGTATGCATTGTAATGGAATGCGATATAATGGTATGCATTGTAACTCCATATATACCTTTGGCACACCAGTATTATGCCCGCTACGCATGGCCGCACAGCAGCCGCCATTGAGAAGTGCTGCGGGGGAGACTTGACAGCTGGGAGGTGGGAATGACGGAAAGAACACTGGATGGGTCATGGACCTGGGGGCGTGAGCGGGTGTTGTAAATATTTAAATGAGAGAAATCTTACCTCGAGGCCGGGTCCCGTGTCGTCTTTGCTCCTGCTGTCCTGAGACTGCACCCAGGAACAGGAAGGAGGCAGCCAGGCTCACTCACCTAAGCCATTCACAATGCTGCAATGTGGTGTTGGGGTTGGTCATTGGCACCGGTCCAAGGCGTTCAGCCAGGGGCTGGAGGTGTGGGCATTTTCTACATGCAGGCTGTAATGCAGCCTGCATTGCAAACAGGACAGTGTGCATGACTGATTTTGTGGCCTGAGCAGGCCAACCAACCGCTCACTGCTACTTGAGTTGGTAGGCCACTCCGCCCCTGCCCTGCTCCATGAGTGGAGCAGCCCTACCCACCCGGCCGCAAAGAAAACATGGCACGATAACATCAGGAAGTTGTCACCATGTGATGATTGTTCCTCTTCTTTCACTGCTTGGAGGCGGCGCTCTTCCACCATAGTGGATGAGCCGACTCTGGGGGTGCGTCATCTACAGGTGCTAGGCCTGGGCGACTCGGCACCCGGGCTTCCTGCACGACGTGCCCACCTTCTCCTTACCTGGACTTTGACACCATGGTGCAATCTGCTAAACTCTCTCTAAATCTGTGACTCAGCCAGCAAGGGCCCCAGCCAGGTGGGATTTCACAAGCGTGGGTACAGCAGTCACCGGAAAGTCCGCTGGTGAACCTCCTGGTGCAGTTGATGCAGCAGGACCCCATTAGACGTGAACTTGCAGCGCTCCCGCATCACAAGTTTGGTGCAGATCAGGGGCCTCATCGTCCACAGCATCCGGCCAGCGCAACCTCATCCGGCCTGTGATGCAGAAAGGTGCCGCCCACTGTTGGTAATCCTCACTGTGCACCCCGGTGTAGTGGTGGATCAGAGTATGGGATGCATTGCAGACCATCCTACGTTGGTGTGCAGGAGCGCCTCTACCATTTGCAGCTCCAAAGGGCGCAAGGCGGTCTTTTCACACAGGTCAGCAACGTGACTCCATGCAACCAGCCAGACTTCACCACCAGGTATGGGCGATCGCCACACATCACTGTCTACCGCCATGGCTCATCGACTCCACAGCTCCTCCGCATCCCAATCCAGGCTCCAGACGAAGGTCCAGCGACGCATCCAGGCTCCAGCCGCAGGTCCAGCAAAGCATACAGCTCCAGACGCAGGTCCAGTGACGCATCCAGGCTCCAGACACAGGACCAGCGAAATATCCAGGCTCCAGACGTTGGTCCAGCAAGGCATCTAGGCTCCAGACGCAGGTCCAGTGAGGTATCCAGGTTCCAGACGTAGGTCCAGCAAGGCATCCAGGCTCCATGCGCAGGTCCAGCGAGGCATCCAGGCTCCAGTCGCAGGTTCAGCGAGGCATTCAGGCTTCAGGTGCAGGTCCAGTGAGGCATACAGGCTCCAGGCGCAGGTCTAGTGAGGTATACAGGCTCCAGGCTCTCATCCTGTTCATCCTGGATGTTGGGTTGCTTGAGGGGGTTGTTGATGTGTTCTGCACTTGGCCCTGGCGGCTCCATTCAGCATTTCATTGTTTTTTTGTGCCTATTTTCTAATGGAGGTCGACTGATAGGAAATTTTTTCCATTAGAAGGAAAATAAAACTCACGCTGGGCTGACTAACATGCCTTTTTTTACTGCTAATGGACCTTTTGTTGGTTTTCGCCCACTAACGCTGGAATTCCTATCGCCATCACGCTAATGTTAGCCGCAGTTTTCACCACCAATCCATGAAGCTATCGCCATGTAGCGAGATCTTGTACATACATCGCTAGCAAGGCGATAGTTTTCAGCGGTACACAGCAGTTAGAAAACTTCTGCTAACTAGCACTAGCAGTAGTTTTCGCCAGTTCTTGTACATGTGCCCCCCTGTCTGTGTAAGGAGGGCCATAAATGCCAAGTTTTCAGATTGCTTATGTGTGACATTTCTATGCTTTCAGCGTGTGTACGAGTGGCATTCTCTTGCTAAATGTGTGATACTTTCTTGTAAGTAAAACTAAGTAATGAAGACCATGTAAAGAGATAAATATACGAAATGATCCCTTTTAAGCAATGAAAGGCTTAAAAAAGTCAGTGAAATTGTTGCAAAACCCCTGAAATGGAGGTTCAGAAACCTACCTGGTGGTTAATGCACTTGCTGGAGAACTCTATGGGTAGTTTAGTCACACACATACACCGGACACATTATAGAATAGCTCAGAGGGTTAAAGCATAAGTTATAAAATGCAGGTGAAGGATTTATATTTTATGCAGACAGCTCAGTGGGTCACTGATCTTGCTAAAGTGATGTTTGTGCTAGCAGCAGATGACAAGTTATAATCATTGTAATTCAGCGCAGTGAATTCGGAACTGGCATCAAGGAGCAGGTTTAATTGATCAAAGTTTTCTTTATCTGATCAATTTAAGCCTAGATCAGATAATCCTTTCTGCAGCGGTAAAACAGTTTTTGTCATAGCCCCCTCTAGCGCCCAAAGCCTCTGAATAATGGAAATACCTGCTTTTAGTGCTGCTGTATACAACATTCTTCCCACCTCTCCCTGTTTTAAAGCAGCCAAGTAACGTTTTTGCAACTTCTTGCAGTGTGTATTTTATGAAGCATCTGACACACACGTAACAAATACAAAACGAAAATAGGCACCGAGCCCCCAAATCAAAGCTATTTAATTAACAGCAGGATGATACAGTACTGGTGCGTGTGAAATACAAGTAAGTCTGGGACATTTCACTTCTCAGTTATTATCAGCTACCTGAACTTCAGTATTTGTGTTTCAAGCACAAGAAAGGGAGGTATCATTTTCACAAATGAACGGAAAGGGCTTAAAAACAATGCCCATGTACTTTTTAGGTCTCGCCTACCGTTGCAGCGCGAATGCGCTGCTATCGCTTTGCGAGGCATGCAGTATACACTATAGCCTGGAATCTTCGTAAAAGACTTGCCCACTCTCCGCCCATTGGTGTGCGTCCTAAATGCTGCCTTCTGATTGGTTTTAGACTTGTTAGTCCCGCCTCATGACAGCCATGTACCATTCCATGGCTAGTGGCCCCTTTACCCGAACACTATTTTTGTTCCTGTCTCCCCCGGGCCCCCTCCCACAGTTCGTGATTTCTAGGGCCCCCCATCCCCCACTCCCTTTCATGTCTTCTCGCAGGCACGCCCTCCTGTTTGCAGTGCAATAGGTCTTGCGTAAATGCGAGTCCTATTGCGATGAAAATGCTTGTTTAGTGGCTCTACTTGGTTCTGAGCATCCCGCCTGTGCCATTAAGCATCTTCCTCTGCCTCTTGCGCATTGACATCCCACGTAAGGTTCACCCTGCAGTCCCGTCACACACAGCCGGCCCGAGGAGGAAGGAACTAGCGCTTGAGGAACATGCTGCTGCTGCCGGAGAGCCAGGAAGCCGGCCAGAGCCCCTGCCTGCTGCTGGTGCTGGGCATGCCGCAGCTGCACTGCCTGCTGGCTGACACCCTAGGTGAGTCCGCCCATGGTCTGGTGACAGTGGGGGTGCAGTACGGGGCAGTGTTGTTGGAGCAAAGTGCAGATAGAGCGCGCAGTGCTGCAGAGTGCTCATCGGGCATACAGTGCTAAGGGGCACCATAGAATTTACATTACATGCCAGGTGCAAAGGGGTAGCGTGAATGCACACTGTATGCAGCGTGTGTCTGCCCCAGGGGGTGCAAACAACGGCGGGTGTGATGCCCGGACCTGTTCTGCTTAATATCTTGGGACAGGCGCTATGTGTGAGGCATCGTGGGTTGTGGTCTAGTGAGAACGTCAATTCAGTTCTGCACAGACGGTTTATTGTTATGTTTTCGAAGTCAGCAGGGGAGTGCAGGAGACCAGAAGTTGTTGTGGAACAATGACAGAGCAGGGCTGTTGGTGGGTTAACCGTGTTTCTCCGGCAGAAAAGCTGTACAGATGGAAAATCGAGCCCACGCAGACTTCTGCTGAGGGAAGCCAGCATTTTCTGCAATTGGACCGTCTTTCCCGTCTCAGGTCAGAAGTGGCTCGGAAATGAAACAGTTGTTGTAATTTAGCAGCGATTAGATTAAGCATTAGCAGAAGACATCTTGTATTTAGAGACTATCTTGTTGTGAGAAGGTGGCTCTATATATACTGGAGAATAAGGCAGTACAGTGTGTATAGAGTCCACAAACCCCAAAGGTTTAACAGAGGTTAAAGTTAGAACTGACCTTACTCTCCAAAGTGGTAGCTTGGTCGAGCAGTAAGGCAGTACCAGGGGACAGTGTAAAGCATTTGTTGTACACACCTAGTCAGCAAAAGGTTTCACACACTCAAGAACTGAACTCCAGGCCAATTATTATTATATCCTTAGATATAGGTGTTTTATTTTTAGAACCGACAGTTATAAAAATATACTTTTCATATTATGAGTACTCTCAGGTAATTACTTTGCAGAGGAACAACCAGTTTGTACACACAAAAATCACAAATTAGCTAATAGCAATACAGTTCTGAAACACACTCTAGCATTGGGCTCAATGGTTTTCATAGGAAAGTACAGTTGATTACTTTATGGATTACTTTGGTAGTTCCAGGACTAGATCTTGGATTCGGTCCTGGAGTCTAAGCTGAAACCAGATTAGCAAAAACGTTTTAGTTACAGTGATGATTTTTCCTGAATATAAAGCTGTTTTAAACGTTCACACTTAGAAACTTTTCGAGGTGATTCTCACAATGTTATTCAATGGGAGGAAATTCAGGTTACAGGTAAAGTACTTTTGTAACCCAGCACTAGTCTCCTAGGGCCAGCACTGGGGGCTTAACTCAAAACAGGTAGGTAATTGCGTTTCAGTATGTTGTACGGTTTTTAAAGAATATTTGCAGTTTCCAAAAGTAGTCACTTAGAAGAAATTTCATAGAAAAGCAGACAATGCGTTCCTATGATGAAAATACAGGTTACTAGTAAACGCGCTAGGGATTACTTTTGTGGTTCAGTACTGGGCTGAAACGTACAGTACTGGCTTCTTTCCTGATCACAGGGGAGTATTTTCGAATTCGGACTTTGGCTGATTTTATAGGAATATTTTCAGTTTTCAAAACTTCACACAGAAAATGTTCGTGTCAAAAATGGGTCAATGTTATCCAATGGCAGGTAAGTGAATTACCGGTTCCCAGGTGAGTACTTGGTTGGTGAAGGTAGGGTTCTGGGCATAGACTCAGGGGTTCCCCAGGGTCAGGAGAGTACAATTAGTTCAGTCCCAGCGGCGCAGGGGCGGCCGGGTGCAGAGGCAGGTAGGCCCAATGTTATCAAATTAGGGAAAGGGGGCCTTCGGTTGGTGGCGGCTGGCTATCATGACACGCGGCTCTGGGAGCTGGGCTCCTGGTCACTTGCTCTGGGCAAGGGGGGAAGTAGGATAGGGCAAAGAGGTCACAGCCAGCGGCACTCGAGCGGCTGGGTGCAGGGTGCTTTTGAGCCGTCGGGCGCTCAATGTTCTCCAATGAGGATCTTGAAAAAGGAACAAAGGCTGCAGGCTCGGGGACGGTGACTCTTCAGGGGCGACCAGCACTTCGAGAGGTACGTTGGGATGTTGCAGCACAGGTAGGTACCCCAAAGGGAGGCACAGGGGGCTGTAGGGCTCCGGATGCAGGGGTGACTTTGGGTGTCGGAAAAGCTTACCCACAGCTGGTCGCGGTTGGGGTGGCCCCTGGTTCTGAGTCTGCAGGCGTCGGCTGGTTCGTCGAGGAGGGTCTTTGGGCACTGGACTTCAGGTCCCAGTCGCCGGGGGGACGTCCTCGTGGTCTTGGTTCGGGTTGGCCCGGCCCGGGCTCGGCTGGTGCAGAGTGGGCTGGTCCGGAGCTTATTGGTGGGCACCAGGTGGGTTGTTGCAGCAGAGCCTCTGCTGATGGGAGTCCCAATCGTCGAGAGGGTCAAGGCAGGCAGGTCCTCTGGGTGTCCCAAGGTTGCTGTCCGCGGAGGTCGCCGAGTTTAGACAGGAGCAGGTTCCAGGATCAACAGGCCGGTAGGGCTCGGGCCAAGTCAGTTGTTGTTGTCCTGTTGTTAGCAGCTGCACGGTGGGTCTTCTTCTTCTTGATCTTCTTTTTTCTTTGATATCGGGATCTGAGGAAGGAAGGTTCAGGGAGCTCCTAAATACTATATTTAGGTGCGTTAAAGGTAGGGCAAGGGCAGAGACCATTGGGTCCCTGTCCTGGGGTGAGTACACCCCCTAGCCTGCTCCTCTCCTGTGGGAGGAGGGCAGGAGCCTAGCTGGGATTGGGCAGGACTCCCCATCTACAAGATGGCCGGAGCCCGGGGTTGTGCTTCACCTCGCCTCCTCCACCTGAGGGGTGGAGTTGGCACAGGTTGGCACCCCCCCTTCCTGACGTGGTTTTTCCCGCCAGTCTTCCTGCCAGATTGGGGGTAGGACTGGTGGGGGGCTGGTTGCGGGTACAGCAAATGGTCTGGAGAAGCTCTCAGAGGCGGAATGCCTTTGAAGCTTCCCCCTGTCCATACTGGGGAGGAGACATAGCACCTCACCCAGGATGTGCTTTGTTACAGGCCCAGGAGAGCGGGGGGCTCTCCACCCAGGGGATCAGCAACATGTCTGCTGTGTGGCAGGTGGCACTCAGCCTGCAAAGGCAGGGTGTGGGTACCAGGGTACAGGCCCCCTGAGGGTGACACATTCAGTGCTGCAGCCATCAGGGGTCTTCTCTGGCCACCAGGCCCTGGGTACCTAGGGTACCATTTAGATGCCAATTGGGAATTTTTGTTTCAGCATAGTTTTTAGGGAAGGAACACAGGCCCTGGGTACCTGATTGGCAGGGACCCAGGGCACACTCAGTCTAAGCACATCAGCAGTTCAGAAAAAAGTGGGGGCATACCAAAGGCAAGAAAGATGGCACTTTCTCACACAACCCCCCCAAACGAAGGGTGATGAGACTAACCTTGCCCTGGGGAGTCTTCATTGTCTAAGTGGAAGAACCTGGAAAGTCCATCGGCATTGGCATGGGCAGTCCCTGGTCGGTGTTACACTTCAAAGTCCATACCCTGTAGGGAGTTGGACCATCTCAGTAGTTTTGGATTTTCCCCTTTCATTTGCATTAGCCATCTGAGAGGTCTGTGGTCAGTTTGAATCAGGAAGTGAGTTCCAAACAGGTAGGACCTCAACGTCTTCAGGGACCAAACCACAGCAAAGGCCTCCCTTTCAATGGCACTCCAACGCTGCTCTCTGGGGAGTAGACTCCTGCTTATGAAAACAACAGGTTGGTCTTGGCCTTCCTCATTGATCTGGGAGAGGACTGCTCCTATTCCCAGCTCTGAGGCATCAGTCTGCACTAGGAACTGCTTGGAGTAGTCTGGTGCTTTTAGAATGGGTGCTGAGCACATTGCTTCTTTCAGGGTGTCAAAAGCCTTTTGGCAGCTAACAGTCCAGTTTACTTTCATGGGCATTTTCTTGGAGGTGAGTTCTGTGAGGGGAGCCACAATAGACCCATAACCTTTTACAAACTTTCTGTAATATCCAGTCAAGCCAAGGTAATGCCCTGACTTGAGTCTGGGTGATTGGAGCTGCCCAGTCCAGGATGCTCTGGATCTTGGCCTGTAAGGGTTGGACTTGGCCTCCACCAACAATGTGGCCCAAGTACACCACAGTGCCCTGCCCTATCTGTCATTTGGATTCCTTGATAGTCAGTCCTGCAGATTGCAGGGCTTGCAGAATCTTCCCAAGGTGGATCAGGTGATCCTGCCAGGTGGAGCTAAAGACAGCAATATCATCAAGATAGGCTGCACTGAAGGATTCCAACCCAGTCAGGACTTGATTCACCAACCTCTGGAAGGTGTCAGGGGCATTCTTCAACCCAAAAGGCATCACAGTGAACTGATAGTGCCCATCAGGGGTGGAGAATGCTGTTTTCTCTTTGGCTTCTGGGGCCATGCCAATTTGCCAGTACCCTGCAGTCAAGTCAGAGGTGCTTAGAAATTTGGCTGCCCCTAGTTTGTCTATCAACTCATCTGCTCTTCAAATGGGGTGAGCATCTGTCTTGGTGACAGAGTTGAGCCCTCTATAGTCCACACAGAACCTCATCTCTCTCCACCCTGTTGATGAGGTTTGGGGACTAGAACCACTGGGCTGGCCCAGGGGCTTTCATAGCTTTCAATCACCCCCAGCTCCAGCATCTTGCTGATTCCAGCGTTGATGCTTTCCTTGACTTGGTCTGATTGTCGATAGATCTTGTTTTTGACAGGGTTACTGTCACCAGTGTCCACATCATGGGTACACCAGCTGGTCAGGCCAGCGGTCAAGGAAAAAATGCTAGCAAACTGCTGTAAGATTTGCTTGCAGTCAGCCTACTGTTGGGGAGTGAGTGTGTCTGAAAAGACTACTCCATCCACTGACCCCTCTTTTGGGCTGGTAGAAAGGAAATCAGGGAGGGGTTTACTCTCTTCTTCCTGTTCCTCATCAGTCACCATCAGCATGGTGAGGTCAGCCCTGTCATGGTAGAGTTTGAGGCGGTTCACATGGATTACCCTTTTTGGCGTCCTGCTGGTGCCCAGGTCCACTAAGTAAGTGACCTCATTCTTTTTTTCCAGGATAGGGTAAGGGCCACTCAATCAGCCCTTGGTGCCACTGTCTCCAAAACCCACACCTGTTGCCCAGGTTGAAATTCAACCATGGCAGCTTTTTGGTCATACCAGTGCTTCTGCAGCTCCTGGCTGGCCTCAAGATTTTTGGATGCCTTATCCATGTACTCAGCCATTCTGGACCTTAGGCCAAGCACATAGTCCACAATGTCCTGTTTGGATTCTTGGAGAGGCCTCTCCCAACCCTCCTTTCCAAAACAGAGTGGTCCCCTTACAGGATGACCAACCAGAAATTCAAGGGGTGAAAACCCCACTCCCTTCTTTGGCACTTCCATATAAGCGAAAAGCAGGCATAGCAACAGGACATCCCATCTCCTTTTGCGTTTTTCAGGGAGCCCCATGATCATACCTTTCAAAGTCTTGTTGAACGTTTCTACAAGACCATTGGTCTGTGGGTGGTATGGGGTAGTGAACTTGTACTGCACCCCACACTCCTTCCACATGTGTTTTAGGTAAGCAGACATGAAGTTGGTACCTCTGTCTGAGACCACCTCCTTAGGAAACCCTACCCTGGTGAAGACACCTAGGAGGGCTTTGGCTACTGCAGGAGCTGTAGTCACCCTAAGGGGAATTGCTTAGGGGTACCTAGTAGCATGATCCACTACTACTAGAATTAATTTGTTCCCTGAGGCTGTGGGAGGTTCCAGTGGACCCACAAGTCCACACCTACCCTTTCAAAGGGCACCCCCACCACTGGTAGTAGCATCCGAGGGGCCTTTGGCTTGCCACCTGTCTTGCCACTGGCCTGACAGGTAACATAGGAGCTCACAAACTCCTTCACTTTTTGGTTTATCTGGGGCCAGTAAAAGTGGCTAACCAACCTTTCCCAAATTTTGCTTTGCCCCAGGTGTCCAGCTAGGGGGATGTCATGAGCCAAAGTTAGGAGGAACTCCCGGTACTTTTGTGGCACCTCCACTCTCCTGGTAGCTCCAGGATTGGGGTTTCTTACCTCAGCATACAGTAATCCCTCTTCCCAATAAGCTCTGTGGGTACCACTGACATCTCCCTTTGTTTCTGCAGCAGCTTGCTGCCTCAGGCTTTCAAGAGTGGGGAAGTCTCGCTGGCCCTGGCACAGCTCTTCCCTAGTGGGTCCCCCTGGGCCCAGGAGTCCAGCCTGATAAGGCTCAAGCTCCATAGGCTCAGTTACCGCTAGGTTTTCCAAGTCCTCTCCCTGAGGAGAAGGGTCCTGAAAGGCTGGCTGTGTAGAAGCTGGTTCCCCAGTCTCCTTGCTTTTTCTCTTGGTTGGTTGGGCCATACTTTCAGGCTCCAACCCCACTTGTTCACCCTTCTTTTTGCTTTGTACTCTGGTTTGGATACCGACCAATCTAGGGATACCCAGCATGGCTGCATGGGTTACTTGCTCCACTACAGCCCAGGCTGAGGTCTTCAGGTCATTCTCAAGCAGACAGTCAGCTGGCAATTGTGGTGAGACCACTACCAGTTTTCGGCAAATAACCTCCCCCCATCCTAATGTTACCATAGCTAGGGGGCGTTGGGTGGTAATGCTGTCAGCATTGGTGGCTGGGTAGGTTTTCCCAATCAGGTATTGCTCTGAAGAAACCAGCTTTTCCCTTACCATAGTGATGCTGGAACTTGTATCCCTCAGGACTTCTACTCTGGTTCCATTGATGGAGGATTATTGCATATATTTGTTACAGTTGGTTGGCCACCCAGCCACACTGGCAACCTCCATGTTCCCCAAGCAGACCAGACTAGCCTGAGTGTATTCCCAGATTTGCTCTGGGCACTCCTCTGATCCCATCTGTAGATTTACTGTCCCTGGAGTAGCTGGAATGGGTGCCTTTGGGGCTTTGTTGTAGGGGTAGTTCTTGTCTACAGTTAAATGTCTCAACTTCTTACAGTTGTTAGAATAGGCCTTGATAGGATCAAAGTTTCTTCCCTTATCGGGCAGAGGCACATAGGGAGAAGATTGGGACCCACCCACCTGAACAGGTTTTTGGGGCCCTTTGGAAGACTCAGACTTTTTATCTTGGGGATTCTCACCACCTTCCACCTTCTTTTGGTCACCCCCAGTGGCTGTCCTTGTCACCCTAGTCTTGACCCAGTTGTCTGCCTTCTTTCCCAATTCTTGGGGAGAAATTAGACCTAGGTCTACCAACTGTTGATGTAACTTTTCATTTGTGCAATTACTCAAAATGTGTTCCTTCATAAACAAATTATACAGTCCAGTAAAGTCATGCACATTGGGTCCGATTCACAGAACTAACTTAAGACAAAATCCTAAACTTACTATTTTTGGTATTCACAGAAGTTAGGATTTTGTCTTAAAACAGACTTAAGACAAACTTAAGACAGACTTAAGTTAGGATTCTGTCTTAAGTCTGTCTTAAGACAAAATCCTAACTTCTGTGAATACCAAAAGTAGTAAGTGTAGGATTTTGTCTTAAGTTAGTTCTGTGAATCAGCCCCATTGTGTCCAGTTAACCAACCATCCAGTGTCTTTACTGAGTAGTCTACAAAATCTATCCAGGATTGGGTCTGGGTTTTGTGAGCCCCCCTGAACCTAATTCTGTACTCCTCAGTGGCGAGTCCAAATCCCTCAATCAGAGTCTTCTTCATGAGATCATAGGACCCTGCATCTGGCCCAGAGAGGGTCAGAAGTCTGTCTCTGCAGTTACCAGTGAACAGTTCCCACAGGAGTGCCCCCAGAGAGGTTTCTTTAGCTGTCTGATATCACAAGCCCTCTCAAAGTCTGTGAACCACTTGGTGATGTCATCACCTTCCTCAAATTTACGGACAATCCCTTTGGGGATTTTAGGGTCATAAGATTGCTCTCTACCCTTGTCATGGCTATTGCTGCCACCAAAGATGGGGGCTAGGCCCTTCTCTTTTCTTTCTTTTTCTAGAGCCAGGAGCCTGGTCTCTAGGTCTAACCTCTTGGCCAACTTTGCTAGGAAGCTGTCCTCTTCACTGGGGCTTTCCCCAATGTATTCCCTGGGGGCTAGTCCACCTGTGTGGCCCCTAGGCTCCCAGAGGTTGATTCTTGTAGTCAGGGGTTCAGGCACCCCCTCCTCCCTAGGCTCCCTAGGAATGATAGGGGGATTATCAGTGTCCTCCTCCTTATCCACTCCTTCTTCGTCAAGCTGGGTGTCACCCTGCTCTGAGGGGTGGTCTTTTGCATACTCAGCCAGGAGCTCTTGGAGCTTTTGTTTGGTTGGATGCAGACCTACAGTTATTTTCTTTACTTTGCATAGGGCCCTCAATTCCTTGAAGTTCAGGTGCAAGTAGGGTGTGAGGTCGAGTTCCTCCACCATGTTTGTATTATCTTCGCTAACAGCTGGGTTCTGTTGAGAGATTTTAACCTGATAGTTCTAACCCTCTACCCTAGCTTATAGTGACTTTTATTTTCACAAAATTCTAATGGGACTTAAGCAAGGCCCTATCAGATTTTTAGTATTTTTGGAAACGACCAATTTCAGAATTCTAACGGCAATTTATGAGTTCTGTCGTGTGATCAGATGGTAACCAAGTAGTCCAACAAATGCAAGTTTGTATCCCACCACTGATCCACCAATGTGAGAATGTGGCTCTATATATACTGGACAATAAGGCAGTACAGTGTGGATTGAGTCCACAAACCCCAAAGGTTTAACATAGGTTAAAGTCAGAACTGACCTTACTCTCCAAAGTGGTAGCTTGGTCGAGCACTAAGGCAGTACCAGGGGACAGTGTAAAGCATTTGTTGTACACACCTAGTCAGCAAAAGGTTTCACACACTCAATAACTGAACTCCAGGCCAATTATTATTATATCCTTAGATATAGGTGTTTTATTTTTAGAACCGACAGTTATAAAAATATACTTTTCACATTACGAGTACTCTCAGGTAATTACTTTGCAGAGGAGCAACAAGTTTGTACACACAATAATCACAGATTAGCTAATAGCAATACAGTTCTGAAACACAATCTAGCATTGGGCTCAATGGTTTTCATAGGAAAGTACAGTTGATTACTTTATGGATTACTTTGGTAGTTCCAGGACTAGATCTTGGATTCAGTCCTGGGGTCTAAGCTGAAACCAGATTAGCAAAAACGTTTTAGTTACAGTGATGATTTTTCCTGAATATAAAGCTGTTTTAAAAGTTCACACTTAGAAACTGTTCGAGGTGATTCTCACAATCTTATTCAATGGGAGGAAATTCAGGTTACAGGTAAAGTACGATCACGTTACTTTTGTAACCCAGCACTAGTCTCCTAGGGCCAGCACTGGGGGCTTAACTCAAAACAGGTAGGTAATTGCGTTTCAGTATGTCGTGCGATTTTTAAAGAATATTTGCAGTTTTCAAAAGTAGACACTTAGAAGAAATTTCATAGAAAAGCAGACAATGGGTTCCTTTGGAGAAAATACAGGTTACTAGTAAACCAACTAGGGATGACTTTTGTGGTTCAGTACTGGGCTGAAAGGTACAGTACTGGCTTTTCTCCTGATCACAGGGGATTATTTTCGAATTCGGACTTTGGCTGATTTTATAGGAATATTTTCAGTTTTCAAAACTTCACACGTAGAAAATTTTCGAGTCAAAAATGGGTCAATGTTATCCAATGGCAGGTAAGTGAATTACCGGTTCCCAGGTGAGTACTTGGTTGGTGAAGGTAGGGTTCTGGGCATAGACTCAGGGGTCCCTCAGGGTCAGGTGAGTAAAATTAGTTCAGTCCCACCGGTGCAGGGGCGGCCGGGTGCAGAGGTAGGTAGGCCCAATGTTATCCAATGAGGGAATGGGGTCCTTCGGGTGGTGGCGGCTGGCTAGCAGGCCACGCGGCTCTTGGAGCTGGGCTCCTGGTCACTTGCTCTGGGCAAGGGGGGAAGTAGGATAGGGCAAAGAGGTCACAGCCAGCGGCACTCGGGCGGCTGGGTGCAGGGTGCTTTTGAGCCGTCGGGCGCTCAATGTTATCCAATGAGGATCTTGAAAAAGGAACAAAGGCTGCAGGCTCGGGGACGGTGACTCTCCAGGGGCGACCAGCACTTCGAGAGGTACGTTGGGATGTTGCAGCACAGGTAGGTACCCGAAAGGGAGGCGCAGGGGGCTGTAGGGCGCCGGGTGCAGGGGTGTCTTTGGGTGTCGGAAAAGCTTGGTCGCGGTTGGGGTGGCCCCTGGTTCTGAGTCTGCAGGCGTCGGCTGATTCGTCGAGGACGGTCTTTGGGCACTGGACTATGGGTCCCAGTCGCCGGGGGGACGTCCTCGTGGTCTTGGTTCGGGTTGGCCCGGCCCGGGCTCAGCTGGTGCAGAGTGGGCTGGTCCGGAGCTTCCTGGTGGGCAGCAGGTGGGTTGTTGCAGCAGAGCCTCTGCTGATGGGAGTCCCAATCGTCTAGAGGGTCAAGGCAGGCAGGTCCTCTGGGTGTCCCAAGGTTGCTGTCCGCGGAGGTCGCCGGGTTTAGGCAGGAGCAGGTTCCAGGATCAACAGGCCGGTAGGGCTGGGGCCAAGTCAGTTGTTGTTGTCCTGTTGTTAGCAGCTGCACGGTGGGTCTTCTTCTTCTTGATCTTCTTTTTTCTTTGATATAGGGATCTGAGGAAGGAAGGTTCAGGGAGCTCCTAAATACTATATTTAGGAGCGTTAAAGGTAGGGCAAGGGCAGGGACCAATGGGTCCCTGTCCTGGGGTGAGTACACCCCTTAGCCTGCTCCTCTCCTGTGGGAGGGGGGCAGGAGCCTAGCTGGGATTGGGCAGGACTCCCCATCTACAAGATGGCCAGAGCCCGGGGTCGTGCTTCACCTCGCCTCCTCCACCTGAGGGGTGGAGTTGGCACAGGTTGGCACACCCCCCTTGCTGACGTGGTTTTTCCCGCCAGTCTTCCTGCCAGATTGGGGTAGGACTGGTGGGGGGCTGGTTGCTGGGTACAGCAAATGGTCTGGAGAAGCTCTCAGAGGCGGTATGCCTTTGAAGCTTCCCCCTGTCCATCCTGGGGGAGGAGAGATAGCACCTCACCCAGGATGTGCTTTGTTGCAGGCCCAGGAGAGCGGGGGGGGCTCTCCACCCAGGGGTTCAGCAACATGTCTGCTGTGTGGCAGCCTCTGCAGCCACTCAGCCCAGACGTGGATTATAGGTTCTGGTTTTGGAGGGCATCTCGGAGATGCCCTCTCGTGCATGTTACATTAAATCCTATACTGGCATCAGTGTGGGTTTATTGCGCTGAGAAGTTTGATACCAAACTTGTCAGTGTTCAGTGTAGCCATTATGGTGCTGTGGAGTTCGTAATGACAACCTCCCAGCACCATATACTCTTAAATGGCATCACTGCACTTACAATGCCCAGGAATGGTCCTGGGTACTGTTGGGGCACAGGGCTCATGCACCTGCACCCTCACCTCTGGCATAGGGCACCCAGCTAGAGGGGTGACTGAGGTATGCTAGGGCAGTGGGTTCTGTGGGCATGGCACACAGGGATGTGTGCCATGTCGACTCTTGTTTTAGATCTGTACTTAGGCACTCAGCCTGCAAAGGCAGGGTGTGGGTACCAGGGTACAGGGCCCTTGAAGGTGGCACAATCAGTGCTGCAGCCATCAGAGGTCTTCTCTGGCCACCAGGCCCTGGGTACCTAGGGTACCATTTACTAGGGGCTGACAGGGGGCCAGAGATGCCAATTGGGTATTTTTGTTTCAGCATAGTTTTTAGGGAAGGAACACAGGCCCTTGGTACCTGATTGGCAGGGACCCACTGCACACTCAGTCTAAGCACATCAGCAGTTCAAAAAAAAAGTGGGGGCATACCAAGGCAAGAAAGATGGCACTTTCTCACACTTGTCCATTTTGCGGAATCCATTTTGTATTTCTGGCAGCCATTTTGTTTGCCATGTGGTCACCATGTGATCTGTCCTACCTTCCTGTTAACTGCTCTTGAAAGCTGCCTAGAGAGGAGATATATTTATCCTCCTCTGCTTTGCACATGCCCAGTAACGCTTACAGCTGTCCCTAACTTGTAACTGTCCGGATGTGCCCACCAGAATTAGCTTACTGTCAGCCCTTCCCACTTGTTGCTAGTACACTCTCTGTATGACCTTGTATGTATTTGAAACCAACATTCTATACCTTGTACCGCCTTCTTTTGAGCCCCTGTGTGGGTATAAAAGGACCAAGCTCCTTCCAATCAGTGTGCTACCTCATACACTACCGAAGGGTGTTGTGTGAATTTAGTTCCACCTCATGAGGTTGAATAAACTCTGTCTTTTCTATTCCAGTTTCTGTGCCAACTTCTTTTTTTTGGTCTCAGGACTCTGAGCAGAGAAGGGCGAATCCCTTGGACTGGTAGGACCGGCTGAGACTAGCTACTACAAATTGGCGCTTCCAACGTGGGGCTCATCGACGACTCGGATGCCCGAAGGAGTGGTCTAGGTGAAGTATTGGAATCTCGCTTTGGACGTGATCACTGCCGGAGGAGACCCGAGTCTTGGCATCCATGGCGTTTTCCCTTTCTTTCTGATCTGACCATCCAGGTGGCGCCGGTCCTCGACTGAGATCTCTTCTGTTGATTCACCGTGCAGTGACCATTTGGTCAATTTGAGAACCTGGGGACGCACTTCAAATTTAATTCGCCACGGAAAGACTTGCTCTCTGACCTGATCTTCAGCGGCTCCTTTTGTCATCAACGTCCACACCTCGCCGCACCCGCTTCGCGGGCGCCGCAGCGCATTGTGAGGCGCGGGGGCCAACCAAGGATACCTTCCAGCTGTAGGGCGGTTCCGGGTGAGAGGTGCTAGCGGGGCTGCGAGCGTGCAGGGACTCCAGGAACCAGGAGTCCCTGCGAGACCGAACTCCACCTTCCGGTCCGCTCATCCTGCTGGCCCGCCCCCCGCCCTACCGAGGACTCAAAACCCTCCCTCGCTACCCCTCCAGCGGGACGCACTTCAAATTTAATTCGCCACGGAAAGACTTGCTCTCTGACCTGATCTTCAGCGGCTCCTTTTGTCATCAACGCTCACACCTCGCCGCACCCGCTTCGCGGGCGCCGCAGCGCATTGTGAGGCGCGGGGGCCAACCAAGGATACCTTCCAGCTGTAGGGCGGTTCCGGGTGAGAGGTGCTAGCGGGGCTGCGAGCGTGCAGGGACTCCAGGAACCAGGAGTCCCTGCGAGACCGAACTCCACCTTCCGGTCCGCTCTCCCTGCTGGCCCGCCCCCCGCCCTACCGAGGACTCAAAACCCTCCCTCGCTACCCCTCCAGCGGGACGCACTTCAAATTTAATTCGCCACGGAAAGACTTGCTCTCTGACCTGATCTTCAGCGGCTCCTTTTGTCATCAACGCCCACACCTCGCCGCACCCGCTTCGCGGGCGCCGCAGCGCATTGTGAGGCGCGGGGGCCAACCAAGGATACCTTCCAGCTGTAGGGCGGTTCCGGGTGAGAGATGCTAGCGGGGCTGCGAGCGTGCAGGGACTCCAGGAACCAGGAGTCCCTGTGAGACCGAACTCCACCTTCCGGTCCGCTCTCCCTGCTGGCCCGCCCACCGCCCTCCACGCCCCCTATATCTGATTACAACTCTCCCGCAGCGCGGGACGCAGCCCGGGGCGAAGACCGGGCAAAGAGCGGGCCGTTTGAGGCCGTTCGAGGACGGCAGAGGACGGCCCTGGCCCATAACCCCTACATTGTTTCTATTAATTCATGCAAGGTAGGCGGTCTTGTGAACCTCAATCCATTCCCTAGTCCAGAGTGCCTGGTCATAAGAAACATTATATATCGTCTGCGAGGGCTATCTTGCTGTATTTGGCTCCACACAACAAATGTCCACCATGCGCAACAGAAGCAGAAGCAACACTAAAAAAGCTACGGCCGTGGCACAAGTCACTGGGCCTATAGACCACTTTATTTCACGGGTCAATGAAACAATCGACCAAAGCATCATCCTGTTGGAAAAAAGAGTTTCCTTGGACCTTATGAACGCCAAACGCTCGTCCTTAGGCTCTTTGGCAACTGCAACTTCACCTGCCCAGCAACTCTTAACTAATTGTTCCCTACCTCTACCCCCAACCGCTGCTGGTACATATACAGTTCCAAATGCTGTCGATCTATCAGTGACTCAATCAGACTCTGACCCGTCATACGTTGATCTTGAGGCCACTCCAGACTTAGAAGCCTGTCAACCATCCGAAAAGCTAGAGTTGAGTGTAGACAGCCATTCCCATGCATCAAATACAGGAGCGATCCCTGTATTGCCTGACCCAGGGAATAGGGGTACTTTTAAGGACGTGCCTAAGACTAAGGAAAAGCCCAAAACTAAAATTAGGAACCATAACCTGGTCTCATCCACTCCTAACTCTGCATCAGGCATACCCTGTTGGGTTGAAAATATGGTAATAGACCTAAAATCGGATCTTGAAGCCACAATAGCGGCTCAAATTAAGCCCCTAATATCTAAACTCGATAGATTGACGTCGTTAATCAACTCGAAATGGGCTAATAAGGCAAGTGGGAATGTGACTATACAGACGCAAGGGGCAATAAAAGAAGTACCTCCTAAAAATGCACCCAGTACCAAGCCCTTGAGAGATCCTCCCACTAAGGCCAATACTCCATCAGCCAGTAAGGCAACAGCAATACAGCATTCGATCCAAATAGGGAGTAAATCTGCTGTACCTTCACCCACCCCTAGCGTGGTTGGTTCTGTTTCAACTATACAAACATCTTCTGGCCCAAACAAAGCGAGTAACCATCCAGCTAAAGGTCCCAACGGTTTGGCCACCAATTCGACAACATCTTCTTCCTTAAATAAGTCTCAAGAACCTAAGACAAAGCAGGCTCGCTTTAAGACAATCAGCTTGCCGCCGGAAGTCTCTCCCTTCGTGGTCGTTCTGACGGGTGTACCGCCATTGAAGGAGGGAAGAAGAGAAACCTTTGTTGAATTAAGAAACAAATGTGCCCAGTGGCTTCAGTTGCACAAACCCCTACCCATCCACATGAGCGGTGAAATTCTTTCTGTACGTAGAGGTGATTGGGTGGGTAGGAACACTAAGACCATAGCAGGAGATGTAATTACTGTTAACTTCAGGGACACAGGGGCAGTGAATTATATATGTAATACACCAAGCAGTGGACCTGCTACTCAGATTAATCCACTTCCCTTGCCTTACTTCTTACCCATGCCCCCAAGACAAAATCCCCCCAGGTTTAGCTTCCCAATCAATAGAGGGTATATGCACGCTCCACAACATATTACTCATCAGTGGCAGCAACCTTGGCAAGGATTGCCCCCTCCATTTGACCCCTTTGTTTCACAGTTTGCCCATTGGAATAGATTCTGTGCGTTGGATGAGGTTGACTGACTTAATCCCGATGAAGCTTCCTCCATACACCTTGATATCAGTAGGGGTGAGGAGGAGGATTCCTCAGCCATATCCCATCCTCCTTGCCCTAATCATCCAACTGTGGCAGATACTAAATTAATACCTTATGCCCTAGATAGAGATTGTGCAGATTCTATCACCTCTAAAGATACTATCGATACTAGAGGTGAATCCATTAAGGGTGAAATAAAAATTCTTAGTTGGAATCTTGCGGGGATCAATAGGAAATTAGGTTTGCCCGAGTGGAACAATCTGGTTGAAGCACATAAGATCTGTGTATTCCAGGAGACCTGGAGTATTGAGCCATTATACCGAGTTGGGTTTGTCACCTATTTTGTTCCAGCAGAAAAACCCAAGCAAGGGAAGGGGCGTCCCTCAGGGGGGGCTCATCATTTGGGTAAGCACCTCTCTCAACTGCCGAATAACCCTTAAGCGGATAGATAACCCAGACATTCTTGGTATCTCTCTGTCTAATCATCGTAGAGGTTTGACCTTAGACCTTTACAACGTCTATGCTAGAGGCACTAAAAACGGGTGCAACTCACTTGTAATATCTGATCTTGAGGCCCAACTTAGGGATTATAAAGAACCTGACCATATCCTAATAGCAGGCGATTTTAATTGCACATACGAGCCACTTCCCCTGGAAGTCATACCTGATCTAGGCGAAGAAGATAGTAGATGGGGTATTCCCACACTTTCCATCCCTCCTATCAAACGCTGTACCCGTAGTGCAGTACAGTTAAATGCATTGACTCTGGAGTTTGGGTTGAGAGCCACTAATGGCCGTACATCTTCTGACCGGATGGGTGCTCCAACGTTCAACAGGGTTGGTCATACCTCGAGGATTGACTACATTTTGTTGGACCGGGGGCTCTGGAGTTCGGTCATAGATATGGTAATTATACCGACCGTAGAGAGTGACCATAACTCACTTTCTTTAATTATTATGAATCCTTGGTCTACTGGAGCGCCATTAGCACCACCTAATTGTTCACATGGGGTCACTGTTTCCTCCTGTGGAAGACGCCTAAAGTGGAACAAAATTTCCAGTAATGTTGACAAACTCTCCACCATAGAAGAGGTCCTAAAAGCCTCACAAGTGGAGATTAGTACTATTGATCCACTTATGGCAGCAGACAGGGTAACATCTACCTACGAAGCAGCTATAAAAGCCATAGGGGAAGTTTTTTGGGTAAAGGGTACTGCAGGGAAAACCATGTCCCAGAATAAATCTAAGAGGATACATGATTGGTACACTGCAACATGCAGAAAAGCCAAGACAAGGCTAATTGAGGCTGTTAAGGGCAAGTCCCAACCCCTAATACAGATAGCCAGGCAAGAACATAAGAGAACACTGGGGCTAGCAAAAAGGGAGTGGGAAGATGCCTATTGGTCTACTCTAAAAGAAGCTAGCTCTAAAAAAGATTCGAAATGGTTTTGGGATACTATAAGAGCTCGCAATAGGCCAGATAGTGACCTGATAACCTGTAATATCCCAAGTCAGGCGTGGGTCAAACACTTCTCAAAACTTTACACCCATCATGGCGATCCTGATTGGGGGTGGGGTGGTCCCATCATTGCTCCCTCAAACTTATGATATCCGGCCTACTGACTTTGATTTTACAATCAAGGAATTGGAATATGCAATAAGCACTATTATTCCCCAAAAAGCGGCTGGCCCGGATGGCATTCCTGGCGACCTTTTAAAATCTGATAGCTTGAAATGGGGGAAACTGATCCATTCTTTACTTGTTGCTATTTGCAAAGGTGCCCCTATTCCCTCATCGTGGAAAGGGGCTGAGGTGGTCCCTATTCATAAAAAAGGCTCCAGAGATGATCCATCCAATTATAGGCCGATCAGCCTGTTAGACATCAGCCAAAAAGTAGTCGGTAAGGTCCTGCTGGTCAGAATTTTAAACTGGGTAGAAGAAAACAAAATTCTTTCAGACTATCAGGCAGGTTTTAGAGTGGGTACTGGGACGATTGAGCAAGCTTTTAGACTCATGATGGTGTATTGGAAGGTTGTGGTCATAGGCAAGGGCAGTCTTTATCTCGCGTTTATCGATTTAAAGACTGCCTTTGACCTCGTACCCAGGGAATCTCTATGGAGTGTACTGGCCGACATGGGGCTGCCCCACTATTTGCTATCCCTACTTGTCAGGCTGCACCACAATAGCTTTGCCCAGGTTAGGTGGGGCCCTGGGGGGGAGAAAACGGGTAGTATCCCGGTTGAGAGAGGTGTCCGCCAGGGATGTGTCCTAGCTCCCACCCTTTTTTCTCTCTACATCAATTGGGTGGTTGAGCACCTTCGGAAACATCCTTCAGATGAACCATCCCTGGCTGGCGAACATATACCAACCCTCCTCTTCGCGGATGATACGCTTTTAATTTCTAAAACCCCCATGGGCCTCCAAAGGCTTTTGGACAACTTTCAATCTTTTTGCACCAAACGAGGCCTGGTAATCAACACAAGTAAAACTAAGTACCTTGTGCTGAATCCCCCTAAAAAACAAGTCCGCTCTCCCACTCTGAACACCGAACTCCTGGAGAGGGTAGAGGTCTTTGATTATCTTGGGATACGTCTTTCGCACAAAATGGAATGGACCCCACACTTGGACAAAATGTTGCTAACCCACAAGAGGATCACAGGAGCCCTTTTGAAAGAACAACGCTCCTGTTCAATAAGACCAATAGCTACAGTCCTCGAGAACTACTCAGCCAAAGGTGTTAGTTCTGCCCTCTATGGGGCCGAACTTTGGGGCTCATCCATCACTGACGCTTTGCCAAGATCAGAAAATAAATTTTGTAGAGCAATTATGTCCCTCCCGCAGGGCACTCCTACAGTCCCGCTAATGTTGGATCTAGGCTGCCGCCCAATTGATGATGTTGCAAAATTCCGTCCATTATTGCTATGGGCACGCATCTGGCGTGTGGAGGAACTTAGTAGATATGCCCAAGGACTAGCAGAAATCATGTCACTACCAGGCTGGCATAAAATCAAATGGCTGAGGGATATGAAGATCTTGCTAACAAAACTGGGCTTGGATGAAGCATGGACGAATAGAACTTCACCCCCGAAGCTAGTTCTTAAAAAGCTCTATTGGGACTGGATCCTTTCTCAGAGGAACACTAGTACCACCATGGGTAGACTCACGGAGGACTTTCTGAAGTTCAAGGACCAACCCAAACGGGAACTGTATCTTGACATTATTGAAAAACCCTTTGATAGGGCTTTGTATTTCAGATTTAGAACAGGAACCCTTCCTCTTAATTCTTTCACCTCACGCTGGAAATCTCGCAGGGAAATGTCAGAGCTTTGCCCAGCATGCCTCGACAAGCCAGAGACATTGGCACATTTTATGTTTGAGTGCAGAGAGTATGCAATACCAAGGAGGGCTTGGCTCAAAAACTTATGTCGACAGCTGGGCACTAGGAGCCATGTGGTAGCTATTAGGATACTAATATCTGACAGCCGTGTGACCTACGTTTGTGTTTTAGCCAAATTTTTATCATGGGCTTGGTCCATTCGAGCCAAAAGGCTAAAATTGACTGTTTAATTCCATTTTAAATTTATTGCTCAAATGAACTGCCTTATGAACTGCTTTGATATTTTGCAAAAACTTAATGAACTAATAGGCTAGTATCGTCTGAAATTATTATTATTTTTTTAAAAATTTATTGCATAATGCGCTGTTTTTCTTTCCTGTCTATTAATCCTTCTTAAATAGGTTAAGTCTTTATTGTAAGTTTATGTTTGTTTTTAAAATTGTATTATTGTGATTCTTTGTGTCGCTTTTATGATAACTTTTTATCGAAATAAAGCCTTTCTGACTTGACTTTGACTTGAACCTGGCAGTAGGAACCTGGACACCATTTGATTGTAAAAGCCGTTCTGGGGCACTTGCTGTGGATTTTGATGCCTTTGACTGGTAAGGTAGTTTAGTAACACTTACTGCGGCTTTGTTTATGAAATTGGCCAATATTGAATCTCGTTTTGATATAAATATATATATGTGTTGCAATACTTATAGGCAGGTAATGAGGAGATTTTTCTCTATTTTAGATTATTTGAACGGCGCAACGTACGAAGTGTACCTGAAGCGCTATTTTTTCTAATATTGCATATTTTTTGACATGCCTGTTTCCAGCACACTTCATAGGATGTGTTGCTTTTGTAGTGGTACCACTTTGAAACTTGACGAAGCACAACCAGCCCCCCCCAGAGCGGATGCCTATTAGGGACATGTATATTAAGTATGGTATTTCGTCCATAATGTACAGCATGTTATGGAACAAATACACCTATAAGGATCCTGAGTTGAGTTGGCCTATGCATGGGTCATTTGATTTACGAAAGATTCAGTATGTGGAGCAACGAATGTTTAAGCGAAAGGCTAGGCAAGACATATTTGATTGTGTGCGAATGTGGGAGAAAGAAGTGTGTGAACGAATGAAGCATGAGCAGGCCTTGATTGAAAAAGAAAAACGTAAAAAATATCCATGCGAAAGCATTAGAAATGAAAAATAAAGAAATTAAAGTAATGGAAGATAGGGATCGTCAGTTACAGGTAAATGGCTAATATGCTATTCGTAGGCCGTAGGTTATTCTGTTCTTAATAAACCCCAAGATGATTCTCTCTTATTAGATCGTTGTCCACCTCCGTATACTATACCCTCTGCTCCTTATGAGTCAGATGAGGACTCTCCTACAGAGCAGGATAAAGCCCGAGACACTTGCTCGATGTTAACTACCGAACGTTCCTCTGAGATTAGATCCGCGGCGCGAAAAGCCAACCGTAGTACTATCACTGCTTCTGAACTTCTTGATACTATTAAGAATTGGTCGGAAAGGGAACAAAAATATTTACTGAGATATTGGCTGCTGAGGTTGTTGATCGATTTAGGAAATATTCGGTGGATGTAGAGCCAGATGATATAGCAGCTGATTGTAAGCAATTATGTGAAGGTTCTTTTGTCTTCTCCCAGGTGACTGACATGATCAGTCGCTTGTTTAAACTACGTGATGAAGCAGTCCGTTTGCGGGAGGAGAAAAAGGCAGCAGATGCAGCTGCACAAACATCCCGAATCAACATGGCATTAGCTTCGGCGCCCGAAACAGATAAGAATGTTGTAATTAATGTGAAACCTATGCGGGAAGCCGCGCCTTTATATGTTCCTCCCAAAGCAGCAGGTACAAGTGATGATAAGACTTCTATTGACGCGAAAGGGTACTTTATTTATAATAGGGTTTACGCTCCTTGGAATAGAGCAGATGTCATGGCTCTTAAAAAATGCATTGCCTGATCCGCAAAAGAATCCAACAGCTTTTTATGAGGAAATTGAGGGTGCCATTAGCTCTTGTACTATGACTTTGTCTGATATTGATTTGTTTTTTGGGTTAATATTACTGCCTGATATGTGGAGAACTGTGCATAAAGTTGATGATCATGTGGCATTTGGGGCATCGTGGAAAGATTTAGAACAATTAGATGAAGATAGAAACCTGTACAGAAACCGTGTCAGCTAATTTCAGATCTTCCGGTAGCTATATTGGTTAAATTAAAGATGATTATTCCTCCTAAAAAGATAGATTGGACTATGTTAGCGTCTTGCAAGCAAAAGCTAGATGAATCAGTTTCAGACTTCTTCACACGCTTTGAAGAAGCATTCCACGATTTTAGTGGCCAGTCGTTGACAGATGACACCGGTAGGCATCTGTTTGTCGATAAATATGTCACAAACCTTTTGCCAGGAATAGCTAGTCGCCTAAAGGCCAGTTAAAGTTCATGGACTACCTCCTCTCCGGTTTCTCTCTTAACTATGGCTCAGTATTATGAACGAAAAGAATTAGAAGCAAAAAGTAAGGAGGATAAAAAATCTAAAGAGGTGGACGTGGATCTTATGGTGCGTCCTTTCCTCCCTATACTCATTCAAATTTGTCTGATTGATCAGTGTGCGTATTGCAAGAAATTTGGACATTGGCTTTCTGACTGTCCAGTACTGCGTGCTCAGCAGGGTTCACATGGTCGGGGACAAATGAGAAATCGTTCTGGATATTCAGGGCCTAGAGGAAACACAAATGATTGGGCTAGTATTGATGCTAATACACGTGGACAGGAGGGGTCTAATACTTTTGACAGACGGAACCAATATCAAATGTCCGACTATGAGCCATCTGAGTTGCAAGATTCTGCTTATGCATAGGATTGCCTAGGATGGGGTAATGAATCAGTTGAAGTTCCAGTAGATCAGAGGGGTCCCTATGTTACAGCACATGTTTTGGGTTCTACTGATCAGTTTCTGGTTGATACAGGAGCTACAAGTAGCGCCTTGTCTAAACACTTGATTTCAAGGGCTTCCCTGCCTGGCTTAACCATTACATTGATATGTTTCGATGGAACACCTTCCCTTAGCCCATTGTCACAACCACTTGCATTCCATGTTGATAAGTTTACTGCTCCATGTCCGTTTTTGCTTTCCCCAAACACACCAGATAATATTGTGGGTCTTGATATGCTCAAATATTTCAGGGCTACGATACGATGTTCTCCGGAAGGAGTACGGGTTATTTTAAATGACAACTACTCTGTAATTGAGAGATCTTGTATTGCTAAAGAGGACATTGCACTAGCCTCACTCCCTAGTTCTTTGTGGGCTACTTCAGACACCGATGTAGGGCAAATGGTTATTCCGCCAATGCATATTAGTGTCAAGGAGGGTGCTTCATTGCCAAGACTGCCTCAGTATAACAGTATAACTTTTCTCGAGAAGGAGAAGAAGCACTTACACGCATTGTTCATGATTTGATTAAAGTGGGGGTTGTGGAAGAAGTTCCTTACAATGTTTGCAATAGTCCGATTCTTCACATTTTGAAAAAAGATACTGACACTAGGATCTATGGATTTATCATCGATTTGAGAGAAGTCAACAAGATTGTAATACCGCAGTACCCTGTGGTTTCTGACATAACAACACTACTTACTTTGGTTCCTCCGACAGCAACTACATTCTCTGTTATAGACTTGAAGAACGCTTTCTTTTCTATCCCTATTCATCCTGAAAGTCGATATTTGTTCGGTTTCACTTTGAATAATTGATCATATAGATTTTGTAGAGTTCCTCAAGGCTATACTGAGAGTACTAGTATTTACAGTCAAGCATTGAAGAGACAGCTTGATTCCTTTACTTTGCCTGAAGGGGTGGCTCTCATACAATATGTCGATGACATCTTGTTGGCAGCCGATACTCCTGAACTATGTGGAGGGTGTACTTTGTCTTTTCTTTCTATTCTTGCTACACACCATCATAAAGTGGCACAAAAGAATTTGCAATATTGTAGACCGAAGGTGACCTATTTAGGACACCTTCTGTCTAAGGAGGGCCGTGCATTGACACTAGATCGCATTCAAGCAATTTTAGACACCCCAGTACCTTGCACACAGAAAGATGTTCGTGCATTTATTGGTTTGACTTCGTTTTGTAGGCAATGGATATTGGCCTTTTCACACATTGTTAAACCCCTGCTAGCGCTTTTGACTGAGAACACTCCGATCCCCCTTCCATGGACAGATGAATGTCAAAATGCTTTTCATCAGTTAAGACAAGCTCTTTGCTCTGCACCAGTGTTAGGCACACCAGACTACACAAAAGCTTTTACACTCTATATACACGAGAAAGATGGATGTGCATTGTCAGTTTTAGTACCGACACACGGTGACAAGCAGCGTCCCTGTACATATTTTTCTGCAGTTCTTGATCCTGTTGCTCGTGCGTTGCCTGGATGTTTTCATTCAGTTGCAGCGACAGCTGTGTATATACGTCAGAGTGAAGGGATAGTTTTGTCACACAAACTGTTGGTGCTACTACCCCATGCACTAGATGCCCTTTTGAATCAGACTAAGACATAGCATTTAACTAGTGCTCGCCTGACAGGATACGAATTGACACTGTTAGCACCTCATATTAAATTGAAGAGATGTGTGACATTGAATCCAACCACTTTGTTGCCATATCCTGTGACTCAGTCTCAATCAAAGGAGCCTCACGATTGTATCTTCCTTACTGAGGAACAGACAAAGGGTCGCATCAATTTGAAAGATACGCCCCTTCCAGATGTAGATGGGGAACTTTGGGTTGATGGGTCTTGTCTGAAGTTACCAGATGGCACGGCTTCAGCTGCTTATGCAATTACCACGCTTGAGACAGTAGTGGAAACAGCTTGCATACCACAGAAGTCGGCTCAAGCAGCTGAACTAATAGCTTTGACACGAGCGTGTGAACTTAGCACTGACTTATGTGTGAACATTTACACTGATAGCCGCTATGCTTTTGGAGCGGTTCATGATTTTGGCCTACTCTGGAAGTAAATAGGCTTTTTTACATCCCAGGGGATGCAGATAATGCATGGAGAATTAGTACATAATCTCTTGACTGCACTTACATATCTGAAGAAAGTTGCCATTATGAAGTGTAGCGCACACAAGAAAATCATTGACAAAATAGGACAAGGCAGTGCCTTCGCAGATCACGTAGCTCGTGGGACTGCAATGCAGCAAAGCACTACATCTATGTACGTAGTAAAATCACAAGCTGAGCGTTGGCATGATGCTAGAGAGGAAGTATTGGATATACAAAGACATGCCTCTGTGGAAGAACTTGAGCAGTGGTCTAAAGAAGGAATGTTAGATGATGAGGGTTGATGGCGTAACAAAGAAATGAATAAACGGAAATTGCCTGCAGCCTATTTACAAACTTTGGTTCAAATGGCACATGGGCTGGCTCATGTTGGAGCCCTAGCAATAATTAAATTGCTTACACAAGTTTGGAAGCATCCTGAAATTGCCAGCACAGCTAAAAAAACAGTACAGTCTTGTTTGATCTGTTGGCAGTATATTCCTGGAAAAGGGACACAAACTCCTACAGGAGGGTTTGCTACACCAACTGCACCTTTTGAAGTTTTGCAGGATGGATTACATCCCACTTGAACCCTGCAATAATCTAAAATATGTCCTAGTGGTGGTATGTGCCTTCAGTAAATCGATAGAGGCGTACCCTACAAAAGATAATACTGCTCTTACCACAGCAAAGGTGCTTCTGAAGGAATATTTTCCTAGGTATGTTGTTTGTAAAATTTTGTGGTGTGACAAAGGACCTCATTTTATTGGGCAAGTTGTTGAGTATGTCCTGAAAGGGTTAGGGATCAAACAGAACTATACAGTCTTCCACTGCTTTTAACGGACCTTACATTCGACCCTCTAATACGGGTCCTACAAGCAAAACTGCAGCCAACGATTACTTATGGGAGGAAAGTGCTCAAGGGAAAGGATTCATTAACCCTTGATAATATAATATCTAAATCATATCGTGCAATCTTCCAACTCCCCAGAATGGTCTCCCCCGCCCAAATACGACTGGAATTTGGGCTACAAAAACAGTCTCTTCAACGGATGGGAGCATACGTGAAATACGTGAAATGTTGGCATAAAATCAAAGGTGATGAAAAGGGGACCCTGAATGAGCAACTTTGGATTGAGCTCTCACACCCAGGAAAATCACCAGCAAGTGTGTACCTTGAGGAATCTATTAAAGACCTAGGTTTAAGAGAGCTCTGGGACACCCAGGTAAACCATCTAACATTTAAAAAATCTGTGACAAAAGTAACTAGCTTACTATCCGCAATTGAGGATAAGAAAGCATTAGCCAAACGATCACATGGCTGGATGGTTCTACATACATATAACAAACTAAAACCCCAGATCTACCTGAATATGGGACTAAAAATTAACATCAAGGAAAAATTCCTAAGATTCCGACTGGGGGTAGGTCCCTTTAACCAATTCCTGCCGCCTTGGGAGAGAAAGGAAGGAGCCCAGCAGTGTCGTTTATGCGGCAGCGGTATTGAGGACCCAATCCATGTTATATGCATTTGCAACATGCTCAAAGATATAAGGGTTACTTTGTTAAAGCCAGCATTCAAACAGTACGGTGCTAGAACATGCACACAAGCGTTAATGATGTGCTTCAACCCGACCTGGTTCAGCTAAATTGCCGGCTAATTAAATTCCTTGATATTACTGCAAAAAGAATAAAACACCGGACTGAGTGGCAAAAAGAATAATTATTATATGAGCCAACTGTAATGTATATGGAACTGCCATAGTTAAAACAATATTGGTACCGAACATGGCTTACGTACAGAACGTTTTAATTATTTATGCTATTTTAAATACCATTTATTAGATTTTTAATACCAACCATGAGAAATGTTATCCTTTGTATGCAATGGTTTTAATTAATCAAGCAAAAAAATAAACTTGAAACTTCAGTCTTCCACCCGCAATCAGCAGGATTGGTGGAAAGGTATAACGCTACTTTAAAATTGAAGTTGGCAAAAATTCTGGCTTCCTGGCTTAAAGTGGCCGGATGCACTGCCTTTGGCACTGTTATCCATAAGATTGGTGCCACACTCACGATCAGGTCTTACACCGTACGAGGTGACATTTGGGAGACAATGAACATTTGGGGAGTTCCTAAGCCACGCCCCATACATGATGTACCTTGTGTTCTGTTGAATGATTATTTGGCACAGTTAACTGACAGTTTGACATCTATTCATCAACAGGTTCGAGAAGCTCTTCCTGACAGATCTACAGACGAGGCCCATCAACTCTGTCCCGGCGACTATGTGATGGTCAAGGTCTTCGACAGATCGAACAGCTTGGAGCCGAGGTGGCGAGGCCCGGAGCAGGTGCTTTTGGCTACAAGGACAGCAGTTCGAGTGACGAACAAAAAGAACTGGCTGCACACCACGCACTGTAAGTGTGTATGCCCGCCTTGGTGGAACCTGCTGCGCTGACCGACCATCGAGAAATTCTGGAGACGGAGAAAGGTCAAGCCATCTCACCTGGCGAATCTGCTGAAGTCTTCCCGGACCACACGATTCCTGGAGCATCGTGATACCACTTGAGACCGAGAAAGAATCTGCATTGTTGAATGAGACTGGTTGAGCTACCGCCCTGGCTTTGGGAAACGGAGAGCCAATGTGGCAAGGGGGGGGATCAGCCTTGCTTTAGTGTAGTGACACCTGTCTTGGCCTGTGGTGAAGAAATCAATGGCTAGCCAAGGGAGAAGAGCTCCAACGATTGTTTTCAACAGGTTCTTAGAAAGATCGTTCATCGCTGTTATTGAAATGAATAACAAAAGAATCATTTGTGCTGTAGGGTTTGTTGTTGCCCTGGTGATTTTGGCAATAACCACTTGGTTTGTTGAGAAAGTGGTTCCTGCTCGACAGCTGTTTGTTGCAACTACACCAGTACCACCGGAGCATCACTACTATACCCTTCCCTATCAAGAGCAGAAGCATCTACAATCTTACCTAAATGACACATTCATCCAGATGTTGCATCATACACACAATGCTACGAATACTACCAATTGTTGGGTGTGTGGGATGATACCTGCACACCAAAAGAAAGGAGGAACGCATTTTATTCCTCTACCATTTTCCCATAATGGTTCATGTCAAGCTTGGTATGCTTTCGGAAAGCCCTCAGTAGGTGGAATCATTTTTCGGTTGAATAAAGAATGCTACCAAGATAAAGAAGGTCATCCTCAAGCTAAAGGGACTAAATGGGAATGGGAAGAGTACCAACCTGACAATATTTCAACACCATATGTCTTCACAAATGTGAGGACTATCAAAACCAATGGACTCTTTGTGATATCTGTAACAAGAACTAAAGCAGATTTATGTATTGGCAGTGTTGGAAGAATTCCCGTAGGATGAAGTGAATGTATTTCTACATTAACTATTGAAGGTGCTAATAACAGTAGTTTTACATCGTCGCACAACATCTACTTTGTATGTGGTAATAAAGGGTATTATCAATTACCTGTTGGATGGTCATGGGTATGTTACCTATCATTTTTGTTACATCCTGTGTTTTTAGCACTTGCATCATATCACCTTGACCTGAAGTTGTACAATGATATTTCTAAAAATAGATACAAACGAACAATAAGTACAAATGAGGTCGACCAGACAGACACCACTTTGCAACAATATGTTGATTTCAATTTGGGTTTGTTCTTTTTTGTGGGTGCTGCATTGAATAGCAGAAAGATAAGGCGATTAACTTGTGTTGTGGAAGCTGTCACCAATCAGACAGCTATGGCACTTGTGAACATTACAGAGGAACTTCAAATTGCAAGGATTGTAGCACTCCAAATAGGATGGAATTAGATGTGATTTTGGCTGATCGAGAAGGCGCATGTTGCATCATCGGTAGCAGTTGTTGTGTCTTTATACCTGATCACTCACCTTCAGTTTATGATGCAATCTCTAAACTGCATAAGATTGCTGCAGAAATTCACCCAGAGACTGGTACATGGACATTTTGGAACTGGATATGGACACTCTTGGCCCGATTCACAGAACTAACTTAAGACAAAATCCTAAACTTACTACTTTTGGTATTCACAGAAGTTAGGATTTTGTCTTAAGACAGGCTTAAGACAGACTTAAGACAAAATCCTAACTTAAGTCTGTTTTAAGTCTGTCTTAAGTCTGTCTTAAGACAAACTTAGGACAAAAGCCTAACTTTTGTGAATACAAAAAGTAGTAAGTTTAGGATTTTGTCTTAAGTTAGTTCTGTGAATCGGGCCCTCTTTGTTACTTGGGGCTGGAAACTATTGACTATTGTATGTATACTACTGGTGATACTATTTACATGCTGTACTTGTATACAATGTGGTCCTATGCTGTGCTCCATGTGCATCACTGCTTGTACACCTGCCAAAAGAAATATCGCAAAAGAACAACAAATGCTAAACTGTGAAATTACTGAGATGATGAACATCAATATACAGGATGCAGATCTAGATTACCCTAGATAAACAAATGTCTTCAGCTAATGCTGAAAGGGTCGTCTGTTGTAATTTAGCAGCGATTAGATTCAGCATTAGCGGAAGACATCTTGTATTTAGAGACTATCTTGTCCATTTTGCGGAATCTATTTTGTATTTCTGGCAGCCATTTTGTTTCCCATGTGCTCACCATGTGCTCTGTCCTACCTTCCTGTTAACTGCTTTTGAAATCTGCCTAGACGAGATATATTTATCCTCCTCTGCTTTGCACATGCCCAGTAAAGCTTACAGCTGTCCCTAACTTGTAACTGTCAGGATGTGCCCACCAGAACTAGCTTACAGTCAGCCCTTCCCACTTGATGCTAGCACACTCTCTGTATGACCTTGTATGTATTTGAAACAAACATTTTAAACCTTGTACCGCCTTCTTTAAAGCCCCTGTGTGGGTATAAAAGGACCAAGCTCCTTCCAGTCAGTGTGCTACCTCATACACTACCGAAGGGTGTTGTGTGAATGTAGTTCCACCTCATGAGGTTTAATAAACTCTGCCTTTCTGTTCCAGTTTCTGTGCCAACTTATTTTTTTTGGTCTAAGGACTCTGAGCAGAGAAGGGCAAATCCCTTGGACTGGTAGGCCTGGCTGAGGCTTGCTACTACACAGTCGGATTGAGCCCGTCTCCACCCCATGGAATAAATTAAAGCTAATGAGCGCGTGGAGGCGGATGTTGCGCTCACTGGCCGAGGATAATGAGGAGCGCCTCACACTGGAGCGCAAACCCCCTGCATATGTGAAGGGTGACTCGGGCAGGGGGGTGCTCGTGTGCGTACCTTGCCACGTGCACATCAAGGTATGGAGCACTTTTTTCTAGCTCCTGAACTTGTTAGCGCTTTATCCTTTACTCATGATGCCTAGGTTTGGAAAAAAGTACTCAGAAATCAAAAGGGACTTTATTTCGGTTATATTTCAAACCATAAAAGTGTACATATATACAACAATTTAAAAACATTACACACATTATTGCCATATATACAGTCATTAAGTATTACAAGATTCTTTTGACCCTATATCAATATGCGTACAGACTGGATGATTATAAAGTGCAAACAGTGCTTAATAAGGTGCAAAAGAGCGTAATTATACAGGAGACTATTGTGGTTTATACCGTTAAAAAAGTTTACAATAGTCATTGATCCAGACAGGTTCTCATTCTGACAACTAATTTTAAGAACGATATTATTTGAAGAACACAATCCGGGTACAATAGCTGTAAATAAAAAAGAGCTGGTCTGATTTGATTAAAAGCAAGTTTTCTTAAAAGGGCAACCAGATAGCGACGGCGGGGATATTCATAAAACCTACATAAAAACATAAAATGCAGCATATCCTGTGGAGACTTCCCGTCGCAGCCACAGGGAGCTGCACATTTGCTAAAAATGTCCGACTTGGGTCTAATTAAAAGGTGATGAAAGATGTTAAATCTAAACCTCGACAGCAGAAATTTTTCATGCGAACTAAACGAACCTGCCAAGTAGGGTTCTATGCTAGGACATGTCTTTAGCATAACATATTTCCTGGCACTTGGCTTTAACAGTTCCACAATCTCTCTATCAGCCAATTGGTACTTGCAGAAAGCTGTTTTAATGGCTATTACATCCCCCTTTACGATCCCACTGGGGCAAGTGAACAAATCTAAACGCCCCAGTTTTGCAAAACAGTTTTTCAAGTATTTTAACCATGGGATGCACATAGAGTTATCCTGAGATACAAGATCTCTCACAATCTGATGTGTAAGAGGTATCTCCTCGTTTAACCACAGGTTAACCCAACAGATCAGTGGCTTTAGGGCAAAATAGTCACGTAAATACTGGAGCCCTAATTCCTCATGAATTACAAGGTTAGGGGTGCTAGAGGGGGCACATAGAAGACGTTTGAGAAAAGTATTTTCAACAACCTGTAGTAGTTCTCCTGATACATAGCCCCAAAGTTCGCTGCCATATACTGTAGTGGAAACTGATTTGGCGTTATACAATTTGACCATTGCATTAACTGGTTTCTTCCCCAGTTTTTTTGCAAGATTAAAAATTGATGCATTAACCCTCAACATTTCCCCTTTTTTCTTAGCCAGGTGAGGGCCCCAACTAAGTTTGGAATCAAATAAAACGCCAAGATATGAACATGTTTCTGTAACTGGAATAGGTACATCTTCAAGTTTGAAAATGTATTTCCTTTTAGACTGGCGGCCAACATGCATAATGTACGATTTGGAGTTGTTGACCATTAGATCCCTGTCGGTCATAAAAGCATTAAAAGCATTTAAAAGCAGCTGAAGCCCATTCTCCGTTCTGGAAATTAACACAGCATCGTCTGCATATAAGAGAACGGGAATACCCCGCCTACCCACTCTGGGGCAGTTTGACTGTACCGTCTGTAAAGCAGCATCCAGTTCATTTATATAAAAATTAAAAAGAAAAGGGGCGAGGATACAGCCCTGGCGTACACCCTTCTTTATATCAAACTTATCAGTGGTGTCACCATTTGCAGAGTATCTGACGTTAGCACTGGTGTGATTGTGCATATCCACCAGGAAGTCGACAATCCCGGTGTCGACTCCCCTCTCCCTCATGTATTGCCACAGCCTTCCCCTGTTGACACAGTCGAAGGCTGATGACAGGTCCATGAAGGCGAGATGGACCGTACCCTTCTGCGCCACCGTATATTTACTGAGGATGAGAAACAAATTAAGACACTGGGTTGTGGTTGAATGCCCCACACAGAACCCATACTGGGAGATAGACATGATGTTGTTATCTTTCGCCCAGCATGTAATTCTCTGTAGAAGAATTCTCCCCATGATTTTGACCATTGCGTCAATTAAGGAAATTGGCCGATAGCAATGGGGGCTACCCCTGTCTCCCTTTTTAAATACCGGCACATTGGTAGACAGTCCCCAGGCCATAGGGCAACCAGCACAAGCAGCAGCATTAAAGACTGCCACTAAAATTGGAGCCCAGAAAGTCGGCTTTGATTTAAACAAGTCTGGGGGAATCCCATCTGGGCCTGGTGCCTTGTTTGCTGTCAGACCTTCTATGGCCTCAACCACCTCCCTACTATCAAACTTAATGGTTCCTCCTCTATCCCCAGTGGTTAACCCCACACTTAAGATGTCCTCTGAACAATATAAAGTTTTAAAGTGTTGCACCCAGTCCTCTTTTGCTATACAGCACTCAAGCCCATCCCCAGGTTCTTCCACCAGAAATGGCTTTTTAACTAATGCCCAAAATCTGGAGCTACAGTCAAGTGTGGAAGGATCTAGTATCGCATCCCACGCCTCGTTCTCAAATGCTCCTTGTGAGTTTTAAGAATAAACTTGTAATTTCTCCGACATTCTCTGACATTCTCCTGCACTCTCGGAGAAGCTGCCAGTGCGAGCCTGAGATCACGAGCCGCTTTGGAGCAATCGTGGTTAAACCACCTAGGGCCATGTCTCTCCCCGCTATTTTTGACTGGAATCGTTAAATGCTCTGACACCTTCCCCGACAAATCTTGATAGGCAATTAGCACCTCCTGTGGATCTGCTCCTATCCTAACACAGCTAATAATATCTTGTGAGAAATTCTCCTCGATGTTCTTATACAGGAGATCAGGGGTTACCATAGACCATTTAAGTCTCCTCCTCCCATCTGTAGTAGACATCCTTCCTTCCCTGCAAGTATGTTCACCTTTGGTGATCTCAAAACCCCTTAGTCGAATCACAAGAGGGTTATGATCACTAAACTCGCTGTTAACAATATCAAATGATTCTAGGAAGGGCAACAGGGGTTGCGAAAACAGCATATGGTAAATAAAAGTGCCCCTTCCATGCCCCTTAAATATAGGTATTTCACAGATTCGTAGCGGGTCCCTGATTGTAAGACCCATAGAAAGATCCAGGTTATCTAATAGGGAGTTACACAGTTCCCCATCAACTGTGTGTTCTAAGTGTAAGCCATTAATTCTTTCACAATGCAGATCCCCTATACATTTCTTCAGCGGGTCGCCACACAAATGCACATTAAAATCTCCCATGATCATTAAGTTATGACTGTAATCCTTCATAGAAGTGATAATAAAATCATGCAATACAGCCACTTGATTAGATGCAGCAGATCCCATAATAGCATTGTAAAAATTAACCAGACCAACCCTATTATTCTTTCCCTTCAATACTACGCCCTGCATACAAACTTGATACGCATCAATACTAAGGGTTGATGAAGTAATCAAAATGGAAACAAAAGTCACTAAGCCACCCTTAGGCCTGCCTCTGGTTGATGGTATGGCAGGTACGTAGAAAGCCTTATAGCCTTCTAAGAACAAATCACACTCCACATCCCATGTTTCTTGGAGACAAATCACATTAAATTGCTTAATAAAAGTGACCCAGTTTTCATCTGCCATCTTTGCAGCCAGCCCTGCAACATTCCATGAAATAACATTCCTGGGTCCACTTCTATCCTGTGAGTTGGCAATGGGCGTGCAATCCTCAGGGATTGTCATACCCAAACCCACAGGTATTTCATGTCAGTCACACATTTCCAGACCCGATAAAGGCTCGTATCTGTTGTGTGTGTTGATATGAAATCCATGCTGGGGTTGACCACTATCATTATGTCTATTAAGCATGTTAACAGCATTTCCCGCTCCACCTGAGTTGGCAGCATTATCCATAAATCGCATATTATTAGGCGGAGTCTGAGTATCATACAGGGGTGCCATAAGTCTTTGTTGGGGGTGTTTACTACACAGGTGGGCATAAAAATACCCTAGTGGTCGTGCACATATACTCTCCTCATTGTATATTAAAGCAGATGCTCTCAGTAAAATAGTAGCCACATGTTGAGGGTGTTTGAAGTTCACCGTAATGCAATCCCCACTTCCCACTTTTTTTGATGGTCCCACCCAGTTCACCCTCCTGACTGCCATTACCTGGTCTGAGTACTCAGTGGGAAATCCGCAGTTTTTATGTAGCCACAACACTGTTTTGTTTTTAAGAGAGGTGTGTGACTCTCCATATGGTGAAGCAGGATGTGTACCAACTGGTGGGACATTAGTCAAAACCACCACAAAGGGAGCGCAGTCTGGTGGTAAATTAAGATAATGGTTTTTTCTGTGGTATCTAGGATCAACTTTGTTGCTAATATTTGGTTTTAATTGTGACTGCAAATTAGAGTTTTTCGGCTGAGGATGTCATACCCAAACCCACAGGTATTTCATGTCAGTCACACATTTCCAGACCCGATAAAGGCTCGTATCTGTTGTGTGTGTTGATATGAAATCCATGCTGGGGTTGACCACTATCATTATGTCTATTAAGCATGTTAACAGCATTTCCCGCTCCACCTGAGTTGGCAGCATTATACATAAATTGCATATTATTAGGCGGAGTCTGAGTATCATACAGGGGTGCCATAAGTCTTTGTTGGGGGGGTTTACTACACAGGTGGGCATAAAAATACCCTAGTGGTCGTACACATATACTCTCCTCATTGTATATTAAAGCAGATGCTCTCAGTAAAATAGTAGCCACATGTTGAGGGTGTTTGAAGTTCACCGTAATGCAATCCCCACTTCCCACTTTTTTTGATGGTCCCACCCAGTTCACCCTCCTGACTGCCATTACCTGGTCTGAGTACTCAGTGAGAAAACCGCAGTTTTTATGTAGCCACAACACTGTTTTGTTTTTAAGAGAGGTGTGTGACTCTCCATATGGTGAAGCAGGATGTGTACCAACTGGTGGGACATTAGTCAAAACCACTACAAAGGGAGCGCAGTCTGGTGGTAAATTAAGATAATGGTTTTTTCTGTGGTATCTAGGATCAACTTTATTGCTAATATTTGGGTTTAATTGCGACTGCAAATTAGAGTTTTTCGGCTGAGGATGAATAACTAATGGAGTTAGAGCCCTGCTGCTCACGATGCTAGATGCTGCATCAGCATTACTTTTATTCTGCTGCTTTTTCCCCTGTGCGGCAGATGTCACCCTGACTTCCTCTGGTTGGTCACTCCGTCCAACCCTTTCCCTTTGTTGGGTAGAGAACAGGCCGCCGAGCCTGTCCACTTCTTTGACCAAAGTGTCGATTCTGTCCACCAGGGGTCTATGGGCCCGATTCACAGAACTAACTTAAGACAAAATCCTAAACTTACTACTTTTGGTATTCACAGAAGTTAGGATTTTGTCTTAAGACAGACTTAAGACAGACTTAAGTTAGGATTTTGTCTTAAGTCTGTCTTAAGTCTGTCTTAAGTCTGTCTTAAGACAAACTTAAGACAAAATCCTAACTTCTGTGAATACCAAAAGTAGTAAGTTTAGGATTTAGTCTTAAGTTAGTTCTGTGAATCGGGCCCTAAGTGCCTCCTCTAACTTTGACTCCAATTTGGACTCCAGGTTTCTAATGAGGGTGGTGAATTGTTCAAGATTAATATTAACGTTAGTACTGTCATCCTTGTCCCCCGTAAACACAAAGGGGTTAGTTCCTGGGCCGGTATTAGATTTCGGGTTAATCCCTCCTCCAGCTCTATTTGACTTCCCCCCTTTTTTCGGTAGTATTTTCCTACACATCCTTACCGGCCTTACAGCAGGAGGAACATCATCTCTCTCCTCATTAGATATATCATGTTGCTCAATGTGTTCTGAATGTACCTCAGCCCTTACCACAATTGAATTTGGGAGCTCTCTACTAATTAGGCTGTCATTATTAGCTTCCATTACAACGCCCGCGGGCAACAGCTGGTCAGCAAGTGGCAGCTGGTCAGCCAGGCTCGGTGTTGTGCTCAGTGTCGTGCTCCCTTTCCCTAGTGAAGCCCTGCGTTCACTGTTGATCAGGGAAACCTTTTTAACCATATAATTATCAATGACACTCTGCCCTGTAACAATTTTATCATTTTTGGATTTAGACAGCATGTATCTCTAAAAGGACCAAAATATATCTATATGGCAATAAAAAATACGTAAAACACAAGAAGATGTAAATAAAAATGAAAAACACCAGGTTGAAAAAAGTCTTACTTTTGAGGAAATTAAAATAGCGCACAGAATGAGTGGGGCTAGTTCATCTGGACCAGAGTCCCTGGCCCAGTCCAGTCACCTCAGGCCTCTGAGGGCCACAGAGGGCCCGCCCTTGTCCCGGGCTTCTCCCGCGCGCGACTCGTGGGGCGAGAGGGGTGTCAGCCTTTTTGTAGCGCCTCCGGGCGCTCCTGGCGCGTCACGGGCGTGCTGCCCCAGAGACTGCTGGGAAGTGTGGTCCGGTTTGCCTGGCTACAGCCGCCGTTCCCCTCACGACACCGCCCGATGGCGTCGCGGTAAGTTTTTAAAGTTCCTGGTGTCCCCCCCTGGCCTTGCGGGGGTCAGCCTTTTTGTAGCACCTCCGGGCACTCCTGGCGCGTCATGGGCGCGCTGCCCCAGAGACTGCTGGGAAGTGTGGTCCGGTTTGCCTGGCTACAGCCGCCGTTCCCCTCACGGCACCGCCCGATGGCGTCGCGGTAAGTTTTTAAAGTTCCTGGTGTCCCCCCCTGACCTCGCGGGGGTCAGCCTTTTTGTAGCGCCTCCGGGCGCTCCTGGCGCGTCACGGGCGCGCTGCCCAAGAGACTGCTGGGAAGTGTGGTCCGGTTTGTCTGGCTACAGCCGCCGTTCCCCTCACGGCACCGCCCGATGGCGTCGCGGTAAGTTTTTAAAGTTCCTGGTGTCCCCCCTGGCCTCGCGGGGGTCAGCCTTTTTGTAGCGCCTCCGGGCGCTCCTGGCGCGTCACGGGCGCGCTGCCCCAGAGACTGCTGGGAAGTGTGGTCCGGTTTGCCTGCCTACAGCCGCCGTTCCCCTCACGGCACCCTCAGAAATGTGTTCTTGACAAATCACATCTCACGAGAGTTGGCTATACTGATTGGGTTCTGTGGTAATTTGTGTTGTATATTCCTATAATTCCTCACAATAATATCCAGAGCGTGCGTCCTCTCTGGTGATGATTGGGACAACACTAAGCCGCACTGTTCAAAAAGACAATCCGACCACAACTGCTTACTCACCTCTTGATACCATGAACGTAAAACCTCACAACAGATTTCACAATATCACAAGAGGGCAAGCAATACCTTTATAAGTCTTGCGCTCAAGGCACTCTCGAACCCCAGCTGTACCTTCCCTCAAATAAGGGTGACACACTAGCTGTCTCCGACCCCAAATCACACAGACTCAGGAGTATAGACTCAGACGTGTTCAAAGCCATATCACCTGGGCACTAGGGTAACACAAAAAAACGTTATTCAACCTAGTCCCAGTTAATGAGAAGTGCTAGCTAGCCTATCTCGCCAGGACCGGGTTAGAGGGAAAACGTATCTTTCTTACTTTGCCCAACGGTATTTGGGCTTGTCCCTTTATGTTTCTGGGCCACTCGTAACTATGAAGCGGCAGATTTACAAGCCCCTTGCGCCACTTTTGCGTCACTTTTCCCATGTTATAAGTGACGCAAAAGTGGCGCAAGGGGCTTGTAAATCTGCCCCAAAATCTTTAGGAAAGACCAACAAAGCTAATTACTTGTCAACCTGCATCTGTGTTGTACGAGTGGCCTCGGGCTTGGAGCAAAATACTTCTTGAGGTGTCAGTGCACTTTAAGCCCTACAATTACATTATTCTACTGAAGGGGAACAGGGCCGGACTGGCCGTTGCGAGCACCGGGCAATCCCCCGGTGCGCCGCAAGGGTCGGGCCCGTTATGGGCCCCTGGGGGCCGTTTTTGTCACAGGGACGTTTTTGCAGCATAGCTGCAAAATCGGCCCTGTGAAAAATTCAGCCGAAAGCCGGCCCCAGCAAAGAGCTCAGTCGCACCCCCAACGGCCCCCTCTCCCCCCAGTGGGGAGGAGGGGGACGGCCGAGCACTTTGTCAGGGCCGATTTTAGTTCTCAGTCCGGCCCTGAAGAGGAGTGTGGGGCCCCACAGGTCTGGATTTCAACTCCCCCGATCCTCACCATGACGCTCTAAGCCAGCGCTACCAAGCTTTTAGGTTGTCTATGTGTGATAACTAGTTATTTTTGGATGTGCATTTGTGACATTTCAATATGTTATGTCATGTCTGACACTGTGAGTGACATTTTATCCCAATTATGTTTATGTAATGACTGTAACATATTTCGAAAGAAGAAGGAAAGGCAAATTTGCACTGTGCAGCTCAGAGATGTTTCCTGCCGTAAATGAAGTCATAGAAAAGGAGCTGCCACGTCTCCCACACACAGTCGTACAACCACACACAATCTAGCAAAACAACCATACACAACAAACATTCACTTGTTGAATTTGTCTTCTCTGTAGTGCTCTCTGCTCCTCCCAGCACAGGTTTCCCTTTGTGAAAAGTACAAGATTCCATTGTGAAAAAAGATGAGGAAACCTGATTAAATTCAATGTTGTAGAATGAGGCCTCGGGTCTTAACTCCATGCATGCGGTGCATTTTCCCGCAGTGTGCTCAAGTTTTAAAAAACCCGCGGTTCATGACGAGCTCAGCTCGTCATGAGTGTACGAGAGGTGTAACTCATGACGAGCTGAGCTCGTCATGAGCATCGAAGGGGTTTGTTGTCAGCACCAGCAAGCTATGATTATTTGCCATGTTTTTTTCTCACATCAATCAAGAATATGCTACGAATAGTGCTTGAACTCAAAGTCTGGGGGAAGCTTTTTATGGTACACATTTTTACCGGAGTTCGATTACAAAAAAAATAACTCGTAGGATAAGGAAAATCATTTGTCCTGTGAGAGTAGAGGTGCTTGGTGAGTATTGCCTTTCAACTATTGTTAAAAACTTTGGGGCAGATTTGCTAGCCCCTTGCGCCAGCGCCATGCTGCGGGGTATTTACAACATGACGCATCTGGGTGATGCGTCACGTTGTAAAGCCCTGCGCCACATGTAGGCGTTCTGGCCGGGGGGAGGGGGCGGTTTCCGTTGCAGGAACGCCTCCTAAAAGTGGCAGAGTGAAATCTACAAGATTTCACTCAGTCACCTTTAGGGCCATGCTATGTCAAAACCCTGCGCCTGCTTGAAGCAGGCGTAAGGATTGATGCAGCATGTTAAAGATAGGGCACCCCGGAGCCCTGCTGGAGCTGCGTCACGCTTGTGACGCAACTCCAGCAATGCGCCGCATTTCCGCCCGGAATGCGTCACGCACCTGCCCATCTGAGCACGACGGTGCCTCGCATTGTAAATGCGGCTCATCAGTGGTGGCGCACGGGTGGGCAGATGCATCGCAACTCTTCTGGAGCATCTCTGCTGATTAGCAGAGATGCGCCAGAAGTCGTAAATCTGCCCCTTTGCTTTTTTATTAAACGTATCCATTTTCGATATTTCCAGGCAGAAAACGACATGGGTGACCATTACCGAAAGAAGTCTACGTAACCAGTGGAATGAAATGCAGAGAAACTCTTCAAGCTTTTGTACCTTTTATCACAGCACATGCTCGTGCCTCAGCCGTTCTCCTGTAGCTGTGAGTGTTCAACCTGATAAATTTCAGGCCAAGGCTGGCCTTACTGACCCTTTAATGTGTAAATGGTGCTTCAGCCCTGCACACAAGTGTTTGAAGCCACCATCTGAGAGAATAAATCTCCTTTGTGGGTTAACAGAGGTGGAGGCAACAGCAAGGAGAAAACAGCAGGGCAAGGCAGACCTAAGTGTGCCATAATCTATATGGCGCGGCTGTTTATTTTATGTTGCATTTAGTGTTACGTGACCTTGCTGCGAGTGTAGACCACTGGTCCAGCTACACTGTCAGAGGCCAGGATCCAATTTGCTCAGGAAAGCATGCGTGGGAACATAGACTGCCGGTAGCACTATGTTAAAATGTGAGTGTCTAGAAACAATGAGACAATTAATTTTTAGGTTGATCCTAGACACCGCCTGCGCGGTCAGGTTATTTGCTGTATGTACTTTGTAAGGTCTGACTCCTCCCATGGATTTGGATTTGTTTATACGATTGTCTTTTAAAAATCTTGCCTTGCCAGTGGGTAAATGGGCTTCTTGACCCTCCTCTTTTTGAAGTTGTTCATTCCTCTGGAGTATTCACTCATTGTTTCTCCTTGTCGTCCCTTCATTAATTCTGTGAGTGACATCCTCTGCCTCGCATGACATTGTCAAGACCTATCAGAGACCCCACAAGCTTAGTTTCTTGTGGGCAGTGAGTGATGGGATGAGCAAACTTAATTGTATCAGCATGCTACAGTTGTCTTCCGATTTGCCATTATTTTGTTAACACAAAATCATCATGTATTTATTTAATTTTTTTACTTGGCAGGGATGCTGAGACTCGAACCCAGTTACCCAGCTCCAAAGTCGGCAGCTTTTGATGTTATGCCATGTCTTCTCTCCATAAATTGTTGGGCATAGGCCAGTGTGTTTGGGTGGGAGTGGCATATGTGTCTTGCTCCTCCCCTGCAGTATTGGCCTAGTAATGCTTTTGGTTGTCCATCGCAAAGGGTTCTTCCTGTCCCGCAATTGGCCTACCAAAGCCCCGCCTCCCCAGCTCCTCCCACTGCTCGTGCGATGGATCTCTTGTTCTTAGAAACTACGGTTGTGAAATGGTGTGAATAACCTTGGCCGTTTTTAAAGATATATGCTGTGTTGAGTTTTTGGCTAGATTAGTGGCGACAGAGTTTTTTTTCGGTGCACGATGTATCAATGCAGGATGTATGACATTACAACGCATGCTTTTACCACGCATGCTTTTACATCGCAGTTTTTACAACACATACCATTACAACGCATAGCGCTTTGGGGTGCTGGATAGTGAATAGTTTAATTTACTATTCCAACTCCAGTCCCCGTGGATAGTAGGGAAGGTGTTGGATAGTAAATTAAATCTATTCCCTATCCTAGAGCGCCCCCCAGCGCAATGCGTTGTAATGGTTTGCGTTGTAAAAGTTGCGATGTAAAAGCACTGCGTGGTAAAAGTTGCGTTGTAAAGGATGTTTCCCATCAATGCATTCCTTCACTGTATGGGCAAAGCATTTGATATGTTAGGCTGTTCTTTCTTTTCTTATTGCTGTCTTGATTATAAATGGGTGTCACAACCAAAAACTCTGTACTCCGTGAATATTTCATTTGCTGACATGACAAAATAAGGCTAGTGGTTAGCAAAGGGAAGAGCCAGACTCTGAAAACTATAAAACTGAAGCGTTGTCAGAACAATGGTCCAGTATGAACTGTTCAGACTCTCCAAGATTTGGAGACAAGCATGTGGGAGTGGTCCCTCTCATCGCTACTCTTCGAATGAGGCTCCAGCAGGAGCCGTTCTGGGGAACAGTGGGCCAAGAGAAAATCATACATGGCTAATTGCACAGATGTATTAATTTAATTCATCTCTCTAACATCGTTTATTTATGTCTAAGCATCTCACACATGCCAATGTTAGTAATTCAGAGTCCAACACTGGCTCAGGAGTGATTTTGTCACAGTCAATTGTGAGAAACACACGAAGAAACCCAAGACTGAAAATTTTGAACAACAAATACAAGGCCCCTTAATGGACCTATATAATATTGGAAGAGTTTGAAAATGTAGACTTGCATAAAGAGTCAGAAGAAGTAAATACTGCACAGATTGATGAAAGAAAAGTGAGGCCCCCTTGAAAAACAAGAGTCTGAAATTCCAAGTGAAGAAAAGAAAAGAAGAAAAAAATTCTTCTTAGATCAAAATGGCTAAAAATGAAGTCACAGAGCAACCAAAACGAAGTTTAAAGCAAAAATGCTGTGGCGCTTGCATATGTTATTAGTGATTTCAGTATGGTTATTACTAACAGTAGCAGGGCCTTATTTTATGATAATAAGTAACCCTGGGCGTAGTTTGCGTAGCAGCACTACACGTAGCTTCATGTAGTATACTTATTATTAAGTAGGAAGAATTAAACAGTAACTAATGGAAAAGCAGATACAGTAAAAGGAGAGAGAGTAGCATTAGAAGCACCAGATGAGGCAGATTTACATCACACAGTAATAGATTATGATACATCTTCAAATGCATTCACAAAATTGTTATTTCAGTATTTAGATACAATGGAGATTAGTGATTGTTATGTTTGTATGAAATCACCAGTTTAATTTAATTTAATTTAATTGCGGGTTTATATAGCGCTAGGAATCGACTCCCGGAGGAGTATCTCCACGCTTCGACCGCTGGGGAACCCGTCCTGGCTCACCCTGAGAGATGGTCCCTGATGGGTATCTCTAAGGTGCGACCAAGCATCCCCGGCGGTCTGGGGGGGCCATTGTGAAGATGAGGCAAGCTGATGCCCAGAGTTGCCGAGTGTGGTTTCTGACTAGAGTAGGCACCGAGGCGAGAATTATCGAGTCCGCTGACCCTGGTCCACGACCCTGCCGCATCGGGAATCGAACCCTGGTCCCGGGCCGTTCTCTGCTTACGGGTCTGCCGCCTCTAACCAGTGAGCCACACTTCTCCACTTCTCCAGTGTCAGTGTCAGGGGGAATTACATATCACCATTTACCATTAAGATATGGTATATCATGTAGTTTTTCTAACAAGTCTGTTTTATAGAACAGGAAAACTTCAGTATTATCATTCATAGATGTAGTATTTTCAGAACTTCCTATTCGAAAGAATATGAATTCAGTACTTAGCAGTCAAGATGCACAGTTTATGGGTGAAATCAATAGATATAGTAAAAGCACACAATAATAATTTAACATGTATATTATGCGAAGAAGAGAAGTTTTTTTTTAAAATTTAGATGAGTAACAGAGATAGGATTTCTAAAAGAAAGCTGCTGAACAGAAATCTCATGTACCACCATGGGATGAAAAAGAGGGAATTTATACAGCTGGCAAAGCTCATGCTGCGATGTCCCTAGACTTTGTGAAGAAAAGGAAAACCTGCCTCCATAGGTTAAAAACATAATAACGTATTTATTGCTTCCAGTGAATTGGAACATAAATTCCCGAGTTTGGGATGTTGGGGACTAAAAGGGGACACTGATCCAGTATTTCCTGGGGTTTACTACGTGTGTGAGAATAAGGCTTACTTGAAATTACCTGCACGGTGGTAAGGAAGCTCCTACTTTGGGATAGTATTTCCGAAAACGTTTCATGTAAAAAGAATCACTGGAAGCAATGAAAACACTAATGAACTAACACGTAGAAAGAGAGCTCGTTTTCCAGAAACAGTAGGTGATATATTTGGTGCATTGATACCTTCACTGGGAGTCATTCTGAATTCACACAGAATTTGTAAATTGTGAACAGTAGTTGATCGTCTCTCGACTGATACTACTGGGGGTTTCTTGAAAATTAATACAGAGATGGTTGTGATTAGATCTATGGTTTTACAAAATCGACTTGCGCTTGATATCTTATTAGCAAAAGAGGGCGGAGTATGTAAAATGTTGAAAGTGCAACATTGTTGCACTTACATACCTGGTAAAAGTAAGGAAATTAGACGGTATATTAAGAATATTAAAAAACTTCATGAAGATTTGAAACCACTGGAGTTTGACAATGTATGGGAAAGACTAACAAAAAGTAATTTGTCAATAGGGACTTGGTTTTCTGATTTAGAGAAAGGTATTTTAGGTCAAATAAATAATTCTTCCATTAGTTAGAATAACAATAATACTTTTAACAATAATGATTTGGTATAAATGTGGCAGAAACAAAGGCGGAGGAAGGAAATATAAAGATAATGGAAAGGGAAAGAAAAGAAAGAGGGAATACAATGAGATACAGATGGAGGAAATGAAAAGAAGGATATCTAAGAAAATGAGAGATTTAGAAGATGAAAATGAGAAAGCAAAGGAAGATAATGAGAATGAGAAGTGCTGACAGTTGGCATCTGGTTCGGGATGGGTAATTTTGTGATAGCTTTAAAATGCCATCAGAGAGGGGACTGATGGAGCAAGGACTCGTAGAAAAGAGACTTGCCTGTACGCAATCCACTCCTTTAACTCACTAACCAGTTAATACATTTGTTTTGTTTAAAATAAAGGCGCACCACACGTACACACATGTTAGTAAAGCTTGCTTATGTGTTTACTAACATAACTGACATGAATGAAAGACTAAAACGGCTCTAAACGTGGAATCTTTATTGTGCATGCGTCAACTGACTTCGTCAGCCTGCACGCCCTCGCCTCCGAGAACTACATTCTTCTAGGAGACCTCAACTACCACCTTGACAACATTCACGACAACAACACCACCACCCTTCTGGACAACCTGTCCAATCTCGGACTCAAACAACTTGTTGACACCCCCACTCACATAGCCGGACACACGCTCGACCCTATCTTCACCTCCAGCAAGCACATCTCCTTCGATCATACTACAGCCCTCCACTGGACGGATCATAGCTGTGTTCACTTCAGCTACAAAACAACCCTGACCCACAACCGTCTACAACCCATTCCCCGAAGAAAATGGAACAAAATCTCCACCGAACAACTCCTCACATCACTCAGCCAAAACATTCCCACCCTATCAACGGACCCAGACCTAGCGGCCACCAACCTCAGGCAATGGATTACCCACAGTGCGGACGAACTAGCACCCCTGAAAAAACACCAGTCGAAATCATCCAGCAAAAAAGCTCCCTGGTTCAATGATGACCTTAAAAAATCCAAGAAGACATGCCGCACCCTGGAGAAGAATTGGAGAAAAGAACCAACTTCAGACAACATGGACTCCCTCAAGACAGCCACCCGCAAACACCACCAACTGATCCGATCCGCCAAGAAATCAGAACTTAAGAACCGTCTCGACAACAATTCTCATAACAGCAAGGAACTCTTCAATATCGTCAAAGAATTCACCAACCCTCCCGCAGCATCCAACGACATCACTAACTCCCAAGACCTCTGCGATGCGCTATCCTCCTTCTTCTACAACAAAATTGCCGACATCCACAACAGCTTCAAGAATACTTCCAATGACCAACTCACCCCACCCACTTCAGATCCCACCCCTCCAACTAACTACCTCAACTCCTGGAACCCAATCACCATTGAAGACACCATTCGCCTCATGAACTCAATCCACTCTGGCTCACCTTCTGACCCCTGCCCCCACTTCATCTTCAACAAAGCTGACTCCATCATCGCTCCCCAACTCCGCGATGTCATCAACTGTTCCTTCGACTCCGCCACCTTTCCAGAAATATGGAAACACGCCGAACTCAGCGCCCTTCTGAAAAAACCAACAGCAGACCCCTCAGATCTGAAAAACTACCGACCCATTTCCCTACTCCCTTTCCCGGCCAAAGTCATCGAGAAAGCCGTCAATAGCCAACTAGCAGCCTTCCTTGAATCCAACAACTCCCTGGATCCCTCACAGAACGGCTTTCGAGCCAAACACAGCACCGAAACCGCCCTCATTGCGGCGACCGACGACATCCGAGCACTCCTGGACAACGGTGAAACAGTGGCCCTCATTCTACTCGACCTCTCCGCCGCCTTTGACACTGTCTGTCACAACACCCTCATACAACGCCTCAACAACATCGGCATACAAGGAAAAGCCTTGGACTGGATCATCTCATTCCTAGCCGGGAGAACACAGAGAGTCCGACTCCCCCCATTCTACTCAGAGCCCACCGAAGTCATCTGCGGCGTACCTCAAGGCTCCTCACTCAGTCCCACCCTCTTCAACGTCTACATGAGTCCCCTCGCCTTCATCGCACGTCAACACAACCTCAACATCATCTCCTACGCCGACGACACCCAGCTAATCCTTTCCCTCACCAAAGACCCCAACACCGCCAAAAACAACCTTCACGAAGGTATGAAAGAAGTAGCCGAATGGATGAAACACAGCCGCTTAAAACTCAACTCAGACAAGACGGAGGTGCTCATCCTAGGATCCTCCCCCTCAGCTTGGGACGACTCCTGGTGGCCTTCCGCTTTGGGATCTGCGCCCACACCCACAGACCATGCACGTAACCTTGGCTTCATTCTAGACTCCTCCCTCTCAATGTCCAGACAAGTCAATGCCGTATCGTCCTCCTGCTTCAACGTCCTTCGCATTCTCAAAAAGATCTTCCGCTGGATCCCCCTCGAAACAAGAAAGACGGTCACCCATGCACTGGTCACGAGTCGACTGGACTATGGCAACACACTCTACGCCGGAATTACAACAAAATTGCAGAAAAAACTCCAGCGCATCCAAAATGCATCAGCGAGACTCATATTAGACATCCCGCGCCAAGAGCACATCACCGGTCACTTAAAAAACCTCCACTGGCTTCCCGTCAACAAAAGAATTACTTTCCGCCTTCTTACCCACGCACACAAGTCCCTTTATAACCTAGGACCCGAATGCCTCAACACCCGACTGTCCTTCTACTATCCCACCCGCCAACTAAGATCATCCAATCAAGCCCTCGCCGCAGTCCCGCGCATCCGAAAAACCACCATGGGTGGCAGATCCTTCTCCTTCCTGGCTGCCAAGACCTGGAACTCACTCCCCACCCACCTCCGCCTTACTCAGAATCACATCTCCTTCAGAAAAGAACTGAAAACATGGCTATTCGATAAAAAGTAAACCCCTCCCCCCAGCGCCTTGAGACCCTCTGGGTGAGAAGTGCGCTTTATAAATACCGGAACTTGAACTTGAACTTGAACTGCATCCACGCAGTATGACAATCTATCGCTTGGAGGGAAATTCTTGCGCATGAGCAAAAGGCACTAATATGGCGGTTTGAAGGCTTGCGTGCATGGCATCTGCTTTGCTGAAAAGAAAACAAGCTATTATACTAACGCTAATGCGGGAAAAGTATTAATAAGTAAAGGAGAATAGAGTAGAGGTGGGTGGTATACAGTGTGACCACTTTATTTTTTAAACTAATACGTGTCTTTTGACTTTATCACAAGTGCGCATTTGGGCCTCTCATATATAACTGAAGTAAGCTAAGTCATGTAACAACTGCGCATGTCAAATGAAAGTGAACCCGGAAGGATGATTCAGAGTTTGAACACAGGCCAAGGTCGCAAAGCGTTCTAGCCTGGGAACCAGACGGTGAAAAGTTCAATGGAATGAATCTACATGTTAAACTTTTAACAAATGTTGCAAATGAAATGTGAATGCGGGTGGTGTTAGACCTGGCATCCTTGGCGTGGTTTCCCTCTATCTTTTTGCCTCTACCGCCTGTATTTTGTGCTGGATTTCGTTTTTGCTGGTTTCGATGCTTTGGACGCTCTGCCACTGCTGATCAGTGTCAGAGTGTAAGTGCTCCCTGTGTAAATTGTTATTGTAATTGGATTTATCTGATTGGCATATTTGTATCACCAAGAAATCCCTAGTAAAGTGCACTGAGTGTGCCAGGGATGGTGATGTCAAATGCTACTAGTGGGCCTGCAGCACTGATTGTGCCACCCACATGAGAAGGCCTAAAATGGTGTCTCAGGCCTGCCACCGCAGTGCCTGTGTGCAGTCTGTGAACTGCCATGTCCTCCTGGTCAGTGTCCCCACTGACCAGGCCTAACCCTTTCCTTTCTGTGCACATTGGTTACCCCTATGGAAAGCCCAAGGTACCCCCTTGGGCAGGGTGCAGTGTATGTGAAAGGTAGAGCATGTACTTGTGCAGGTGACATGCTCTGGTAGTGAATTACAGCCATTTTCGTTTTTCACTGCTGCAAGGCTATCTTGCTCCATAGGCTATCATGGTGGATGTTGGCTACAGTGGCTACCAGCATATCTTCCCATAAGAGCAAGATAGGACATAACAGTCTGGTATCCCTGAACTCGGAATTTAATAACACATCTATTAGGAAAGATGTTTTTTAACTCCTGTGTTTGAGAATAGCACTTTTAGAAAGTTGTTGTTCTCTTGTCTAACCTTTCTGTGTGCCTTGGCCTGTTTGTGAATTGACTGTCTGCTTTGAGAGTGACAGGCGCTGGGGATTCCTGAATGACTGCATTTGCAACTTGAGTGGAGGTAGGAGATAGCACCTGGGCCTGAATAGGGCTGTGCCTGCCTTCCACAATCCTGGCTCCACCTTCTGCTGGGCGGCTGGCGACCATGCCCCTCACTTTGAAAGGAAAGGAGAAGCCAGAAAACCACAGTGCTCAAGGAACACCCAGAACTGGTTCAGACTGGGCTCAGGGCCCACATGCACAAAGAGAACAAAGACTTTTAGGGGTATAAGTACAGGACCCCTGACAACAGAAAATTAGATCATTCAGGAAACAAGGAGGAACCTCTGCCAAGGAGAAAGCTGAAACTGAAGAAGGAAGACTGTCCTGCTGTTGCTCGGCTGGACTGACCTGCTGTTGCTTTGCTGCCAAGGAGAGGGGAAGGTCTTTGCTTTGTGCTGTGCCCCCTTGCTTGAAGGAATCCCCAAGGGCTGTAGAAGAGCTGGCTCCCTGTTTTTGAAGTCCCAGGAACAAAAGGACTTCACCCCCAGCTTCCCTGAACTCTGCTGAGAGAGTTCTGTCCTTCCTACAGTGCTTGGGGCCAGTTGTGGTGCCTCTGAAACTTGTGCCTGTGTTGGGAAGCTAGAAACCAAGCTTTTAAAGACTTTCTGCAAGTTTGTCGCATCGCTCGCTTGCGGAGCGCATCTCCGACAATGCGAGGAAATTCCCGCCGCTATGAAGGTCGAGATCGTCACAGTGCCTGTTGCCACTGCCGGAGCTGTCGCATCCTTCATTTGCGGGACGCACCAGACCGGTGCGGGAAGATTACCATCGCTGCGAGTGTCGTCACAGAGCCTGTCGTCGCTGGGTGACATTGCCGCACCACTTGCTTGCGGACCGCATCACGTCGCTGCAAGTGTCATGGAAGAAGCCATCGCATCGAGGAGCTGCGAGAGAGAGATCACCGCTGGTCCGCGCTTGGTCGCCCCTGAGATCATCGCAACTCCAAAGATCATTGCATCGTGCCTTTGCGAGAGAAAACTTTCTATGGAACGTCCGCACCGGAATCCATACAAGTCCGCCTTCCTCCCCATACAGACCGGATTCGTTGCAACACACCCGCTGCTGCAGCGGGGTTGTCGCATCGCCTCCCCAGGGTCTCAGGAGCAACGCATCGCATGGTTTCCACCGCACCAGCTTCTGCTTTGGAAATGTGTCGCATTTAAAAGGTACTGTTGGCTAAACGTGACGCAACTGTGAACTTTTCACGCAACTGTGATTATTTTATCGCAACCTTAAGAACTCTTTTGTAACCATATTCTTGAACTGCGTATGTTGGATTTTTGTCGTTTTGGCCTCGAGTAGTTTAGATTAAATACCTTTATTTTTCTAAACTGTTGTGGAGTCAGTTTGTGGTATTTTCACTGTGTTACTGTGAGTGTTGGTACAAATACTTTACACATTGCTTTTGGATAAGCCTGACTGCTTCTGCCAAGCTACCAAGGGGGTGAGCAGAGGTTAAGCATGGGCGGATCTAGCGGATCTCGCGTACGCGAATTTGCGGATTTACGGATTCGCAATCCGCGAAAATACGCGAACTCTCGCGGATTTGCGGATTTTCCCGTTTTTTGTGTTGGCGATCGTTCGCGCCGATTTTGGGACAATTTCGCAATTGCGAACTTACTTTTCGGCTCGCAACGGCCGCGACTATGTTGTTTCTACGTCTGGTTTATCATCACAGGTTCACAGCACCCTCTGTTTCACCACTGCCACCCTCTGGGACACCCATGCCACCCTCTGGTACATCCTCACTGCCACCCATTAGGTTTGTTTATCACTGTAGTTTATGGGGGGTGAAAAAAGCAAGCACACCTCCCCTACTTCAACTGCCATGAATTAATTTGGGGTTGATTAATGTGTCAGTTATTTTGAAAGTTCCAGTCTGGCTGGCACCTGCTTCCTTCCTTATCTGTAATTTGCTTTCTGTTGCAGTGAAATTTTTTTTCACAGGACCTTTATGGTCTACTTGTAGCTATTCTATGAGCCTGCTGTTTGGGTCATAGCAGGGTCATAGAATAGTTGCAAACTCTGGAGGGGCCCCACAGGAAGCACTACAGTGAATGTTACTAATGTTAAGTTTGAACTTTTGCACCTGCTCATTGCTTTCAGTTTAGCAAAAATCATTTTTTCTGCAATTTCGCGCGTTTTTTGGGGCGCGAATCCGTGCGAGATCGATTTCGGAAGCCGCGAATGCTTGCGAATACACAAATTTTTTTTTTGCGACGTGTATGTTCGCGTGGTTTTGTGCGTGTTCGCGAGGCGCTTGTAGCTATACGTTTGCCAAGTTACCCTAGCGGTCGTGCACGGGCGCGGCCATCTTGTTTGCGTGACGTAATTCCGTTTCCAGCCGCTATGTGTAATCTCGCAAAGTGTGCTGCTCGCTAGTACAATTTCGCGCGTGCTCGCGAGGAAAATCTCGCGCGAACTTACCCACGCGGTCGTGAACGGACGCGGCCATCTTGTTTCTCATTCATTGCTATGGTTCTGGGCATGCTTTCTGTATCCTCTCTGAATCTCTGCCATCCTTTGCTTGTTTGAAGTTTATTTGATGTATTTTACTTATTATCTATCCCTCTATTTTTCTAGCTCTATATTTTTGTGTTTTCTGCTACTGTTAGTTACTTTTAAACTACGTTTTTAAACTCTTTTCTTTTCTTCTTCACTATTCTATTTCTTCTTTATCATTTAACTTTATTTCTGCCCAGACCATGGTAAAGGGAGCCGGGAAGCACCCTGAGAAGGGGAAGGGTCCCGCACCCCGTGCCCGGCTCCCGTGCGGGCGTTTGAGGGGGGAGCAAGTGGTGCCACGGGAGATCTTTAGCGCGGAGGAGGTGGCCGCACTCATCTTCCACGTCCAGCGCCGCCTCCCCAAGACGATCCTGGGAGGCGGCAAGATCGCAACCGGCTATGGCATCCGGGAGCGCCGGAAGCGGTGGGAGAAGGTGTGCCGGGCCATGTTTAAGCTCTCTGGGGTCCGGCGCACCTATAACCAGGCCACCCACCGCTGGACGGATGTCATGGACCGGGAACGGGACTTGCTGGACGCGCTCGGCGTAGAGGTCCCCGGGCTTCGTGAGTAGTAGTAGCTATTCATCACTACTCTGTTTTATCCGGCTCTGTTATTTGCAAATCTTTGTTCTTTACCAAGAGCAATAATGCTGCCGATTACATTGTAGGTAAATTATATTACAAAATCTTCTATGCATTTCAGGTGCACTGCTCTCCTTCTCAGTAGCCTTGCTTGCTACTATACTATGCTTATTTGTTTTGTATTTTGTGTTCATTTCATTGGCCTGAGAAATTATGTATGAGTGTAGTGTAAAGATAAGAACTGCGTAATGCTAGACACTAAGGGTCATATTTTCAATTACCGGCGCATCCCTGCAAAGTAGCAGGGATGCGGCAGTAATTGTGTGCCATGCCACCACCACCCATTGGCCCAAAACGTCACAGAAGCCTTACGCACCTGTGCCGTAAAGGCGGCGCAATCCTGGAGTTGCGTGCCAACGATGGCGCAGCTCCAGCAATGCTCTGGGGTACCCTATCTCCCCAATGCTGCATCAAGCCGTACGTCGGCTTCAAGCGCGCAGGGTTTCAGTCATGCATCATTGTCCTAAAAGTGACTGATTGACATCTTGTAGATTTCCCTCAGCCACTTTTAGGATTCGTTCCTGCGCAGGTACGCCCTCCCTTGCGCCGGAACGCCCCCTGATGGCGCAGGGCTTTACAACGTGATGCATCGCCCATATGTGGTTTTTTTAATATATACGCCGCACCAACACCATGGGGAGTCTTTTGTTCTGCCGCTGCGTCACAAAAGTCACGCAACAATGGAGGAAAATGAGCCGCAAGGGACTTCTAAATCAGCCCCAACAGACTGAAGTCCAGTCCTTCCTTTAGACACATGGCTATAAGAAGAAATAGTGGTGGTGGTGGGTGGATTGATAGTTTGAGTATTCACTGATCTGCAAGCAGGATGGACTTTGTCTGTCACTTCGCGTGCTGCGGACTGCTGCCTGCCAGGCCTAGGCAAACCTCTTTAGTAGTCTGTTTATTGAGTTACATAGGAACTTTCTAAGTCAACGGTCCGCAAATCAGGCAATACGAATAACGTAGTATACCACATGAGATAGATCCCGTGGAATAGTTGTCTATCTATTTGCTATTTCTCCAAAATATTTTGTTATTGTTCTTTTGAAATGGTTGATTTGGTTGACAAATCTCATCCATGTTTTCTGGTCTTTCTTTCTTTCATGTTGTACATCAGCTCCCCCCAAGGGCAAGAGGACACAGGAGGAGGAGGGTGCTGTTCAGGAGGATGCAGGCCAGGATCGGGCAGGCGAGGGCTCCTTTGCTGGCCCCAGTAAGTTTTAATTTTAATAAAGAGTACCTATTTTTTCCTAGCGTTCCTCATTCGATTTTTTCTAAATCGTCTTTGATCTTCTTGTAGACTGGATATAAATTCTTATCCTGCCTCGAATATGACTCCCTGTGGTATTACTAGATTATTCTTATTAGTCTGTCTGTGTAGCTAACTAAGATTGGACATTTGGCAATTCCATTGGACTCCCATTCTATTCAGCAATAGCTCTATGCACTGTCTCCTTACTGACTAGATAGTGTGGCAGAGTCATTTAGCTCCCGAAGTCACCGATGATTGATCCCCAATGATCTCTAGATTATCGTACGCAGGACAAGAGTACGGAGTCACAGTCAAGAAGTGTCAGAGGCACTCATGCTTGCAAAAATTCCAAAACCTTTAGCTCATCCACTCTAGTCTGGAGGACCAAAAACCACAGAGTCTATTTAAGTTTAAAAGCTATATTAAAAGTAAACACATTTATTAAAATGTACTTTGTCATAAAACTATTTAACTGAAAACGGAAAAGTGCTTAGTGCTGACGATTAATTGGACACATTTCTTGTGGTCGAGCCGAGCTCTCACCTGGTTTGAACTTGATCCTGGTCGTGTTCTTAGAAGTCAAGCTTCTGTCTGTTAGGAGAAAAAGTGGTGCGTGTTAAAATAAAAAGCAAGCATTCATCAGTTGTGCATAAAAGTGCAGCAAGACAACAGCCTTCCCTGGAAAAAGGGACATTTTTACTTTAGAGTAGACAGTCACAAATTATTACATTGTATTCTGTTTTTTTAACATTTCTTTATTACTCCTAGACCAAATATTATATAGTAGTGAGTGGTGTATTCTAACATTCTTAAATGTACTTTGTAGGTGGAACATCTGGTGACGGGGCCAGCGCGGAGGTGGCGGCGTTGGGCGAGGACTCGGAGGACTCTGGGGAGGAGGCGGTGCAAGAGCCGGCGGACGGTCCTGTGGGGGTTCGCACGGTGGTGGCGGGAACAGGTAAGCTATATATTCCTTACTTATTGAGATTGAAGACTGCATAGTTTGCTTTCTGCACGGGTGTATTACAAATCAACCAGGTAGTAGCCTCCTCGAAATGTACTTCGACTTAGCTGTGAAGTTTTTGGTGAGAAGAATCCCAATAAGTTCTTAGATGAACGTGATGGATGGGATGAACGAAAAGCGAAAGAAGGGTGTAAGTAAGTGGGACGCGAAATTGTATGATGGCTGGCAAAGAAGAACGATATGTGTTTGCTTGGCCCCCGAAGTGGCTGGGAAGGAAAGAGTATGGTATGGTGCATGGCTGGGTCAATGATGAAGCAAGGATGGGTGGAAGGACAGCAGCCTGGGTGGGTGAAACAGAAACTGTATGTGTGCGTATACTTTGAATGAATGGATGCCTGGAGCATGGTATTCTCTGACTCTTAGATAGCACATGTGTATCTAGAGAGAGTAGATGGTCGCTGGATGAACTAAGTGTTACCTTGAAGAGCATGTACCACCGCACCCGCACGTCCGTTCCAGTGTAGGGAAGGCAAGGAAAAGAAATTGTAAATGTGTCCAATACTACCATGAATAGTAGCAGTACTTTGTATTGTAACTGCAAGCACAGCATATATCTGGTTATTACGGTGGACACTCCGTACCTCTCTTAATAACTTTAGTTTAGTTGTAGTACGTCATTCATGTGTGGGTGTATCACTGTTCACTCAATATTAAGCAAAGCACCTAAAGTCATCCCATATGTCATCAAATACGTCCCATGTGAAGTGATAGATAATCAAATTATTTAGCTTCTTCATTTTCCTTTTCTAGTACTCATTTGCACTGTAGGAAGAAAGGTAAATTAATTAAGCAGTAGCCCTTGTAACAGAGTATTCTCAGTGCCACCCGTAATAGAAAAGTAATAGCTTCACCACCTGCATGTACTGGACCGGTACAGTAACGCAAGTCTGTCTCACTCATCATGGTGTGCAACTGTTTTTCTCGGGTGCAAGTTCACTGTGCTGCCATTCTGCCGGCTTGCATAAGATAACGTACCAATTTTCCTAAACAAGAGAGAAGAAGAATAAGACTGGTGTACTGTCATAGTTGACTGTAATGGAAGTCCATAGTGGTCGTAGAATTTGTTCATTAAACTACCACTAATGTTAGAGCAAGGATGCAGAAGTGGGAGGTTACATAGATACTGTCCTCAATAGTTATGTACTGTGCTTTCAATTTGCTACTTGTACTGTGACCCAACTTTCGGCTCAATCACTTTGTGTTATTAATGCTAAGGAGCATTGGTTACAGACTATGTCTTTCTTTCTTCATATAGTTGCTCCTTCCAAATCGACATCACGGAGGGAGCAGGCTCGAATGGCCCGGCAACGGAGGCCGGATGCCACTGTCGCCGAATATCGGCGGCTGGTGGCCCTGGAGGAGGAGGAGGACACGCAGTCGACCGGTGCAACCACAACATCCTCGACTGGGACAGCTGCATCCTCCTCCGTGACCCCACGGGCCGCCAGCACGGGCAGTGCTCCAGCGGGACGGAGCCGGGCTAACAAAGCCAACCGCCACCGCCAAGCAACAGAAAGACCAGCTGCCCCCCACAGGAGCTGCAAGGCACGCCAACGCCGCCTAGGAGTCCGAATGTCCTACCTGGAGCAGGAGGTCCATAACTATAAGAACTTGGTGGAGGACCTCCGCTTCGAGCTTGCCACCCTCCGCAAGGAGTATGATGCCCATGCCGCAAAATGCACCAGCACCCTCCAGTAGTGGAGTGTCCCTTGCCCTTTTTTTAGAGACTTTTGGGGGGTGGGATTTGGGAGTTGGGTTCTTTTTGGGACTTTTCAAAGACAATCGTTGGGGTTAGGGTGGGTCTTGAGGGAGATTATTTTGTTAGGGCTACATAAATATACATTTTTAAACTTTATCTGACCATACCTGTTTTTTACTGCTTTTCAGTCTGGTGGGTGGGGGACGGGGGTGTAACAGTAAGTTTGTCCCTCAACTCCCCACCCACTTCCTGCTCTAAAGTTTTTCCTAAACCTCCCCGCTCCAACATCTGTTGCCCGGGCTGTGGCTGGTTACCGGACCTGGGCCGGATTGCCTCCCTCACCCCTCCTTCCGTCAGTACTCGCTGCTTGCTGCTGAATACTAGATCCCTAGCCAAGCACGCGCTGGATATTTTCAATCTGCTCACGGATTCTAAAGCCGATTGCCTGTTTCTGACTGAGACCTGGCTGGGAGAGGGTTCCGGCCCAGACATAGCCACCGCCATCCCCCCGAGCCACGTGATTTATAGGGCAGACAGAGCCAGTGGGAAGGGGGGAGGAGTAGCTCTTATTATCAATAAACGTATCACCTGCACTATCCTTCCCTCTGACAAAATTCATGGCAGTGAAACACTGGCCTTCTCCCTATCGCTATCCCCCCAGCAGTCCTGTATAGGGCTGCTGGTCTATAGGCCTCCTGGTCCCATAGGCACCTTCTTCGAAGATCTCCACTCTCTGACTTCCTCTCTATGCCTGAGATCGAACCACTGCTTGCTCCTGGGCGATTTTAATTTTCATTTAGATAAAACAGATGACCCTCATAGTACTAAACTTAATGACATCACCTTACCCTTAGGTTTGGTTCCCCACCTCAAGTCCCCCACCCATTCCAAAGGCCATATATTAGATCAAGTGTTCTCAACTGTTCCAGTAGAGGTCACGGCCCTTGCCCCGGTTCTCTGGTCTGACCATTTCCTGGCAGAATTCACAATCTCTTCCTTTAGAAAGAACTCTGATTGTGGACATAGGGACAAGGTCCAGCCTTCGAGAGCCTTTCACCGAGTCTCACCAGCAATGATACTAAAGGAGCTCGAGGCACATCCTTGCAGGCTATCTGGCTCGCTGGATACGGACCTCGACCTCCTACAGGGCTGGCTGACCCAACGCTTCTCAGACCTTGCCCCTCCTACATCCGCCAAATCATCTTCGGTAAAATCTTCTGCCCCTTGGTTCTCTTCGGCCCTGGCAGACAAACGCCGGCAGTGCAAAATAGCCGAAAGAAAGTGGCGCCAACACTACGACGCCACCTGCAAAGAACTATATAGATCTCTGATTAGAGACTACCATCGTGACATCACCTCCAACAAAAAATTATATCTGGCCAGCCGTATTGAGGAGGCAACAAACTCCTGCAAAGAAATTTTCAGGATTGTCAAGGACTTTATTTCCCCTTCCTGGACGAACCCCAAAATCATGCACTCCAAGTCCTGGATCACCGAGCTGGCTGCCTTCTTTGCTGATAAAATTAAAAAAATCCAACTTTCTTTTGATATTACCAATACGATTCATACTTCCTCTTCCGATTCTTTGGTTCCGCCATCTCCCACATCAGAACCTTCCCTCTGGAACTTCCCGGATATGTCTTTGCAGACTTCTCTGGATCTCCTTAGTAAGCTGAAATCCGGCTCTCCCTGGGACCCTTGCCCCGCCAAAACCCTTGCCCAACTAGCCCCCATCCTCAACCATCTCATCAACCCGATCCTCAACCTCTCTCTGAGCACAGGGGAAGTCCCGCAGTCCTGGAAACATGCACTGATCTTACCACTACTAAAGAAATCCAATCTAAATCCGGACTTGCACGCTAATTATCGACCCATCTCCCTTTTGCCCGCCCTCGCAAAAGTGGTTGAAAAACATGTCCACACCTCCCTGTCCCACTTTCTTGAGCTAATGATATTCTTCACACATCCCAGTCAGGCTTTCGATCGAACCTGAGCACTGAAACCGCTCTTCTCGAGGTCACCGAAGTGATTAAGTCCATCTTGGATAAGGGAGGAAAAGTCATGTTGGTGATGCTCGATCTCTCGGCGGCCTTTGACACCGTCCCCCACAACCTCCTCCTTACTAGACTCTGGGAGGTAGGTTTAAGGGGGACGGTGTTCAACTGGTTCCGTTCTTTCCTCTCTAACCGTCAACAAACTATCTGGGCCCCACCTTTTTCCGCCGCAATGCCACCTCTGGAGGTCGGAGTCCCGCAGGGCTCTATTTTGAGCCCTTCACTCTTCAACATTTACATGACGCCTTTGGCGGCACTCGCGGAGGGTTTCGGGGCCCAGATTGTATCGTATGCTGACGATACACAGCTCCTGTTCACCTGTGACAAGGACCACGACTTTGACGGACCATCTATACGGGATTGCCTCGGGGCGGTGTTTGACTGGTTCAACCGACACTGCCTCAAGTGCAATTCCGAAAAGTCGGAGGTCCTCTTTTTCGGCTGCCCGGCCGATCCCAGGTGGAAGGAGTGGTGGCCGGCTGCCATGTTCCCACCTGACAATGACTCTGGATCGGCGAAAAATCTGGGAATCCAGGTCGACAACTGCCTCTCTTTTAGGGGACAAGTGTCGGGCCTGGCCGGTAAATGCTTCGCGATTTTAAAAATGTTGAGAAAGTTCCTGCCCCTCCTATCCATCGATCACAGAAGGACCACAGTGCAGGCCCTGATTGGCTCACGCCTGGACTACGCCAACATTCTATACCTTGGCCTTCCGGACTATCTTACATCTCGTCTACAGGTAGTTCAGAACTCGGCAGCCCGAGCCATTTTCGGCCTTAACAGAAGGGCCAGGGCGTCGGAGCTCCTTAGAACCCTCCATTGGCTGCCGGTTAAGAAGCGGATCGCTTTCAAGGCCCTGACCATCGCCTTTAAAGCTCTGCATGGTCTGGGTGCCCGGTATCTTCGAAAATGGATCACTTTTTACCTTCCATCCAGATCCCTTCGCTCTTCGTCACAAGCTAGGGCAGTCGCCCCTAGGATACATCGAGCTCGCATCGGCGGCCGCGCCTTCAAACATCTGGCGCCCCAACTGTGGAACGATCTTCCTCTTGCGCTCAGGTCCTGCTCCAATCTCCTGACTTTCAGGAAGGACTTGAAAACCTGGTTGTTTCAGCAATAAGTCTGTTCCTCCCCTGCTCTGTTTCTCTGGACTCATTGGGTCTGTTTTTCTTTCTCCATCTGCTCCCCTCCTCGACTTGGGAGGATCCTCCAGCGCCGGGACACTCCTCGGAGTAGCCGTGCGCTATACAAGCACCCTGTTAACATAACATAACATAACAGTCGTAGGACTTTAGTAGTACTACCGTCAATCTCTCGTCTAGTCCTAAATAATACTCCATTATACTACCTCCCACCAAACGCTTATCTTACCTGTAATTTGTGTTAGAAATTAGGGCTAGGCCCAGGGCTGGCTCCACGTGAAATGGGGATTAACGTTGGCAATCCTGGGCGGGTGAAATTTCCTCATTGCGGTGGTACTAGTGGTGTGACACAGTGGCAGTTGCATGCCTATGGAAAAAAAGAAAACGAAACCTGGTTTGTCCTTACTGTAGCATTACAACGGTTACGGTACGATCGAGAATATAGCAGGTGACAGTACACTAGAACAGTGCCATAATGTAGCCTAACAAATGGTAAAGTATTTGCTTGCAAGTATAACTAGTACTTGCGTTGAATTTATTTGACATTGGCTCCTACTACTAGAAGATATAGTACTGAAGCTGAGTAAGTCTAGAAGATATCCTCGTATTCCTTCACCAGCCTGTTGCTATGACCTTATCCTCCCCAGCAAGTGTGTGGAATTATTGATGTCATTTTAGTCAGACATCAAGCAAAACAACACAGCCCGGGGGAAGAGGGTTAGGGTTTGGAAAATGGATGGGAATGGGGGTTTCTTTTTGGGTAGGTTTTGTTGAGAGAAGAAAAAAAAAGCACAGCATGGACAAACAATAATTGAAGATAAAGAAATGTTTGGGTACAAACTAAAGCTAACCACATGCAGTCACACTCATAGAAGAAAACAATGGATACTGTATCTGTATTCTGTATGTTGTTGGAGTTGTCCTGTTGAATTTGGTAAGTAAGTTGCATGCAGCAAACAATTCCTCTTATTAGCGGCACTCCTCCATTCCAGCTGACGCTTCGTCCATCAATGTTGGTGACCAGTGACCACTGACAGAAGACACCCTGTCCACTGCCTGCCCGGCGGATGTTGACTGAAACCCGGCCTGTAATTATTGAACGGAAAACAGGAAGTGCTATTACAATACCACTGCTAAATAAATATAAGGTATGTACGCTGTGTGGTGCAAAAAGTCACACTTTGATTTTCCTAATAGACAGTACAATATTTTTGAAATTGCGTAATCTGTCTGAGTCACCTTTTTAAGGATAAATAAGTATGGCCAAATTAATTTAGCGGATCTTTCCCCTCAAGCTAGGTGTACTGTAAACTGTGTTTTAGAACAAAATTAGACCTTCCCAGCAATGCTCCCACCAAGACCCTTACTAAAGCCAGTCGCAAAAATGTAGAAGACCCCCAATCAGATCTCCAAAAACGATGCCTAGCAGAAAAATGGTGACAAAACGTACTTTGAAAGTAACAGTAGGCCCAAATACAGACCGTGGATTGTATTCAAACCACTTGCAAGCAAGCAAAAGTATCCATAGCCAGCATCGCTCCAACAGTGCTTTAAAACCCCAGAACTGCGTTGCAATAGAACACCCCGAAACACATGCAATCCTGCTGCTAGGGCTAACCCTAACGAACCCTAACTTACAAAAAGTGCCAAAACTGGTGTTTCCTTATGGATTTTGTCCAAAACACTTCTATCCGGTATTAGACCTTCCCAGGAATGCCCCAGGCAAGACCCGGCGCCAACCCACCCGCAAAAAACCACGCGACAACACCCCCAAACAGCGAAAAAGCTAAATCTCATACTTACAATATCTCTCGGCCTTCGGTCCAAACGCGCTGTGCAGCTAGGTCATCATCATCAATCATCATAACTCCTGTTTTCCACCACGGATTTCCTGAAAAGCAAATGCAATCAAGATTAGACTGTCGCAGCAGTGCTTCGACAGAGACCCCGGCCGCAACCCACCCACGAACAGCAGGAAGCCCCCCAAAACGCTACATTGAGCAAGATGTCAGAAGAAATAGCAAAAAAAAGGCTTTTCCTTAAGGATTTTGTCCAAAACACTTCTATCCGGTATTAGACCTTCCCAGGAATGCCCCAGGCAAGACCCGGCGCCAAACCACCCGCAAAAAACCACGCGACAACACCCCCAAACAGCGAAAAAGCTAAATCTCATACTTACAATATCTCTCGGCCTTCGGTCCAAACGCGCTGTGCAGCTAGGTCATCAACAATCATCATAACTCCTGTTTTCCACCACGGATTTCCTGAAAAGCAAATGCAATCAAGATTAGACTGTCGCAGCAGTGCTTCGACAGAGACCCCGGCCGCAACCCACCCACGAACAGCAGGAAGCCCCCCAAAACGCTACATTGAGCAAGATGTCAGAAGAAATAGCAAAAAAAAGCCTTTTCCTTAAGGATTTTGTCCAAAACACTTCTATCCGGTATTAGACCTTCCCAGGAATGCCCCAGGCAAGACCCGGCGCCAACCCACCCGCAAAAAACCACGCGACAACACCCCCAAACAGCGAAAAAGCTAAATCTCATACTTACAATATCTCTCGGCCTTCGGTCCAAACGCGCTGTGCAGCTAGGTCATCATCAATCATCATAACTCCTGTTTTCCACCACGGATTTCCTGAAAGGCAAATGCAATCAAGATTAGACTGTCGCAGCAGTGCTCCCAGACCCCAAAACTCACCCACAAACACCCGGAACCCTGCCAAAGAGCACCTCAAAGGCAAGCAAGTCAGCAAAAACGGCAAGAAATTTCCACCTCATATTTGGTCCAAAACACTTTTATCCATTATTAGAGCTTCACAGCAATGGGCCCAAATCCGTCAACTCACCCGCAAAGAAGTAGAACACCCCCACAAGTGCTGAGTCTTTCTTCATTGGGCGTAATCCAGCACTCTGCTTTGAGGGAAATCGCAGTCTGGAGGAGGAGGATAGAGGAGCATGTTCTTCAGAACTTGTGAACCTGAGGAATGTAGACTGCGGCACCTTCAAATCAATAAGCAAATAAGTGAAGACAGTTCTGCTGATGGTCTTGTTTTTGGGATTAGGTGAATTAAATTAACTGTGCAAAACAAAGAAAGAGAGACACGCAGGAATAAAAGTGAATAAGGACGAAAAAGAAAGTTATTGATTCATTGTCTCATTTTCAGGGCTCGGTGTCAGGGAATAAGAAGAAGATTTCGTCATCATACTCTGCGAATTCAGGCAGGATGAGGTCAGTGCCACCGAACAGAGAACAAATCCCCTCATCTACGTTGCCGTCCTCCTCGTCTTCATGCGGCGTGCTTTCTCGTACTTTGTAATATGGTGGTATGAGGCGCTGATTCATCTTGATCATTGTCAGCCGCTCCACATTTTTGGGCGAGAGGCGGCTCCGTTTGGGAGTTACAATGCCACCAGCAGCACTGAAAACACGTTCAGAAGACAAACTTGCGAGTGGGCAAGACAAATAGTTTATAGCCAGGTTGGAGAGCTGTGGCCACAATTGTTTTTTCCCATGCCAATACTGCAATGGCTCATCATTAAGAAAGACCTCTGTTGAGTCATTCAGATAGTCCTGCACCATCGACTCAAGGTCCTCAACGGTTCCTCCACTTTGCTTACTTTTTGCTGTGCCTGTGACCTTTTTTCGAGTACCATACCCAAGCAAACTTAGCCAATCCTTTTCAGCAGCCACTGTTACTCTTGTGTGTGGTGCAGATGATCCGGTTGCCGGTGTCTTTAACGGCTGAGAGGTCACTTGTGCCCCAGCCACAGGTGCAGAAGTGGATTCTTGTGACTGGGGATGGCCTGCTGATGCTGATGCTGATGTACTGTCTTCTCCTTCAATAACCTGCCGTTCTTTTTCAAACCTCTTGGCTGACCAGGCTAACCAATGTTTGTACTTTTGAACATCTGCATCAGCAAAAGGAAAGAATGCTTCGCCTGCCAGCGCCTTTTTGTAGCGTGGATCCAGAATAGTAGCACAAATGTAATGCTGTTCTGACTTGATCTTTTGAAGACGTTCATCACCACGTAGGCGCTCTAATAATTTCTCAGACAAAATAAAATGGTCTTTTTTTTTTTACATCTTTTTCAAACTCAGAAGACACCGCCATCAGTTGGTGCTCCAGCATGCACAACAATGGGATAGCTTTGCCCAAATTACAGTCCTCCTGGCTGACTGCACGCGTGAAGAACTCAAAAGGACGAAGCATGTCTGTCAGGCTTTTAACTATGTCCCATTGCGCCGCACCCATCCGCATGTCCTCCTTCTGAGATGTACCCTCTGTGAAGAAATAGTGATCGAGTACCGTATACTGCTCATACAGACGCTCAAGCATGTAGAAGGTTGAGTTCCAACGTGTTGCCACCTCCTGGATGAGTGCTTTCACTGGTATTCGACTTTAAAGTAGCAGCCTCCTCAGATGCTTCCGGGCCTTAAAAGAATGGCTGAAATGGTTGCACATTTTGCGGCAGGTGGCCATTACCGCGAACGCTGCACTGTCTCTATCACTCAAGAATTTTTGAACTACCAGGTTGATACAGTGCGCCAAACAGGGCACTCTAAAATAGCGACCCAGCGCCATGGCCTTAACTACATTGGCGCCATTATCCGTGGAAACATAACCAATCTGGCGTTTTTTTGGGGATAGCATTTTCAAGACCTTTTTGTCAAACTCCTCCAAAATGTTTTCGGATGTGTGACTTTTCTCCAAGCCAAACATGGCTAGTGTTGCATGTTTCCGAGCAGCTTTGAAAACTTTGTCCGGGTCAACACCTGCGTTTAGCTTTGCTTTAACACCTGAAAAAGAGACCCAGTGTGCAGTGATGCACATGTAATCAGCGCCTGCGCCACTGGTCCACATGTCTGTTGTCAGATGTATTGTGTGAACAGCACTCTTCTGCAAAGCTGCCCCAATCGCCTCCAGCACATCTTCATGTAGTGCTGGAACCGCAACTCTGGCAAAATAGAACCGGCTAGGAACCTTCCATTTAGGGCAGAGCATTGCCACTAATTCTAGAAAACCTACCGCTTCTACAAAAGAAAAAGGGAGAAGGTCCACAGCTAGCATTTTTGCCAGCTTAGTTTTATACAGACGCGTCAGTGGGTGGTTGCGTTCATATGGCACGTCTGAAGTTAACATTGTTCTAATGTTGCCCTGGACCAAGCATTTACGGGCTGATAATGACTTCGTTGACCCAATTTTGCTCGCTGGTGAACTTTTGTGCGTTGGTGTCTCACTCGCTCCAACACTCTTAGTGTGCCTCACATTGGGTGTGCTGCTGACAGGGGTACTGGGTGTAAGGGAAGTGTTTGACACGTCTTCTTCCTCCTCGTCATCATCATCAGATGCAACATCAACGTTTTCTTGAATTCGGGCTTCCTTGATCGCATCTAGGTGCGCAAACCATTGGACAGTGTGCTGTCTCCTAAGATGACCTCTCTGGCCTCCGGTACCATAGTTGGTACCTGACTTACCACGACTAACTGCTTGCTTACAAATGGTACAAATGGCAAACTTTGGATTTTTTTGACAAACAGTAAAGAAGTCCCAAACTGGGGACTTGAAGCGTCTGTGGGACCTGGAGGAGGCGGCGATACTGGTGGTGGTGGTCATGAAGCTAATGCCAGATGAAGTGGAGGATCTGGATTGCCCAACTTTTGTACGTTGTGCACTTTCACCGCCACTAATTAAGGTCGAGGTGGATGGAGGTCTCTTCTTGCCAGAAAGAAATATGGAAGCGGGACGAGTTGGTGTACTACTTAACTCCAATGATTGTGGTGTTTTCACTGCCTCCTCATCGACAACATCATCATCATCACGCTCAGCAGCTCTTCGGGCTAGGGTCAAAATGTCTGTTTGCTGCATGCCCGCTGGGGCTGCAGTGACCCTTATGATGACTGGGTCGTCGTTGGCAGAGTCTTCATCAGCAGCAGTATCCGCCACTTCTTGTTGAGCCTCATCACACTCCATAACTCTGAGACTTTGGACGAGCTTCCTTTTACGCTTAACTACCTTTGTCGGATCATGGTGTGCCTCACTCTCAGACGGCAGTGGTGCTGGTTCCCAAGTTTGATCCGTATCATCAGAAGGAGGTGTGCTTGAAGAAGATGTAGACACCACCCTTGATCTCTTCCTTGCTAGGGGTGTGGAAGACAATGAAGGATCATCAGGAGGAGTGGCTTCCTCAAATGATACCTCGCCTTGATTGTCGATTTCCTGATGTGCCCCTACTTCGGGAGGAACAACTATTGTGGGCACTTGTGACCCTCCATGCACCTCTGCTTGCGCATCTCCTTGCGCTGCCTCTCCTTCCACATGTACTTGGGCTTGTACTTGCACATGTGATTGTTGTTGCGGCTGTGGTTGTTCAACACTCGTCAGATGAGCTACAACAACCTGTGTTGATTGAGGGACATTGCTGCTGCTTTCTTGCGATGAGCCAACATCACTGGTCGATGGTGATTGAAGAACTATACTGGCTGCCTCTGCAGCACTCAAGGGCTTGGACTTAAGTTGGCGTGGTGGTGGTGGTGGCACTGAGCCCAATGGAGCGGGGGTGCTGCTGCCAGCTTGGTCCCCAGCAGATCCCGCTGCTGCTGCAGGCATACTTTTTTTTTTACTCCCAAAAAAAGGGGCGGGCGGCACACCAGTCTCCTTGGTAACTTGCTTCTTCTGCTCCTTACTGGCACCTTTCTTGCTAGAGGAGCTACGGGTTACTTTTTGTGGGGCCATCTTCTTCAGAGCAGGTCAGAACAGCAGGCAGCAGTTGCACGAGTTGCAGAGTTGTCTGTGTCCAGACGTGACGTCGCGTGACGTTATGCTGCACACACACACCGCTGCAGGACTTCTTCCTGGCACTGGTGGTTCTCTTGAGTCTTGTGCACCTAAAAGCAATGGAAGACAGAGGAACATCAGTTCAGTTATACACCCCAAAAAATCGACAAAACACAGAAAAATTAGCACAATCCCATGCCATCCATGATGTTTATATTGAAGACACCCCACAGAAAGACTAGGGCCATCCAAGTATGCAACACTCACTACCCCTGGGCATAATGGATGAAAAGTAGGCAAAATAAGTGCAGGCCTCAGACACTGCCTCTCTTCAAAATGGCCCCTTACACCCCAAGCCAGTCCACATCAACAGTACACCCCCAAAAAACAGAAAACCAGCCAGAAACCACCACAATCCAATGCCATCCATGATGTTTACATTAAAGAGAGTGAGACCACACTACAGGCACACTCAGTCCATGCACCACTACCCCTTGGCAAAAGGCCCCACCAGCAGCCCCAAAAAAACGACAAAAAACAATAAAATCAGCACAATCCCAGCCCATCCATGGCCTCAATGGTGTTTAAATTCAAGAAGACACCCCTCAGAAACACTAGGCCCATGCAACACTCACTACCCCTGGGCATAATGGATGAAAAGTAGGCAAAATAAGTGCAGGCCTCAGACACTGCCTCTCTTCAAAATGGCCCCTTACACCCCAAGCACATGTTGCCTGTACCAGCCAGGACTCAAGATGGCCACCACCACCACCCACATGGCCAGTCCACATCAACAGTACACCCCCAAAAAACAGAAAACCAGCCAGAAATCACCACAATCCAATGCCATCCATTATGTTTACATTAAAGAGAGTGAGACCACACTACAGGCACACTCAGTCCATGCACCACTACCCCTTGGCAAAAGGCCCCACCAGCAGCCCCAAAAAAACGACAAAAAACAATAAAATCAGCACAATCCCAGCCCATCCATGGCCTCAATGATGTTTAAATTCAAGAAGACACCCCTCAGAAACACTACGCCCATGCAACACTCACTACCCCTGGACATAATGGATGAAAAGTAGGCAAAATAAGTGCAGGCCTCAGACACTGCCTCTCTTCAAAATGGCCCCTTACACCCCAAGCACATGTTGCCTGTACCAGCCAGGACTCAAGATGGCCACCACCACCACCCACATGGCCAGTCCACATCAACAGTACACCCCCAAAAAACAGAAAACCAGCCAGAAATAACCACAATCCAATGCCATCCATGATGTTTACATTAAAGAGAGTGAGACCACACCACAGGCACACTCAGTCCATGCACCACCACCCCTGGGCAAAAGGCCACACCAGCAGCCCCCAAAAAATGACAAAAAACAATAAAATAAGCACAATCCCAGGCCATCCATGGCCTCAATGATGTTTAAATTCAAGAAGACACCCCTCAGAAACACTAGGCCCATGCAACACTCACTACCCCTGGGCATAATGGATGAAAGTAGGCAAAATAAGTGCAGGCCTCAGACACTGCCTCTCTTCAAAATGGCCCCTTACACCCCAAGCCAGTCCACATCAACAGTACACCCCCAAAAAACAGAAAACCAGCCAGAAATCACCACAATCCAATGCCATCCATGATGTTTACATTAAAGAGAGTGAGACCACACTACAGGCACGCTCAGTCCATGCACCACTACCCCTTGGCAAAAGGCCCCACCAGCAGCCCCAAAAAAACGACAAAAAACAATAAAATCAGCACAATCCCAGCCCATCCATGGCCTCAATGGTGTTTAAATTCAAGAAGACACCCCTCAGAAACACTAGGCCCATGCAACACTCACTACCCCTGGGCATAATGGATGAAAAGTAGGCAAAATAAGTGCAGGCCTCAGACACTGCCTCTCTTCAAAATGGCCCCTTACACCCCAAGCACATGTTGCCTGTACCAGCCAGGACTCAAGATGGCCACCACCACCACCCACATGGCCAGTCCACATCAACAGTACACCCCCAAAAAACAGAAAACCAGCCATAAATAACCACAATCCAATGCCATCTATGATGTTTACATTAAAGAGAGTGAGACCACACCACAGGCACACTCAGTCCATGCACCACCACCCCTGGGCAAAAGGCCACACCAGCAGCCCCCAAAAAACGACAAAAAACAATAAAATCAGCACAATCCCAGCCCATCCATGGCCTCAATGATGTTCAAATTCAAGAAGACACCCCACAGAAAGACTAGGCCCATGCAACACTCACCACCCCTGGGCAAAGGGCCACACCAGCAGGCCCAAAAAAACGACAAAAATCAGCACAATCCCAGCCCATCCATGGCCTCAATGGTGTTTAAATTCAACAAAACAGTTGTATCATGCACCCCTAACCAACCCTGGTCCTACTGGATACTGTGGCTACCAACAATATAATTTATTTAATGTTCTGAAAAAGTTCCAAAATTGTACTTGCAGCAACTGTAATGCCCCAAACAAACTTACTTGTGAAAGTTGATTTCTAATCCAAAAGTGATCCAAAGACAGTCAAAAAGGCCTCAAATCCAAATATCCAGCAGCACCCACAAAAAGTAATCCTTCCAGCTCCAGATCCAAATGAAAGTGACCAGGAGATGGACAAAGCACTGGGAGGAGCCTGCTGAACAGGAACAGGAAGTTGGAGACTGTGGGGCACTTCCTTCCTCCCCCCCCCAAAAATGGACTCCTTGCAAAAAAAAAGGCCATGCAAATGTCAACCTGAGGAGTGATTCTGATAAAAATCATAATTTTCTGAAGGTTTATCCTGTTTGCTGGTGATTTTCTTGTGCAGAATTGCAAAATCTCTATTTCGCGAGTGCGAGATTGTTCCTTTCCGCCGCAACTACGTGTTCGCAATTGCGAACTCTCGCGAGGTGTGCTGTGCAAGGTGGCAAGCCGCGATTATGTATTCGCGGGCGCCAAACTCCCGCGGGATCACGCAGCAAGATCCAAAATGGCGCGACACTCGCTAAATATGATCGAGAAAAACAACTCGGCAAACGCTTAATGACGGAAAGTGAACGCCGTGCACCACGCCGCGCGCCGCAACCAAGCAAAAAATCCGCCGCGAGCGGATTCACGGATTTTCGACAAATTCGCGAGAGTTCGCGGATTGCGAATTTGCCAAAAATCCGAAAAATCCGCGATCGGAGCGGATTTTACGCCCATGAGTGTTTCCTCCTTACCCTGACTAGAAGCAAGGGTCTCTATTTGGACAGTGGTACCTACCGCTACCAACTAGAGACCCCCAGTTCTAACAGGTGGGAAATAAAGCCTATGAATAAGAAATAAGGGGATGGGTTTGCGAACAATAGTTTAATAAATATGGATGTCATGTAAGCATGGTGCGATAGAGCTTCCCCCCTTGCCTAACCAATCATAGTTTGTATTTTTACGATATTGAAACATTATCGGGTGGGACGTCCTGAATGAAAGGTATAATTAAGACGGTTTTAGTTAGTTAGCATACTCTTTGAGATGAAGATTTGCTCAATGCTGCAGAGAGTCCAGATGCTGTGAGCTTGGAGTGGGAGATGCTGTGAGATGCTGATGAAGAATCGAATGCAGAATCTGAAGCAGAACTTTCCTTCCTAATTTAATTGGGTTAGAAGAAGATTTGAAGATGAATCTCGAGGAGGAAGAGAGTGTCAGAGAGGGGTGTGGCGCAATCCTCTGTATTCTAGTGAGGTAACTATCCTGACCTGAAGCCTGTCCTGAAGTCTTTGTTTCCTGCTCTATCTCAGAGAACCCTCACCAGCCCTTTGGCCAGGGGGTTGGTCTTTTACACCATCCTTGGTAAAGTATTTCCGTTATTTGAAAATTATCTTTTCTCTTTGTCCTCTCCTTTCTGAGCATTTTGTCATTGCTTGAGTTCGTAGTATATGAGTGGTGTCTAATGAATTGAACTCTCTCTCTAATGAATGAGGATGACCGTCTTGTATTTTTGAAGTGGTTCACATGCTCTAAGATTTAGATAAAGTTTCAAAATCCTACAGGAGTACGTGGTTATAACTTATTTTATTATTTAAAGTATAAGTATGTTTGTTTTATGTCATTATCACCATCAATTAGTTCAACTAATGGTCCATCGACCAGAGGAAATAACTTTTTGATCTGTGAAGGGTTAGTAAAGGTATTTTACACTAATCCTAAACATTGAAAGAAACTCATAAACCTTATAAACCAGCGGTTTACTCAATTGTGTGTTTATGGGCCCAGGTAAGTATATGGTAGTAGAGTATCTGTTGTTGTTTAACCGCTGGATCAACAGTTCTACTTCGCCTCTCTTCCCTCTCTAGGGCCCTTTCAGGCCCTTGGAAGCATAACCAGGGGTCCGGCTCTTGTGCCAGTTCCCAGGAATCAAAGAGCTTGCACCCTAACATGGGTTGGCGCAATCCTGGAAAACAATTACTGAGCCTAGGCTCCCCAGGGGTAAGTTTGAGCACCCCCTTCAAATCATTTGCAATTCTCACCAACACCCAGTCATGCAGTGCATGCTTGTACTCTTCCACACTTGGCACTGGCTGTGCGCTGCCACCATTCATACTGGACTCTGCCTAACTCATGAGCTAAGTGAATCTGTTTCTCTTCCAAGGCGAGAGGGTTCCTGCTCTCCTCTGCTCACTTTTCAATTTCAATGAGCAGCTTCTTCTCCTCTGCTTGAGTTTTAAGTTTTAAAACCTCCAACTCATGCTCTCTGACCCTTTGGTTAACCTCCAGCTCCCCTGGTGAAAAACTCCTCCGTGAATGGCTACTACCAGCCCCTGAAGCTGGTCCCTTCCCTGGCAAATGCTGTGGATATAATCCATTCCCTGGGTCATCCTCATCCACCTCAACATCACCCACCTCCTGAGTCCCTTTGGCTTCCCATCAGGCCCTCAAGGCCATTTGCTGCTCCTCCTTCGCGCTACTTTTCATGGGGCATCCCAAAGCCCTGCAGAATTGCCTAAATTGATCAACTTTGTAGGTAAGCAATGCCTCAATGTCGAACTCTACTTCTGCAGCCTCACAGGCGCCTTGACTCCTCTGAGACATGATGTGTGACTTAAAGTTTGCTCAAAAATAAAACCAACAAATCAAGAACACAAAATACGTGGTTGTGTCATAGTCTGCGTAAAACTTGAGTTGTACACCAATCAATGTGAGTGAATTTGCAAATACACATTCAAATCCCACACCGCTGACCACCATGTTAGACCCGGTTGGCTGAGGTAGGTACCTTAGGCCATATAGGGACCCGTGGTTCCACGCCAGGGAAAGAAAGGTCACCTTCTGAGATACCCCCGCTCACCACCTTGGTAGCTTGGCACAAGCAGCCAGGCTTGTTTTCAAGGCAAATGTGTAAAGTATTTGCAACCATGCTCCCAGCAACCCAATGATGACACCACAAATAGACTCCACACAAGTTTTTATAAAGACAAGTGTAAACTTTATATAAAAAAATATAGGATAAGACCACACGATATAAATCCAACATATGCGGATTTGTAATATTCCTTCTGGGCGGTTGTTAGGCCAGCCAACATTTGTAAGTTCTGTCGATATTAATGAGCACTTCTAAACAGTCTACTGTAATCCTAACACCATGTTATGCATATCGTAATGTTAGAATCAGGCACTTTTGCAATTTGAAAATAATGCAAAGCGTACACAACAATCAGGCAATTTATAATGCGATGCGTAAGCAGCAATCAGACACTTTGCAATGTAGAAATAATGCAATGCGATAAACAACCACCAGGTACGTCGTTATGCAGAAATAAGGCAATGAATAATACACTGATCAGGCAGTTCGTTATGTAGGAATAATGCAATGTGTAATACGCTAATCAGGCAGTAATTAATTATGCAGAAACAATGCAATGCGTCATACGACAATCAGGCAGTTCGTTATGCAGAAATAATGCCATGCTTCATACACTAATCAGGTAGTTCGTTGTGCAGTAATAATGCAATGCGTAATACTCTAATCAGGTACTTTGTTATGCAGAAATGATGCAATGTGTAATACGACAATCAGGTACTCCGTTATGCAGAAATAGAGTAATCCGTAATACACTCCGGCACCGATCACAGTGCCTTAGGCGGTCCCTCCGCCACTCGTGCTGACTCACAGGTAGCCTCTGACAACAGTTGCCCCCCACACGGGTATGGTAAAACACAAAAAGTACAGGTCTGCACTCTGGCCCGGAACTGCCACCCCCTTGGCAATACGGGGCGCTCTATGAGCTGAAGCAGAGGCTCCTGCTGCTGAAATGAGAAAGAGGCCGAGACTGTCTCCCTCCGAGCCCGCACCCCACCCCACAAATCGACACACATGTCCTCATCCAGTGTCTTGGGCCTCCGATGCAATCTTTGGGACTTGGCAACAGCGGGCTCGGGCCGGCCACTCAGCTCCTCCAGGGCTGTTGGTCCAGGCCGCTACTGCTACAAAGATCTCAGGCTTCCACAGGGCACATGCAAACACCGTTTCTGAGACTTCCTGGAGCTTTGGGTGCACGATCACCGGGCACTCCACACAAAGGTCTCAGGTTGCACGATGAACACACCCGCAGCGTCACTGAGACTCACTTTAACTCCGGGTGCACAAGAACAAGGCACTCTTCACGAAGGTCTCCCGCTGCACAAAGCACACACATACAGCTTTGTGGAGACTGAAATGGATCCCGGGTGCATGATACAAGGCAATCCTCACGAAGGTCTCACGCTGCACAAAGCACACGAACACCCGTTGATAAGACTCACTTGGATTCCAGGTACACGATAACAAGGCAATCCTCACGAAGGTCTCACACTACACAAAGCACTCGCACACAGTGTCGTGAGATTCACTTGGATTCTGGTGCACACAATAACTGGACAATCCTCACAAAAGGTTCAGGCTGCAAAAAGCACACGCAAACAGCGTCGCTGATCCTCGCTTGGACTCTGGGTGCACACGTTCACAGGGCACTGCCGAGGGTCTGAGGCTGCAACAAGGACGTGCACACATTGCCGCTGAGACTCTCCTGGAAACGTTTGTGTTCCTGAGTTTCTGCAACAGGGAGCCAGCTCACCTTGGGCCCTTGGGCATAAGTTACTTCAGGACACAGCAAAGTCCTTTCAAGCAGGGAGACACAGCACACAGCAAAGTCCCTTCAGCCTTTGCTTGGTACAAACAGCAAACTGCAGGCCAGCCACAGAACACACAGCAAGGGTCAGTCCTTTCCTTCAGTCTATTCAGTTGTTTCTTCCTTGGCAAAGGGTCCTCTTGAACTTCGCTCCTGTCTTGTTCAATATTGATCAAGCCATTCTCCAAAGTTCAGGGGCTTCAGCTCTCATAGTTATACCCCTCAATGGCGTTGAACTCTTTGTGCTCAGGGTGCACTGATCCCTGTTTAAACCAGTTCTGCCCCCCGACCAGTGACACCTTCTTCCTTTGATTAGTGGGGGTCTGGATTCTCAATCACTCAGCAAGAGATGGGACAATTGTTTTATACAGCAACCGAAGCATCTTCATCTCTAGGGGATACTCCCGCCCCCTACACTCCAGATGCAGGTCAGCCTGATGCTGTCTCACCACCACCCCTGGGTCAAGACATTTTCCAGATCCTATCACTGTCAAATCCAGACAGTCAATCCACAACCAGGCAGAGAAACACAGAAATGTTAGAGCACAAAATCCCAGCCACTTCTAAAAGAGTGGCTTATAAACACACAATGGAAAAACCACCTTCATAAAAAGATGTGTTATTACATTGTGAGTTAAGGCATGCTAAACAATCTCAACCAAAGGACCTGCAAAGCATTATGGGACGAGATTAGCAGTGGGCAGTGAATATTATAGTATCCAATATCAAAATAATTCTACAAAGAGCTGCAGTTCAAATAGTTGTTGCTAGATGTCCCTCACAAGTCAGATGCAAAGCATTGAAATTATTCTTACATCAAGCTGCAGTTCCACTAGTTGTTACTAGATGTCCCTCACAAATCAAATGCCAAACCATTGAAACCCTTTCATCAAGCATTTGCATTTGACTCGTGAGGGACATCTAGTAACCACCAGTTGAACTGCAGCTCTTTGTAGAATTATTTTGATATTGGATACTATATAATATTCACTGCCCACTGCTAATCTCATCCCATAATGCTTTGCAGGTCCTTTGGTTGGGATTGTTTTTTTTGCCAAAAACTGTGCTTGGGGTGGTCCTCAGAGGATGGGACCACCACTGAATCGTTTAATAAGATGCGCTTTTTGTTTTCAAGACATCTGCTTGGTACTCCCCCTATGTTAGGGAGGATCCCAAAATCATCACCTCTCTCACTGCTTGCTAATGTTTCAGTTTCACTTTTATGAAAGTGCTATATGCTATTTAGCATACTGGGGCAAGGCTGATATCTCTGCATAGGGAGGGCAAGAAAAAGATTCTTTGGAGACCAACATTGCCGAATGGGTCACTAACTTTCTTTGAGATTGCAGGGGCATGGCTTGACAGGGATCAGGCAGCACACTCCAAAGCTGACAGGGCATCTAGCTGACACACCCACAGCAAATCCTACCGCAAAGGAACAGTCTGCACCATTTTGCATATCGGCAGTCGTGGCTACCCACCTGCACTCTCCACCTGCCAGCGGACCGTATCTGCAGTGTCCCAGGGAACGTCCACCCCCTGGCCGTGCAGATTGCGCTGGCCCCCTCGTGACAAAGGGAAAGGGAGGGGAACAGGGGAAGTCGGATATCATCATCAAAAAAATTCCAGAGTGACACTGTTGCCACGAGTGTCTCCATCCGGAGGTAAGACTGAACAGAAATAAAAGCTTTAAAACCTCTGCTTTTCTTTCTTAGAGGAGCACACTTGTGACATTTCTACAGAGGCAACGGGCAGATTCTATTTCCGATCCAATCACGCCCCTTGGCCTCGGATTCCAATTTTGCATACAGGGGAGACTGCCTGTTATACTGGAGCAGTGGCGGCCGCCCGCTCCCATTGTTTTTCTCCTGATTATTTCTGTTTCTGCTAATACACAGTGCGTGAAAGCCGGTACGCCTACTCTTTCAATCACACAGGAGCTCGGCAGGTGCCAATAGACATTAAGTTGAGATACCTGCAGGGGGCTTATTCCCCTGCCCCATCGAGGCGATTAGCATGGCCTCATATGCACGCATGGCTGGCAATATACGCACATCAGATTACGTGCCAAATACGGTGCGTGTGGAAATTGATGTAGCTCAAAGGAAGGAGAAGAATGGATTGTTTCTCATTGAAGAAGTGTTAAAGAAGGAGTGTAATATACCTGAGAGGGCAATTGAATGTGTGCAGGACTTCTCCAACAGGGGTGTGTTTGATGTTACCTTTTCTAGTGAGTCTATCTGTCAAGGGTTTCTCCACAATGCAACAGGGAAACAACACAGTAATGCTTTCTGTGGGCTCTTTGTAACCCCTATGTGCGCCTAAGGAGACTATATTAGTGGTACATATGTACAACTCGTACATGGATCCCAGGCTTATTGAGGTGTTTTTGAGTCGGTATTGTGCCACCATCAGAGGGGGGCAAAAGATTACAAACCTGTGTGGGATTTGGAATGGGAAGAGGAAATATGTGGTAACATTCAAGGAGTACGTGGGTTGGCACATCTACTACAGACATTCACCCTGGGAGCCAATAAGGGTTTTTTGGTTTACTCAGGACAACCCCGTTTCTGCAGACTCTGCCTGCAATTTGTCCACTCCAAGGAACAATGTTCAGGGCTCATTTACAGGAACTGCAGGGGGGCAGATCATAAGGCCCAAGACTGTGTTGCTCCAAAGAAATGCACCTCTTTAACATGTGTCCCGGGGTAAGTTCTCCTATGCCTCAGCAGCTAACACCCATTCCACGCAACATGCTCCAGTCGCTCGTACCACCCAGCCAGTACCTTCACCAGAGCTACAGACCCGGCATGAACAACCAGACATTACTGATTCTGACATACTGGGTTGCTTTGATGGTATAGAGATTAGAAGGTTTAGCGCACAAGCAGAGAAGGAGGGGGAGCCAGAGGTGGCGGTGCCTCCCCATGACACTGAAGATCCTCCTAGACCCATTCCTCTGCTGTCCCAGCTTCCAGGAGATGAGGTGGAGCGCATAGAAACAAAGAGGATTAAAACTGCGGCTTTAGAAAGAAAAGCGCAGCGCAATAATCTTAAATCACAGGGTGCTACTTCCTCTGCTGTGCCTGGCGCTGCACCTACCCTTGCAGAGGACGAGAGTCTCATCACTGAGGTCCCTGATTCTGGTGTACCAGTGATCCCCCCACGGCGCAAGTACTTTAAAAAAAATGTCAAAATAGAGCAGGCAGTAAAGGGTCTGAGGCAGGCTGCACAGGACACTACTTTCGCTCTCGATACCGAGGAGGGTTTATCAGATGTTGCACAGGTCTTGGAAGTCAGTGATGGCCTTATAATAGATATAGAAAGCACACCAGATTTGGAGGCCCTGTTCTCAACCTCCATAATCACCAGTTGCGAGCGGATGGGCATCACTGATAATGGAGAGTCAGTGAGGGCAACTACCTCTTCCAAGGTGTAAATATGGCTGGTTCTCTTATGGTTTTCATTATGGCAGTAACAGTAGCCTCTTGCAACGTGAGGGGCATAGGTACTGCTGTCAGCAGAATAATTGTATTAGATTATTTTACAAACACACAAGCTGATGTTATATGTCTTCAGGAGTGTTATCTCTCCCATCAGATGCGATACACCTCATTCCAACAACAATGGGCATATGGGCCATCGGTTTGGTCAGGAGGAGCTGATAGGAACAATGGGGTGGTCATCCTCCTTAAAAACAAACATTGGCAGATCATGGAGGAAAAAGTTTTATACCCAGGAAGGGCTCTTTTGATTCCAGTACTTATGGATGTATACCATCACGTATTTTTGTTGTTTATGCACCAGCCTCCAAAGCAGAAAGAGAGGGCTTGTTGAATCTAATCAAAAGTTTATTAACAGGTGCTATGCCTCTCGTACTAGCAGGGGATTTCAATTGCATCACACACAGCAGGGAAAGGCAAGGGTCCCAACAAAATGATGTACTGGATATTATGTCATAACTGTTATTAACTCTCATACATGATTTACACCTATATGATACTTTATGGAAGCATTATCCGACAGGTGAGGGCTACACTTGGGAGGTGGATAATGGCCTCACACGATCACGCATTGATTATGTGTTTGCTTCTAAAACTAACTGCGCCGATAACAGCTCTCTTACACCAGTACCCTTTTCAGATCACCATATAATCACAGTCTCTTTGTCAGTTCCTGATCGACCTCAAAGGGGTCCTGGATCATGAAAATGAACATTGACCTCCTTACAGACCAGCAGGTTTGTGACAAACATGTGATGATCTACCAGAAATGGACCCAAAGGAAGGCTCACTTCACATATTTGAAACAATGGTGGAAATGGGTTAAAACTAAAACACAGCTGTTCTTCCAAGAGCAAGGGAAGCTCCGACGCAAAAGGGAATGGCAGGACGTCCAGCGTTTACACAGGAGACTCATACTCCTCCACCAAATGGGAGCAGCTGGAGGTGATGTGAAAGACAAGGTACGCTCTACGAAACTAGACAGAAGTAGTTAAACAGACGGAACAAAATGCTATCTTTCACTCAAGGGTCAAGCATTTCCAAGAGGATGAAAAGTGTACTTCTTTTTTCTTTAAAAAAGCTCACGGATCACATGAGCTGCTAACTAAATTACATAATGCAAAAGGGGACATATTACAGGGGGTAGATGCATGCCAGACCATCGCTTTTGAATTCTATCAGTCCTTATATGATGCTCCTGTCAAAACACCTTCAGCTTCAGATTTAGAAGAGTACTGTTCTTTACTCACGGGAGGGATAACATTAGAACAAAGTAACTTCCTTGGGCAACCTTTTGGAGGTGAGGAATTTCTGGACGCACTGCGATCCTCCCCCAAAGGCTCGAGCCCAGGTTTGGATGGTCTAACTTGGGAGTTTTACAAGAAGTTCTGGGGACTGTTATGCTCTGACTACTTGCAGGTCCTGGAAGAGGGTTTTCAAAATAATTGTTTTACACGTGATTTTTCCGCAGGGGTTAACACCCTCCTTTATAAAAAAGGAGATGTAACATCACTCTTAAACTGGAGACCAATTTCACTACTAAATGTGGATTACAAATTGATATCTAAAGTTCTGGTGCATAGGTTCAGGAAAGTTCTTCATTCATGTATCCACCATGACCAGACATGTGCAGTTCAAGGACGCACCATCGTTGACAGTTTGGTTACAATTAGGGATGTTCTTGGGTATGCTCAAGAAAGATTTTGTTGTATGTGATCTTTGTCTCTTTTCCCCTGGTTGGGATTTCCCTGTGCCTCACATGATGTCACTGTCAGAATCATTGGTGACATTGTAGAATGTTGGGGGCTTGGCCTGTGGTTGACTGGCAGTTGGTGGCAGGCAGGCTGAGTGACAGGGGGTCACTCCTGGTGAGGTTTCTTATATTACCATCTTATCATCTGGACCTACAACTCTTCTTGAATAAAGCAACTTGAATATATCCCTGACTCAAGAACTTCTTTTATGTACAACAGATTTCTATCACTTGGGGTTTTAAGTCTGGATTTCAAGAAAGCCTTTGACCGGGTGGGTCACCCATACCTTTTTGCTGCGCTTCAACTCTTGAATGTACCGGAAAATATCCTAAGCATCCTACACACTCTGTATAACACAGCACACAGCAGAGGGAGCATCAATGGTTTCCACACCCGAGAGTTTCCTATCCGTGATGGGGTGCGACAAGGATGTCCCTTGTCCCCAGCGCTCTTTGTCTGTGCCTTAGAGCCGTTCCTGTGCAAGCTACGAATTGACAAAATCATCAAAGGTGTGTTTGTACCAGGGGGGTTGGTACTCCTGCCAAAACAGTTGCATACTTGGACAATGTCACAATCTTATGCATGGATGCACAATCTGTGCACAGAGCTCTACTGCAGGCTTCACTCTTCCAAAAAGCATCAGGTCTCTGCTTAAATGAGGACAAATGTGTGTGTCTCACTATGGGTCCCTGGGACCGGCTAACTAATCTCCCAGGGCCCGATTCACAGAATGAACTTAAGACTAAATACTAAACTTACTACTATTTGGTATTCACAGAATGCACTAACTACTTTCGCGAATAAGAGAGTGAACTTACTACTTTCGGGATTCACAGAATTCCGGCCAGGAGGTGGAGCTTGCGGCTTGGAGGCGGTGTTTGCAGCTCGGAAGTGGGGATTTAGCCATGGCTGAAATCTCCACCTCTGGGCCGCAAGCTCCGCCCCCAAGTCAGAAGCTCCGCCTCCCGGCCGCAAGCTCCGCCCCCAAGCCAGAACCTCCGGCCCGAGTGCGGACGTAAAGTTAGTAGACTTTTCTGTGACTTTTCTGTGGTTGTTTGGCTGTCTGTGGCAGAGACAGTTACCTCTGTGAGCGAACTCTGGGGAAAGCCTCAGCACGAGGGTGTCTGGGGTGAAGCGCGGTGCGATTCAGCCCGTGTATTTTTTTAATCTTGATGCGTGATTAAATTTGTCTTTTTAAAATTGACTGTGAACTGTTTGCACTGATCTTTATTTTGCACCATTTATCCTTTTAACTAAAACCCTACCTGCTCCTTGATCCCGCCCCGGTCCGCCGCGTCCATTGTGGGCGTTTGAGCGGAGGGTGAGGAATCTACATCTTCCGGCATCTCCAGCGCTCGGGTTAGCGCTCTAGTTCTTACGTACTCTCCCCTATTTCTGGAAGATGGGTCAGCGTCCGCGCGCAGCGGGCGCACCGAGTGCGCGCCAAAGGCGCGCACAAGGCAAGCCCGTCTGTGCCCGTCCGCGACCTGCCGCGGCCAGGGGCCATACCCCCTGTGTCAGCACCCATGGAACGGGTAAGAGCATTGCGTTACTCGAGGGAAGAACTAGTTCTACTCCGTCCTTTGCTCAAAGCAGACTCTACACCGGGTATGCTACCTGATTGTATGCCCCATATGTGTAGAGGCTGCCACACTCTCCCCATCACAGATTTGGCGGGGACGAAGGGGGTACACCAACTCTCTATGTACTTATTGAACTGTCGCTCATTTAAAAAACATAGCCTGAATATTTATGACCTTCTCATCGACTATCATCCTGACGTGTTATTTCTTACTGAAACTTGGCTCGACGAGGCCGCCGCCCCTGACATCCGGGAGGCCCTTCCACCTTCATATGGTCTCATCAGAATTGACAGAGGTTTCCAAAAAGGTGGTGTGCTCTTTACAGCAAGTATCGATTAGCTCCTGTGAGGCGGGCCTTTTTTCCATCAAAGTCTCCTCGGAGTGTACTATTATGGGCTACCTTATTTACTGCCCTCCAGGGGGGTCTTCACAATTTGTGGAGAATCTCCTTGAAACGGTGATACAGCCTGCCCTCAGGTATAATAGATTCCTCATAGTAGGGGATCTTAATTTACATTTTGAAGATCTCGATTGCACTGAGGCACAATCTGTAATCAGCTCTCTAAAAGCCCTGATGTTTAGGTTATTGGATGAAAGGCCTACCCATCAAGCGGGGCATCTGCTTGATCCCATCTTCGCGAACTGGGATGATATTAAAGTATCTCCCCCAGTTAAGATATTATGGTCAGACCATTACCTCGTCCCGTTTAGCGTGCAGGGCCTATACAGAGGGGATAAACCTAAGCGTCTACCCTTTCCTAGACGCAGGAACTGGAGAAAATTCAACCAGGAGACATTTGATGCTGCCCTTAATCAGGAAATACCTCCACTGAATCAAACTCTTTGAGGATTGGATAACTAAGGCCATAGACAAGGTTGCTCCCTGGACCCAAAAAGCTCCTGCACGTGGGTCTAGATCTGCCCCATGGTACAATGAGGAGTTGTGCGCAGCTAAGGTCAAATGTAGGGCTCTTGAACGCCAATGGCGGAAAAACTACGCCATAACTGACAAAGAATCTTACAGGAATGGCCTTAGGGCGTACCATAAATTGATCAGAAAGGCGAAAAGGGATCATATTAAAGAGAGGATTGAGAACTCGGACAATTCATCCAAAGAGCTCTCTCTTACATATAAGGAGCTTACTTCCCTCTCGGCGACTATGCCCGAAGACCCCCCTCTGTAGAGATTTGTGAAAACATAGCGGATTACTTTGTATGCAAGGTGTAAAAAGATCTATGAATCTTTTCAGCAGAATACAACAGCAGCTATCCCAGCTAGGGTCGCTTGTGATGGACCCAGGGAGAGTTGCGCCCTTGAGGAATTCAGGGTTCCTCCGCGGGAGGAATTGATAAAAACTATCTCAGATATCCAATCTGGATCTCCAATAGATGTTGCCCCTGCCAAGATCTTTAGAAATCATCTACAGCTCCTGAGCGACCACTTAGGCAATCTGGCCACTCTATCATTCCGAGAAAGTCGGGTGCCTGAGGAATGGAAGCTGGCCCAGGTCGTTCCGATTAAAAAGAAAGTTAGTCTGAGTATGACTCAGTTAGATAACCTTCGTCCCATATCCCTTCTGCCTTTTTGTGTAAAGGTAGTTGAGAAATTGGTGAACAACCAACTGGTCAGCTTTGTGGAGGATAACCTTCTTCTTCACTCCTCCCAATCGGGTTTTAGGGCAAAGTATTCTACGGAGACTGCTCTCCTCTTTTCCACCGAACTGCTCCGCCGTAAAGCTGATGATGGTCACACTGGGGCGCTAATTTTATTGGACCTGAGTGCGGCTTTTGACACCGTGTCGCACTCAGGTCTTCGTGCACGCCTTAGTGAGATGGGAGTATCGGGCCAAGCCTACGATTGGATGAGCTCTTTTCTGGCGGACAGGAAATTTCAAGTTCACTGCCCCCCCATATAAATCCAGACCGAGATCTCTTAGACAAGGGGTTCTGCAGGGCTATATATTGAGCCCTACGCTGTTCAATTTATATATGGAGCCCCTGGCAAGATTAGTGGAGTCCTATGGGGTGGATATTGTCTCGTATGCAGATGATACCCAACTGGTGATTACGTTATCTCATAACCCAGTTGGGGCAGCAGAGAACTTCTCCTCCTGTCTTTAGTGGAGTGGTGTGGCTCACTGGTTAGAGGTGGCAGACCCGTAAGCAGAAAACGGCCTGGGACCAGGGTTCAATTCCTGACGCGGCAGGGTCGTGGACCAAGGTCAAAACGGACTCGATAATTCTCGCCTCGGTGCCTACTTTAACCAGGGAACACACTCGGCAACTCTGGGCATTAAGCTTGCCTCATCTCTACAATGGCCCCCCACAGACGCAGAGGATGCCTGGTTTCACCTTGGAGATACCCAGAAAGGGACCATCTCACAGGGAAAACCAGGACAGGTTCCCCAGCGGTCTTCAGCGCCAGGATACTCCATGGAGTCGCAGTGCGCTTTACAAGTACACCCACATTTACATTTACACACATTAGCACTCACTGGCTGGATGAAGGGTAATTGTTTGCGCCTCAATGGCAACAAGACGGAACTCCTTATCATCGGTCCATCTCCGTCCGTCTGGACCTCAGCCTGGTGGCCAGCTGACTTGGGTACTATGCCCACTCCATCCGCCACGGTGAAAAATTTGGGGGTTATTTTAGATTCTAATCTCTCTTATTCCCAACATGTGAGGAGTCTAGTCGGGAAATGTTATGGCACACTTAAGGTGCTTCGCAAGATCTTAGACCTTCTCCCGTTTAAAGCTAGGAAATCCCTAGTGCAAGCCCTAGTCACCCCACATCTCGATTATGGGAATTCACTGCTCTGTGGGCTTAGTAGAAAGGGCCTGATTCAACTGCAATGTGTCCAGAATGCGGCGGCCAGGCTAGTTTTAAAAATGCCTAGGAGGTCATCGGGTAAGCGGGCACTTCATATCTTGCATTGGCTTCCCATGCAAGAACGCATTCGGTTTAAAACCCTGTGCATCACCCACTGCATCGCTCACGGCCGTGGCCCCACCTACCTACAGAAGGTGATGACCATATACCATCCTAAACGGTCGCTGAGATCTATGGGGAGCATGCAGATGGTGGTCCCCCGCATCCGTCGTGCTCGGATGGGAGGGAGATCCTTTAGGTTTCTTGCCAGCAAATACTGGAACGAACTTCCGCTCGAATTCCGGATGGAACCTTCAGAATCGCGTTTCAGGTTGAAACTGAAAACTTGCTTATTCCCCAAGGTCTAGTCGCCTGCTGCCTTGTGTCCTCTCCCCCTGGGTTGCGGGACTTTTGTTTCGGAGTTCTGTTGGTATGCATCCACAGCGCGGGGACACACTGTCTTCCTGTGTAACCAGGCGCTTAATAAATATTTTTATTATTATTATTATTATCCCGAAAGTAGTAAGTTCATTCTGTGAATCCCGAAAGTAGTAAGTTCACTCTGTGAATCAAGAAAGTAGTAAGTGCATTCTGTGAATACCAAATAGTAGTAAGTTAAAGATTTAGGGGTCTACTATGATGTCGGGCGGATTTCCTCCACCATGCTGGCGGTGGCTACCGCCAGCCTGGCGGAGGAAATCCGCCCGACATCATCAGCACAATTCCCCTCCGCCATATTAGGAAGGCGGAGGGGACCGTAGCGGTGCGAAACACCGCCCGCCTGTTTTCTGCCCGGGTCGCCTAGCGGCCGGGGCGGAAAACCTGTAACATGGTGGCGGTGTCTGTTAGACACCGCCCGCCATATCACAATGGGCTTTCACCAATGCATTTCCGTGGCGGCAATGCCGCCACGGAAAGGCATGCGGAGACTCCCTGCGGGGGCCCGTTGCGGGCCCCCTGGGAGTCCGTGGCTTGGGGGGTTGCACATGGGGGGTACCTATGGTACCCCCCCCCGCATTTCAAAGTGCAACATGGCAGGCACTGCGCAGTGCCTGTCATGTTGCACTTTGAAAAGCAAAACGTGCACTTTACACATGGCAGCGGGCGGAGATTTCTGCTCCGCCCGCCGCAGTTGCACCCATACAGAATTGGCACGCCTGTGTGGCGGGCGCATCCTAATGCCCTGATCGGGACCCCCGCCCTTAAGGCGGGCGGTCCCGGGTCCCGATGTGATGGCGGGCGTACTAAGTCCGCCCGTCATCATAATGGACCCCCTAGTCTTTAGTTCATTCTGTGAATCGGGCCCCCAGTTCCAATTAGCACAGAACCCACAAAAATACTAGGGGTGCACTTCATTGCTGATACTAATATAGAGAAAAACTGGAAAGAAGCGCAGGAAAAAAAGGAAAAAAAGATCACCTTCTGGAAATTGCGCAAACTCATCATCGAGGGTAAGATCATGGTAACAAAAGCTGTTCTTCTTCCTATCCTGCTATACCTATCCATGGTTTTCCCTCCACAGGCTCGCACATTGCAGAAATGCTCCAAATTGATTTTCTCTTTTATTTGGGGTACCAAAATGGAAAAGTTGAGCTGGGAAAAGATGTGCACCATTTGGAAAAATGGGGGAAAGTGTATGCCTAATATAGAAGTGTTTCTCTTTTCTAAAGTATTATGCTGTGCTGTGTCACAGACTAATGTGGATTCCATATCTGTACCAAGTTTTTTCACCAAGTATTTCTTGCAAACTATGCTGCGGAGATATGGATTGTTTACCAACTCAAATTTAATGCCATTTGCACTCAATGTACCTCCATATTATAATGGACTTTGCAACTTTCTAAAGAGTGGACTCCAGCATACTCTCTAGAGCGATATGCTCCAATACGAAAAAACTGAAACTGGCCCGTGAAAACCCCAACAAGTGGGTCTCCTGTCAGAGTCTCAGTCCTTGCGTGTCTGGAGAATGGTGGGTCACAGAGATCTCACACACAGCCAGAGGGACTTGGCATGGATGAGCATACACAACTGCCTGCAAGTGAAGGTGTTCCAGCATCACAGAGGATTGGCACCATCAACGCAATGCCTATGTTCCTGCTGCGGCCACGAAGAAACTGTCTTTCACCTGTTCTGGGGCTGCAGGCAGGCACAAGCCTTTTGGACTTTGGTGAAGCCTTTCCTTCTCCATGTCGCGGACATTGCTGTGCTGAATTGGGACACTGGGCCCGATTCACAGAACTAACTTAAGACAAAATCCTAAACTTACTACTTTTGGTATTCACAGAAGTTAGGATTTTGTCTTAAGTTTGTCTTAAGACAGACTTAAGACAGACTTAAGACAAAATCCTAACTTAAGTCTGTCTTAAGTCTGTCTTAAGACAAACTTAAGACAAAATCCTAACTTCTGTGAATACCAAAAGTAGTAAGTTTAGGATTTTGTCTTAAGTTAGTTCTGTGAATCGGGCCCATAGTGCTGTATGGATATTCTGTCTCTGAGAAACGTCCTCCCACAGCTTGGAGACTTTTGAACTGTGGTAAAGAATCTCTGTGGGACTCACTGAACTTTTTCCTCCTTTTGCATAAAGAAATCTCTGCCACTGATTGCAGGAACCTCTTCCTTAACAAACTAATGACTCATGTTTATGTTGACCGAGCACTTTTGGGGGAGGCAGAAGCTGGTGCACTCTGACATACGGACAAATGTAAGGGGTGGATAACTTTAAACAGGCTTCATGTTTGCTCCTTTCTTCATAATACACTGCCACCGGGTTATAAGGATTGGCACTTATATCGTATTTTTCTGACACCTGCGAGAAATGTAGTTTTGTAATGGGACTCTCACATATTATGAGCATGCTGGGTCTGGATAGCCCTTCGACTTGGCTGGGAGCCGAGATTATACCAATTCACAAAAAAGCTTCTCCCTTGGACCCTGCTAACTATCTGCCCATAAGCTTGATTGACGTCCTCCAGAAACTCTTTGCCATAGTTCTTCTAACCAGGCTGCAGAGTTGGATGGATGACCACCACATCCTAACTTTGTTGCAAGCAGGAGTTTCCACGATCGACCAGCTGTTTAGATTACAGCTGGTATATTGGAGGACGGTCACCCTAGGGGAGGGTAGTTTGTTTTTGATTTTTGTGGACCTCCGGTCCACATTTGACCTGATCCAGAGGGACAAGCTCTGGGTAATTCTAAATGAGATGGGTGCTCCGGCCTATTTGTGTGAGATACTCAAGCGCATGCATCAGGGGACGTTCGCTAGGGTAAGGTTTGACAGGGGAGGGGAACTGTCATGCCCGTTCCCAGTGGAAAGGGGAGTGAGGCAAGGGTGCGTTCTAGCCCTCACGCAATTCTCCCTATTCCTGAATGGGCTGATTGGTTTCCTACTGGGAGCAAAAAACTTGGACTCCCCTACATTAGCTGGACGGAAAATCCCGGCCCTAATGTTCGCCGATGATACCCTCCTATTGTCAAAGTCATTGGGGGTATTCAGCGCACACTAGAGGCTTTCTCCAGTTTTTGTAAATTAAGGAACTTGGATATCAAATTTGCCAAAACCAAGTACATGGTGTTTAATATGAAACACCCAAACTGTCCTCACCCGCATCTGGATGGTTTGGCCTTGGACCGGGTCTCTACATTTGAGTATTTGGGGGTCACCCTAAATGACAGAATGGACTGGGGCTCACAGATAGCTAAAGCTAATCTGAAGCTTGCCCAATCCTCGGGTGGTATCCTAAAAGTTTTTAACGAATCTTCCCTTAAACTGATGGGACCGCCCGTAGAAATATATAAAGCTCAGGCAAGAGGTGGTGCGCTATACGGTGCGGAACTTTGGGGTCATGTAAGCGCGGCACCCCTCTCCCTCACCGAGAATAGTTTTATGAGGCGCCTCCTGAGACTCCCTCGGAATACGCCCCTTACCCCACTAAGGCTGGACATGGGTCTGGTGCCCATTCAGGACGTCGTCTCGAATCGTCCACTGCTCTACTGGAGATGACTCTGGGCGACCCCGGAACTCGAGAGCTATAGGGAGGATTTGCAGGATCTGCTTGCTAGAAGGGGTGCGGGGAGGATCCCATGGTTAAAGTATATCCAGCATCTTTCCCAGGCTCTTGGTAGGGGGGATTTGTGGTCTTCTCCTGTCCTGAGGAGGCCTGCGCCCAGCTCTCAAGAAAAACTTTAAACTTGCAGCTGAGAGAGCACGGCACGGCCCTCTTACTATCAAATTCCTCCCTGGGCAGACTTACTAACACCTTTTTAGTGATCAAGGTATATCCTAATTATGAGAGATTCTTGGATGACATCCAGCCCCCCCCTGGCCAAGAAACTTTATATCCAGTTTAGGCACGGCTCACTCCCCCTTAGGGAGGCCACTGTCAAGTCGTCAAATGCTTCACCCCTAGGGAGCACTTGCCCTGGGTACGCAGGTAGCAGAGAGACAGAACTGCGTGTTCTGCTCTTTTGCCCCTCGTACTCTCGGGCAAGAGCGAAATGGATAATTCTGTTTTGTAAGTCCAGGGGCATCAGGGATTATAGGGAGACCTTCCGAATCCTCAAAACCGATACCTCCTTCTTGACAGTATATGCAACGGCAACATTTCTCCTGTCTATGGGGTTCATAAGGTGTGCAATACTTTAAAAAAAAAACACCATCTCATCAATTACTCTTTCAGGGGTGCTATAATGTTATAACAGCGGAGGGTATTTTCCTAAAAAAGAAATCAGGTAGTTTTAGTAGGGAATTAATGTTGCCCTTGTGAGTTACCCAGGGATGCATTATTTCAAATATTTTTTTTAACCTCTCATGTATGTGGCCCATTGAGGTCTTTTATATTTTTTTAACATGTATTTATATCTAATTAGTATTGAAGTATGTGTTTTGTAAATATGTCTTTTTATGGTTTTTAACCGAAAATAAAAGCTTTTGACTGACTGACTGAATGAGCATATTGTAGATTGTCTTTTTCCTGTATGTGTGCCTTTATATAACTTAAATAAAGTTTTTTTTTAAAAAGTATAAAGATAGAGATATTTATTTTATCATAATTGGCACTGCATAGCGCTGGAATTTGGGTTTGTATAGCGCTGGAATCGACTCCCGAAGGAGTATGCAATAATTTTATAGTGCAGACAAGTACACAGTGTCATCAGGCAGTACTACGTACATGTATGCCCAGGGTTAACTAAACTTCACCTTTCCATCTTAAGACTTTAGGAAGATAGGCTGGAAAACATATTACACAGCCTTCCCATTCTATCCTATGGCCAAGATGGCATTTTACCACAGCGAAAAACGAAATGGAGATTATTTCACTGCCAAGACATGGAACACACCTTAGTACATGTTCTACATTTCACATGCACTGCACCCTGCCCAGGGGGTACCCTAGACCTACAATAGGGGTGTCTGATGTGCATAGAAATGGAAGGGTAAGGTCTGGAAAGTGAGTGCACTTGTCAGAACAACATTGCAGTTTAACAAACTGCGCCCAGGCACTGCAATGTCAGGCCTGAGTTCCCTTTTTAAGGCTTCTTATGTGGGTGGCACAATTAGTGCTGTAGTCCCACTAGTGGTACGAAAGGGGGTGGTGATGGACGGAGCATCAGAACCAATGAAACACTCACACCCAGTCAAAAGATCTGGGTTTGATCCATCACCGTTCTTTAGCCCACTCTGCCACCCCAGTTCAGACATGGCTATATGCAAATCAGTCTGACCCTGTGCCTCATGGGAACAGTCCAGCCCGAACTGTCAAGCCATGCCTTCCCTGGACAGGAAACAAGCTTACGAGGACCAGTTTCTGGCATTCCAGCCGTCTTCAGCCCGGCTTGCTTGAATCCAGTGGCAAAGTGAGCAAGGGACTCACGTCTGAGCATACCCCACCACACTTATGGCAGCCAAAGCGGCACAAAATGGGGGTGGTGATGGATGGAGCATCAGAACCAATCAAACACTCACACCCAGTCAAAAGATCTGGGTTTGATCCATCACCATTCTTTAGCCCACTCTGCCACCCCAGTTCAGACATGGCTATATGCAAATCAGTCTGACCCTGTGCCTCATGGGAACAGTCCAGCCCGAACTGCCAAGCCATGCATTCCTTGGACCGGAAACAAGCTTCCAAGGACCGGTTTCTGGCATTCCAGCCATCTTCAGCCCGGCTTGCTTGAATCCAGTGGCAAAGTGAGCAAGGGACTCACTTCTGAGCATACCCTGCCACACTTATAGCGGCCAAAGCGGTATAAAAGGGGGTGGTGATGGACGGAGCATCAGTACCAATCAAACACTCACACCCAGTCAAAAGATCTGGGTTTGATCCATCACCGTTCTTTAGCCCACTCTGCCACCCCAGTTCAGACATGGCTATATGCAAATCAGTCTGACCCTGTGCCTCATGGGAACAGTCCAGCCCGAACTGCCAAACAGACTGATTTGCATATAGCCATGTCTGAACTGGGGTGGCAGAGTGGGCTAAAGAACGGTGATGGATTAAACCCAGATCTTCTGACTGGGTGTGAGTGTTTGATTGGTTCAAATGCTCCGTCCATCACCACCCCCTTTAGTCCCACTAGTAGCATTTGCATTTCCAGCTCTGGCAAACATAGTGCACTTTACTAGGGACTTTCCAAGCAAGGCAAACATACCAATCATGGAGAACAAATTACCATTACACTTTATACAGGGAACACTTGCACTGTAACACTGTTTAGCAGTGGCAAAGTGTCCAAAACATCTAAGTTGGCAACACACTGTCAGAAAAAAGGTCTAGGGGAAAAGCAAAAAGTTTAGGGAACTTTAGCCAAAAAGGGCCAAGACCTACACTACAGTTATTCCTTGATTCAATCTCGATTTCGTGGCTGGCTCAATTATCGAGCTCAACCACTAGAGCTTTCGTGAAACTCTGCATTTTTCTACAGTCAAGCCCTACACCTCATACCGGGCTTGGGATTTTGGTGTCTGACATTTAAACAGTCGACATAGCGGACACCGGTCTGATTTTTAGGAACTCATGAGTACCTGGTTTCCATCCAGTTACCAGGAGCCTGATTCATTCCGCCTCTGACGCCCTTTTGGACTGTACCCCAGGTTCCCTTCAACCCAAGACTTTTGGGAACCCAATCTACTTGCGTCCTTTGATTAATATGTAGAACCGGCTATCCATCCTTTTTGTTTATTTATTTCTTTTTTCTTTTTTTTTGTCCTCATTTACCACCATAGTTACAGGTGAGGCTACTGGTGGGGTTGCAGCATGCTGTCACAGTTTTATACAACTGGCAGGGATTGGTCAAGGAGATCAACCGGATCACTCAGCAGGGGTACCTCCTCCAGAGACAAACACCAGGAAACCACTAAGATAAAGATAGGTGGAGTTTGTAGCCAAACGGGACCGGCCTTACAACCGGAGAAAGGCTCTACAGATGGCCTACGCCACAGTAGCGTAATCATCGGATCCGGGGGAAAAACAAAACAAAAACCCAGATATCTCAGTGCTCCCAGATCAGCAGATGCCAGAATACCCTACTACTTTGACTGCCGGACCTAGCCAGGTCTAGTTTGAAAACTTGCAAAACTGAAGCATACCATTCATTAACTGAGGGAGGTAACGGCTCTTTCCATTTTTTGCAGATCTCCCTTCTGGCCAGCAAGATGGAATAGAACAACAGACTTTTTGCCAGGCTCTGGACCCCATCCAGGATCCCGAAAATCACTAGAGGGAACTCGAGAACTAGCTGAAAGCCCAATGATGCAGAAAGGGTGTTACTTATTGCTTCCCAAAATGGAATAAGGTGGGGACATTCAAAGAACATATGGGCATCTGAAGCAGCTATCAGACCACACTTAGGATAAGCTACTAAGCTCCCCTCAGAAAATGTTGAAAGCCTGAGAAGGGAATAGTATGCTCTATGCAAGGTATAAAGGTGATTCCTACGCAGCCATGCAGGCTTAACGATGTCCCATAAGAGGTTTCACGTAGAAGACCAAAGATCTTGCATATTATGATTGACCAAGAGGGAACCCCACAACAAGTCTGGTAACAGAAACTCGCCATCCGCTTCATCCAGGATGAGGTTATACCACAAAGAGATTTCCTTCCTGGCGGGTGGATTATCCACTAGGCGGGATATTAGTTGACTATGGCCACCAAGTGTATATTTGTTACCTCGAGAAGATGACGAAATAAATGAATGGGTCCAGCTAGCAATTTGCATGTATTTGAATCTGGCAAAATTCGGGCCAATTTTATTTTTAGGATAATCCCAAGGGAGCAAGTCACCTTCCAAAAAAAGATCACCCCAAACTTCTAGTCCTGCTTCTTTTAATGGAATAGCCAAACAATCCCTCAACCATTCGGGGCTATCAGGAAGGGCCCAAAGAGGTGTCCTACTGCCAAAGTACCCCAACTTTATGGCTTTCGTCAGTTCCGACCAGGTTTTGGCCATCCCCTGCAAGTTCTTCAATGTAATCTTTTTTTTAAACTTGGGGTTTCCAAATTTAAACAAGAAGCCTGATTGGCTGATTCCTTCCCCTTTAAGCTGAGCCGAATACTAAGGGCCCGATTCACAGAATGAACTTAAGACTCAATCCTAAACTTACTACTATTTTGGTATTCACAGAATGCACTTACTACTTTTGGCATTCACAGAATGAACTTACTACTTTTGATATTCACAGAAGTTAGGATTTTGTCTTAAGTTTGTTTTAAGACAAACTTAAGACAGACTTAAGACAGACGCCCTCAGAGAGAAACCTCCCCTGTATGTCATTCAGATGAGGATATCGCAAATGTGTTTGGGAACTTTTATATGGCCGAATATTCCGGCAATCCACTGAAGGATTATGATGTAGTGACCTACCTGGCCCTGGTGTTCCCCTCTGAGGCTGAAGCCCTATTTTTACAGCCTGGGGGAGGGGGCATTATGACTCAGGAGATACTCAATATGATAAATAAATTGAAAACTAACAAGACCCTGGACTGCTAAGTAGCAGAATTTTATAAATGTTTTGCTACCAAATTGTGGGTATTAGCTCCACTGTTTAGTTCTCCTATCTGCTGGTTGTGCTAGTGTAATTTCACCTATAATGATAAAAAATATATATATCCCACTATTAGTATTATATCTCGATTTTCTATATATAACCAAAAGAGGGGGAAAAGAGCATAATTATTTTGCACATATGGTAGCGTGCATTGATTGGCTAACACAAAGGTCCACAAAGGTGAGATTCTTGTTAATCAGCAAATGTACTCGCTAAATAAATAGAAGGCCCTGTTCCTAATGATACGTTTATATCATCCTCTTAGCTCCCACCTAAAACTAAGGTTTTGGAATAAAAACCCAGACACAGAGTCAGACCTAATCGGGTGACAGTAGCCGTGGTGTCAACTCAGTAGTTAACCTTGTTAACAGAAGGTGAGTTGATACCTTGAAATAAGATGAGTGTAATAAGGGTGCATAATCCCATTTTTAGTGGTGAATGGTATGTTTGGATAAAAAAGGTATTTTCATTATTTGTTTTCCCAAAATGTATGAGTGTATGTGAGTAAGGATTTGTGAGTTAGGATGTATCAAGATTAGGATATACACCAATAGATGTAACCCCTTCAGAATAAGATGTTAAACATGAACTATGGGCTAACTGTTGGTTATTTTTGTTTTAACAGTTAGGAGAAAACAATACTGTGTGTACATCAATGACATTGTTGGTTCATCAAGATGGGTTGATGCGTAGAAAGTAAAAACCTGTTTCTTAAAGATCAGTTGAATTCTATGATGTTTGAATATGCAAATTTTGGTTTCTGAATTTAATTTATGTTTTTATAGGCGCTTTGTCATTTACGACTGTTTCCTGCTTAATGAGAGTGACGTTTTTGGTCTTGATAAAGATGGTATAAAATGAAAATCCATCGAAACGCGTCGACGCACATGAATCAATACACAACCTCCTTGCCTCGCACTACTTGAATGGCCAATCATATATAAATGTTGTCAGGTACTGTTTGGAACATATAGCGATACAGGGGATGTGTAGCTCTCTAAGATCAAGTGTATAGGTCTGGTGTAATACTCTCTCATGATCTTTTTCTTATGTTTTTGTATTTATTTGTGATTATTGTCATTGTATATTGTTTTTAATAATTTGTTTGTATGTACCATTTTGTACTCTAGTTTTTTATGAAAATTTTTATATGAACCTGTAACCAAATAAATTGCATATCAATTGAATTCATTGGTCTTTGAGGTAGATATAGGAATATTGATTGCAGTATGTTGTTGGGGAGTGAAAGGAATGAATGACATTTTGAGATCCACCAAGCGTGTGAAAATCTTTCAAAAATAATTTACCCAATGGGATTTCGCTACTTTTCACTGTGATAGTGCCCCAGTCCCACTGGGTGTTTGAAGGGGCCTCTCTCTTTCTACTACAAGCTGGTTTTGTGCCAGAGGAAGAGGTGTGATGCAGCGGCCAGGGTGACTGACTCCGGAACCCGGGGGCTCACGGTTCGATCCCCAGCGCCGGCGGCAGATTAGCCCAGCACCATGTGACTCTGGGCAATAGCTTGCTTAATCTTCCCGACGGCCCCCAGCACCTAGAGACCCTTGCGGGTGATTGTTCGCGCTTTACAAATGTGGATTATTATTATTAGAGCGTGGATGCAGTGATAATACAAAGAGACTTTGCCACATACTGGGCAAAGTGCAATGTTCCTGTGTGCCTGACCTTCTACTGACGATCGATGCTGAGAAACCATTTGATTGTGTGCACTGGCCTTATCTGTATCGGGTGCTAGGGTGTCTGGACCTCGGCCCAAGATTCCGCAAATGGATACAGTCCTGCTACGCTGCTCCCCAGGCTAACATCCATGTTAAACGGAGTGAAGTCAGCCAGCTTCCCCATAGAACCAGGGACTAGGGCGGGCTGCCCACTCTCACCTCTACTCTTTGCACAATACATGGAACCATTTGCAGAATGGATAAGAGCAAATCCACAAGTGACTTGCACCTCGATGGGGGAGGGAACACAAGAGTATGTTACATGCTGAGGACGTCCTTCTGACCCTCACTGATTGAACAATTCCCTGAAAGCGGTTATGGCGGAATTAACCATGTTTGGAGAAGCTTCAGGTTTTAAGGTCAACCTGCAGAGGTCCCTGATTCTTGAATTAACTCTCCCTGACTCGGAGTGTGTCCGGCTCCGCACCCAATTCCCATTTCAATGGCCATAAAACAGGATTCCTTACTTAGGAATACAGATACAAGCCCCACTCTCGCTCACCACAGCCTATAACTATGGGAACCTATTAATACTGACAAGGACAGACCTCTCTAAATGAAAGACACACAGCCTTTCGTGGTTGGGGCGACAGCCATTAAAATGACATTACTTCCCAAATTGCTATATGTTATGCAAACGCTACCCCTTTAAACCCCCATCACAATTACTGACCAGATGACAAAAACGCTCTGGGACTTCATTTGAGAGGGTAAGCGAGCAAGACTAACAAGAGCACGTGCATTCCTTGCAATGTCACTACGAGGCCTAGGAATCCCAAACAAGTACTATTACTCTATCAAGCGGCCCATCAGCCCTATATGGTGGAATGATCCCGTACACTCATAGGAAAACACTGGCGCTTCATAGATCAGAATGTTGCAGCCATACATTTATTTAAAGTTCTTTGGCGACCTAAAACACACCGACCCTCTGAAGTATATGTCACCCCTGTCATCAGATATACAATTGAGGTTTGGGACAGAAGACAATTGAGACATGGCCTTTCCACACCTATTTCCCCACAAACGCCTCTAATTGGTAATCCTGACTTCCCACCGGCAGCCATGGGACAGGGATTCAAGGTATGGCAGGAAACTAACTGTAAAAGGATAGTAGACCTGTATGACGGTGAGGGACTCATGGACTTCTCTACACTACAAACATACTATGATCTCCCAAATACGTCGAGATGGCAATACTTTGGCGGTGGTACACTGGATGACGCGACCCTGGATTCATCCACACGCCAGTAGAGAACTGATAGCTATGAAAAGGGGATTCTAACATGTTCCACAGACAGTAAACTACTGTCCAAGATATATAAATGCATTCCTGGTACAACTAGAACACACAGTTGACTCGCCTACACGGGCTAGGTGGGCGAGAGAATGTGAATGTTCCTTTACCGACAAGGAATGGAATGACATTCTACACCGGGCGCGAACCTCCGCGCATAAGACTACCCGTAAGGAGATGCTCTTAAAGATAGCCAAGTACTGGTATCAAACACCTGCAAGAATGCAACATGGAATCACAAAAAAAAGGGCAATGTAGGCAACAACGTGGACAGCAGGGCACACTCACATCTTTTATGGCACTGCCACAAGCTGGAATCCTTTTGGGCTGGGATACTAGATGCAGTAAATACCATGTTTGAGACACATATACCCATATTTCCAAGCTATATAATACCAGGCCTCCCTGAACCCATCAACTACCCACTAATATCCCTGAAAGGCAGGGCTATCACTTTAGTATTAGTTGTAGCAAAGCAACTCCTCCGTGCTAGATGAGGTACGGAGATGGTACCGCCACACATGGATTGGCTGGACATGATCTGGGAAGTGCTGGGAATGGAAAAGCAGACTTCAACCGCTATGCACCAACTCCCCCGCTTTGATAAAATGTGGCAACCTTGCATACAATACCTAGCTGATGAGTTCCAAGAGCTGAAGTGCCCACAGTATCTTCGGATATTGGGCTTGACCTCTCCAACCTACACTGCAGACAGTTAAATAGAATCACCCTCGCAACTGACATTTTCATCAGGGACGTGCCCCCACACATCTCCCCCTAATCCCTACCCCAATGCTTCTTCTGTCCCTTTCCACTCTCTCTTCAACACTACATATCTCTCCTCTCTTAGCATAATAACCTACCACCGGCCGATGGCTGTAGGTGGGCTATAATGTAACGCATTAATTTGTTATAAAAACCAATAAAATAGATTAAAAACCCAAATACACGAGTTCAGGATGTCTGCTGTACAACAAACACATTTGTTTGATTCAATAGACTAAAAGTTTGCTCCATATATAATTCAAATATAGCCACATATAGGGTACATATAATCGCTGATATGCCTCTTAGTTCATTAACAGCATTGCCATTTGGGCGGAGGCAGGAATGTTCTTAAACTATGTTTAAAAACTATGGGGCATATGTACAAGCCCCTATCGCCACAGGAACGTCACTTTATGTGATGCTCCCGTGGCAATAGGGGCCTTGCCTAATGTACAAGGCAGCTTTAGGCCACTTACCGTGGCTTAACGTTGCCTTGTACATACGGCAGCCTTTCGCGCTATGTTTAGTGTGAAAGGGGCGTGCAGTGGGTGTTGCGGTGGGCGTTCCACCGCAACGCCCATTGTATTTGATGCTGCCCCCTCTGTATAAGGATAGCTTACAGAGGAGGCAGCGCCAAAAGTAAGACCAGGAAAATCCTGGTCTTAAGGTGGCGAAACAAGGAGAAATGCATTATTTCGCCTCGTTTTTGTTTTTCCATGTGTGCTGCCTTGTGCAGCACACATGGAAAAAGCAAAATTCCATGGTTTGTTGATGTGCATGAAGGTGTCCCTTCCTGTACATAAACAAACCTTTTTATAAAATGCCATTTTGTAACTTTCATGTGTGCTGCAAATGAAAGTTACAAAATGGCATTTCAGGATTGTTTATGTGCAGGAAGGTACACCTTCCTACACATAAACAAACCTCCCCTGTACGCAGACATCCTTGCACTCTGGTGCAAGGGTGCCTGCATTGGCGCTAAGATGTTAAACTTACCGCCATCACAGGGGGTAATGCAAGCCTGCACCCCATTATTGTGCATTCTTACGTTTCCGAAGTGGCGGAGCATGTCGTTAAGCCAAGGAGGCTAACGACACGCTGCGCCACTTCATTGTACATATCCCCCTATCACTTTTAATGAATACATACCTAAAGCATGAAGGCATACCACACTCATTTGCAATCAGCAGATTTTCCATTGAAATGGTCACAAAATGTCCCATTGACATGTTACCTACTGATAAAACGATATAGTGTACAAGGTTAAAAAATCAAGTTTTTGCAAATAGATTTCATTTGCACGTCACCACGTAAAGTGTTCTTATTTGTCTTGCTCCTATTTAAATCATTGTTTCCAGCTGAGTTCTGAATTCCAAAACAAATTTGCATTCGTAATTCCTGATATAGTTTGAAATATCCGTGCTATTCATTCACAAGCTGTTTAAATGTGTGTTCGAGAAAATCTTACAATCATTGTCAAAAAAAGTCTGTCAGGCAGATCACTTGACAAAAACCTCTAACTGTAATAAGAGAAAGAAAAGTAAATACTATTTTCCAGGATAAGATAAGCAGCAGTTAGTAAAAAGACAAACTGACATATGACCTCTGTCCTTGAACAGACAGCAAATGTGTTAAGATAAAAACAAGATTTAAAGGTGTCTTTATTGCTCATTCGTTTTTAAATGAACAAAAACACCTGTTCCTTTGCAGTTTAGGTTGACTCACCAGTGCAAGTAGGTTCTAAAAATAGCTCAAACTCATAAAATTTGACTCGCCATAGCGAATGGGGTGAATATTCTTCAAAGCCTGAACCTTGGCACAAATCTTGGTAAATCTAACTCATGATATTTGAGTTTGTGCCGCTCTTAAACCACGCAACCTGGTGCAAGAACGGCAGCCTCCTTAAGTAAGAATTATGAAGCGATGGACGGCCAACTTACGTGACCCTGCATGGCTTGATAAATCTAGAGTAATATAATGCATCGCAAATTGCTGCATTACATTACTCTATGGCAGGAAGGGGTTTCCATGGGTGTTCTGTGGGTGTTCCCATGCAACGTCCATGGATTTTGATGCATCCCAGTTTTACAAGAACTTGTAATCCTGGAAATGCGCCAAAAAGATGCACCTTCCCAGTAGAGGTATAACAAGGAGAAATATGCTTATTTCTCCTCAACGTTTCCTCTTTCTATGTTTGCAGCACACATGAAAAACATGGCAGCCTTGCACCGTGTGCAAGGGGCCTACATTGGCGCTAGGCTGTTTAAATGGTGCCAGTGCAGGGGAGAGGACAGGATCAATCAATCAATCAGGTGTTTGTTAAGCGCGACTACTCACCCGTAAGGGTCTGATAGCAGTGGGACTGGGGGGATGCAGGCTGCAGTCCATCAGGGAGGGGGTCTGTCAAAGAGCCAGGTTTTGAAGTTTCTTGCAAAGATGGGGAGCGATGTTGTATGTCTGAGGTTGAGTGGAAGGGCGTTCAAGGCTCTGGCAGCGAGGAAGGAGAAGGAGCGGCCTCCAGATCTGGTCTTTCTGGTGCGGGGACCACACCGTAGGAGTGCTGGGCTGATCGTAGGGTCCTTTGCGGTGCATGAAATTCGAGTCGGCTGTTCAGGTATGCTGGTCTGGTGACATAGAGGGCCTTGTGTGCATGGGTGAGCATCTTGAAGGTGACCCTAGCCTTGATGGGGAGCCAGTGGAGTGTGCGCAGGTCCTGGGAGATGTGAAAGTGTCTTGGCAGGTTAAGGGCCAGTTTTGCGGCAGCGCTCTGGATGTTCTGTAGCTTGCGGGTGAGGTTTTTGTTTATTTTTGCATAGAGTGCATTGTTTTAGTCGAGTCTGCTGGTGACCAGGGCTTGCGTGACCGTCTTTCTGTATTCGAGGGGGATCCATTTGTAGGTCTTACATAGGAGGCGGAGGGTGTGGAAGCAGGATGACGAGACAGAGTTGATTTGTCAGTCCATTTTGAGCTTGGGGTCCAGGATGATTCCCAGGTTGTGTGCATGGTCCGTGGGGGTGGGCGGGCTTCCGAGGGCAGGTGGCCACCAGGTGTCGTTCCACGCGTCGGGGTTTGGGCCCATGTTGAGTACTTTTGTTTTGTTGGTGTTTAGTTGTAGGCAGCTATTTTTCATCCATTTGGCGACAGTTTCCATGCTTTCACAAAAGTTGTGTCTGGCAGGGTTGGGTTCATTAGATAGGGAGAGAATTAGTTGGGCGTTGTCTGTCTACGACACAATGTTGAGTCTGTAGGTTCTGACGATGGGGGTAAGCAGAGCCAGGTAGACGTTGAAGAGCTTAGGGCTGAGGGAGGAACCCTGGGGGACTCTGCATGTGGTAAGTGTAGGGTCCGAGAGGAAAGGGGGGAGTCTGACCCGCTGCGTTCTACCAGAGAGGAAGGAGCAGATCTAGTCGAAGGCCTTGTCCCGGATCCCTACGTCGCGGAGTCTGCGTATTAGGGTGCGGTGGGACTCTGTGTTGAATGCCGCTGAGAGGTCGAGGAGGATGAGGGCTACTGTTTGTCCTTTGTCCAGTAGGGTGCGGATGTCATCTGTAACGGCGAAGAGGGCGGTTTCCGTACTGTGGTTTTTTCTTTTTCTTTTAGACACTGTTCATTCCTGCTCTTTCCCAGTGATACAGTGCAGCTGCGCTATTATTCCCATAAATATGCCCCTAAGTCAATAATACTGCAAATTAATGCTCCTCCTTATTCCACTTTTTTCATTGAAATTTGTATTGTGATTACATCGATATAGAAATGTAATGATCCTCCAGAACTATTCTCGCCCTTATGATTCTATGAAAGTCCACCATCTGCTGCATGATCAGACCGATGCTTGCAGATGACCTGATGCAGACTCTGATTCAGAAGATTGCCCTTGCATCACGCAAGATGATGGAAGGGTGACGCAATCCTTTAGTTAGATTAACAAAGACATGCAATTCCACCTTGTGTGGCCCTGCATGGCCTGGTAAATCTGGAGAATCGCAAGGGAGCGCATATTTTTGCTGCACGTTATCCTGCGCCATGGAGGTGTTATGCGGGTGGTGCTTTCACGCATCCATGGTTTTTGGCACATTTCCATATTTACTAAGACGAGTAAACCAGGAAATGCTTCAAAATGCTATGCCATCCCAACAAAGGCATAACAAGGAGAAATATCTTTATTTCTCCCTGTTACGTCCTCTTTCTGTAATATTGTTTTTGTGCAGGAATTTGTCCATTCCTGTACAAAAATATTCATGGGTGTAACACAGGCACCCTTGCACCATGCGCAAGACAGCAGATTGTGCATCAGCACAGGCAGAGACAGGCATGCACCATATATTGGTAAATATGGCACATTCCTGCCCTCTCCCTTGTCTTGCAGCGTTGCATGAAATATGGATCAATCTGGCCCTGAATGTTTAGCCTGCCCAATAAAGCCCAGATTTAGGAAGTGTCTGCATTTTCCTTGCGTCATGCAAGGCGACAGAAGGACAACACAAAGGCTTCAGTAAAATGTACAAAGGCCTGATTTGCGAGACCATGTGTTGTATTGTAAAGAACTGTATTGCAAGACAGCTACTTGCTCTGCGTTACGTTACATTTCAACTTGGGAGGTGCTCCATGGGTGGAGGCATGGGTTTTCCAAGGCATTCCCCGATTGATTGTAGCACATTTCCAGATTTACAAAGGCTTGTAAAACTGGGAATGGGCCAAATGCTACAACAAGGAGAAATATCTTTTTTTCGTCTCATTATTTCTCAAATGCCTCTACGGTGCTCTTCCTGCATAAAAACAATCCTGTGTGTCATTTACAATTTTTTGGCGCAGGGCAGTGCCATAAGGCTTCTTGGTGCGCTGCCCTGCATCAAAAGGAAAGTGCAGGAATGTGCTGTATTATTGAAATATACCGCATTCCTGCCCTTTCTTCCGGTGCACACATTTGCCTAGCACCAACGCAGGTACCCTTGCAGCATTGTGCATGGGTGTCTGCGTTGTTGAGACAATTCTTTTTGTGTAGGAAGGGGCACCTTCCTGCACAAAAACAATGCATGTAGGCCTTTTCCTCTTTCTATGTGTGCTGCGGAATTCAGCACTCATAGATAGAGGAAACACAAGGAGAAATAAAAGTATTTGTCCTTGTTACGCCTCCTTGGGGAGGTGCGCAGTTTGACACATTCCCAGGTTTACAGATCCTTGTAAATTTGGGAATGTATCAAAACCCATGGGTGCTGCGTTGGAAAACCCACGCAATACCCAATTGCGGCTCCTCCACTAAGGCGGTGGAGTTCGCCCCACTATTTTTACACAGTGAAAGACACAGAAAATAAAATGAGAATACCTTGCATTATTATAATTTTATTTTCTCCTGCTTCCACCCACAGCTTTGCGTGAGGAGGCAGGGGAGGAGTGGTAGCACCAACCTAAAGTGTGCAATGACTGCTTCAACAGCCCTCTTGGGCTGCCCAAAACAGTATTTCCACTTCGCATGTTCTCCATGTAAGCTGCATTACAGCCTAGGTGGTGAACATGCCCAGGCCTCCAGTCAGCGTCTGAGCGCTGAAAAACGGTGCTCAGACCAATCGCAGCGTTGTGATTGGCTGACTGGGGGCGTGGGTGATCTTCCTGTGACTGAGCGAGGGAGCACCACAGAGGAGAGACGGGCGAGGAAGCGAAAAGGTACCCGCTGATGGGTAGCGTCGGCTCCGGGCGCGAACTGTGATGTGTGCCCCCCTCACTCATCGGCCTCTGTCCTACGGCCTGAGCGCCTCCTCACCGCCGGCTCACTTATCCTGGTGAACCTGAGAGCTCACCACTTGCTGCATAGTGCTAGGATTTCCAGCTGTGATTGACCCTGACAGGAGGCTGCCATTTCATCCCGATGCTACTGGGGGAGATGCAGCGGTTGGATTGCTCATTGCACGGCTTATTAAGCCAGGACAGGGCTCCCTGTTGACTTCATGAGATCCTGGTAGCCTGATAGTGCGGTGAGTGTCCCTGAAGGAGCGGAGTGCGGAGACTGGATTGATCCTGCACTCCGGACGGGGAATCGAGTATCCCGGACCAGGCCCCAGGGAGCGGATGCGCTGGACAAGATGGCACCTCGGGACTCCGATGTCCTGCTGCGAGCCAATGGTGAATGGGGATTCCGTGTAATTACCCAATCGGCCCATAACTATCTCTGGAGGGGGCCTGGACCTACCCCGGTTACCATAGGGCTTTCTCGAAACAATTATTGATTCCTGGCCGCGCCTGACCCCAACATGGCGCTCAGGCTGCTTTTGCTTAGGGCAGGACCTTTCGGCTTTCTCCAACTGGTGACCTCTTCCCCCGGATCATCTTATAGTCGCCTGGTTTGACCATAATCTCTATGCAGGGAACAAGCCTGTCTTTTAACAACAAGAGACTTGAACAACACTCAGTGCCTGACCCTAGAATGGCTACCACTGATCTCACATGGACAAGCCTCGTGGCTGAAAACCCCCAGCCTCAGAGCCACAGCGATCAATAACCACGACCTACCTCTGTTCCTCACCCTTTGCCGGCGGAGTCTGAACCGCATGTCCGATCCCTGGTGGAGCTGCTCCGACAGCTATAGGGGAGACTGGCTCTTGCACACAGCTTTGGCCATCACCTACCCAGCTGGTCTTCCAACATTTGTCTCGTCTTCTCCTCTGCTGCTGTCTCCTTCCTTTGGACTTCCAACTCTCCCGGATCTGTTTTTTTTCCTCCTCTTTGCTCTTTAAGTGTTTTCCCGTTGAGACCTAGCTGTTTGGCTGATACCCAGTGAAGCCACCCGATAGCTAAGGAGGAGATGGGCTGTGGACTTCCTCCTCGGCCGTCACCTACCCAGCCGGACTTAGGGCAGACTCTCCTTCGTCTCTCCATCATATCTACCTCCTACCCCTTTACCCCACCCCATAACCCTTCTAAGCTCCATTTATTTCATCTTCTATGCTCTTGAAATGTTTTTCTACTAACTGATGTAACTTGTAAATGATGTAATTTTGTAATTCCTAAGGAACCTTATGTAAAGCGCTCTCATACCTTCGGGTCTAGCCAGCGCTGTATAAAACTCTCAAATACATAAATAAATAAATACATAACCGCCTCCACTCTGTCCTCCCTTGTCTTCATGTGACATCCCCTCCCGCCCTCACCCTCCTATCTTTGATCAGTGCCAGCCACACCTGGCAACATCCATGGAATGCCTCCTTGATGTAGTGTAAGTCAGCGCAGCGCTTTGCACTGCGTTGCCTTACTCCAAATCTTTGAGGCCAGGCAAAGCCACACTGGGTGGCGTCGCCTCATAGAGATGATTGAGAGCCCTGTGCCAATGGAGCTTCATAAAAAGTGAGTAAAAAGTAAGGCTTTGGTGGCACGGGCCTCTTGTAAAAGATGCCCTCTATCTGTAACACAGACCCCCTTGCCCTGTGTTGGCGCAGTGCAAGGGAGGAGCAGAAATTCTCCAGATCTTTTTATATATGGAGCATTACTGCCCACTCCCTTTCACGCAATGCAACAACTTTGGGGCTTATTTACAAGGCTCCTGCTCCACTTTGGCGTCATTTTTAACAAGGGGAAAAATGACACAAAAGTGGCACAATGGGCTTGTAAATCTGCCCCTTTGTTTGCTGGCATGCTTTGCGCGAAAGATTAGCAAATGTGCCGCATAGCGAAATGAACTCCGCTTTCCATCCTTCCAGTATTGAAACAAGGAGCCTTTCAGATGGGCTGTGCCACTGTAAGATAAGGCAAGTCAACAGCAACACCAGAGCGGGAGCGTAACACCCACGTTCCCCACAATTCTTTGCATAATATTTACATAAACCCTTCCACTCCCAGGACTTCTCTTTTACTCTCATTGGATAAAAATATTGTATTAATCCATGTGATCTAAGATCTATTGCGATTTACTACGATACTATATATTGGTGACTGTGAAAGTAAAAAAAAAAAGTATGGTGCCACTCTAATATATCAGGGAATATAATGTTTTGACGTTTAACCCCTTCGATGCTGATGACGGAGCGGTTCCGTCATCAGCATCGGTTGGGCTGTGCTGATGACGGAACCGCTCCGTCATCAGTACAGCCCTGGGGGAGAGCGCTGGCGCTCCCCCCCTGGGGCATCGATCTTGGCGCTTTTACCTGGGGTGGCAGCGGAAGACTTTCTGCTGCCACCCCCTGGCCCCCCCATGCTTCCTGGTGACGTCAGCGCGCACAGCGCGCGCCGACGTCATCAGGAAGCGCTGGACACGCTGGAAGCCATTTGTTTCCAGCGCGTCCAGGATACAGGTTAGTGTTTGCTGCTCCGGTGGGGCGGGGGGGCCGTTTTTCGGTGCCTTGAGGCATCGGGGGGAGGAAACTGTGTTTCCTCTCCCCTGATGTCCCAATGCACGGCATTCCTGGTGCACGATCGCGCACAGCGTCGCGATCGTGCACCAGGAATGCCCCACTAGACACCAGGGATTGTTTGTTTTGGGCAAATTGTGTGTAGGAAGCGACCCCTTGGGCAAGGGTCGCTTCCTTTGGCTGGCATTTATATTTTCAGACTTTTCTGCCCCCCCCTGGGGCAGATCGGCCGTTTTTTTTGGCCGATCTGCACCCAGGGGGGGCAGAAAAGCCCACTAGACACCAGGGATTGTTTTTGGGCATATTTATTTGTCGAGGAAGCGACCCCTTGGGCAAGGGTCGCTTCCTCTTGGGGCCAAATAATGTTTTAGACTTTTCTGCCCCCCCTGGGGCAGATCGGCCGTTTTGTTTGGCCGATCTGCACCCAGGGGGGGCAGAAAAGCCCACTAGACACCAGGGATTGCTTGTGTTTGGTTTTTTTTTGTGCAGGAAGCGACCCCTTGGACAAGGGTCGCTTCCTTAGGGGGCCAAATAATATTTTAGACTTTTCTGCTCCCCCTGGGGCAGATCGGCCATTTTGTTTGGCCGATCTGCACCCAGGGGGGGCAGAAAAGCCCACTAGACACCAGGGATTGCTTGTGTTTGGTTTTTTTTGTGCAGGAAGCGACCCCTTGGGCAAGGGTCGCTTCCTTAGGGGGCCAAATAATATTTTAGAGTTTTCTGCCCCCCCTGGGGCAGATCGGCCGTTTTGTTTGGCCGATCTGCACCCAGGGGGGGCAGAAAAGCCCACTAGACACCAGGGATTGTTTTTTTATTTATAAAGGAAGCGACCCCTTGGGCAAGGGTCGCTTCCTTAGGGGGATACAATATTTTTCAGACTTTTCTGCCCCCCCGGGGCAGATCGGCCGTTTTTTCGGCCGATCTGCACCCAGGGGGAGCAGAAAAGCCCACTAGACACCAGGGATTGTTTTTTATTTGAAAAGGAAGCGACCCCTTGGGGAAGGGTCGCTTCCTAGTGGCCCTAATATTTTTTTAGACTTTTCTGCCCCGGGGGGTGGGGGGGGAATACAAAAGCCCACTAGACTCCAGGGCCAAGGGTTGCTTCCTTGGGCCCATTTGTTTTCAGTATGTTCTGCCGTGTCTTTATTTGGCCTCTCTGCCCTCCGTAGGGTTGCTTCCAGGGGGCCCACGTTTATAATGATTTATAATCTTCCCCCCTTGGGGACAGACACTCCATTTGTGACATACCCTGTGTTGTAATGTGTGTTGTTTTTGTTTCTTCTAATGTGTATTGTTTTTTTTTCTCTTTAGATTGTTGCAGTGTGCGGTTCCGTTACTGGTGGTTCTGTTGTTCTGCTGTTTCTGTAGTTGCATGTGTTTGGTAAGAGACCTTTTTTTTGTTCAATTGTAATGTAATTGTTTATTTTGCAAAGTGTGTAGTAATACGAGTATGTGTTGTTGCTGTTTGTTGTAATTGTAAAACATGTTTGCATTTGTTTTTGATGTGTCCTTCTGTAGATTTAAGTTTTTTTTTTTCTTATTTCTAGTGGGATATCGTTGCCTATTTGCTGTGTCTTTGCAGAGTAGGTGCTGGTGAGTGTAGTTGTGTCTTGTAAGTGAATTGTATATTTTTTCTAAATATATTTTTTGGTGAAAAAGTGTTACATTTTTATCTTACTTTGCGCAGTGTTGGGGTTGTTGAGTTGTTTGTGCAGACTCCTTTATTTGTAAGGATAATGGCTAGCCGCCGGATTACTGCTCAGAAAGTTGTTGGAATGCTTTTTGATTCTTCCTCTGACCATGGTCCAGAGTCTGACTCTGATTCTGAGCCAGAGGTGGGAGGTGAAGATTCAGGTAGTGAGTTTTCTCTACACATGGCTTCATCTGATGATGAAGACACTTTGAGTGCTGATGAAGCTACTTTTGGTGTGGATGATGTGCCTGTGGTTGGGGAGGACATTGCTGTGTTTACGGTTTTGGAGGACATGGTTGTGCCTGTGGTTGCGGAGGACAGTGATGTGCCAAGTGTGCGGCAAGAGACATCTGGGCTGCAGCCTGGGGCTGCTAGACTTCCAGTTGGTGTTGTGAGACAAGAGTTAGCTGGGCGGCGGCCTGCGGCTGCAAGACTTGACGATGAAAGTTCTGACCTCTCGGTTGCACCAGGCATGGTGCAGCCGGCATTGCCTGAATTTACTGGTGTTCCAGGGTGTAGGGTGAACACTGAAAACTTTTTGCCTATTGATTTTTTCAAGTTGTTTATGGATGATGTGTTTTGGCAGAGATTGTAGAGCAGACTAATTTGTATGCTGAAAATTTTTTGAGGGTGAACAGTGCCAGCCTTAAGCCCCACGCTAGAGCTACCCGGTGGACTCCCACCAATTTGGAGGAGATGAAAAAGTTTTTGGGTTTAACTCTTTTGATGGGCTTGCTTAGGAAACCATCAATGGCTTCATATTGGTCTACTAGTCCCTTGATGGCAACAGCTATATTTCCGGCAGTCATGACTCGTGATAGGTATTTGCTTCTGCTTCGGATGATGCATTTTGTTGACAATAGTCTTGCTTTGCCACGAGATCACCCTGATTGTGACCGTCTTTTCAAGATTCGGCCTGTCATTGATCATTTGGTTGATCGATTTTCTGAGATCTTTTATCCTGGGAAAGAAATTGCAGTGGATGAGTCTTTGCTGTTGTTCAAGGGCCGCTTGGTATTTCGGCAATACATTCCTAGTAAGAGGGCACGCTATGGAATCAAACTGTATATGCTGTGTGACAGTGAGACTGGATATGTCTTTAATTTCAGGGTGTACACTGGTAAGGAATCCAGGATTAACCCCCCTGGTTGTCCGTCGACTTTTGGAGTGACTGAGAAAATTGTGTGGGAACTTGGTCGTGGATTTTTTAACAAAGGCCATCATTTGTATGTCGATAACTTCTACACTGGTGTGCGGTTGTTCAGGGAATTGGCCAAAGTGGACACTGTTGCTTGTGGCACAATCCGCTCAAACCGTAAAGGTTTCCCAAAAGAACTTGTTTGTCGAAAGCTTGCTCGGGGACAGTGTAGTGCTTTGCGTTGTGAGGAGCTTCTAGCTGTGAAGTTTACAGACAGGAGAGATGTCTACATGTTGACTACAATACATGATGAAAGCACTGAACCGCGGAATGTTTGGGGTCAGGTTGCAGAAGTGCGCAAACCTGTGTACATACTGGACTACAATAAGTACATGGGTGGTGTTGACAGAGTTGATCAAAGGTTGGAACCGTATGCTGCTCTTCGTAAGGCTTACATTTGGTACAAGAAGTTGGCTATCCATCTTTTCCACTTGGCAACCTTTAATGCTTTTATTGTGTTCCAGAAATCTTGTCCCCAGTCAAAGTTGACTTTTGTAAAGTTTCAGGAGTCTGTAATAGGCAGCCTTGTTTTAGTGGAACAGGCAAGTGTTCCTAGAGTTGGAGTGGTGGAGGATGTTGCCAGATTGAAAGATCGCCACTTTCCTGATACAATTCCTCCTACAACCTCAAAAGACTTTCCCAGTCGGAGATGTAGAGTCTGTTGGCGAAGAGGTTTGCGGAAGGAGGTTCGCATGTACTGCCCCGACTGCCCTTCAAACCCCGGGCTGTGTGTACCTGCTTGTTTTAGATTGTACCACACGCAAAAGAATTTTTGGGAGTATCAATGAGTGGTAAAGTGAACTGGTTGGTCTTTATTCTGTAATAGTTATTGTTCAGTTTCAAAGTTTGTATTTGTGTAGTCTTTTTAGATTTAGTTGTCGAGTTAGTAGATTTGTATCAATTTGCAATTTGTTGTTGTTTCTCTTTTGTTTAAAAAAAAAACTAAAGTATGATGTTGGTTTGCTTGTAGTGTCCATTGTCTGACTGTGTGCATGGTTTGGCGCTTGACTGCCGGTGTCTGTGGACTGGTGCTTGTCTGGCGGTGTCTGCGGACTGGTGCTTGACTGGCGGTGTGCGTGGTCTGGTGTTTGGTTGGCGGTGTGCGTGCTCTTGCGCTTGCCTGGTGTTGTGTTTGGATTTGACTTTGGCTGGTGGTGTTCGTGGAGTGGTGCTTGACTGGTGGTGTGTGTGGAGGGGCGCTTGGCTGGTGGTGTGCATGGAGTGGTACTTGGCTGTCTGTGCATGGAGTGGTGCTTGGCTGGCGGTGTGTGTGGTGTGGTGCTTGGCTGGCGGTGTGTGTGGAGTGGCGCTTGGCTGGACGGTGTGCGTGGAGTGGTACTTGGCTGTCTGTTTACGGAGTGGTGCTTGGCTGGTGTTGTGTTTGTGGAGTGGCGCTTGGCTGGTGGTGTGTGTGGAGGGGCGCTTGGCTGGTGGTGTGCATGGAGTGGTACTTGGCTGTCTGTGCACGGAGTGGTGCTTGGCTGGCGGTGTGCGTGGAGTGGTGCTTGGCTGGTGGTGTGCGTGGAGTGATGCTTGGCTGGTGGTGTGTGTGGAGTGGTACTTGGCTGTCGGTGTGCGCTGAGTGGTGTTTGGCTGGCGGTGTGCATGGTCTGGTGCTTGGATGGTGGTGTGGGTGGACTGGCGCTCGGCAGGCGGTGTGTGAGTAGTTACTTTCTGTTGGTCACTACACACACTGCTAGTTGAGTGACACTCCACACAGTCCATCATTTTGTGTAGTTGCAGTGTCCGAAATGTGGGTGTGTGAAAGTGATGGGCCCTTGAATGGCGCTGTTTGCTGGTGTGAGTGTTGGAATTTGATGGGTCCGCGGCTGGCGGTGTGAATGTTTTGTATGTGTCACGCGTACGAAAGGTGTATGAATGGCCTGTAAAGAGGTTGGTGCCTTGACGTGGCTTTACAGCTCACGAGCTGTGAGTCAGTGGTTCAGTTTATCATACTTTCAATTATACACAGTGTATTTCATTTTTGTGAAATTACTTGCGTATACAATTGTATGTACTGAATCATCACTCACCCTCGTGCCAAATCCAACCAGTATGTGTGTGTGCTTGCGGATTAGATGGGTGTGCAGTAATAATTGGTTTTTTTCTCTTTCTGCAGTAGGGTGTACCTTGCCCCTTATTGTGATTGTTGTTATGTGTTGCTTTTCCATTCGCATGGTGTCAATGGTCTGGTTTGTATCAGGTATGAAAGGTGCATGAATGGCCTGTAAAACGGTTGGTGCCTTGTCGTGGCTTTACAGCTCACGAGTTGCGAGTCACTGGTTCAGTTTTTATGCATTTATTTATTGACAGAGCATTTCATTTTTTTGAAATATCTTGTTAATAAAATTTTATGTACTGAACCATCACTGGCCCCGTGCCAAATCCAACCTGTATGTGTGTGTCTTTGAGGAATAGATAGCCGTGCTTGAATGTTTGACTTTTGAGTAACTCTGTTAAGGTGTGGTATCCTTTTACTCGGGAGAACAAGGGGAACGCAGGGTGGTAGGACTTTTTTGCCGGCACAGCGATCCCACGCCAAAAAGTTTGGAAAAGTGCTATTTTTACCTAATTTCAAGGTTTGCAAGGAGTTCTGGGTAGGAAGACATTGGGGGACCCACACATGCCATACCTCCCTGGACTCTCCCGGGTGTCTAGTTTTCAGAACTGTTTGGGTTTGCTACTTTCCAAAGAATACCACCCAGCCCCGGGCCAAAAACTCAGGTGCCCCCCCCCCCAAAATCAAAGTTATATTGCTTCAGGGTATTTTATATTCACCACCGTACGATTTGGACCTTTTCCTGTTGCAGCCACTATGGCTACCCACGCAAGTGGGGTACCGTTTTTATCGGGAAACCTGGGGGAACGCTGGGTGGGAGGTAATTTGTGTGAGACCAGTGACGCCACGCTTTCCCAGACTACAACGTGTGAAAAAATTGATTTTTTTTCTGCTAAAATTGAGGTTTGCAAGGGATTCTGGGTAAAGTAACGTTGGAGGATCCACGCAAGCCATACCTCCTTGGAAGCCCCCGGGTGTCTACTTTTCAGAAATGTGTGGGTTTGGTAGTTTTCCATAGATGGCTGTCTCGCACGGGGCCAGAAACCCAGGTTACCCCTCTTGCAAAAGCTGGTGAATTTAACAATGGTGAAAATGTTAAGTCCACCAGCTTTTGCAAGAGGGGTTACCTGGGTTTTTGGCCCCGTGCGAGACAGCCATCTAGGGAAACCTACCAATCCCACACATTTCTGAAAAGTAGACACCGGGGGCTTCCAAGGAGGTATGGCTTGCGTGGATCCTCCAACGTTCCTTTACCCAGAATCCCTTGCAAACCTCATTTTTTGCTTGGGAAAAATCTTTTTTTTCACACGTTTTAGTGTGGGAAAGCGTGGCATCACTGGGCTCACACAAATTACCTCCCACCCAGCGTTCCCCAAGGTCTCCCGATAAAAATGGTACCTCACTTGCGTGGGTAGGCATAGCGGCTGCTTTAGGAAAAGGCCCAATTCATACTGTGGAGACCAAAACATTACCTTTAGCCAAATAATCTTATTTTTTGAGGGGGTCACCTCAGCTTTTGGCCCGGGGCTTGGCAGGCGTCTTTGGAAACTACCAAACCCAAACAGTTCTGAGAACTAGACACCCGGGGGAGTCGAGGGAGGTATGGCATGCGTGGGTCCCCCAATGTTTTCCTACCCAGAAACCCCTGCAAACCTGAAATTTTGGTCAAAACACCCACTTTTCCATACTTTTTTGGGTGGGATCTCGCTGCCGGAACAAATGTCCTACCACCCAGCGTTTCCCTTGTTCTCCCGAGTAAAATGATACCTCACTTGTGTGGGTGGGCCAAAGGCATGTGACTCAGGCTGGGGTGCTTAATTTGTAAAACTTAAATATGACTAAAAACTACTTTTTTCAAAATTCATTTTTGGCGTGTTCTGCTTTGGGGCACCCACACAAGTGAGGTATCCTTTTACTCGGGAGAACAAGGGGAACTCAGGGTGGTAGGACTTTTTTGCCGGAACAGCGATCCCACGCCAAAAAGTTTGGAAAATTGCTATTTTTACCTAATTTTAAGGTTTGCAAAGAGTTCTGGGTAGGAAAACATTGGGGGACCCACACATGCCATACCTCCCTGGACTCTCCCGGGTGTCTAGTTTTCAGAACAGTTTGGGTTTGCTACTTTCCATAGAATACCATCCAGCCCCGGGCCAAAAACTCAGGTGCCCCCCCCCCAAAATCAAAGTTATATTGCTTCAGGGTATTTTATATTCACCACCGTATGATTTGGACCTTTTCCTGTTGCAGCCACTATGGCTACCCACGCAAGTGGGGTACCGTTTTTATCGGGAGACCTGGGGGAACGCTGGGTGGGAGGTAATTTGTGTGAGACCAGTGACGCCACGCTTTCCCAGACTACAACGTGTGAAAAAATTGATTTATTTTCTGCTAAAATTGAGGTTTGCAAGGGATTCTGGGTAAAGGAACGTTGGAGGATCCACGCAACCCATACCTCCTTGGAAGCCCCCGGGTGTCTACTTTTCAGAAATGTGTGGGTTTGGTAGGTTTCCATAGATGGCTGTCTCGCACGGGGCCAGAAACCCAGGTTACCCGTCTTGCAAAAGCTGGTGAATTTAACAATGGTGAAAATGTTAAGTCCACCAGCTTTTGCAAGAGGGGTTACCTGGGTTTTTGGCCCCGTGCGAGACAGCCATCTAGGGAAACCTACCAATCCCACACATTTCTGAAAAGTAGACAGCGGGGGCTTCCAAGGAGGTATGGCTTGCGTGGATCCTCCAACGTTCCTTTACCCAGAATCCCTTGCAAACCTCATTTTTTGCTTGGGAAAAATCATTTTTTTCACACGTTTTAGTGTGGGAAAGCGTGGCATCACTGGGCTCACACAAATTACCTCCCACCCAGCGTTCCCCAAGTTCTCCCGATAAAAATGGTACCTCACTTGCGTGGGTAGGCATAGCGGCTGCTTTAGGAAAAGGCCCAATTCATACTGTGGAGACCAAAACATTACCTTTAGCCAAATAATCTTATTTTTTGAGGGAGTCACCTGAGCTTTTGGCCCGGGGCTTGGCAGGCATCTTTGGAAACTACCAAACCCAAACAGTTCTGAGAACTAGACACCCGGGGGAGTCCAGGGAGGTATGGCATGCGTGGGTCCCCCAATGTTTTCCTACCCAGAAACCCCTGCAAACCTGAAATTTTGGTCAAAAAACCCACTTTTCCATACTTTTTTGGATGGGATCTCGCTGCCGGAACAAATGTCCTACCACCCAGCGTTTCCCTTGTTCTCCCGAGTAAAATGATACCTCACTTGTGTGGGTGGGCCAAAGGCATGTGACTCAGGCTGGGGTGCTTAATTTGTAAAACTTAAATATGACTAAAAACTACTTTTTTCAAAATTCATTTTTGGCGTGTTCTGCTTTGGGGCACCCACACAAGTGAGGTATCCTTTTACTCGGGAAAACAAGGGGAACGCAGGGTGGTAGGACTTTTTTGCCGGAACAGCGATCCCACGCCAAAAAGTTTGGAAAAGTGCTATTTTTACCTAATTTTAAGGTTTGCAAAGAGTTCTGGGTAGGAAAACATTGGGGGACCCACACATGCCATACCTCCCTGGACTCTCCCGGGTGTCTAGTTTTCAGAACTGTTTGGGTTTGCTACTTTCCAAAGAATACCACCCAGCCCCGGGCCAAAAACTCAGGTCCCCCCCCAAAATCAAAGTTATATTGCTTCAGGGTATTTTATATTCACCACCGTACGATTTGGACCTTTTCCTGTTGCAGCCACTATGGCTACCCACGCAAGTGGGGTACCGTTTTTATCGGGAGACCTGGGGGAACGCTGGGTGGGAGGTAATTTGTGTGAGACCAGTGACGCCACGCTTTCCCAGACTACAACGTGTGAAAAAAATTATTTTTTTCTGCTAAAATTGAGGTTTGCAAGGAATTCTGGGTAAAGGAACGTTGGAGGATCCACACAAGCCATACCTCCTTAGAAGCCCCCGGGTGTCTACTTTTCAGAAATGTGTGGATTTGGTAGGTTTCCATAGATGGCTGTCTCGCACGGGGCCAGAAACCCAGGTTACCCCTCTTGCAAAAGCTGGTGAATTTAACAATGGTGAAAATGTTAAGTCCACCAGCTTTTGCAAGAGGGGTTACCTGGGTTTTTGGCCCCGTGCGAGACAGCCATCTAGGGAAACCTACCAATCCCACACATTTCTGAAAAGTAGACACCGGGGGCTTCCAAGGAGGTATGGCTTGCGTGGATCCTCCAACGTTCCTTTACCCAGAATCCCTTGCAAACCTCATTTTTTGCTTGGGAAAAATCTTTTTTTTCACACGTTTTAGTGTGGGAAAGCGTGGCATCACTGGGCTCACACAAATTACCTCCCACCCAGCGTTCCCCAAGGTCTCCCGATAAAAATGGTACCTCACTTGCGTGGGTAGGCATAGCGGCTGCTTTAGGAAAAGGCCCAATTCATACTGTGGAGACCAAAACATTACCTTTAGCCAAATAATCTTATTTTTTGAGGGGGTCACCTGAGCTTTTGGCCCGGGGCTTGGCAGGCGTCTTTGGAAACTACCAAACCCAAACAGTTCTGAGAACTAGACACCCGGGGGAGTCCAGGGAGGTATGGCATGCGTGGGTCCCCCAATGTTTTCCTACCCAGAAACCCCTGCAAACCTGAAATTTTGGTCAAAAAACCCACTTTTCCATACTTTTTTGGGTGGGATCTCGCTGCCGGAACAAATGTCCTACCACCCAGCGTTTCCCTTGTTCTCCCGAGTAAAATGATACCTCACTTGTGTGGGTGGGCCAAAGGCATGTGACTCAGGCTGGGGTGCTTAATTTGTAAAACTTAAATATGACTAAAAACTACTTTTTTCAAAATTCATTTTTGGCGTGTTCTGCTTTGAGGCACCCACACAAGTGAGGTATCCTTTTACTCGGGAGAACAAGGGGAACTCAGGGTGGTAGGACTTTTTTGCCGGAACAGCGATCCCACGCCAAAAAGTTTGGAAAATTGCTATTTTTACCTAATTTTAAGGTTTGCAAAGAGTTCTGGGTAGGAAAACATTGGGGGACCCACACATGCCATACCTCCCTGGACTCTCCCGGGTGTCTAGTTTTCAGAACAGTTTGGGTTTGCTACTTTCCATAGAATACCATCCAGCCCCGGGCCAAAAACTCAGGTGCCCCCCCCCAAAATCAAAGTTATATTGCTTCAGGGTATTTTATATTCACCACCGTATGATTTGGACCTTTTCCTGTTGCAGCCACTATGGCTACCCACGCAAGTGGGGTACCGTTTTTATCGGGAAACCTGGGGGAACGCTGGGTGGGAGGTAATTTGTGTGAGACCAGTGACGCCACGCTTTCCCAGACTACAACGTGTGAAAAAATTGATTTTTTTTCTGCTAAAATTGAGGTTTGCAAGGGATTCTGGGTAAAGTAACGTTGGAGGATCCACGCAAGCCATACCTCCTTGGAAGCCCCCGGGTGTCTACTTTTCAGAAATGTGTGGGTTTGGTAGGTTTCCATAGATGGCTGTCTCGCACGGGGCCAGAAACCCAGGTTACCCCTCTTGCAAAAGCTGGTGAATTTAACAATGGTGAAAATGTTAAGTCCACCAGCTTTTGCAAGAGGGGTTACCTGGGTTTTTGGCCCCGTGCGAGACAGCCATCTAGGGAAACCTACCAATCCCACACATTTCTGAAAAGTAGACAGCGGGGGCTTCCAAGGAGGTATGGCTTGCGTGGATCCTCCAACGTTCCTTTACCCAGAATCCCTTGCAAACCTCATTTTTTGCTTGGGAAAAATCATTTTTTTCACATGTTTTAGTGTGGGAAAGCGTGGCATCACTGGGCTCACACAAATTACCTCCCACCCAGCGTTCCCCAAGTTCTCCCGATAAAAATGGTACCTCACTTGCGTGGGTAGGCATAGCGGCTGCTTTAGGAAAAGGCCCAATTCATACTGTGGAGACCAAAACATTACCTTTAGCCAAATAATCTTATTTTTTGAGGGGGTCACCTGAGCTTTTGGCCCGGGGCTTGGCAGGCGTCTTTGGAAACTACCAAACCCAAACAGTTCTGAGAACTAGACACCCGGGGGAGTCCAGGGAGGTATGGCATGCGTGGGTCCCCCAATGTTTTCCTACCCAGAAACCCCTGCAAACCTGAAATTTTGGTCAAAAAACCCACTTTTCCATACTTTTTTGGGTGGGATCTCGCTGCCGGAACAAATGTCCTACCACCCAGCGTTTCCCTTGTTCTCCCGAGTAAAATGATACCTCACTTGTGTGGGTGGGCCAAAGGCATGTGACTCAGGCTGGGGTGCTTAATTTGTAAAACTTAAATATGACTAAAAACTACTTTTTTCAAAATTCATTTTTGGCGTGTTCTGCTTTGAGGCACCCACACAAGTGAGGTATCCTTTTACTCGGGAGAACAAGGGGAACTCAGGGTGGTAGGACTTTTTTGCCGGAACAGCGATCCCACGCCAAAATGTTTGGAAAATTGCTATTTTTACCTAATTTTAAGGTTTGCAAAGAGTTCTGGGTAGGAAAACATTGGGGGACCCACACATGCCATACCTCCCTGGACTCTCCCGGGTGTCTAGTTTTCAGAACAGTTTGGGTTTGCTACTTTCCATAGAATACCATCCAGCCCCGGGCCAAAAACTCAGGTGCCCCCCCCCAAAATCAAAGTTATATTGCTTCAGGGTATTTTATATTCACCACCGTATGATTTGGACCTTTTCCTGTTGCAGCCACTATGGCTACCCACGCAAGTGGGGTACCGTTTTTATCGGGAGACCTGGGGGAACGCTGGGTGGGAGGTAATTTGTGTGAGACCAGTGACGCCACGCTTTCCCAGACTACAACGTGTGAAAAAATTGATTTTTTTTCTGCTAAAATTGAGGTTTGCAAGGGATTCTGGGTAAAGGAACGTTGGAGGATCCACGCAAGCCATACCTCCTTGGAAGCCCCCGGGTGTCTACTTTTCAGAAATGTGTGGGTTTGGTAGGTTTCCATAGATGGCTGTCTCGCACGGGGCCAGAAACCCAGGTTACCCCTCTTGCAAAAGCTGGTGAATTTAACAATGGTGAAAATGTTAAGTCCACCAGCTTTTGCAAGAGGGGTTACCTGGGTTTTTGGCCCCGTGCGAGACAGCCATCTAGGGAAACCTACCAATCCCACACATTTCTGAAAAGTAGACAGCGGGGGCTTCCAAGGAGGTATGGCTTGCGTGGATCCTCCAACGTTCCTTTACCCAGAATCCCTTGCAAACCTCATTTTTTGCTTTGGAAAAATCATTTTTTTCACACGTTTTAGTGTGGGAAAGCGTGGCATCACTGGGCTCACACAAATTACCTCCCACCCAGCGTTCCGCAAGTTCTCCCGATAAAAATGGTACCTCACTTGCGTGGGTAGGCATAGCGGCTGCTTTAGGAAAAGGCCCAATTCATACTGTGGAGACCAAAACATTACCTTTAGCCAAATAATCTTATTTTTTGAGGGAGTCACCTGAGCTTTTGGCCCGGGCTTTGCAGGCATCTTTGGAAACTACCAAACCCAAACAGTTCTGAGAACTAGACACCCGGGGGAGTCCAGGGAGGTATGGCATGCGTGGGTCCCCCAATGTTTTCCTACCCAGAAACCCCTGCAAACCTGAAATTTTGGTCAAAAAAACCACTTTTCCATACTTTTTTGGATGGGATCTCGCTGCCGGAACAAATGTCCTACCACCCAGCGTTTCCCTTGTTCTCCCGAGTAAAATGATACCTCACTTGTGTGGGTGGGCCAAAGGCATGTGACTCAGGCTGGGGTGCTTAATTTGTAAAACTTAAATATGACTAAAAACTACTTTTTTCAAAATTCATTTTTGGCGTGTTCTGCTTTGGGGCACCCACACAAGTGAGGTATCCTTTTACTCGGGAAAACAAGGGGAACGCAGGGTGGTAGGACTTTTTTGCCGGAACAGCAAACCCACGCCAAAAAGTTTGGAAAAGTGCTATTTTTACCTAATTTTAAGGTTTGCAAAGAGTTCTGGGTAGGAAAACGTTGGGGGACCCACACATGCCATACCTCCCTGGACTCTCCCGGGTGTCTAGTTTTCAGAACTGTTTGGGTTTGCTACTTTCCAAAGAATACCACCCAGCCCCGGGCCAAAAACTCAGGTCCCCCCCCCCAAAATCAAAGTTATATTGCTTCAGGGTATTTTATATTCACCACCGTACGATTTGGACCTTTTCCTGTTGCAGCCACTATGGCTACCCACGCAAGTGGGGTACCGTTTTTATCGGGAGACCTGGGGGAACGCTGGGTGGGAGGTAATTTGTGTGAGACCAGTGACGCCACGCTTTCCCAGACTACAACGTGTGAAAAAATTTATTTTTTTCTGCTAAAATTGAGGTTTGCAAGGAATTCTGGGTAAAGGAACGTTGGAGGATCCACACAAGCCATACCTCCTTGGAAGCCCCCGGGTGTCTACTTTTCAGAAATGTGTGGGTTTGGTAGGTTTCCATAGATGGCTGTCTCGCACGGGGCCAGAAACCCAGGTTACCCCTCTTGCAAAAGCTGGTGAATTTAACAATGGTGAAAATGTTAAGTCCACCAGCTTTTGCAAGAGGGGTTACCTGGGTTTTTGGGCCCGTGCGAGACAGCCATCTAGGGACACCTACCAATCCCACACATTTCTGAAAAGTAGACACCCGGGGGCTTCCAAGGAGGTATGGCTTGCGTGGATCCTCCAACATTCCTTTACCCAGAATCCCTTGCAAACCTCATTTTTTGCTTGGGAAAAATCTGTTTTTTCACACGTTTTAGTGTGGGAAAGCGTGGCATCACTGGGCTCACACAAATTACCTCCCACTCAGCGTTCCCCAAGGTCTCCCGATAAAAATGGTACCTCACTTGCGTGGGTAGGCATAGCGGCTGCTTTAGGAAAAGGCCCAATTCATACTGTGGAGACCATAACATTACCTTTAGCCAAATAATCTTATTTTTTGAGGGGGTCACCTGAGCTTTTGGCCCGGGGATTGGCAGGCGTCTTTGGAAACTATCAAACCCAAACAGTTCTGAGAACTAGACACCCGGGGGAGTCCAGGGAGGTATGGCATGCGTGGGTCCCCCAATGTTTTCCTACCCAGAAACCCCTGCAAACCTGAAATTTTGGTCAAAAAACCCACTTTTCCATACTTTTTTGGGTGGGATCTCGCTGCCGGAACAAATGTCCTACCACCCAGCGTTTCCCTTGTTCTCCCGAGTAAAATGATACCTCACTTGTGTGGGTGGGCCAAAGGCATGTGACTCAGGCTGGGGTGCTTAATTTGTAAAACTTAAATATGACTAAAAACTACTTTTTTCAAAATTCATTTTTGGCGTGTTCTGCTTTGAGGCACCCACACAAGTGAGGTATCCTTTTACTCGGGAGAACAAGGGGAACTCAGGGTGGTAGGACTTTTTTGCCGGAACAGCGATCCCACGCCAAAAAGTTTGGAAAATTGCTATTTTTACCTAATTTTAAGGTTTGCAAAGAGTTCTGGGTAGGAAAACATTGGGGGACCCACACATGCCATACCTCCCTGGACTCTCCCGGGTGTCTAGTTTTCAGAACAGTTTGGGTTTGCTACTTTCCATAGAATACCATCCAGCCCCGGGCCAAAAACTCAGGTGCCCCCCCCCAAAATCAAAGTTATATTGCTTCAGGGTATTTTATATTCACCACCGTATGATTTGGACCTTTTCCTGTTGCAGCCACTATGGCTACCCACGCAAGTGGGGTACCGTTTTTATCGGGAAACCTGGGGGAACGCTGGGTGGGAGGTAATTTGTGTGAGACCAGTGACGCCACGCTTTCCCAGACTACAACGTGTGAAAAAATTGATTTTTTTTCTGCTAAAATTGAGGTTTGCAAGGGATTCTGGGTAAAGGAACGTTGGAGGATCCACGCAAGCCATACCTCCTTGGAAGCCCCCGGGTGTCTACTTTTCAGAAATGTGTGGGTTTGGTAGGTTTCCATAGATGGCTGTCTCGCACGGGGCCAGAAACCCAGGTTACCCCTCTTGCAAAAGCTGGTGAATTTAACAATGGTGAAAATGTTAAGTCCACCAGCTTTTGCAAGAGGGGTTACCTGGGTTTTTGGCCCCGTGCGAGACAGCCATCTAGGGAAACCTACCAATCCCACACATTTCTGAAAAGTAGACAGCGGGGGCTTCCAAGGAGGTATGGCTTGCGTGGATCCTCCAACGTTCCTTTACCCAGAATCCCTTGCAAACCTCATTTTTTGCTTGGGAAAAATCATTTTTTTCACATGTTTTAGTGTGGGAAAGCGTGGCATCACTGGGCTCACACAAATTACCTCCCACCCAGCGTTCCCCAAGTTCTCCCGATAAAAATGGTACCTCACTTGCGTGGGTAGGCATAGCGGCTGCTTTAGGAAAAGGCCCAATTCATACTGTGGAGACCAAAACATTACCTTTAGCCAAATAATCTTATTTTTTGAGGGGGTCACCTGAGCTTTTGGCCCGGGGCTTGGCAGGCGTCTTTGGAAACTACCAAACCCAAACAGTTCTGAGAACTAGACACCCGGGGGAGTCCAGGGAGGTATGGCATGCGTGGGTCCCCCAATGTTTTCCTACCCAGAAACCCCTGCAAACCTGAAATTTTGGTCAAAAAACCCACTTTTCCATACTTTTTTGGGTGGGATCTCGCTGCCGGAACAAATGTCCTACCACCCAGCGTTTCCCTTGTTCTCCCGAGTAAAATGATACCTCACTTGTGTGGGTGGGCCAAAGGCATGTGACTCAGGCTGGGGTGCTTAATTTGTAAAACTTAAATATGACTAAAAACTACTTTTTTCAAAATTCATTTTTGGCGTGTTCTGCTTTGAGGCACCCACACAAGTGAGGTATCCTTTTACTCGGGAGAACAAGGGGAACTCAGGGTGGTAGGACTTTTTTGCCGGAACAGCGATCCCACGCCAAAATGTTTGGAAAATTGCTATTTTTACCTAATTTTAAGGTTTGCAAAGAGTTCTGGGTAGGAAAACATTGGGGGACCCACACATGCCATACCTCCCTGGACTCTCCCGGGTGTCTAGTTTTCAGAACAGTTTGGGTTTGCTACTTTCCATAGAATACCATCCAGCCCCGGGCCAAAAACTCAGGTGCCCCCCCCCAAAATCAAAGTTATATTGCTTCAGGGTATTTTATATTCACCACCGTATGATTTGGACCTTTTCCTGTTGCAGCCACTATGGCTACCCACGCAAGTGGGGTACCGTTTTTATCGGGAGACCTGGGGGAACGCTGGGTGGGAGGTAATTTGTGTGAGACCAGTGACGCCACGCTTTCCCAGACTACAACGTGTGAAAAAATTGATTTTTTTTCTGCTAAAATTGAGGTTTGCAAGGGATTCTGGGTAAAGGAACGTTGGAGGATCCACGCAAGCCATACCTCCTTGGAAGCCCCCGGGTGTCTACTTTTCAGAAATGTGTGGGTTTGGTAGGTTTCCATAGATGGCTGTCTCGCACGGGGCCAGAAACCCAGGTTACCCCTCTTGCAAAAGCTGGTGAATTTAACAATGGTGAAAATGTTAAGTCCACCAGCTTTTGCAAGAGGGGTTACCTGGGTTTTTGGCCCCGTGCGAGACAGCCATCTAGGGAAACCTACCAATCCCACACATTTCTGAAAAGTAGACAGCGGGGGCTTCCAAGGAGGTATGGCTTGCGTGGATCCTCCAACGTTCCTTTACCCAGAATCCCTTGCAAACCTCATTTTTTGCTTTGGAAAAATCATTTTTTTCACACGTTTTAGTGTGGGAAAGCGTGGCATCACTGGGCTCACACAAATTACCTCCCACCCAGCGTTCCCCAAGTTCTCCCGATAAAAATGGTACCTCACTTGCGTGGGTAGGCATAGCGGCTGCTTTAGGAAAAGGCCCAATTCATACTGTGGAGACCAAAACATTACCTTTAGCCAAATAATCTTATTTTTTGAGGGAGTCACCTGAGCTTTTGGCCCGGGGCTTTGCAGGCATCTTTGGAAACTACCAAACCCAAACAGTTCTGAGAACTAGACACCCGGGGGAGTCCAGGGAGGTATGGCATGCGTGGGTCCCCCAATGTTTTCCTACCCAGAAACCCCTGCAAACCTGAAATTTTGGTCAAAAAAACCACTTTTCCATACTTTTTTGGATGGGATCTCGCTGCCGGAACAAATGTCCTACCACCCAGCGTTTCCCTTGTTCTCCCGAGTAAAATGATACCTCACTTGTGTGGGTGGGCCAAAGGCATGTGACTCAGGCTGGGGTGCTTAATTTGTAAAACTTAAATATGACTAAAAACTACTTTTTTCAAAATTCATTTTTGGCGTGTTCTGCTTTGGGGCACCCACACAAGTGAGGTATCCTTTTACTCGGGAAAACAAGGGGAACGCAGGGTGGTAGGACTTTTTTGCCGGAACAGCAAACCCACGCCAAAAAGTTTGGAAAAGTGCTATTTTTACCTAATTTTAAGGTTTGCAAAGAGTTCTGGGTAGGAAAACGTTGGGGGACCCACACATGCCATACCTCCCTGGACTCTCCCGGGTGTCTAGTTTTCAGAACTGTTTGGGTTTGCTACTTTCCAAAGAATACCACCCAGCCCCGGGCCAAAAACTCAGGTCCCCCCCCCCAAAATCAAAGTTATATTGCTTCAGGGTATTTTATATTCACCACCGTACGATTTGGACCTTTTCCTGTTGCAGCCACTATGGCTACCCACGCAAGTGGGGTACCGTTTTTATCGGGAGACCTGGGGGAACGCTGGGTGGGAGGTAATTTGTGTGAGACCAGTGACGCCACGCTTTCCCAGACTACAACGTGTGAAAAAATTTATTTTTTTCTGCTAAAATTGAGGTTTGCAAGGAATTCTGGGTAAAGGAACGTTGGAGGATCCACACAAGCCATACCTCCTTGGAAGCCCCCGGGTGTCTACTTTTCAGAAATGTGTGGGTTTGGTAGGTTTCCATAGATGGCTGTCTCGCACGGGGCCAGAAACCCAGGTTACCCCTCTTGCAAAAGCTGGTGAATTTAACAATGGTGAAAATGTTAAGTCCACCAGCTTTTGCAAGAGGGGTTACCTGGGTTTTTGGGCCCGTGCGAGACAGCCATCTAGGGACACCTACCAATCCCACACATTTCTGAAAAGTAGACACCCGGGGGCTTCCAAGGAGGTATGGCTTGCGTGGATCCTCCAACATTCCTTTACCCAGAATCCCTTGCAAACCTCATTTTTTGCTTGGGAAAAATCTGTTTTTTCACACGTTTTAGTGTGGGAAAGCGTGGCATCACTGGGCTCACACAAATTACCTCCCACTCAGCGTTCCCCAAGGTCTCCCGATAAAAATGGTACCTCACTTGCGTGGGTAGGCATAGCGGCTGCTTTAGGAAAAGGCCCAATTCATACTGTGGAGACCATAACATTACCTTTAGCCAAATAATCTTATTTTTTGAGGGGGTCACCTGAGCTTTTGGCCCGGGGATTGGCAGGCGTCTTTGGAAACTATCAAACCCAAACAGTTCTGAGAACTAGACACCCGGGGGAGTCCAGGGAGGTATGGCATGCGTGGGTCCCCCAATGTTTTCCTACCCAGAAACCCCTGCAAACCTGAAATTTTGGTCAAAAAATCCACTTTTCCATACTTTTTTGGGTGGGATCTCGCTGCCGGAACAAATGTCCTACCACCCAGCGTTTCCCTTGTTCTCCCGAGTAAAATGATACCTCACTTGTGTGGGTGGGCCAAAGGCATGTGACTTAGGCTGGGGTGCTTAGTTGGCGTGTTCTGCTTTGGGGCACCCACACAAGTGAGGTATCCTTTTACTCGGGAGAACAAGGGGAACGCAGGGTAGTAGGACATTTTTGCCGGCACGGCGATCCCACGCCAAAAAGTTTGGAAAAGTGCTATTTTTACCTAATTTTAAGGTTTGCAAGGAGTTCTGGGTAGGAAAACATTGGGGGACCCATGCATGCCATACCTCCCTGGACTCCCCCGGGTGTCTAGTTTTCAGAACTGTTTGGGTTTGCTACTTTGCAAAGAATACCACCGAGCCCCGGGCCACAAACTCAGATGCCCCCCCCAAAATCAATGTAGTTTTGCAATAAGGTAATGTAAATTCACCACCGTACGATTTGAACCGTTTCCTGTCGCAGCCACTATGCCTACCCACGCAAGTGAGGTACCATTTTTTTCAGGAGACCTGGGGGCATGCTGGGTGGGTGGAAATTTGTTGATCCACGCAGATTCCAGAACTTTCCACCACAGAAATGTGAGGAAAAGGTGGTTTTTTGGTCAACTTTTTATGTTTGCAAGGGATTCTGGGTAACAAAACCTAGGGGTAGGCAGACGAGTCACCCCATCCTGAATTGCCCTGGGTGTCTAGTTTTCAAAAATGTATAGGGTTGCTAGATTTCCCTAGGTGCTGGCAGAGCTACGGCGCAAAAACAAAAGGTAGTCTTTTTGTCCGAAACGTGCTAAATTTCACTGGGAAATTGAGGTGCGACCATGCTGTGTTTTGCGCTGTTTCATGTCGCAGCCACTATGCCTACCCACGCAAGTGAGGTACCATTTTTTTTGGGAGACCTGGGAGCACGCTGGGTTGGTGGAAATTTGTTGATCCACGCAGATTCCAGAACTTTCCACCCCAGAAATGTGAGGAAAATGTGTTTTTTTGGTCAAATTTTTATGTTTGCAAGGGATTCTGGGTAACAAAACCTGGGGGTAGGCAGACGAGTCACCCCATCCTGAATTGCCCTGGGTGTCTAGTTTTCAGAAAATTTGTATAGGGTTACTAGATTTCCCTAGGTGCTGGCAGAGCTACGGCGCAAAAACAAAAGGTAGTCTTTTTGTCCGAAATGTGGTAAATTTCACTGGGAAATTGAGGTGCGGCCATGCTGCGTTTTGCGCTGTTTCCTGTCGCAGCCACTATGCCTACCCACGCAAGTGAGGTACCATTTTTTTCGGAAGACCTGGGGGCACGCTGGGTGGGTGGAAATTTGTTGAACCACGCAGATTCCAGAACTTTCCACCACAGAAATGTGAGGAAAATGTGTTTTTTGGGTCAAATTGTTTTGTTTGCAAGGGATTCTGGGTAACAAAACCTGGGGGTAGGCAGACGAGTCACCCCTTCCTGAATTGCCCTGGGTGTCTAGTTTTCAAAACTGTATAGGTTTGCTAGATTTGCCTAGGTGCTGCCAGAGCTATGGCGCAAAAACAAAAGGTAGTCTTTTTGTCCGAAACATGCTAAATTTCACTGGGAAATTGAGGTGCGACCATGCTGCGTTTTGCGCTGTTTCATGTCGCAGCCACTATGCCTACCCACGCAAGTGAGGTACCATTTTTTTCGGGAGACCTGGGGGCACGCTGGGTGGGTGGAAATATGTTGATCCACGCAGATTCCAGAACTTTCCACCACAGAAATGTGAGGAAAATGTGTTTTTTTGGTCAAATTTTTATGTTTGCAAGGGATTCTGGGTAACAAAACCTGGGGGTAGGCAGATGAGTCACCCCATTCTGAATTGCCCTGGGTGTCTAGTTTTCAAAAATGTATAGGTTTGCTAGGTTTCCCCAGGTGCTGGCAGAGCTATGGCGCAAAAACAGAAGGTAGTCTTTTTGTCCGAAACGTGCTAAATTTCACTGGGAAATTGAGGTGCGACCATGCTGCGTTTTGCGCTGTTTCATGTCGCAGCCACTATGCCTAACCACGCAAGTGAGGTACCATTTTTTTTGGGAGACCTGGGGGCACGCTGGGTGGGTGGAAATTTGTTGATCCACGCAGATTCCAGAACTTTCCACCACAGAAATGTGAGGAAAATGTGTTTTTTTGGTCAAATTTTTATGTTTGCAAGGGATTCTGGGTAACAAAACCTGGGGGTAGGCAGACGAGTCACCCCATCCTGAATTGCCCTGGGTGTCTAGTTTTCAAAAATGTATAGGGTTGCTAGATTTCCCTAGGTGCTGGCAGAGCTACGGTGCAAAAACAAAAGGTAGTCTTTTTGTCCGAAAAGTGCTAAATTTCACTGGGAAATTGAGGTGCGACCATGCGGCGTTTTGCGCTGTTTCATGTCGGAGCCACTATGCCTACCCACGCAAGTGAGGTACCATTTTTTTCGGGAGACCTGGGGGCACACTGGGTGGGTGGAAATTTGTTGATCCACGCAGATTCCAGAACTTTCCACCACAGAAATGTGAGGAAAATGTGTTTTTTTTGGTCAAATTTTTATGTTTGCAAGGGATTCTGGGTAACAAAACCTGGGGCTAGGCAGACGAGTCACCCCATCCTGAATTGCCCTGGGTGTCTAGTTTTCAGAAAATTTGTATAGGGTTACGAGATTTCCCTAGGTGCTGGCAGAGCTACGGCGCAAAAACAAAAGGTAGTCTTTTTGTCCGAAACGTGCTAAATTTCACTGGGAAATTGAGGTGCGACCATGCTGCGTTTTGCGCTGTTTCATGTCGCAGCCACTATGCCTACCCACGCAAGTGAGGTACCATTTTTTTCGGGAGACCTGGGGGCACGCTGGGTGGGTGGAAATTTGTTGAACCACGCAGATTCCAGAACTTTCCACCACAGAAATGTGAGGAAAATGTGTTTTTTTGGTCAAATTTTTTGGTTTGCAAGGGATTCTGGGTAACAAAACCTGGGGGTAGGCAGACGAGTCACCCCATCCTGAATTGCCCTGGGTGTCTAGTTTTCAAAAATGTATAGGTTTGCTAGATTTGCCTAGGTGCTGCCAGAGCTATGGCGCAAAAACAAAAGGTAGTCTTTTTGTCCGAAACGTGCTAAATTTCACTGGGAAATTGAGGTGCGACCATACTGCGTTTTGCGCTGTTTCATGTCGCAGCCACTATGCCTACCCACGCAAGTGAGGTACCATTTTTTTCAGGAGACCTGGGGGCACGCTGGGTGGGTGGAAATTAGTTGATCCGCGCAGATTCCAGAACTTTCCACCACAGAAATGTGAGGAAAATGTGTTTTTTTGGTCAAATTTTTATGTTTGCAAGGGATTCTGGGTAACAAAACCTAGGGGTAGGCAGACGAGTCACCCCATCCTGAATTGCCCTGGGTATCTAGTTTTCAGAAAATTTGTATAGGGTTACTAGATTTCCCTAGGTGCTGGCAGAGCTACGGCGCAAAAACAAAAGGTAGTCTTTTTGTCCGAAACGTGCTAAATTTCACTGGGAAATTGAGGTGCGACCATGCTGCGTTTTGCGCTGTTTCATGTCGCAGCCACTATGCCTACCCACGCAAGTGAGGTACCATTTTTTTGGGGAGACCTGGGGGCACGCTGGGTGGATAGAAATTTGTTGATCCACGCAGATTCCAGAACTTTCCACCACAGAAATGTGAGGAAAATGTGTTTTTTTGGTCAAATTTTTATGTTTGCAAGGGATTCTGGGTAACAAAACCTAGGGGTAGGCAGACGAGTCACCCCATCCTGAATTGCCCTGGGTATCTAGTTTTCAAAAATGTATAGGGTTGCTAGATTTCCCTAGATGCTGGCAGAGCTACGGCGCAAAAACAAAAGGTAGTCTTTTTGTCCGAAACGTGCTAAATTTCACTGGGAAATTGAGGTGCGACCATGCTTCGTTTTGCGCTGTTTCATGTCGCAGCCACTATGCCTACCCACGCAAGTGAGGTACCATTTTTTTCGGGAGACCTGGGGGCACGCTGGGTGGGTGGAAATTTGTTGATCCACGCATATTCCAGAACTTTCCACCACAGAAATGTGAGGAAAATGTGTTTTTTTGGTCAAATTTTTATGTTTGCAAGGGATTCTGGGTAACAAAACCTGGGGGTAGGCAGACGAGTCACCCCATCCTGAATTGCCCTGGGTGTCTAGTTTTAAAAAATGTATAGGGTTGCTAGATTTCCCTAGATGCTGGCAGAGCTACGGCGCAAAAACAAAAGGTAGTCTTTTTGTCCGAAACTTGCTAAATTTCACTGGGAGATTGAGGTGCGACCATGCGGCGTTTTGCGCTGTTTCATGTTGGAGCCACTATGCCTACCCACGCAAGTGAGGTACCATTTTTTTCGGGAGACCTGGGGGCACACTGGGTGGGTGGAAATTTGTTGATCCACGCAGATTCCAGAACTTTCCACCACAGAAATGTGAGGAAAATGTGGTTTTTTGGTCAAATTTTTATGTTTGCAAGGGATTCTGGGTAACAAAACCTAGGGGTAGGCAGACGAGTCACCCCATCCTGAATTGCCCTGGTTGTCTAGTTTTCAGAAAATTTGTATAGGGTTACGAGATTTCCCTAGGTGCTGGCAGAGCTACGGCGCAAAAACAAAAGGTAGTCTTTTTGTCCGAAACGTGCTAAATTTCACTCGGAAATTGAGGTGCGACCATGCTGCGTTTTGCGCTGTTTCATGTCGCAGCCACTATGCCTACCCACGCAAGTGAGGTACCATTTTTTTCGGGAGACCTGGGGGCACGCTGGGTGGGTGGAAATTTGTTGAACCACGCAGATTCCAGAACTTTCCACCACAGAAATGTGAGGAAAATGTGTTTTTTTGGTCAAATTTTTTTGTTTGCAAGGGATTCTGGGTAACAAAACCTGGGGGTAGGCAGACGAGTCACCCCATCCTGAATTGCCCTGGGTGTCTAGTTTTCAAAAATGTATAGGTTTGCTAGATTTGCCTAGGTGCTGCCAGAGCTATGGCGCAAAAACAAAAGGTAGTCTTTTTGTCCGAAACGTGCTAAATTTCACTGGGAAATTGAGGTGCGACCATGCTGCGTTTTGCGCTGTTTCATGTTGCAGCCACTATGCCTACCCACGCAAGTGAGGTACCATTTTTTTCAGGAGACCTGGGGGCACGCTGGGTGGGTGGAAATTAGTTGATCCACGCATATTCCAGAACTTTCCACCACAGAAATGTGAGGAAAATTTGTTTTTTGGTCAAATTTTTATGTTTGCAAGGGATTCTGGGTAACAAAACCTGGGGGTAGGCAGACGAGTCACCCCATCCTGAATTGCCCTGGGTGTCTAGTTTTAAAAAATGTATAGGGTTGCTAGATTTCCCTAGATGCTGGCAGAGCTACGGCGCAAAAACAAAAGGTAGTCTTTTTGTCCGAAACGTGCTAAATTTCACTGGGAGATTGAGGTGCGACCATGCAGCGTTTTGCGCTGTTTCATGTTGGAGCCACTATGCCTACCCACGCAAGTGAGGTACCATTTTTTTCGGGAGACCTGGGGGCACACTGGGTGGGTGGAAATTTGTTGATCCACGCAGATTCCAGAACTTTCCACCACAGGAATGTGAGGAAAATGTGGTTTTTTAGTCAAATTTTTATGTTTGCAAGGGATTCTGGGTAACAAAACCTGGGGGTAGGCAGACGAGTCACCCCATCCTGAATTGCCCTGGTTGTCTAGTTTTCAAAAATGTATAGGGTTGCTAGATTTCCCTAGGTGCTGGCAGAGCTACGGCGCAAAAACAAAAGGTAGTCTTTTTGTCCGAAACGTGCTAAATTTCACTGGGAAATTGAGGTGCGACCATGCTGCGTTTTGCGCTGTTTCATGTCGCAGCCACTATGCCTACCCACGCAAGTGAGGTACCATTTCTTTCGGGAGACCTGGGGGCACGCTAGGTGGGTGGAAATTTGTTGAACCACGCAGATTCCAGAACTTTCCACCACAGAAATGTGAGGAAAATGTGTTTTTTTGGTCAAATTTTTTGGTTTGCAAGGAATTCTGGGTAACAAAACCTGGGGGTAGGCAGACGAGTCACCCCATCCTGAATTGCCCTGGGTGCCTAGTTTTCAAAAATGTATAGGTTTGCTAGATTTGCCTAGGTGCTGCTAGAGCTATGGCGCAAAAACAAAAGGTAGTCTTTTTGTCCGAAACGTGCTAAATTTCACAGGGAAATTGAGGTGCGACCATGCTGCGTTTTGCGCTGTTTCATGTCGCAGCGACTATGCCTACCCACGCAAGTGAGGTACCATTTCTTTCGGGAGACCTGGGGGCACGCTGGGTGGGTGGAAATTTGTTGAACCACGCAGATTCCAGAACTTTCCACCACAGAAATGTGAGGAAAATGTGTTTTTTTGGTCAAATTTTTTGGTTTGCAAGGGATTCTGGGTAACAAAACCTGGGGGTAGGCAGACGAGTCACCCCATCCTGAATTGCCCTGGGTGTCTAGTTTTCAAAAATGTATAGGTTTGCTAGATTTGCCTAGGTGCTGCTAGAGCTATGGCGCAAAAACAAAAGGTAGTCTTTTTGTCCGAAACGTGCTAAATTTCACTGGGAAATTGAGGTGCGACCATGCTGCGTTTTGCGCTGTTTCATGTCGCAGCCACTATGCCTACCCACGCAAGTGAGGTACCATTTTTTTCAGGAGACCTGGGGGCACGCTGGGTGGGTGGAAATTAGTTGATCCACGCAGATTCCAGAACTTTCCACCACAGAAATGTGAGGAAAATGTGTTTTTTTGGTCAAATTTTTTTGTTTGCAAGGGATTCTGGGTAACAAAACCTGGGGGTAGGCAGACGAGTCACCCCATCTTGAATTGCCCTGGGTGTCTAGTTTTCAAAAATGTATAGGTTTGCTAGGTTTCCCTAGGTGCTGGCAGAGCTACGGCGCAAAAACAAAAGGTAGTCTTTTTGTCCGAAACGTGCTAAATTTCACTGGGAAATTGAGGTGCGACCATCCTGCGTTTTGCGCTGTTTCATGTCGCAGCCACTATGCCTACCCACGCAAGTGAGGTACCATTTTTTGGAGGAGACCTGGGGGCACGCTGGGTGGGTAGAAATTTGTTGATCCACGCAGATTCCAGAACTTTCCACCACAGAAATGTGAGGAAAATGTGTTTTTTTGGTCACATTTTTATGTTTGCAAGGGATTCTGGGTAACAAAGCCTGGGGGTAGGCAGACGAGTCACCCCATCCTGAATTGCCCTGGGTGTCTAGTTTTAAAAAATGTATAGAGTTGCTAGATTTCCCTAGATGCTGGCAGAGCTACGGCGCAAAAACAAAAGGTAGTCTTTTTGTCCGAAACGTGCTAAATTTCACTGGGTAATTGAGGTGCGACCATGCTGCGTTTTGCGCTGTTTCATGTCGCAGCCACTATGCCTACCCACGCAAGTGAGGTACCATTTTTTTCGGGAGACCTGGGGGCACGCTGGGTGGGTGGAAATTTGTTGATCCACGCATATTCCAGAACTTTCCACCACAGAAATGTGAGGAAAATGTGTTTTTTTGGTCAAATTTTTATGTTTGCAAGGGATTCTGGGTAACAAAACCTGGGGGTAGGCAGACGAGTCACCCCATCCTGAATTGCCCTGGGTGTCTAGTTTTCAAAAATGTATAGGGTTGCTAGATTTCTCTAGGTGCTGGCAGAGCTACGGAGCAAAAACAAAAGGTGGTCTTTTTGTCCGAAACGTGCTAAATTTCACTGGGAAATTGAGGTGCGACCATGCTGCGTTTTGCGCTGTTTCATATCGGAGCCACTATGCCTACCCACGCAAGTGAGGTACCATTTTTTTCGGGAGACCTGGGGGCACGCTGGGTGGGTGGAAATTAGTTGATCCACGCAGATTCCAGAACTTTCCACCACAGAAATGTGGGGAAAATGTGTTTTTTTGGTCACATTTTTATGTTTGCAAGGGATTCTGGGTAACAAAGCCTGGGGGTAGGCAGACGAGTCACCCCATCCTGAATTGCCCTGGGTGTCTAGTTTTAAAAAATGTATAGGGTTGCTAGATTTCCCTAGATGCTGGCAGAGCTACGGCGCAAAAACAAAAGGTAGTCTTTTTGTCCGAAACGTGCTAAATTTCACTGGGAAATTGAGGTGCGACCATGCTGCGTTTTGCGCTGTTTCATGTCGCAGCCACTATGCCTACCCACGCAAGTGAGGTACCATTTTTTTTGGGAGACCTGGGGGCACGCTGGGTGGGTAGAAATTTGTTGATCCACGCAGATTCCAGAACTTTCCACCACAGAAATGTGAGGAAAATGTGTTTTTTTGGTCACATTTTTATGTTTGCAAGGGATTCTGGGTAACAAAGCCTGGGGGTAGGCAGACGAGTCACCCCATCCTGAATTGCCCTGGGTGTCTAGTTTTAAAAAATGTATAGGGTTGCTAGATTTCCCTAGATGCTGGCAGAGCTACGGAGCAAAAACAAAAGGTGGTCTTTTTGTCCGAAACGTGCTAAATTTCACTGGGTAATTGAGGTGCGACCATGCTGCGTTTTGCGCTGTTTCATGTCGCAGCCACTATGCCTACCCACGCAAGTGAGGTACCATTTTTTTCGGGAGACCTGGGGGCACGCTGGGTGGGTGGAAATTTGTTGATCCACGCATATTCCAGAACTTTCCACCACAGAAATGTGAGGAAAATGTGTTTTTTTGGTCAAATTTTTATGTTTGCAAGGGATTCTGGGTAACAAAACCTGGAGGTAGGCAGACGAGTCACCCCATCCTGAATTGCCCTGGGTGTCTAGTTTTCAAAAATGTATAGGGTTGCTAGATTTCTCTAGGTGCTGGCAGAGCTACGGAGCAAAAACAAAAGGTGGTCTTTTTGTCCGAAACGTGCTAAATTTCACTGGGAAATTGAGGTGCAACCATGCTGCGTTTTGCGCTGTTTCATGTCGGAGCCACTATGCCTACCCACGCAAGTGAGGTACCATTTTTTTCGGGAGACCTGGGGGCACGCTGGGTGGGTGGAAATTAGTTGATCCACGCAGATTCCAGAACTTTCCACCACAGAAATGTGAGGAAAATGTGTTTTTTTGGTCAAATTTTTATGTTTGCAAGGGATTCTGGGTAACAAAACCGGGGGTAGGCAGACGAGTCACCCCATTCTGAATTGCCCTGGGTGTCTAGTTTTCAAAAATGTATAGGTTTGCTAGGTTTCCCTAGGTGCTGGCAGAGCTACGGCGCAAAAACAAAAGGTAGTCTTTTTGTCCGAAACGTGCTAAATTTCACTGGGAAATTGAGGTGCGACCATGCTGCGTTTTGCGCTGTTTCATGTCGCAGCCACTATGCCTACCCACGCAAGTGAGGTACCATTTTTTTTGGGAGACCTGGGGGCACGCTGGGTGGGTAGAAATTTGTTGATCCACGCAGATTCCAGAACTTTCCACAACAGAAATGTGAGGAAAATGTGTTTTTTTTGGTCACATTTTTATGTTTGCAAGGGATTCTGGGTAACAAAACCTGGGGGTAGGCAGACGAGTCACCCCATCCTGAATTGCCCTGGGTGTCTAGTTTTCAAAAATGTATAGGTTTGCTAGGTTTCCCTAGGTGCTGGCAGAGCTACGGCGCAAAAACAAAAGGTAGTCTTTTTGTCCGAAACGTGCTAAATTTCACTGGGAAATTGAGGTGCGACCATCCTGCGTTTTACGCTGTTTCATGTCGCAGCCACTATGCCTACCCACGCAAGTGAGGTACCATTTTTTTGGGGAGACCTGGGGGCACGCTGGGTGGGTAGAAATTTGTTGATCCACGCAGATTCCAGAACTTTCCACCACAGAAATGTGAGGAAAATGTGTTTTTTTGGTCACATTTTTATGTTTGCAAGGGATTCTGGGTAACAAAGCCTGGGGGTAGGCAGACGAGTCACCCCATCCTGAATTGCCCTGGGTGTCTAGTTTAAAAAATGTATAGGGTTGCTAGATTTCCCTAGATGCTGGCAGAGCTACGGAGCAAAAACAAAAGGTGGTCTTTTTGTCCGAAACGTGCTAAATTTCACTGGGTAATTGAGGTGCGACCATGCTGCGTTTTGCGCTGTTTCATGTCGCAGCCACTATACCTACCCACGCAAGTGAGGTACCATTTTTTTCGGGAGACCTGGGGGCACGCTGGGTGGGTGGAAATTTGTTGATCCACGCATATTCCAGAACTTTCCACCACAGAAATGTGAGGAAAATGTGTTTTTTTGGTCAAATTTTTATGTTTGCAAGGGATTCTGGGTAACAAAACCTGGCGGTAGGCAGACGAGTCACCCCATCCTGAATTGCCCTGGGTGTCTAGTTTTCAAAAATGTATAGGGTTGCTAGATTTCTCTAGGTGCTGGCAGAGCTACGGAGCAAAAACAAAAGGTGGTCTTTTTGTCCGAAACGTGCTAAATTTCACTGGGAAATTGAGGTGCGACCATGCTGCGTTTTGCGCTGTTTCATGTCGGAGCCACTATGCCTACCCACGCAAGTGAGGTACCATTTTTTTCGGGAGACCTGAGGGCACGCTGGGTGGGTGGAAATTAGTTGATCCACGCAGATTCCAGAACTTTCCACCACAGAAATGTGAGGAAAATGTGTTTTTTTGGTCAAATTTTTATGTTTGCAAGGGATTCTGGGTAACAAAACCGGGGGTAGGCAGACGAGTCACCCCATTCTGAATTGCCCTGGGTGTCTAGTTTTCAAAAATGTATAGGTTTGCTAGGTTTCCCTAGGTGCTGGCAGAGCTACGGCGCAAAAACAAAAGGTAGTCTTTTTGTCCGAAACGTGCTAAATTTCACTGGGTAATTGAGGTGCGACCATGCTGCGTTTTGCGCTGTTTCATGTCGCAGCCACTATGCCTACCCACGCAAGTGAGGTACCATTTTTTTCGGGAGACCTGGGGGCACGCTGGGTGGGTGGAAATTTGTTGATCCACGCATATTCCAGAACTTTCCACCACAGAAATGTGAGGAAAATGTGTTTTTTTGGTCAAATTTTTATGTTTGCAAGGGATTCTGGGTAACAAAACCTGGCGGTAGGCAGACGAGTCACCCCATCCTGAATTGCCCTGGGTGTCTAGTTTTCAAAAATGTATAGGGTTGCTAGATTTCTCTAGGTGCTGGCAGAGCTACGGAGCAAAAACAAAAGGTGGTCTTTTTGTCCGAAACGTGCTAAATTTCACTGGGAAATTGAGGTGCAACCATGCTGCGTTTTGCGCTGTTTCATGTCGGAGCCACTATGCCTACCCACGCAAGTGAGGTACCATTTTTTTCGGGAGACCTGGGGGCACGCTGGGTGGGTGGAAATTAGTTGATCCACGCAGATTCCAGAACTTTCCACCACAGAAATGTGAGGAAAATGTGTTTTTTTGGTCAAATTTTTATGTTTGCAAGGGATTCTGGGTAACAAAACCGGGGGTAGGCAGACGAGTCACCCCATTCTGAATTGCCCTGGGTGTCTAGTTTTCAAAAATGTATAGGTTTGCTAGGTTTCCCTAGGTGCTGGCAGAGCTACGGCGCAAAAACAAAAGGTAGTCTTTTTGTCCGAAACGTGCTAAATTTCACTGGGAAATTGAGGTGCGACCATGCTGCGTTTTGCGCTGTTTCATGTCGCAGCCACTATGCCTACCCACGCAAGTGAGGTACCATTTTTTTTGGGAGACCTGGGGGCACGCTGGGTGGGTAGAAATTTGTTGATCCACGCAGATTCCAGAACTTTCCACAACAGAAATGTGAGGAAAATGTGTTTTTTTTGGTCACATTTTTATGTTTGCAAGGGATTCTGGGTAACAAAACCTGGGGGTAGGCAGACGAGTCACCCCATCCTGAATTGCCCTGGGTGTCTAGTTTTCAAAAATGTATATGTTTGCTAGGTTTCCCTAGGTGCTGGCAGAGCTACGGCGCAAAAACAAAAGGTAGTCTTTTTGTCCGAAACGTGCTAAATTTCACTGGGAAATTGAGGTGCGACCATCCTGCGTTTTACGCTGTTTCATGTCGCAGCCACTATGCCTACCCACGCAAGTGAGGTACCATTTTTTTGGGGAGACCTGGGGGCACGCTGGGTGGGTAGAAATTTGTTGATCCACGCAGATTCCAGAACTTTCTACCACAGAAATGTGAGGAAAATGTGTTTTTTTGGTCACATTTTTATGTTTGCAAGGGATTCTGGGTAACAAAGCCTGGGGGTAGGCAGACGAGTCACCCCATCCTGAATTGCCCTGGGTGTCTAGTTTAAAAAATGTATAGGGTTGCTAGATTTCCCTAGATGCTGGCAGAGCTACGGAGCAAAAACAAAAGGTGGTCTTTTTGTCCGAAACGTGCTAAATTTCACTGGGTAATTGAGGTGCGACCATGCTGCGTTTTGCGCTGTTTCATGTCGCAGCCACTATACCTACCCACGCAAGTGAGGTACCATTTTTTTCGGGAGACCTGGGGGCACGCTGGGTGGGTGGAAATTTGTTGATCCACGCATATTCCAGAACTTTCCACCACAGAAATGTGAGGAAAATGTGTTTTTTTGGTCAAATTTTTATGTTTGCAAGGGATTCTGGGTAACAAAACCTGGCGGTAGGCAGACGAGTCACCCCATCCTGAATTGCCCTGGGTGTCTAGTTTTCAAAAATGTATAGGGTTGCTAGATTTCTCTAGGTGCTGGCAGAGCTACGGAGCAAAAACAAAAGGTGGTCTTTTTGTCCGAAACGTGCTAAATTTCACTGGGAAATTGAGGTGCGACCATGCTGCGTTTTGCGCTGTTTCATGTCGGAGCCACTATGCCTACCCACGCAAGTGAGGTACCATTTTTTTCGGGAGACCTGAGGGCACGCTGGGTGGGTGGAAATTAGTTGATCCACGCAGATTCCAGAACTTTCCACCACAGAAATGTGAGGAAAATGTGTTTTTTTGGTCAAATTTTTATGTTTGCAAGGGATTCTGGGTAACAAAACCGGGGGTAGGCAGACGAGTCACCCCATTCTGAATTGCCCTGGGTGTCTAGTTTTCAAAAATGTATAGGTTTGCTAGGTTTCCCTAGGTGCTGGCAGAGCTACGGCGCAAAAACAAAAGGTAGTCTTTTTGTCCGAAACGTGCTAAATTTCACTGGGAAATTGAGGTGCGACCATGCTGCGTTTTGCGCTGTTTCATGTCGCAGCCACTATGCCTACCCACGCAAGTGAGGTACCATTTTTTTTGGGAGACCTGGGGGCACGCTGGGTGGGTAGAAATTTGTTGATCCACGCAGATTCCAGAACTTTCCACAACAGGAATGTGAGGAAAATGTGTTTTTTTTGGTCACATTTTTATGTTTGCAAGGGATTCTGGGTAACAAAACCTGGGGGTAGGCAGACGAGTCACCCCATCCTGAATTGCCCTGGGTGTCTAGTTTTCAAAAATGTATAGGTTTGCTAGGTTTCCCTAGGTGCTGGCAGAGCTACGGCGCAAAAACAAAAGGTAGTCTTTTTGTCCGAAACGTGCTAAATTTCACTGGGAAATTGAGGTGCGACCATCCTGCGTTTTACGCTGTTTCATGTCGCAGCCACTATGCCTACCCACGCAAGTGAGGTACCATTTTTTTTGGGAGACCTGGGGGCACGCTGGGTGGGTAGAAATTTGTTGATCCACGCAGATTCCAGAACTTTCCACCACAGAAATGTGAGGAAAATGTGTTTTTTTGGTCAAATTTTTATGTTTGCAAGGGATTCTGGGTAACAAAACCTGGGGGTAGGCAGACGAGTCACCCCATTCTGAATTGCCCTGGGTGTCTAGTTTTCAAAAATGTATAGGTTTGCTAGGTTTCCCTAGGTGCTGGCAGAGCTACGGCGCAAAAACAAAAGGTAGTCTTTTTGTCCGAAACGTGCTAAATTTCACTGGGAAATTGAGGTGCGACCATGCTGCGTTTTGCGCTGTTTCATGTCGCAGCCACTATGCCTACCCACGCAAGTGAGGTACCATTTTTTTTGGGAGACTTGGGGGCACGCTGGGTGGGTAGAAATTTGTTGATCCACGCAGATTCCAGAACTTTCCACCACAGAAATGTGAGGAAAATGTCTTTTTTTGGTCACATTTTTATGTTTGCAAGGGATTCTGGGTAACAAAACCTGGGGGTAGGCAGACGAGTCACCCCATCCTGAATTGCCCTGGGTGTCTAGTTTTAAAAAATGTATAGGGTTGCTAGATTTCCCTAGATGCTGGCAGAGCTACGGCGCAAAAACAAAAGGTAGTCTTTTTGTCCGAAACGTGCTAAATTTCACTGGGAAATTGAGGTGCGACCATGCTGCGTTTTGCGCTGTTTCATGTCGCAGCCACTATGCCTACCCACGCAAGTGAGGTACCAGTTTTTTTCGGGAGACCTGGGGGCACGCTGTGTGGGTGGAAATTTGTTGATCCACGCATATTCCAGAACTTTCCACCACAGAAATGTGAGGAAAATGTGTTTTTTTGGTCAAATTTTTATGTTTGCAAGGGATTCTGGGTAACAAAACCTGGGGGTAGGTAGACGAGTCACCCCATCCTGAATTGCCCTGGGTGTCTAGTTTTCAAAAATGTATAGGGTTGCTAGATTTCTCTAGGTGCTGGCAGAGCAACGGTGCAAAAACAAAAGGTAGTCTTTTTGTCCGAAACGTGCTAAATTTCACTGGGAAATTGAGGTGCGACCATGCTGCGTTTTGCGCTGAATCATGTCGGAGCCACTATGCCTACCCACGCAAGTGAGGTACCATTTTTTTCGGGAGACCTGGGGGCACACTGGGTGGGTGGAAATTTGTTGATCCACGCAGATTCCAGAACTTTCCACCACAGAAATGTGAGGAAAATGTGTTTTTTTGGTCAAATTTTTATGTTTGCAAGGGATTCTGGGTAACAAAACCTGGGGGTAGGCAGACGAGTCGCCCCATCCTGAATTGCCCTGGGTGTCTAGTTTTCAAAAATGTATAGGTTTGCTAGATTTCCCTAGGTGCTGGCAGAGCTATGGCACAAAAACAAAAGGTAGTCTTTTTGTCCGAAACGTGCTAAATTTCACTGGGAAATTGAGGTGCGACCATGCTGCGTTTTGCGCTGTTTCATGTCGCAGCCACTATGCCTACCCACGCAAGTGAGGTACCAGTTTTTTTCGGGAGACCTGGGGGCACGCTGGGTGGGTGGAAATGTGTTGATCCACGCAGATTCCAGAACTTTCCAGCACAGAAATGTGAGGAAAATGAGTTTATTTGGTCAAATTTTTATGTTTGCAAGGGATTCTGGGTAACAAAACCTGGGGGTAGGCAGACGAGTCAGCCCATTCTGAAATTGCCCTGGGTGTCTAGTTTTCAAAAATGTATAGGTTTGCTAGGTTTCCCTAGGTGCTGGCAGAGCTACGGCGCAAAAACCAAAGGTAGACTTTTTGTCCAAAACGTGCTAAATTTCACTGGGAAATTGAGGTGCAACCATGCTGCGTTTTGCGCTGTTTCATGTCACGGCCACTATGCCTACCCACGCAAGTGAGGTACCTTTTTTTTCGGTATACCTGGGGGTACGCTGGGTGGGTGGAAATTTGTTGATCCACGCAGATTCCAGAACTTTCCACCACAGAAATGTGAGGAAAATGTGTTTTTTTTGGTCAATTTTTAGGTTTGCAAGGGATTCTGGGTAACAAAACCTGGGGGTAGGCAGACGAGTCGCCCCATCCTGAATTGCCCTGGGTGTCTAGTTTTCAAAAATGTATAGGTTTGCTAGATTTCCCTAGGTGCTGGCAGAGCTATGGCACAAAAACAAAAGGTAGTCTTTTTGTCCGAAACGTGCTAAATTTCACTGGGAAATTGAGGTGCGACCATGCTGCGTTTTGCGCTGTTTCATGTCGCAGCCACTATGCATACCCACGCAAGTGAGGTACCAGTTTTTTTCGGGAGACCTGGGGGCACGCTGGGTGGGTGGAAATGTGTTGATCCACGCAGATTCCAGAACTTTCCAGCACAGAAATGTGAGGAAAATGAGTTTATTTGGTCAAATTTTTATGTTTGCAAGGGATTCTGGGTAACAAAACCTGGGGGTAGGCAGACGAGTCAGCCCATTCTGAAATTGCCCTGGGTGTCTAGTTTTCAAAAATGTATAGGTTTGCTAGGTTTCCCTAGGTGCTGGCAGAGCTACGGCGCAAAAACCAAAGGTAGACTTTTTGTCCAAAACGTGCTAAATTTCACTGGGAAATTGAGGTGCAACCATGCTGCGTTTTGCGCTGTTTCATGTCACGGCCACTATGCCTACCCACGCAAGTGAGGTACCTTTTTTTTCGGTATACCTGGGGGTACGCTGGGTGGGTGGAAATTTGTTGATCCACGCAGATTCCAGAACTTTCCACCACAGAAATGTGAGGAAAATGTGTTTTTTTGGTCAATTTTTAGGTTTGCAAGGGATTCTGGGTAACAAAACCTGGGGGTAGGCAGACGAGTCACCCCATCCTGAATTGCCCTGGGTGTCTAGTTTTAAAAAATGTATAGGTTTGCTAGGTTTCCCTAGGTGCTGGCAGAGCTACGGCGCAAAAACAAAAGGTAGTCTTTTTGTCCGAAACGTGCTAAATTTCACTGGGAAATTGAGGTGCGACCATGCTGCGTTTTGCGCTGTTTCATGTCGCGGCCACTATGCCTACCCACGCAAGTGAGGTACCATTTTTTTTGGGAGACCTGGGGGCACGCTGGGTGGGTGGAAATGTGTTGATCCTCGCAGATTCCAGAACTTTCCACCACAGAAATGTGAGGAAAATGTGTTTTTTTGGTCAAATGTTTAGATTTGCAAGGGATTCTGGGTAACAAAACCTGAGGGTAGGCAGACGAGTCACCCCATCCTGAATTCCGCTGGGTGTCTAGTTTTCAAACATGTATAGGTTTGCTAGGTTTCCTTAGGTGCTGGCTGAGCTACGGCTCAAAAACAAAAGGTAGTCTCTTTGTCCAAAGAACGTAAAATTTCACTGGGAAATTGAGGTGCGACCACGTTGCATTTTGTGCCGTTTCCTGTCATAGGCACAAGGCCGACCCACACAAGTGAGGTACCGTTTTTATCGGGAGACCTGGGGGAACGCTGGGTGGGTGGAAATTTGCTGATCCACGCAGATTCCAGAACTTTCCACCACAGAAATGTGAGGAAAATGTGTTTATTTTGTCAAAATCTTAGCTTTGCAAGGGATTCTGGGTAACAAAACCTGGTGGTAGGCAGTTGAGTCACCCCATCCTGAATTTCTCTGGGTGTCTACTTTTCAAAAATGTATAGGTTTGCTAGGTTTCCCTAGGTGCCGGCAGAGCTAGGGTGCAAAAACTACAGGTAGGCACTTTGCCAAAAAAGGGTCAATTTGTAACTGCAAAATTTAGGTGTGACCACGTTGCATTTTGCGCCGTTTCCTGTCGCAGGCACAAGGCCGACCCACACAAGTGAGGTACCGTTTTTATCGGGACACTTGGGGTAATTCAGATTTGTAAATCAACTGTTATTACCAATTGAGCTTTCATGCATATCTCCCTTTCAATGAAAGACATTGTGTAAAAAAAAAATCTTTATGAAAAATGACCAATAATTCTCATGCTAGTATGAGTATTCCCAACTTTGAAAATGTGCAATTATATACTGTTTCTGAACTCTATAATTTGTACCCAATTCAGAAATACATAGGTGTCTTTCATACAGATTATTCCATGTATACATTTTCTAAGACAAAGTGCACTATACCCAGTAAATGAAAAAATACCATTGCAAGTTGCTGCTCAGTTTTTGGATCTGGGTTCGTCGGGTTCTTGGTGAAACTACAAGTCCTATATATCCCCACAACCAGGAAGGTCTAACGGATGTAACGGTATATTGCTTTCCAAGAGCTGTCAAAATTAGAAAAAGTTATAGGTGAAAACGTCGAGACAAAAGGCTGTTTTTTTCAACAAAATTTCAAATATTCCAATATCTAACTGTTAGTTTCTATAACAAAACCTTCATGGAATTAGACAAATGACCCTTTTCTGAATTCAGAATTTTGTCTACGTTTCGAAAATGTAAAGATTTCCAGGATCCATTATTGCATTCAAACTCATTTCTACCATTAACTGGAAGGAGGTGGAAAGCTCTAAAAATAGCAAAAATAGGATATGTCCCAGAAAAATGCCAAAACTGAGTGAAAAATTTCGGTTCTCTGACAAAAGACTGTCATTCCCTGAAAGCTGAGAAAATGGAGATTTCAGCCCCACAAACCCTTTTGTGATACCATTTTCAGGGAAAAACCCAGAGGCTTTCATTTGCAGCCCGTTTTTCCCATTTTTCTGAAAAAAACAAAAAAAATCACTATATTTTGGTTAATTTCTGGGACCCCTCCAAGGGAATCCACAAACCCTGGGCGCCTTTAGAATCCACATGATGTTGTAAGAAAAGGACGCAAATTTGGCGCGGATACCTTATGTGGTCAAAAAGTTACAAGGGCCTAAGCGCGCATTACTCCAAAACGCCAAAAAAAGGCTTAGCACAGGAGGGGAAAAGGCCTAGCAGCGAAGGGGTTAAACCACGCGCACCTAATGACATCATCATTTACAATTACTATTGCATTTCAAACTGTTTACTGGGTTGATTTGTCACTTACGTTTAGTGTTGCAGGTCAATACCAGAATTTTTGAAAGGTGATTTTACAAAGAGTCGCCTGATATATTGGTTAAAGAAAATTAACGAAAAGTTATTCTACGTCATGAACGTAAACTGTCGCGCGTCATTGAATTGGTTATGTTAACCATTGAGTTAAATACAAATAATGTGTAAATCCTTGTGATTGCTTTACAGCCACGAGTGAACTGTTACTTCAGGTCTTGTACGGAAACACACAGGGCCCATCTCAGGGGAGGGCAGCGGTGCAGTGCTCAGTTCTGTCGCTAGAGGTCAGGCTCCTTCAGTGCAAAGGCAGCACGGTGGGTTCTGCGCCTGTGTCGCCGCCACCGCCAAGTACAGAAACAGGCTCCTTCTTTGGGTTGTGGGTTCAAGTCCATGCGAGGGGTGGAGACAACCTGCAGAGGGGCCACTGACCTGTCTGCATGAAAGTTGTTCATGTAGTATCTCCGTCTGTGATTCTTCCTAACCCGCTTTAATCTATTTTTCTTGTAATGTGCTGCAGGCACCGTGATAAGCACCTATTAACTCCCATTGTCCTCTCATCTCCCTCTCAACCTCCGTCCCCCCCACACACCCTCCATCCCACATGTTCACACCCCATTACCCCACTACCTTAATGTCACCTGTGTAAAGGAGTTAAGATGGGGGTAAATCAGGTGGGTTTCGGAGAGACAGAAATAATTTTTCAGAGTCAGTCACTGCGGGAGGTGGCGACTGGGCTGTGAGTAGAAAGTGAATTATTCCCCATACAACAGGTGAGGGAGTGAAATAGGGAAAGGCCGCACTATTCACCTTGTAGAAGGTGAAGCGTGAAATGAGGAGGCCTCATTCCATGAAGGGTAGGTAGTACCATCCATGCTGTGTGAGTTCCAGACACACACCTGCTCTGTGGTATTACATGATTAAAAAATAGCAAGTTTGCATTTTAAACTTGAGGGGACATATATATGTATTTTTGGTGCAGGGCAGCGTAGCAAGTCACCTTGGTTCACTGCCCTGTGTCAAAGCAAAAAGGCAGAAATGTGCCACTTTAAGCAAAACAGCGCATTCCTGTCCTTTCCCCTTGCGCTGGTGCCGCTTTGGCTGCCTAGCGCCAACACAGGTACCCTCCGTTGCAGGCAGGATTGTTCTTTGCATCTTCTACGAGGCGTTTTCCTCTTTCTAGCTCACATAGAAAGAGGAACAAACGAGGAGAAATTAACATATTTCTCCTCGTTGCGCCTCACTTTGGGAGGTGCAATGCCCATGCAATGCCTCCCAGGGACGGAGTGAGGCAACGCCTTGATATGTGCTGCTTCGCTCTTCTCATAATTTATGAGGCCAAGCAAGGTGACCTTTTATGGATTCGCAATCCTTTATGAGAGCCCTGCGTCACGCAGGTACCATTTTACATGGTGTAAAAATGAAGCAGGGCTCTCATAAAAAAGCCACAAAAAATTCTGGGAGCGGTTTCTGCTTTTTATGAGTGCTGCAGAATAGAAAGAGGAAAAAACAAGGAGAAATAAAGATATTTCTTCTCATTGCGCCTCCCCTGGGAGGCGTAAACTTTGGCGCATCCCCAGATTTACAAGGTCTTGTAAATTTGTGGCTGTGTCAAAATCCATGGGTGTTGCGTGGGAACTCCCACAGCATGGAGCATCTACCCAGTGCAGTGTAACCAAAGCAGCGATTTGCACTGAATTGGGCATTTCTAGATTTATGAGTCTACTCAAAGCCACGCACAATTTCTTTGTGTGGCTTCATAAATCTGATTTGGAGCCCTGCATCAATCTTGTCCCACTGTAGGCGTTGTGGAAACGTGATACAACACTCTCATAAATATGTCCTGAGATGCCTTTGTTGCTTGAGGTAAAGCTGATATATGGCAAGGAAATGTGTTAAAAAATGGCAACCCGATCATTCCTTTAGCGTCCTTTACTTAATGTCCTGCCTCATGGACACAAGAGTGCCTCGTGGACACAACATTGCTCCTTGGATACAAGACTGCCTTGTGCAAACAAGACTGCCTCATGGATACAAGACTGCCTCATGAACATAAGACTGTTTCATTGACACAAGACTGCCTCATGGACACAACATTCCTTCATGGACACAAGACTGCCTCAAGGATACAAGACTGCCTCATGCACACAAGACTGCCTCATGGGCACAAGACTGCCTCATGGACACAAGACTGCCTCATGTACACAAGACTGTGATGCAGCGAGGTTCAGAATGAAATTTCGTTCAAATTCGTAAAGTTAAACTTCCATAAAACTGTAACTGTATTAACAAGTTTGTGATGAAAAGTATTAATCAACTTAGTTTTAAAATGCATTTACACAAGAAACACGAGGGACTAACTTATGCGTTCTATGTTGCAAAAGTAAGTGCGTAGAAAATAATAAACTAACCTTGTCTATTGTCTTTGTCAGTATTAAATGCGGCTGTTAAACTAATGGCATGTGCTTATTTGTGTGCTTATGTTATGTCTTTATGTCTTTTCTGTGGCAAAAGCTCGTGGAGGATTCTGCGGCCTAAAAGAAGAAAGTAAATATAAAAGCTGCTTTGTGTGCTTAGCTAGGTAACATAAATTAATGGGATAATAATTAGCAAAGGGGGTGGGTAACAGAATGGGTCTCAATTCTCTAATTAATTGATGTCTTGTGTTTGTTTAAATAATAGTTTTCGAGTGAGGCCTAAAGGCACATTGAAAAAGATGGCGTTTTCGAGACCTGTCCAGAAAGAGCCTTGCATGGAAGTGAAAACTTTTACCACGTTGACAAGTTTTGCAAATTCAAATAAACTGTGCTAAATGTGCTCGTGGAGAGAAAGATTCAAGGACAGGAAGCGGCAAGTTTGCCAAGCAAAGGAAGTCATGTACTGTAGCTCAAATGAAAGTAACATTTTTAAGGAAGCTGCGTGACTTGAAAATAAGAGACAATGGACTCTAAGAAAAGCCCGATCTAGGCTTGGAGAAAGGTGATGACACCATATGAGCTGACAAAAGTCAGCCAATGAGGACACTGGATGGCAAAGAAATGTGTTCATTTTAGAAAAGATTAGCTAGTCAGAAAGGTATAAAACCTGGCCCCATGGGCAGGAGGGCGCTTCTCGCTTTCCGATTCCTGAAGGGCGTGTCGTGCTGTCGGACTTTTGACTCACGTAAGGACAGCAGTCATAATTTGTTTTTCCTTTTCAGGTGGAGCAAGAATAGTTAGGGAAATAGCTTGAGGGAATGGAAACTGTCATTTTGTTTTAATTCATGCTTACTGATTTGCTTTGAAGATATCAGTCTAATAAATCATGTTCCTTGAAACGCTGCTTTAATTGCTAATAAAAGATTTCTTATTAAAATGCTCTTTCTATGAATAATAAAGTTAATAAAAATTAGATTTTGAAACGACAAGCTGGGCTTGTTTATTCATGGTCTAGTTACCATCAGCTGATCCATTTGCCTTAGTGACTTAATTAAATGATATATGTTTGAAAAACCATGGTAAGAAATGATAAACTACAGTTATATATATATATGTAAATAGTTTGTGAATAGTTCTGATTAATTAGGTCACATGATTCAGTTGCCCAAAAATTGTCTCGTTGGTTTATGGGCCTTGTGAGTGATTTGTGATTAATGGTGTGCATTATGGTGTTGGGTTGTGTTGGTGAGACAGTTTTTCTATAGGGGCGCTGAATCAACTGCCTCATGGACACAAGACTATCTCATGGACACAAGACTGCCTCGTGGACGCAAGAGTGCCTCATGGATACAAGACTACCTCATGGACACAAGACTGCCTCATGAACACTAGACTGCCTCCTGGTCACAAGATTGCCTCATGCATGCATGACGGCCTTATGGATTTAAGTCTGCCACATGGACACAAGACTGGCTTATGGATACAAGACTGACTCATGGACACAAGACTGCCTCATGGACACAAGACTGCTTCCTTTGCTCAAGACTGCCTCATGGATACAAGACTGGCTCAAGTACACAAGACTGCTTCCTTTGCTCAAGACTGCCTCATGGATACAAGACTGGCTCAAGGACACATCACTGCCTCATGGACACAAGACTACCTCCTTGTTTACAAATAAGATGTAGGAGGAATTACAGGCGACATAGCGCCGGTAAGTAGGCATACATACCAACAGTCCCGGTTTTGGCAAAGTGTTGATATTATTAACCAGCTAATAGTAAAAAAACCAGACTGAGGCAGCCAGAAACTTACATTTCGAAATTGTAGTTCCTCTTCCGTCAAGCTGCCGTTAAGTTAAGATAACAATGATACACTTTGGGACATGGGTACATCTAAGGGGGAGCGAAACGTTTGTCATGAGTGCATCAGTACAGTATTTATGAATACAACTGACAGCAGAGGGGCTATATAAAAACTATTTCCTCCCTGAAACCCAGATTTCCTGTAATTTTAATTGGACCACCTGTCACCAGCACGTTGCTGTCCAGTCCATAGCACTGGACGTATTGAATATGTAAGATTCTGCAGCATACTTTGCTCTTACACATTCATTATGGGCTGCTGATGCCTTAGCAAAACCTCCCACAAAGCACCAATCTCAAATGTGTGCATATAGGTCTAGAAGTGTAAGCAGACATGCTGAGGTATATTCATGGCCAGGACTAATCTTCGCCCAGGGTTCGTGATTTGTGCTAACCTTGAAATATTATTAAATGAAAGGATGCATGAAAAAAGCAGGAAGTCATGCAGCCTTTTCTGAATTAGTGATGCTCTGCCATTTTATCTGGCCATCCTTTCAGCTCTGCTCATTTGCATGAAAATATTGATTTCTGAGGCCTTGCAAATGTGTCTTTTTAGTTGTGCATATGTAAAAGAATCTCTATAAATATAACATTCTGAAGTGAGTATGCTTTGAAAAAATGAAATCTATTAATTACATTTTTCTTTATCAATTATGTAACGGATTTCAAAAAGCAGCATTCAAATTACAAATTTACAAACTCTACTTCTTGCAATAAACAATTTCCATCGCATCACAATCAATATTGTTTTAATGCTGAATCATATCGAATAGTAGCTTCTTGCCTATCATGTCCTCAGATGTGCTTTCCAGTAACACACAACTCCATCACAAAATTAATAGTTTTACCTAATTAAAAAAGAGAATTCTATAGTTACATATTTCAAATGCCATTTACTCTATCATATTCAGTAACTAAATTACCTTTTGTAAAAAGCCCTCTACAAGTCATTTGCTTGTGTTGTTCCTTACTCTAGAACCACATTTATCCTGAAGCAAAATTTAATGCGAAGTAGTTTCACACTCAAATTCACTTAACACAGACCTTAGCAATGTACTGTGTCTCTACCCCCTTCCCACCCCAATATGGCTCCCACCACACTCTGTAACGAGTTGGGAAAGGGTGGGGTGACAAGCTCTCCAATCTCTGATTGGGTTAACGATACCAGGCTTGTATTTAAAAAACATGCGGCTAACTTTTCCTCCACACCATCAGGGGGTGGAGACTGGGCCTTGAAGCTAAGTCTTTGCCGAGCTGCTGACCTCACAGGCTTCAGGGCTGTGAGGTTATCAGCCCGGTAAACACTTAGGCTTCTTTGGGCCGACCTGGGAGCAGAGTTACATGACAGCGTCCACAATGGTTAGTGGAGATCACAGCGGCGGTATCGGTGAGTGGGGCAGACACTGCCCGTGTTCTAGTGGTCAGGAGAAGACTACATTAAAGGTGGGGGGGTTTCAATAAAAAAAATATGAGCATTGCTATTGCTTATTGTTGAATGTAACGGGGTGGGGCCCCATTGCCCTTGGAAAGAAACCGCCCCTGTATATCATTCAGATGAGGATATCGCAAATGTCTTTATGAACTTTTATAAGGCCCAATATTCCACCAATCCACTGCAGGATTATGATGTAGTGACCTAACTGGCCCGGGCATTCCCTCATGAGTACATTATGACTCAGGAGGTTCTTAATACCATAAATAAATTGAAACCTAACAAGTCCCCGGGCACGAATGGCTACGTAGCGGGATTTTATAAACGTTTTGCTACCAAATTGGCACCGATCCTGACACGATTATTTAATTTGTTTGACACGGGAAGCCCCCTACCCGATTCGATGCGACTGGCCACCACTACGGGAGTCCCCGAGCAGGAAAAGGACCCCAGGTGTTGTGCATCATATCGCCCGATCTCCCTGTTAAATGTGGACACAAAGCTCTTTACACGTGTCCTAGCTCACAGAGTGGCTCCGTACATACAGATACTAGATAACCCTGACCAAGCTGGTTTTATGCCAGAGAGTGGATGCAGCGATAATACAAAGAGACTTTACCACCTACTGGACAATGTGTAATGTTCCCAGGTGCCTGCCCTTCTACGGACGATCGATGCTGAGAAAGCATTTGATTGTGTGCACTGACCTTATTTGTATCAGGTGCTACAGTGACTTGGCGCAAGATTCTGAAGATGGATACAGTTCTGCTACTCTGCTCCCCAGGCTAACATCTGTGTTAACAGAGTGAAGTCAGCCACCTTACACATAGAACGAGGGACTAGGGCGGGCTTCCCACTCTCACCTCTACTCTTTGCACTATTCATTGAACCATTTGCAGAACAGATAAGAGCAAATCCACAAGTGACTGGCATCTCGATGGGGGGGGGTGCACACAAGATTATGTTAAATGCTGATGACGTCTTCCTGACCCTCACTGATCAAGCCATTCCCTGAAAGCGGTTTTGGCGGAGTTAACCATGTTTGGAAAAGCTTCAAATTTTAAGATCAACCTGCATAAGTCCCTGATTCTTGACTTAACTCTCCCTGACTCGGAGTGTGTCCGACTTCGCACCCAATTTCCATTTCAATGGCCAGAAAACAGGATTCCTTACTTAGGAATACAGATACAAGCCCCACTCTCACGCACAACAGCCTATAACTACGGGAACCTATTAACACTGACAAGGACAGACCTCTCTAAATGGAAAATACACAGCCTATCGTGGTTGGGTCGTATAGCAGCCATTAAAATGATGTAACTCCCCAAATTGCTATATGTTAAGGAAATGCTACCCCTTTAACTCCCCCACAATTATTGACCAGATGACGAAAAACACTGTGGGACTTGATTTGAGAGGGTAAGCGAGCAAGACTAACTAGAGCACGTGCATTCCTTCCAATGTCACTAGGAGGCTTAGGGATCCCAAACCTGTACTATTACTATCACGCGGCCCAACAATGCTATATGGTAGAATGGTCCCGTACACTCATAGGAAAACACTGGTGCTTCATAGATCAGGCTGTTGCAGCCATACATTTATGGAAAGTGCCTTGGCTACCTAAAATACAACGACCCTCTGAAGTATATGTCTCCCCAGTCGTCCGATCTACAATTCGGGTTTGGGACAGGAGACAATTGAGACATGGCCTTTCCACGCCTATTTCCCCACAAACGCCACTAATTGTAAATCCTGACTTCCCACCAGCAGCCACGGGACAGGGATTCAAGGTATGGCAGGAAGCTAACTATAAAAGGATAGTAGACCTGTTTGACGCTGAGGGACTCATGGACTTCCCTACACTACAAATATGCTATTAAGTATGGGCGAAATTTGCGAATTCGCGCGAAATCGAATTCGTGATCAGCAAAATTCGTGCGAATTTGGCGATTTTTTTGGGGCGAGTTTGCTGGGTTTTTTGCATATTCGCGGGCTGCTTGCAGCGCACCGACCGCGAAGTTACCCATGCGGTCGTACATGGGCGCGTCCATCTTGTCTCCTGTGGAGAGGTGTGGCTCACTGGTTAGAGGCGGCAGACCTGTAAGCAGAGAACGGCCCGGGACCAGGGTTCAATTCCCGACGCGGCAGGGTCTTGGACCATGGTCAACGGACTCGATAATTCTCGCCTCAGTGCCTACTCTAACCAGGGAACACACTCGGTAACTCTGGGCATTAAGCTTGCCTCATCTCTACAACGGCCCCCCACAGACGCTGGGGATGCCTGGTTTCACCCTGGAGATACCCAGAAAGGGACCATCTCACAGGGAAAACCAGGACGGGTTCCCCAGCGGTCTACAGCGCCAGGACACTCGGGTAGAGTAACAGTGCGCTTTACAAGTATCCCACATTTACATTTACATTGTGCGAGTTGCGTATTTCCGTTTCCGGGCGCTATTGGCAATCTCGCGTTGTGTGCGGCGCGCTATTACGAGTTTGCGTGTGTTTGTGCGTGCTCGTGGGGGAAATATCGCATGAACTTACCCACGCGGTCCTCAATGGGCGCGTCCATCTTGTTTTTCATTCATTGGTATGGTTCTGGGCATGCTTTTTCTATCCTCTCCTAATCTCTCCAAATCTCTCCATTCCTTTGTTTCTTTGAACTTTTTGTTGATCTTTTTTACTCATGATCTAACCCTCTATTTTTCTACATCTATATTTTGTGTTTTTTAAAACTTTTCGTTACTTTTAAAGCTACTTTTTTAAACTCTTTACTTTTCTTTACTTTTTCCATATTCTTTTCTATTTTTTTTCTTCAGCTGTCCAGACCATGCCAAAGGGAGCTGGGAAGAGCAAGGGGAAGGGTCCCGCACCTCGCACCCGGCTCCCATGCATGCGATTGAGGGGGGAGTAAGTCGTGGCCCGGGAGATCTTTAGTGTGCAGGAGGTGGCCGCACTGATTTTTTTTGTCCAGCGCCACCTCCCCAGGACCATCGCGGCAGGCGGCAGGATCGCTGGCGGGTACGGGCTCCGGGAGCATCGGCAGCTGTGGGGGAAGGTGTGCCGGGCCATGTATCGGCAGTCACGGGTCCGGCGCACCTACAGCTAGGCCACGTACTGGTGGTCCGATATCCTGGACCGTGAACACGACCTGCTCGACCTGCTAGGCGTCGAGATCCCTGGGCTTGGTGAGTAGTAGTAGCTATTTAATCACTGCTCTGTTTTCTCCTGCTCTATGTTATCATATTGCAAATGTTTTTTTTTTCGGAAGAGCAATAATGCTGCCGATTACATTGTAGGCAAATTATGTTTCAAAATCTTCTGTGATTGCATTGCAGGTGCACGGCTCGCCTGCTCAGTGGCGGTGCTACTATGCTTACTTGTTTTCAATTTTGTGCTCATTTCATTGGCCTGAGTGATTACGTATGAGTGTACTTTACAGAACTGCGTAATGCTAGACACTAAGGGGCAGATTTACAATTACTGGCGCATCCCTGCAAATTAGCAGGGATGCGCCAGTAATTGTGTGCCACGCCTCCACCACCCATGGTGCGCCGCATTTACAATGCGGCGCACCATGGGGGCACGCATCTGTGCCGTAATGGCGGCGCATTGCTGGAGTTGCGTCGCAAGCACGACGCAGCTCCAGCAATGCTCTGGGGTGCCCTATCTCCCCAATGCTGTGTCAAACCGTACGTCTGCTTCAAGCAGGCGCAGGGTTTTGACGCCGCATTGGCCTAAAAGTGACTGACTGAAATTTTGTAGATTTCACTCAGCCACTTTTAGGAGGCGTTCCTGCGCAGGAACGCCCTCCCTTGCACCGGAACGCCCCTGATGGCGCAGGGCTTTACAACGTGATGCATCTCCCAGATGCGTCACGTTGTTAATATACCCCGCCCCATGGTGCCTCTTTTGCGCTGCCGCTGCATCACAAAAGTCGTGCAACAACGGAGCAAAAGAGCAGCAAGGGGCTTGTAAATCTGCCCCTAGAGACTCCAGTCCAGTCCTTCCTTTGTACTCCTGACACTAAGAAGAGATAGTGTTGGTGGATTGATAGTTTGAGTATATTATGACTGGTTATTTAGTAGGAAACTTTTTAAGGTTCAACTTCTCACTGGTCTGTAATCACGATGGACTGTGTCTAGCACTTCGCGTGCTGCGGAGTGCTGCCTGCCAGTCCTAGTCGAACCTTTTTGTAGTTGGTTGAGTTACATAACTTTCCAAGTAGACAGTCCGCGAATCCAGCAATACTAATATCCTAGTAGACCACATCAGATAGGTCAATACATTTAGTGCAATTGTTGTCTATTTCCCAGAAATAATTTGTTATTGTTTTTTTGAAATGTTTAATTTGGTTGACAACAATCATCCATGTTTGTATCTTTCTTTCATGTTGTACATCAGCAGTGGCACCCCCCAGGGGCAAGGGGACACAGGAGGAGGTAGCGGCGCTGGCGGAGAAGGGACAAGAGCAGGAAGGCCAGGATCGGTCTGGCGAGGGCTCCTCTGCTGGCCCCAGTAAGTTTTCCTGTTAATATTAATAATTATACTTCCCTATCTTTTACAGCACCGATTTTTTCCTAAGGTTCCTCATTCGATTTTTTCTAAATCGTCTTTGATCTTCTAGTAGACTGTTTCTAAATTCTTATCCTGCCTCTACTATGACTCCCTGTGGTACTACTAGATTATTATTAGTCTGTCTGTGTAGCTAACTAAGCGTGCACAGTTGGCAAAAGGTGTTAACCAAAAATCCCATTCTATTCAGCAATAGCTCTATGCACTGAGTGCAGTCCTCTGGGTTGTCCATAATGTCTTTGGAAGTCTTCTAGATGTTTATGCTTTGACAATTCCCAACAATAAAATGTCAATGGCCACCAAGAAAGAATAAGATACTAGTTTACTTTTTGATTGGATAGGAGGACAATCCATACTACTACTGTTGCAGGGACTATTCTGCACAAACAGAACTATTGACACGAAATAGTGCATTGTTTATCAATTATAATAGGCACAGTTAGACTTTTAACATACCTCAGTCATAACAGAATTTAAACCCCCAATCTCCTTACTGACTAGCTAGTGTGTCAGAGTCATTTAGCTCCCGAATTCATCGATGATTGATCCCCAATGATTACACAACCCAGGACATAAGGCTACGGAGTCAGAGTCCCGACCTCTCAGAGCCACGGACTCATGCTTGCAAATTGCAAACCCTTTCACTCACTCACTCATGACCAAAAACCACAGAGTCTATGTACGTTTTAAAGCTTTATTAAAAGGAAAACATTTATTAAAATCAAGTTCATCATACAACATAAACGGTGGATTGAAAAATGAAAAGTGCTTAGTGATTTCACACATTAATTGTGGGCGAGCCCTCACCAGGTTGGAACTTCAAGTCTTCTTTGTGGTGCTGAACCGTTGCTGACTCCGTCCAAGTGATGATGATCTGATCTTGCTCTTGTTCTTAGAAGGGACGCTTCTGTCTGTTATGAGAAAAATGGTGCGTGTTAAAAAGCAAGCATTCATCAGTTGTGCCAAAAAGTGTAGCAAGACATGTTACGGCTAAGCATAACTAAAAAACACCCTTCCCTGAAAAAAGGGCAATTTGTAGTTTAGACTAGAGAGTCACAAATTATTTAAAAATTTTGTGTAGTCGTAGTAACATTTTTTCATCCCTAGACAAAATACTAGGGAGTGGTGTATATGGCATCTAAGAATCTGAAATGTATTTTCTAGGCGGAACATCGGCACAGCCATCCACCGGTGCCGGGACCAGCGCGGAGGTGGACACTCCTGGAGCGGAGGCGGTGCAACAGCCAGCGGGAACTGCTGTGGGGGATGCAACGGTAGTGGCGGGCAGTGGTTAGCTATTATATTCCTTACTTATTGAGATTGCAGACTGCAGAGTGTGCTCTCTGCATGGGTGTATATGTTATACAGTACAAGTATACTTTACTGTTAAGAAGACTTACAAATTTAGAACTAAGTTTTTATCAAACAGGTAGTAGCCTCCTCTAAATTGACTTCAACTCACCTGTGAAAGTTTTATCGTGAAGCCAAGTCAGATCAGAGATGAACTTGATGGATGGGATGAATGAAAAGGGAAAGAAGGGTGTAAGTAAGTGTGGAAGGACGAGCAAGTTAAAAGTAATGATGACTGGCAAAGAATGATACGTGTTTTTGAATGCTGCCCGAGGTGGCTGGGAATATGATGCATGGCCGGTTGAAGGATGAAGCAAGGATGGGTGGAAGGAGAAAGGGAAGAGGACTACCTGGATGGGTGAAACAGAAACTGTATGTGTGCGCAATATATCCTTTGGTTCAAATTCAAATGCATGTCAAGCTTGGATGCATGGCTTACGGTTTCCAAAATAAAATGAAAATGTTGTTTTTTCGTAAGAAAAACTAAGGTTTGTCCAGTTGAGACATTAAGAAGAATGATTGACATTTACTTTGAATGGATGGATGCCTTGATCATGGTATTATCTGACTCATAGATAGCATATGTGTATGTAGACAGAGTAGACGGTCACTGGATGAAGTGAGTATTACTTTGAAGAGCATGTAACACCGCACCCGCATGTCCGTTCCAGTGTAGCAAAGGCAAGGAAAAGAAGTTGTAAATTTTCCGAATCCTACCATGAATAGTAGCAGTAGATTGTATTGCAAGCACAGCATATATTCGGCGATTATGGGGGCCACTCACTACCTCTGTCAATAATTTTAGTACAACTCTGTCATTCATGTGTGGCCTATCAGTGTTCACTCAATAAAAAACAAAGCACCTAAAGGTCTCCCATATGTAAGCAAATATCCTCTGAAGGGATAGATAATCATATTATTTATCTTCGTCATTTTCCTTTTCTAGTAGTCATTGGCACTGTAGGGTGATAGTTAAATTAATTAAGCAGTAGCCCTTGTAACAGAGTATTCTGCATGTACTGGACTGGTACAGTAACGCAAGTCTGTGTCATCATGGTTTGCGTCTGTTTTTCTCGGGTGCAAGTTGACTGCGTTGGCATTATGCCAGCTTCCAGAAGTTTACGTACCAATTTCGCTAAACAAGAGAGAAGAAGAATAAGACTGGTGTACTATCATAGTCGAATGTGGTGAGTCCATATAGTGCTCGTAGAATTGATTCCTGAAACTCCCACTAATGTTAGAGCAGAGGCTGATGAAGTGGGAGGTTAGATAGATACAGGCCACACATGTTATGTACTGTGCTTGCAAGTTGCTAGTTCTACTGTGACACAACTTTTTGCTGAATTATTTTGTGTTCATCTTAAAGAGCATTGGTTACAGTATGTTTTTCTTTCTTCATATAGATGCTCCTTCCAAACTGACTCGGAAGGAGCTGGCTAGACGGGCCCGGCAAAGGAAGCTGGAGGCGATTGTTGCCGAATATCGGCGGATGGTGGCCCAGGAGGAGGAGGACACGCAGTCGCAGTCCACAACAACATCCACCACAACAACTGCATCCTCCTCCGCGCTCCCTGGGTCAGCCAGTCAGTGCAAGTCTCCAGTGGTACGGACCCGTGGTTCCGCAGCCACCCGCCACCGCCAAGCAGCCAAAAAAATCAGCTGCCCCCCACAGCAGGTGCAAGGTCTGCATCCACCGCCTAACCCTCAGTGTGTCCAACCTTGAGCAGGAGATGGAGAGAATGAAGAGCCTGCTCAAGAACCTCCGCAGGGAGCAAAGGGCCAACCTGGCCAAAGGACACCGCCGGTGGCAGTAGAGGAGGAGAGACTGTCCCTTGCCCCTTTTTTAAAGACTTTTGGGGGGGTGGGAATTGGGAGTTGGGTTTTTTCTTGGACTATGGGGACTTTTTCACAGACATTCTTTGGGGTTAGGGAGGGGGGTGGATCGGGTCTTGTGGGATAGTTTATTTTTGTTATGGATTTAAATAATTATTTACTTGCAACTTAAACATTGCATACGCGTTTTTACTGTTTTGCGGGGGAGTCGGGGGGGGGGGGGTTACCTGTTAGTTTTTCTTCCTGAAACTTAACTGGCTGCTTGATTCAAATTGTCTAATTAATCGCCCAAATGTTTACAAAAGTAAGCGCCACTCACAGAGTTAGTGAATTCAATTGTCCTACTACTTTAGTAGTACTACCGTCAGTCTCTCCTCTCTCCTCCTACTCCACTATTCGTCCTCCCCCTCAAACGCTTATCTTACCTGTGATTCATGTTTGAGAATAGGGCTAGGCACAGGGCTGGCTGCATGGCAACTGGCGATGAAGGTTGGCAATACTGGGCGGATGAAATGGTATCGTTGTGGTGGTAGTAGTGGTGGTACACAGTGGCAGTAGCAGCATATGAAAAAAAAAAATGAAACCTTGAGTGGCCTGAGCGGATCATTACAACAGTACAATAGATAGCATAGAACACAAGAACAGTGCCATAATTTAGCCTAACAAATGCTAGTTCCTAAGTATACTAGTTGTGTGGAGTTTGGCTTTGGCTACTATAAGAAATAGTACTGTAGGTGAAGGACACAGCAGTGTAATCATTCGCCACGTGTAGGAGGAGGATGTTCTTGATGATCAATACAGTTGATGGCGGCCATGAAAATCAGATTTGATTTTCAAATAGTCCTGGGTCTGTGTAAAGCTGAGTAAGAATATCTCCTCGGATTCCTTCAACCAGATTTTCTGTTGCTTTGACCTTATCCTCCCCAGCAAGTGTGTGGAATTATTGTTGTAATTTACTCACACCTCAATGAAAACCACACAGCTCGGGGAAGAGGGTTAGGGTTTGAAACTTCAATGGGAATGGGGTTTGTGGGGAAAGTTTTGTGGAGAGAGGAAAAAAAAACACAGCATGGACAAACAAACGAAGATAAACAAATCTTTGGATACCAAGCTATTCATAAATCTTTTAAGGGACATAAAGGAATTGCATGCACTACTGCATGCATGAAGTTGTTTTCTAAATGGATAGGTTACTGTAAAGTAAGTAGTACTTTCTACAATGTACTATGAAGAAACAACAATGTGACAGTACAGGGCTGCAGTAATTACGCAATTTCACTTGCCTATCTGCCCTCAGAGAGAAGAACCACTTAGTACATTAAAATAGTTTAAAAATAGCAAAGAAAAAAGTATACAACGGCTGGAGGGATGAATTGAAGCAGAGAGCAAACAAATGCACAGTGTCACACTCACAGAAGGTCACAGCAATAACATTACTTAAAAGATAAGTCGAAATGAAGATGGATACTGTAACTGTATGCTGTTGTAGTTGTCCTGTTGAATTTGCGAAGTTGCATGCATCCAGCCATTCCTCTTTCACGCTACTCCTCCATTCCATCTGACGCTCCGCCGATCAATGTTGGGGACCTGAAGACACCTTGTCCACTGCCTGCCTGGCGGATGCTGAATTGCGGGTCGCTAAGCCTGAGGTCATCCTTTTTGTCATTGCACAGGGTAAAAGCCGGCCTGTAATTGTTGATGGAAAAACAGGAAGTGATATTAAAACACCACGGAGAAAAAAATATAAGGTACGCTGTGTAGTGCAAAAATAACACTTTCAGTTTCAGAGTCGACAGTATTACAAAACATACAAGCATCATTTCGAAAGCGCGTACTCTGAGTCTCCTTTTCAAGGATAAATCAGTGGGGGCGAAATTTTCGGATCTTCCCCTCAAGCTATGTGTAAAGTGTAAACTGCGATTTTAGAACCCTAACCCTAACCCTAACCCTAACCCTAGGCCCTAACCCCCCTTTTTCACCATGGATTTTCTCCAAACCACTTGCGCCCGATATTAGACCTTCCCAGCAATGCCCCCAGACCCGCCAACCCACCCGTAAAAAAGTAGAACACCCCCAAACGGGCAAAAAGCAAAAATGCAAAATCTCACACTTGGACAATGTAGGGCCTTCCTTCGATTCAGTCCAAACGCGCTCTGCAGCTAGGCCAAACTCCCCTTTCCCACCATGGATTTCCTTAAAAACAAATGCAATCAAAATTAGACTGTGCCAGCAGTGCTCCTAGACCCCAAAGCCCACCCCCAAAAACCTAGAACCCCCCCAGACAGCCCCCCAAAAACATGCAATACTGCTAGGCCTCAGTTTAAATTGTGCCAAAACGCTGTCTGCAACTAGGCCCAAACCCCCCTTTTCCACCATGGATTTCCTTCAAACCACTTGCCATCAAAATTAGACTGTGCCAGCAGTGCTCCCAGACCCCAAAACCCACTCCCAAAAACCTAGAACCCCCCCAAACAGCCCCCCCAAAAAAAGGAAGTGAGCAAAAACTGAAAAACTTTTTCACCATGGATTTTGTCCAAACCACTTGCGCCCGATATTAGACCTTCCCAGACCCACCAACCCACCCGCAAAAAAGTAGAACACCCCCAAACGGGCAAAAAGCAAAAATGCAAAATCTCACACTTAGAAAATGTAGGGACTAGGGGGCATGGCATGGACAGCAATGAGGACGGGCGCCTGAGTCCGTCACCTCCATCAACCCGAGGGGAACAACGGCGATTTATTGAGCGAAACTAAATCAGCGTAACAGCCAAACTACAAGCGCGGACGTCGGAGTATCAGGAGCACAGACTGAGGTACCCCACCACAGCCAAAGAGTGCTGCAAGCCAAGAAAACCATCTTCAACACAAGACCAAGACGGACGCAAAGAGGGGAAGGAAAATGGCGCCGCACCGATGCTAGCCCTGGTAGAGGAAGATCTGGCCCCGCAAAGAGGAGAGTGAGAAGGACCGACAACATAGCACCCCCCTGAGCTACCAAGCCAGGTGAGTGCTAAAAGGTTGGCAAAAAGAGAGCACCAAACCGCTATAAAAGGCTAATAAGCAAGCGGGGGCAAAACGAAACCGAAGGTGCACACTGGCAGTGGCCATCTTGGCCAGCACACACCCGCCGGAAGAAACAAGATCGGCGAAAAGGCACAGAAGTACATAGGTGCGCCTGCAACACCGGGGACAAAACGGAGGGAAACACCTAAAAGCACAGCGAGCCAGTGACCCTGAGAGTGCGAACAAGCATTAGGTATCAAACGGCAACAAGATAACGGGGAAAACGAAACTGAAGGTGCACACTGGAAGCAGCCATCTTAGCCAGCATAGACCCACCAAGTATATGTGCGCCTGCAGCACTGGGGACAAATCGGAGGGAAGTATTTAAGAGAACAACCCTGGGAGATGGGGCGCCGGTGAGCCCGTGGGTGCGAACAAGTACAACGTATCAAGCGACAACAAGACAAAGGTGAACACGAAACTGAAGGTGCACACTGGAAGCAGCCATCGCAGCCAGCATACACCGACCAAACATAAGAGCCTGCAGCACTGGGGTCAAATCGGAGAAAAGCATTAGGAGGACGACCCAGGAAGCCGGGGTGCCGATGAGCCCATGAGTGCGAACTAGTACAACGTGTAAAACACTAATAACCAATCGGGGGCAAAACGAAACCGAAGGTGCACACTGGCAGTGGCCATCTTGGCCAGCACACACCCGCCGGAAGCAACAAGGTCGGCGAAAAGGCACAGAAGTACATATGTGCGTCTGCAACACCGGGGATAAAATGGAGGGAAACATCTAAAAGCACAGCGAGCCGGTGACCCTGAGAGTGCGAACAAGTATTACGTATCAAACGACAACAAGACAACGGGGAATACGAAGCTGAAGGTACACACTTGAAGCAGCCATCGCAGCCAGCATACACCCACCAAACATATAAGCCTGCATCACTGGGGTCAAATCAGAGAAAAGCATTAAGAGGACGGCCCACCAAAACCGTAAATCGGGAACGAAGCACCTGTAGCACAGTGAATTTAATCGGGGGAAAGCATCGAATAAGCCAGACCTGCGGGGGCAATCAATACAACCGGTCCACACGAAACTGAAGGTGTCCGCAGAAGTAGGTACCCGAGCCCACACGGACCCACCCAGTGCAGACAAGCAGGCGAACATGAGCAGAAGGCAAAACGAACACCCACACAAAAGGGGGAAAGCAGCTAACGGTCCGGTCCAGAGGGCGCAAGTAAGGAACACAAGAAACGGCAACAAAACGATGGCTATTACAGCAACAGACCCACGGCGAATACGAAACGGAAGGTGCACACTGGCAGAAACAAGGGCTAGCTGGCACAAGCAGAGGAACGCCTTAACACACCAGACCAGCAGCAGCAAGCGGAGCGTACCGAGGGGGGAAACAAACCAGAAAGAGGGAAGAAGAAGAGGCCACCCTGGCCAATAAACAGCAAGTGGGCACGCACAGAACGAGAATACCTCAGCTAGCATCCTCAAGCGGAACTGGCGGGAGCAAAAAGAAGGACAAGGGCCATCCGTGAGCCTAGCAGATACAGACTAAATCGCCAGCACACGAGCAAAGCCACACCGGGTCCAAGAGGAGAACACTCTAGCTCGGCCACACAACGTAAGAGCGGCAGATTGGACAGCTACCTAGCCAGAAGGCACCTCAGCGAGATGTCTAACCAAGAAGGGAAAGCAACCAACGAAGTAAAGAAATACAAAAACAATCCTGACTTGCCCTTGAAGCTCAAAAATGACACAACTCTGGACACAATCCTCAGGAAAGTCAATGAAGGCAACAAGGTTTCTAGATCCACCAAACAAACAATCGACAACATGCAACTTGAGCTAGTAGCCATTAGAGCAGACCAACACAAGACAAACACCAGGATTGACGCAGCGGAAGTGAGAATCAGCGAGATCAAGGACGCCAACACGCAATCAAGCAGAGCCCTGCTGTCAGTCTCCAAAGCCACTAACAGCCTACAGAAACAGCTGGCTGAGCAGAGGACTGCACAAGAAGAGGCAACATAAGACTGCTCGGCGTACCAGAAGGGAAAGAGGACAAACCCGGATCCTGCTCAGCACTCCTAGAGGAGCTCATCCTACACATCACAGGTCTAAGCTTTGACAAACACTTCGAACTAGACAAGCAAGGGGACCAGGCCTGCAATGGACAAAAACCATGCAAATAAAAGAACTCAAGCACACAATCAATGTTTCTACCTCAAGCAACACTCTACCTCACGGTACAGCCTTTATCTAGGACATGAACTCACAAAGAAGACGTTCCTCTGTCTCGGGGTGGACCCTGTCATTGACTCTGCAAACTGACACTACCTCAAGATAGCACGCCTACCTCAGCCACCCTGGGACGAGTGGGAGCCCAACACGGCACCATCTTCCGCACGGAACAAATGTATATCCTTTAATGATGATCCGGGGCAAGCCCCGGGCAATACCGTGGCAACTGGAAACCCTCGGGGGAGGAGTGGGGGGAGGGAGGGAGGAGGGGGTGGGGGGCAGGAGGGGCAGGAGGGGTAGACCAGTACAGACCATATATTCCTTTTTCTTTCTTTCTCTACTTCTTACATTCTCAACGGATACACATTCCCAGCCATCACGCACCGCAGACAGTCCAGACGGGGCATGCAGGGAGGCACTAGGAGAGGGGTGGACAGACCAAAACGCATGGGAGCCAACCCCTTACAGACAGCACCAAACAAGAGCGATAAAATACACTTACCATGACAACGCACAGTGACCCCCAACTACTCTCAGACCTGAAAATAACCTCACTCAATGTCAAAGGGCTCAACCACCCGATAAAGAGGAGGAAGATAATGAACTATCTAACCAAACTAAAAAGCGATGTATATGTCCTGCAGGAAACAAAACTTTTCGAAGAGGACGCACAGCGCCTAAAGGCGAACTGGGTTGGACTAACCGTGTGCTCGCCAGCCATTCACAAAAAAGAGGAGTAATAACGCTAATAAATAAGAAAGCCAGACTGACCCCACTCAAGCACCAGGCGGACGAGGATGGACGCCTGCTAATACCAGCCTGAAGCAGGGGAAGGAAACGATACACATCGCCAACATCTACGGCCCTAACACGGAGGACGTGTCCTTCTGGGGAGAAGTGGGAGACAAACTCGGCAGCCTCCCCCGAGAGGAGCTACTGATAGTAGCAGGGGACCTTAACCAGGTTTTGTACCAAACTCTAGACAGACATCCACAAAGGACCAGCCACCAAACACAGTCCCAACACACACTTAGGAACCTATGCGCCAAACTCCACCTCAAAGATCCATGGAGACTCCAGAACCCAGACGCCAGAGACTACACATTTTACTCCCACCCCCATAACTCGTATAGCAGGATCGACTACATCTTGATATCTGCCACCCACACTCACCTCATAGAACACACAGAGATTGCGCCAAGAACAGTGTCAGACCACTCCCTCATCAGCCTAACACTTAGCGGTCACCACAACGAACAAACTAGCTGTAGATGGAGATTCAATAGCGATGTCATTAAGGATCCAATCAATGCAGCAGCCATAGAGGAAAATCGGAAAGCAACAACCTAGGCAATCATAACTAAAATTCAATAATAAACACTAAAATATTAAAGGAAAAAGAGCTACCAGTGAAATCAGTTTCTGATATTTACTAACATATATATTAAAAAGAGCATAAAGGAAACGAAACGCGCGTCGAAGATTATTTTGCCACCTCCTATTTTATAAACTATTTTTGTGATGAGTTAACAATTCTGTGTTGTATTGGTTTAAACACTTTTTTTCTATGTATAGTGATTAATTGATTTGTTATGATTTTTTATGTATATGAAATGTATGCTCTTTTATAATAATATTTTAGTGTTTATTATTGAATTTTAGTTATGATTGCCTAGGTTGTTGCTTTCCGATTGTCCACTTTTCCCTGACCTAGGAATCTCAAACTCCATGTAATCAGGGGGTCCTTGATAACTATACATCAAAGCAGCCATAGAGGAAGCCATGAAAGAATATCTAGAAATTAACGACAAGCCAGACATAGACAAGGGAGTGCTCTGGGATGCTATGAAGGCCACAATAAGAGGGAAAATAATAAGCATCAAGGCCAAAATGAACAGGGATAGGAACAAAACAATAACAGAACTAGAGAGACAGATCAAAGACCTGGAGATGCACCACAGTGTCAACCTAGCCGACAGGAACACACTAACTACCCTGACAAGGAAAAAATATGAATTAAATAAGATTCTAAGCGAGCGAGCAGGCACATGGATTAACAGGTACAAGGCCATAAATCTCTGTTCAGCAAACAAAGCAGGCAAGGCCCTGGCCTCTTACCTTAAAAGCAAGCAAAGACAACATGCCATAGCAGCCATGACTGACGCCAACAAGAAATCCCAAACAACCAACAAAGTAATTCTCAGAGTTTTCTAAGAATTCTATGAGGAATTATACAAAGAGGACAAAGACCTCAACCCCGATGGGGGGGCAGCCCTCCTTGGCAAGATCAACCTACCCAAACGAACAGAGTCACAATGTGCATCACTTGAGTCAGAAATAACGGAGGCAGAAATAGATATGGCAGTAGCGGCCCTAAAAGATAATAAGGCACCAGGGCCAGACGGCTACACAGCCAAATTTTACAAACACTTCCTCCCCCAAACTAGAAACACACTGAAAGAGGTTTTCGCACCCTGCATCAAAGTAGGGGAAATGACAAACTCAATGGCAGAGGCCAATATCATAGTCATCCCCAAAGAAGGCAAAGACACGCAATTTCGGTAGAACTATAGACCCATCTCCCAAATCAACGTAGACTGCAAAATATAGAAAAAATACTAGCGGGAAGACTCAACGCACAACTTCCAAACCTCATACACAAAACGCAAGTGGGCTACCTGAAAAACAGATTATCACAAGACAACACAAGACTCCTCTGCCACATAATTAATTACGCCTCCTCCAACACTAAACCAGCGGTGATGATCGCGCTAGACGCAGAAAAGGCCTTTGACTGAGTCTCATGGTCCTTCCTCAACCAGTGTATGCAGAAGTTCGGCCTAGGCGAGAAGTATAGGGCAATGGTGATGGCACTGTACAAGGCACCCACAACCCGAGTTGTGGTGAATGGAGGCACATCAGAGGCCCTATATCTGGAAAGAGGAACCAGCCATGGCTGCCCACTATCCCCGGCTCTGTTCCTACTGACCCTAGAACCCCTACAGACCATGATCAGGAACACTGCCGAGAATAATGGGCCGGAGGTCAACGGGAATACAGTCAAACTAGCAGCATATGCAGATACATGACAGAGAACCCCGAGCCCTCAACACCATCGAAGTGTATACGACGCAGAACCCCAGAGACAGCGGATCGATGCAACTTTCATCAGGTAGTCTTCGCGACAGGCCATTAAAGATGTACTGTTGACAATGGAACTACGTACTACCCTTCAGGATATCCTTCCTCCTGATTTTACAAAGAAAGGACTGAAGAAGAGGCACTGTTTTTAAACCAACATACGTCCTAGACTATCGTAAGAAACGGGGACCGCAAGGCAATCACTCAAGACATGTGTGGCCTAGAAACAGATCAATAATAAGGGTTTTTTCCAAATTGAAGTGGATCACGCATCTAAAGTGGGATAATATAATAAGTCGTATAAGTTTAAACAGGCTAGACAACTGGCAGCAAGATACTACCCATATCTCGACTAGAAACCATCGTTTGGATCACAAACAGAGTACTCACTATAAGAAGTGATCCTCATCAAGAATCCAGGGGCAATTACATATACCCCCTGATTGTGACAGCTTACCATTGGTCTTGATAAAGGTGGTAACTATAAGAAGAACCCACCGAAACGCGTCGACGCACAGAGTGGTATAATTCAAGTCTCCAACACCAGAGTTGATATGCTGATGTCATAGCAATACAATATTGGTGTTATCACAACGGAGCCAGAATATACAAACTGTATTCAACAATTGCATGTTGTACCTGTTCTGTCTTTTCTTCTCAATTGTGCAGGTCGCAATTGTGTGTATTGTTTTAACCGTGTTTTAAGACTAGGGATCTAGATTAGTGAAATTTACTCCTGTGTTTTTAAGTTATTCAAAATAAATGAATTTTTAACTACCTATATGTTTCTATTGTATGTACTTATGACATTGTGAGGCTTGGTATCGTAACCTTCACTTAGCATTGTCTCAAGGGAAACTTCTCTTCTTTTGGTATGCCAATGTAGCCGCAGGGTACAAGCTTAACAGAAGCAAGTCCAAATGCAAGCCACTCAACGTCCATACCACCAGAGGAGTGATAGGAACCTCTGGCCTACTCTGGCAGAAGGGGGCACTAAAATACCTAGGTATCTACTTTGACAGGGACCTCAGGTCAACACTAGAGCATAAAGAAAAATCAATACTAAATTAAATAAAAGACAGACTAGACACGTGGTCCCCCTAGTACGTCAGTTGGTGGGGCAGAGTGGAAACTATTAAAATGATGGTAAACCCCATGGTCAACTACCTGCTGAGCATGCTGCCACTGATAGTCATGGAAGAATTCCACAAAAAACTGGACACAATGATAAACTCGTTCCTCTGGAGGGGTAAAAAAGCCAGGATTAGCCTCCAGAAACTCAGGCTCAGCAAGGACCTAGGGGGGCTCAACGTCACAAACTTTAAGACTTTCCAGTCAGCCTGCCTTGCCAGGCAAGGCATATACTGGCTCACGCAGGAACAGGGATACACACCAGCTTGGCTAGAACTAGAGAAAGCTCTGCTGGGCATGAACCCGGCGGCTCTCCTCCCAGCTAACAAACACCTGGAAGTCAACAACACAATCATCAGATACACCAAAAAAGCCCTCCTGCAAGTAGACAAAAGAATGGGAAAGAGTATAAAAAACACAAAACACGAATCCATTTGGTTCAACACAAAAATTAAATACAAGAACGGCGTACTTAATATAACCCCCTGACTCCAGCGAGGTATCCACACCCCATCCCAACTAGAAGAACAAGGATCCCCGTCCACCTTCTCCAACCTACAAAAAGCGCACGACCACCCAGACATAGAATTATATAACTTCCTCAAAATCAAAGCGGCAGCCACTAGAGCAAAATTAAGCAAAGATGTACCTACAATACACCAATACCTGTCAAATCTCAACAAACTTGGGCACCAAACATCTTACCTATACAAATTACTAAGGGCCAAAACAACCAATTTAAACAGGAAAGTCATAGATCACTGGGAAACACTAAACGCACGGCGGTTTAGCGAAAAAGACAAAGCCCTCCTCTGGGCCTCGGCAAGCAGGAACAAAGTCACCTCCACACTAGCACAAACAAAATTCTGGCTCCTACACAGAGCGTACTGGACCCCGGCACGCTTAGCAGCGGTCGGGCTCACAGACAACGACCTATGCTGGAACTGTCAGAAACAGAGAGGTGACCTAGAACATATGATTTTCCAATGCCCCAAAGTAAAACATTTCTGGGGGAAAGTAACAGATTTCATCCACAATGTAAAAGGGTACACTCCAAAACCGGACCTCCTCGGCATAGCAAATGCATTCACGGCGCCGGAGATTCAGTCCGCCAACGATAAGAACCAAGACAATCCTGTCTAACAGGAAGGATACAGGGAAGGCCACTTTCAAAGTATGGTTCAACTGGGTCACCCTCCTAAGAGGAGCAGACAATATAACGAAAAATCGAACACCACAAGTTGGACGCGGCAATGAGATGTGGCTCTCCCTGGACAAATACCTTGCCTCGCAGAAACCGCTGTGAATGCACCATCTGGCCTCACACAGACCCCCCCTCCCCCCAGCGTAACCCGTCTGCAAACTCTCTGGCCATACAAGCCTCTATTAACCGTACCTGTGTCCGTCCTTTCTCTCTCTTCTTCTCATCTCCGTCCTACTTACCTCTACACACGATCTCTTCCGACCGTAGGGGGCAATGCATAGGACCAGTATGTAACGACAAGGACCCAAGCAGCAAATGTATAACCAGCACACAAGCGCCGTAACAAGCCGGTATGTATTATTACCAATGCGTATGTTTACATTTACCAGTGTTGCCTTCGATCGGCTTACTCTGTACTGTTTTATAAAAACTTCTTCTAATAAAATCATTTCAAATAAAAAAAAATAAAAAAAAATTTAGGGCCTTACTTCGATTCAGTCCAAAGGCACTCTGCAGTGCTCCCAGACCCCCCAAAAAAAACCTAGTACCCCCCCAAACAGCCCGCCAAAAACACGCAATACTGCTAGGCCTCATTTCAAATTGTACCAAAACGCTGTCCCCCCTCAATTATTCATTATCTGTTCTACTTTTTGTCCGCATCTTCTTCGGAAAGTGAGTGCCCACAGGGCAGCCTCTCCTGTCTCCTGTCAATATCAGAAGTAACTCTGTCAGCAATCAACAACCATGTAGTCAGTCAGTAATTTCAGTCCCACTTGAGTGGGGGAGGGTGGCTCACTGATTAGAGCGGCAGACCCTGATGCAGAGGTCTGGCCCGGGATCAGGGTTCAATTCCCGACGCGGCAGGGTCCTGAGCCCAAAATGTCCACAGACTTGATAATTCTCGCCTTGGTGCCTATTTCTAATCATGGGGTCCCACGCTGCAACTCTGGGCAATAGTTGCTTAATCTAGGCGGCCCACCCGCTGCGGGATGCCTGGCTTTCACCCTGGGGATACCCAGTAGGGGTTATCTCACAGGGAAAAGCCAGGACGGGTTCCCAAGGCAAGCGCCTTGATGCCTTCGGGTGATACGTGCGTTATATAAGTCACAATACATTTACATTTACACTTGAGGGGACTCGTCTACGTAGACAAAGTTTCTTTATTCTTCGTAATCCATCCATCTGCCTTGAGGGAAATGGATAGGGGAGTCTGGAGGAGGAGGATAGAAGGGGATGCATGATTGAGTTGTGAACTTGTGAACCTCAGGAATGCAGACTGAGGCACCTTCAAATCAATAAAAATAAGATAAAGACAGTGCTGCTGATGGACTTGTTGTGATTAGGTGATTAGAGTTTTGTTGTGGTAAAAGTTGCAAAACAAAGAAAGACGCACAGGAATAAAAGTGAATAAGGACGAAAAAAAGGAAGTCATTTTCAGGCCTCGGTGTCAGGGAAGTAGAGCTCGTCCTCAAACTCGATGAATTGAGACGGGAGTAGGTCAGCTAACAGAGAAGAACTTCCGTAACCTTAGTCGGAGTCCTCTTCTTCCTGCGTGCATTCACGTATTTTGTAATCTGGTGCTATGAAGTGCTGATTCATCTTGATCAGTGTTAACCCCTCCACATTTTTGGGACAGAGGCACAAGAAGTTACAATGGCACCAGCAGCACTGAAAACATGTTCAGAAGACACGCTTGCGAGTGGGCAAGACAAATAATGTAGAGCCAGGTTGGTGATCAGTGGCCATAGAGCCCTTTTCCTATACCAATACAGAAATGGGTTCTGATTAACAAAGACCTCTGTTGGGTCATCCAGATAGGTGTGGCACCATCGACTCAAGGTTCTCCACGCTTGCTCCACTTCGCGTACCATCTGTGGCCTTTGCAGAACTGTAACGAGCAAACCCTTGATGAGTTAGCCAATCCTCTTCCGACAATATTTTGGCTCGGCCTGGTGCAAGTGAGGGTGATGATACGGTTGCTGCTGGTGTTGTTAACAGCTGTGAGGGAAAGTGACTCCCTTCGGCCACAGATTCAGAAGTGGAACTTGACGCCGGATGGCCTGCTGATTCAGTTGTACTTGTGCTGCCTCCTTGAATTTTCTTCCGCTCTTTTTCTAACCGAGTGGCTGACACAGCTAACCAATGTTTTTACTTTGAAACATCTGCTTCATCAAAAGGAATGAATGCTTTGCTGGCCACTGCCTTTTTGTACCGTGGATCCAGAATAGTGGTACATATGTAATGTTGTTCTGTATGTATGTTTTTAAGCCTTTCATTGTGAACTAGGTGCCTTAATAACCTCTCTGCCAAATCATATGCCTCTTGCTTTTCAGCATCATCTCTGAACATTGAAGATACCGCCTTCAGTTGGTGCTCTAGCATGACCAACAATGGGATAGCTTTGCCCAAAGAACAGTCCTCCCTGCTGACTGGCCCGAAGAGCTCAAAAGGACGAATCATGTCTGTCAGGCTCGCAACTAGCTTCCATTCCTCCAACTCTAGCCTCATGTCTTTCATAGTAGAATCCAGTTTATAGACATAATCATTTATTACCCCCCACTGCTCAGACAGACGCTCAAGCATGTAAAAGCTTGAGTTCCAACGTGTTGCCATCTCTTGGATGAGTCCTTTGACTGGCAGTCTACGTTCATGTTGAATGCTCCTCAGCTCCTTCCGGGCCTTAAAAGAATGGCTGAAATGTGAGCAGATTCTTCGGCAGGTGGTCAGTAACTTGCTGACTGTGTCTTCTTTTTTCAAGAAATCTTGCACCACGATGTTAATACTGTGCGCCAAACACGGCACTCTGAAATATTCACCATCAGTCATGGCCCTAACTGTATTACTGCCATTATCTGTGGAAACATAACCTACTATGCGATTTCTTGGATGCAGCCATTCATAGACCTTCTTGTTAAACTCATCCAAAGGGTTAGGTGCAGTGTGAGATTTCTCCGTGGCAAACATGCCTAATGTTGCATGTGTCCGAGCAGCTTTAATAACTGTGTCTGTGTCAACACCTGCTTTTAACTGTTCTTTAACCCCTGCAAAAGAGACCCAGTGTGCAGTGATGCACATGTAATCAAGGGCTTGGCAACTGGTCCACATGTCTGTTGTCATGTGGATAGTGTGAACAGCACTCTTCAGAATAGCTGCCCCAATCACCTCCAGTACATCTTGATGTATTGCTGGAACCGCAACTCTGGCAAAATAAGACCGGCTAGGAACCTTCCATTTAGGGCAGACTGTTGCCACAAATTCTAGAAAACCCACCCCTTCCACGAAAGAAAAAGGGAGAAGGTCCAGCACTAGCATTTTAGCCAGTTTTCCGTTATACAGACGTACCGTTGGGTGGTTGCGTTCAAATGGCGCCTCCGACCAAAACATGCTGCTAATGGTGGGCTGGGCCGTTTTACGTGATGATTATGATGATGATGCAGACTTCACATCAGTTAGGCTCATTGATGTAGTTTTTTGCATTGGTGTCTGTCCCAGACTCTTAGTGTACCTCATACATGTTGCAGGGGTAGAGGGTGTGGGCGCTACCACTGCAGTGCTACTGCCAGGGGTACTGGGTGTACTAGAAAAAATGTTGGTCGGTTCTTGACTTCCCCCCTGCACAATCAGCCCCTCGTCAGCATCAGATACAATGTGAATGGATACATTTGGATCAGTTCTACTTTGGACTTCTTGGATCTTACTTAGGTGCGCATACCACTGGATAGGGTGCTGTTTTTTGAGATGACCTCTCTGGCCTCCGGTACCATAGTTGGTACCAAGCTTACCCCGACTAACTGATACTTTACAAATCGAACAAACAACCATGTTTTCCGTCTTTTGGCTAACAGTAAAGAAGTCCCAAACTGGGGACTGGAGATGTCTGCTGGTGGTGGAGGTGCTACTTTGACTTTCAATGCCAGATGAAGTGGAGGATGGGCGTGGCTGAATTTGTTTCTGTTGTTCAGTTACAGCACCACTACTTGAGGTAATGGAGGTCGAGCTGGATAGTGGTCCCTGCCAGCCCTTCTGACTAAAAAATATGGAAGCTCTAGGTCATGTTAGTGTTATAGTTAACTGTGTTGGTGGTGGTACCAGTGCCACGCCGCCCACATCCCGCTCAGCAGCAATTCGGGATATGGTGAAAATGTAAGTCTGCTGCATGCCCGGTGGGGCTGGAGTGACGTCTGTGATGACTGGGTCGTCGTCAGACTGTTTATCAGCAGCAGAAGACACCACTTCTTGTTCGTCGTCATCGCACATAAGTCGAAGCCTTGCGGGAACCTTCCTTTTAGGCTTAGCTACCTTTGTCGGCTCATGGCGTGCCTCACTCTCAGACTGCATTTGTGGGTTCCAATCTGGATCAAGGTCATCAGAATGAAGGGGGCTTGAAGAAGAACTTGTAGTAGTAGTAGCCCTCCTTGACCTTTTTCTTGCTGGGGATCTGGAAGACAATGGATCATCCTCAGGAGGAGTGGCTTCCTCGGATGATACCTCCGCTTGAATATCAATTTCCTGATGTGCCTCTACTTCTGGAGGAACAAGCTTTGTAGGCGGTTGTGCCGCTCCATGAACCTCTAGTTGCACCTCTCCATGCACCTCTCCATGTGCCTTTCCTTTCGCCTCTCCATGCTCCTCTCCATGTGCCTCTCCTTGCGCCTCTCCTTGCGCCTCTCCTTGCGCCTCTGCTTGCGCCTCTCCTTGCGCCTCTCCTTGCGCCTCTCCTTGCGCCTCTCCTTGCGCCTCTCCTTGCGCCTCTCCTTGCCCATGTACTTGCACTTGTACTAATTGCACCTGTGGTTGTCGTTGCAGCTGTAGTTGTTGAACACTCGTCAGCTGAGTTGCACCCGACGTTGATTGGATGGTACTTTCTTGTGATGAGCCAACATCACTGGTCGATGGTGGGTTGAACAATCAAAGTGGCTGCCGCAGTAGCACTCTAACTTGGCGTGGTGGCACTGAGCACAATGAAGCGGAGGTGCTGCTTCCAGCTTGGTCCCCGGCGGACACCGCTGCTGCTGCAGGCGTAGTTTTTTTTCTCCCAAAAAAGGTGTCGGTGGGCACACCAGTCTCCTTGGGAGGTGGTGCCACTTGCTTCTTCTGCTCCTTCTTACTGGCAGTGGCACTAGCAACTTTTTTCACTGAGGCGCTACGGCCACCTTTCTTTGGGCCCATCTTCTTCAGATGTCAGAACAGCAGGCCGCAGTTGAACGATTTGCAGAGTTGTCTTGTCTGTGGTCACACATGACGTCACGTGACCTTGTGCTGCACACACCGCTGCAGGACTTCTTCCTGGCACTGGTGGTCGTCTTGTGCACCTAAAAACAATGGAAGCCAAAGGAACATCAGTTAAACACCCCAAAAAGTAAAAAAAACACACAGAAATCACCACAATCCAATGCCATCCATGCCCTCAATGATGTTTAAATTCAAGAAACCCCATAGAAAGACTTGGTCCATGCACCGCTGTGTACCCCTGGGCCTAATGGAAGAAAGCAAGGCAAACTGGGTGCAGGCCTGAGCACACTACCTGGCTTCAAAATTGCCCCTTGAGCCTTGACCTCCACCACATGGCCAGGCCCTGCCTGGACCAGGCCTCAAAATGGCCCCCACCCACATGGCCAGGCCCCAACACCACCCCAAAAAGTCAAGAAACACACATGAATCACCACAATCCAATGCCATCTATGCCCTCAATGCGGTTTAAATTCAAGACACCCCACAGAAAGACTTGGTCCATGCACCACTCACCACCCCTGGCCCTAATGGAAGAAAGCAAGGCAAACTGGGAGCAGGCCTGAGCACACAGCCTGGTTTCAAAATGGGCCCTTGACCCCCAGCTACATGGCCAGGCCCTGCCTGGACCAGGCCTCAAAATGGCCCCCACCCACATGGCCAGGTCCCAACAACACCCCAAAAAGTCGAAAAACACACAAAAATCACCACAATCCAATGCCATCCATGCCCTCAATGATGTTTAAATTCAAGACACCCCACCGAAAGACTTGGTCCATGCACCACTGAGTACCCCTGGGCCTAATGAATGAAAGCAAGTCAACCTGAGTGCAGGCCTGAGCACACTGCCTGGCTTCAAAATGGGCCCTTGACCCACAGCTACATGGCCAGGCCCTGCCTGGACCAGGCCTCAAGATGGCCCCCACCCACATGGCCAAACCCCAACACCACCCCAAAAAGTCGAAAAACACACACAAATCACCACAATCCAATGCCATCTATGCCCTCAATGATGTTTAAATTCAAGACACCCCACAGAAAGACTTGGTCCATGCACCACTGAGTACCCCTGGGCCTAATGGAAGAAAGCAAGGCAAACTGGGTGCAGGCCTGAGCACACTGCCTGGCTTCAAAATGGGCCCTTGACCCCCAGCTACATGGCCGGGCCCTGCCTGGACCAGGCCTCAAAATGGCCCCCACCCACATGGCCAGGCCCCAACACCACCCCAAAAAGTCGAAAAACACACAAGAATCACCACAATCCAATGCCATCCATTCCCTCAATGATGTTTAAATTCAAGACACCCCACAGAAAGACTTGGTCCATGCACCACTGAGTACCCCTGGGCCTAATGGAGGAAAGCAAGGCAACCTGGGTGCAGGCCTGAGCACACTGCCTGGCTTCAAAATGGCCCCTTGACCCCCACCACCTGGCCAGGCCCTGCCTGGATCAGGCCTCAAAATCAATCAATCAATCAGGGGTTTGTTAAAGCGCGACTACTCACCCGTAAGGGTCTCAAGGCGCTAGGGGTGGGGGGGGGGTTGCAGGTTCCATTCCATCAAGGAGGGGGTCTGTCGAAGAGCCAGGTGTTGAGGTTTCTTGCGAAGATGGGGAGCGATGTTGTCTGTCTGAGGTGGAGTGGAAGGGCGTTCCATGCTTTGGCAGCGAGGAAGGAGAAGGAGCGGCCTCCCGATCTGGTCTTTCTGGTGCGGGGGACCACGGCGTAGGAGAGCTGGGCTGATCGTAGGGTCCTTTGGGGTGCGTGGAATTTGAGTCGGCTGTTCAGGTATGCTGGTCCAGTGCCGTGGAGGGCCTTGTGTGCGTGGGTGAGCATCTTAAAGGTGATTCTCGACGGGGAGCCAGTGGAGTGTGCGCATGTGCTGGGAGATGTGGCAGTGTTTTGGCAGGTTGAGGACCAGCCTTGCGGCGGCATTCTGGATGTTCTGTAGCTTGCTAGATGGGGTACGGAGATGGTACCGCCACGGATGGATTGGCTGGACAAGATCTGGGAAGTGGCGGGAATGGAAAAGATGACTTTCAACTGCTATGCACCAACTCCCCCGCTTTGATAAAATGTGGCACCCTTGTGTACAATACCTAGCTGATGAGTTCCAAGAACTGAAGTGCCCACAGTATCTTGGGATATTGCGCTTGACCTCTCCAACCGACACTGCAGACCCTTAAATAGAATCACCCTCGCAACTGATGTTTTCATCAGGGACGCACCCCCAAACATCTCCCCCTAATCCCTACCCCAATGCTTCCTTCTATCTCTTTCCATTCTCTCTTCAACACTACATATCTCACCTCTCTTAGCATAATCAACTACCACCATCCGATGGCTGTAGGTTGGCAATAATGTAACATCTATATTTGTTATAAAACCAATAAAAGAGATTAAAACCCAAATTCGCAAGTTCAGCATGTCTGCTGTACAAAAAACATCTTTGTTTGATTCAATAGACTAAAATTTAGCTCCATATAGAATACAAATATAGCCACATATGGGGTGCACATAATCGCTGATTTGACTCTTAGTTCATTAACAGCATTGCCATGTGGGCGGGGGCAGGAATGTTCTTAAATCATGTCTAAAAACTATGGGGCATATGTACAAGCCCCTATCGCCACAGGAACGTCAATTTTTGTGACGTTCCAGGGGTGATAGGAGCCTTACCTTATGCACAAGGCAGCTTTAAGCCACTTACCGTGGCTTAACATTGCCTTGTACATAAGGCACCCTTTCACGCTATGTTTAGTGTGAAAGGGGGCGTGCAGTGGGTGTTGCGGTGGGTGTTCCACCTCAACACCCATTGCATTTAATGTTGCCCCCTATGTACAAGGGTGGCTTACATAGGAGGTAGTGCCAAAATCAAGACCAGGAAAATCCTGGTCTTAGGGTGGCGAAACGAGGAGAAATGCATTATTTCTCCTCGTTTTCCAATGTGTGCTGCCTTATGCAGCACACATGGAAAAAGCTAAATGCCATGGTATCCCTTCCTGTACATAAACAAACCTTTTTTTTAAAATGCCATTTTGTAACTTTCATGTGTGCTGCATGATGCAGCACACATGAAAGTTAGAAAATGGCATTTCAGGATTTTTTATGTGCAGGAAGTGACACATTCCTACACATAACAAACCTCCCCTGCACGCAGACATCCTTGCACTCTGGTGCAAGGGTGCCTGCGTTAACGCTAAGTTGTTAACCTTAGCGCCATCCCAGGGGGAAATGCAAGCATGTACCACATTCTTGGGAATATGGTGCACCCTTACGTTTGTGAAGTGGCGGAGCGTGTCATTAAGCCAAGGAGGCTAACGACACGCTCCACCACTTCATTGTACATATCCCCTATCACTTTTAATGAATACATACCTAAAGCATGAAGGGATAGCACACTCATTTGCAATCATCATATTTTCCATAGAAATAGCCACAAAATGTCTCACTGACATGCTACCTACTGATAAAACGATATAGTGTACACTGTTTAAAAATCGAGTTTTTGGAAATAGATTTCATGTGCACATCACCACGTAAACCGTTCTCATTTGTCTTGCTCATATTTAAACCTTTGTTTCCATCACACTTCTGAATTACAAAACACATTTTCATTCGTAATTCCTGATATAGTTTGAAATATCAGTGCCATTCATTTACAAGCTGTTTAAATGTGTGTTTGAAAAAAAAAACTGACATCTTACAATCATTGTTAAAAAAAAGGCTGCCAGGCAGATCACTTGACAAAAACCTCTCGTTGTAATAAGAAAAAGAAAAGTAGACACTATTTTCCAGGATGCGATAAATAGCAATTAGTAAAAAGACAAACTGACATTTGACGTCAGTCCTTGAACAGACAGTTCCTTTGCAGTTTAGGTTCACTCGCCAGAACGTGCAAGTAGAGTCTAAAAATAGCTCGACCTCATAAAATCTGACTCGCCATAGCGAATGGGGTGAAGATTTTTCGAAGCTTGAATCTTGGCACAAATCTTGGTAAATCTATCTCAGGATATTTGAGTTTGTGTCGCTCTTGAAGGGGTCCTCCGTTGGTGCTAGGCTGTTTAAATGGTGCCAGCGCACAGGAGAGGACAGGAATGTACGGTATTCAATCAATGAATCTGGCATTTGTTAAGCGCGACTACTTACCCGTAAGGGTCTAAAGGCGTTGGAGTTGGGTGAGTGCAGGTGCCAGTCCATCAGGGAGTGGGTCTATCGAAGAGCCAGGTTTTGAGGTTTCTAGCGAAGATGGGGAGCGATGTTGTCTGTCTAAGGTGGGGCGGAAGGGCGTTCCAGGCTCTGGCCACGAAGAAGGAGAAGGAGCGGCCTCCCGAGCTGGTCTTTCGGGTGCTGGGGATCACGGCGTAGGAGAGCTGGGCGATTGTAGGGTCCTTTGCGGTGTGTGGAATTCGAGTCGGCTGTCCAGGTATGATGGTCCGGGGTCATGGAGGGCCTTGTGTGCATGGGTGAGCATCTTGAAGATGACTCTAGCCTCGATGGGGAGCCAGTGGAGTGTACCCAGGTGCTGGGAGATGTGGCAATGTCTTGGCAGACTGAGAACCAGTCTTGTGGCGGCATTCTGGATGTTCCATAGCTTGCGGTGAGGCATTTGTTTATTCTGGCGTAGAGTGCGTTGCCGTAGTAGAGTCTGCTGGTGACCAGGTCATGCGTGATGGTCTTTCTGTGTTAAAGGGGGATCCATTTGAAGGTCTTACGTAGGAGACGGAGGGTGAGGAAGCAGGAGGACGAGAGGGAGTTGATCTGGTGATCCTATTTTGAGCTTGGAGTCCAGGATGGTTCCCAGGTTGTGTGCGTGGTCCGTGGGGGTGGGTGGGCTTCCGTGGGTAGGGGGCCACCAGACATCGGGGTTTGGGCCCATGATGAGTACTTCTGTTTTGTTGGTGTTTATTTGTAGGCAGCTATTTTTCATGCATTTAGCGACGGTTTCCATGCCTTCTCGAAAGTTGTGTCTGGCGGTGTTGGGTTCGTTGGATAGGGAGAGGATGAGTTGTGTGTCTTCTGCGTACAACACCATGTTGAGTCCATAGGTTCTGACGATGGGGGCGAGTGGAGCCAGGTAGACGTTGAAGAGCGTTGGGCTGAGGGAAGGACCCTGGGGGACTCTGCAGGTGGTAGGTGTAGGGCCCGAGAGGAAAGGGGGGAGTCTGACCTGATGTGTTCTGCTGGAGAGGAAGGAGTGGATCCACACTACGAACGGGCCAATGGCGGGCCACAGTGTCCGCACCTCGCTGCTTAGTTCCTATTGTTGTGGGTTCCAGGTAACTACGGATGGTGGGCACATGCGACTCCTGCACCTGCCGTTGTTAGGTGCATTCTGCAACGCAGATTAGAAGCTGAGCACAATGTGGAGTGGTGCACTCCCAGTAAGTGGTACACAGACATAATATCGACTCCAAAATATCGTTTGGACATAATATCGACTCCAAAATATCGTTTGGAGAAAATATCGACAGGACAGAATATCGACAGCCAAAATATCGTTTTTAAGGTAAGTGAAGTAATATCGTTTTTAAGGTAAGTGAAGTAATATCGTTTTTATTTTTAGGGTTCAGGGTCAGTTTTGGATTTTTGGGTAAAGGGGTATTTTTAGGGTTCAGGGTCAGTTTTGGGTTTTTGGGTAAAGGGGTATTTTTAGGGTTCAGGGTCAGTTTTGGGTTTTTGGGTAAAGGGGTATTTTTAGGGTTCAGGGTCAGTTTTGGGTTTTTGGGTAAAGGGGTATTTTTAGGGTTCAGGGTCAGTTTTCAGTTTTTGGGTAAAGGGGTAGTTTTAGGGTTCAGGGTCAGTTTTCAGTTTTTGGGTAAAGGGGTATTTTTAGGGTTCAGGGTCAGTTTTCAGTTTTTGGGTATTATTTTATTATATTTTATTACTATATATATATGTTTAATAAATATGAAATAAAAAAATATTTATTTAACTTTCATTAATTATTCAATTATTATAAGTTAATTTAAGTAATTTTAAGTATATTTTAGTAATTAATTATTAATATTAATTTAATTTAACACTGTTTTTAGTAAATACGATATTTTTTACAACTATATTTTTGTAAACGATATTTTGTACTCGATATTTTTGTACTTACCTGTTTGTACATACAAACTCAATATTTTTGCTGTAGATATTTTTTCCTCGATATTTTGGGTAGTCGATATTTTGGTAGTCGATATTCTTTCAGTGATCCCCAGTAAGTTATATCCAATGATAGCAATTAAGTCAATTCCTTTGTTTGAGATAAGTCTTTTTATTTCAAATAACACAAGCTTCGTGACTTTTGTCCAATGGCAATTGGACTTCATCAGGGCTGTAATGGTACAATATAAATAAAATCAATAACATTGACATAAATGAGCACATTGCACAAGACACATATAAATAAAAAGGAACACAGAACACATTTAACATATACATTTATACTCAATACCCGTGTAAAAACTAGAAATCAGCACACACCACATAGGAAATACTGTCCTTGGCCTAATGCCTAACCTATTTCTAAGGCTGACCTGTATTGCCCATGTGTTGGTCACTATCTTTGAAGGAAGGTGTGTGCTAGGACCTGTGGGGACAGGGAGACTTGCATAATGGTTCCTGGGTATGTTTGGGAATTAAATGAAAGAAAGAAGAGACTGTATGGGTAGTGTATCTAATGAAAGACAGGTACAACGTCAGGGTTGGGGAGGGGAAATAACAGAGAGAAAAGAAAAGTAACAAAGAAAAAGCATGGAGACAAAGCACGGAGCAAAACACACAGACATGGAAAGGGAGAATGCCAGTCCATGATACAGAGTGGAGGAAAACGCGGGGAGGGGTATCAGCCCTCAAACACGGTGGAGGAGGAGACGGTATAATCCTAACCTGGGAAAGTGACCCAGGTGATGATGTTAAATATCAGTGTAAGTGGCAATATCAACATAAACAAAAGGCTGTGCACACTGCGGCGCTACACGTTTCCTAGGTTGAAATGGACTAATGAATATTAAAACAAGATATGAGCGCAAAGTATGATACTGAGAACATACCATGCGGTTGTGGAGTGAATGACGAGGGATCACTATAGTTCCCGTCCCGGCAACTGTTATCTTCAAGGCTTGTCCATAAATCATGCAGTGGAGCCAAATTGGTTGTGGCGTTTAAAAAATGTACGCAGTATTGAGTGGGTTGTTCCGCCAGGGCCTCCTTGATAAGGGCCTGGTCCCAGACTCTAAAATGAAAAGAGTAAAGGATCGCTGAGAACGAGGCAAAACGACAGGAAAGGATTGTATGACATGAGGAGCAGTCAAATCCAGGGGTCACATATGAGTGGTTAAAGCCTCAGGGCTGATGCGAGAACCGCCCAAAATAACTATCCCATAAGCCTCGGGTATCCCATAAGCCGCGGGTACCTGAAATATACATGAAGTGGGGTCCACGGAACTCAAGGAGGGGGCCGTGAGTGCAGGCAGGGGGCCCATCAACTAGTTCCAACTAATGGTCATTGAGGAAAGAACTTTTGATCAGTGAAAGATTAGTTAGGGATGAAAGATAACTTATCTAGTGAATTATAAAACCTGACCCCAGTTGATATTGCCAGTGTGTTGTGAATGAATGTATGGGCCCAGGGGAGTATGTGGTGTTAGATCACCTGTTGCTGGTAACCTCCTGGATCCCCTGCATCGCGGAGTCTGCATATTAGGGTGTGGTGGGAAACTGTGTTGAATGCCGCTGAAAGGTCGGGGAGGATGAGGGCTACTGTTTCTCCTTTGTATGTCGTCTGTAGCAGCGAGGAGGGTGGTTTCCGTAATGCGTTTTTTTTCCTTTTTCTTTTAGATACTGCGCATTCCTGCTCTTTCCCAGTGATACACTGCAGCTGCTTTATTATTCCCATAAATATGCCCCTAAGTCAGTAATTCTGCCTATTAATGCTCCTCCTTATTCCACCTTTTTCCTTGAAATTTGTATTGTGATTACAACGATATGGAATGTAATGATCCTCCAGAACTATTCTTGCCCATATGATTCTATGAAAGTCCACCATCTGCTGCATGATCAGAACCATGCTTGCAGATGACCTGATGCAGACTCAGCAGGTTCCATTCAGAGGATTGCCCTTACATCACACAAGTGTATGCAAGGGCAAAGCAATCCTTAAGTCAGATTAACAAAGACACGCAATTCCACCTTGTGTGGCCCTGCATGGCTTAGTAAATCTAGAGAAACGCAAGGCAGCACAAGTTTATGCTGCACGTTATCCTGCGTTATGGAGGCGTTACGTGAATAGAGCGCGGGTGCTTTCAGGCATCCTAGGTTTTTGGCACATTTCCAGATTTACTAAGACAAGTAAACCAGGAAATGCTTCAAAGTGCTATCCCTACAAAGGCATAACAAGGAGAAATATCTTTATTTCTCCCCGTTACTTCCTCTTTCTATAGAATTGTTTTTGTGCAGGAAGTTGTCCATTCCTGCACAAAAATAACCCTGGGTGTAACACAGGCACCCTTGCACCATGCGCAACAGACAGCAGATTGTGCGCCAGCACAGGCAGAGACAGGCATGCGCCATATATTGGTAAATATGGCAGCTTCTTGCCCTCTCCCTTCGAAGCAGTGTAGTACAGCAAGTTGTCTTGCAGCGTTGCGTGAAATATGGATCAATCTGGCTCAGAATGTTTTGCCTGCACAATAAAGCGCAGATGTCTGAAGTGTCTGCGTTTTCCTTGTGTCATGCAAGGTGACAGAAGGACAACACAAAGGCTTCAGTAAAATGTACAAAGGCCTGATTTGCGTGACCATGTGTTGTATTGTAAAGAAATGAAATGCAAGACAGCTACTTGCTCTGCGTTACGTTACATTTCAACTTGGGAGGTGCTCCATGGGTGGATGCATAGGTTTCCCATGCATCCCCCAGTTGATTGTAGCACATTTCCAGATTTACAAAGGCTTGTAAACCTGGGAACGGGCCAAATGCTACAACAAGGAGAAATATCTTTATTTTGTCTTGTTATTTCTCAAATGTCTCTAAGGTGCTCTTCCTGCATAAAAACAATCCTGGGTGTCATTTACAATTTTTTGGCGCAGGGCAGCGCCATAAGACTTCTTGGTGCGCTGCCCTGCATCAAAAGGAAAGTGCAGGAATGTGCTGTATTATTGAAATGCACCTCAAAGGTGCCTGCGTTGGCGCTAGGCACCAATGTGTGCACAGTAGAAAGGACAGGAATGCGGTGTATTTCAATAATACAGTACATTCCTGCACTTTCCTTTTGATGCAGGGCAGCGCACCAAGAAGTCTTATGGTGCTGCCCTGCGCCAAAAAATTGTCTGCCTTGTTGAGACGATTGTTTTTGTGCCGGAAGGGGTACCTTCCTGCACAAAAAATAATCAATGTAGGCGTTTTCCTCTTTCTATGTGTGCTGCACAGGGCCGTAGCCACGGGGTGCGACAAGGGCCAGTTGTGTCCTCTGTTCTGTAGTAAAAGTGTTGCACTTTGTTTGTACCACATTGTCGTAAATGTTGATGCGCTGTTATTGCTATGTGTGTGTGCTGCATTGTGGGAGACTCACCCCTACAGCTGTGATTTTGCTGCCCCTAATCCCTTTGAGGCAGTGTGCCTTTGACTTCTGTGCTTCTACAGTGCTAAGATGTTGCAGAATTGGCTAATTGTGGTTCTTGTTCATATTTGGGACTCTTGGCCATGGTTTATCTGCAGATGTGTTGTTGACGTCAGGGGTTGTTTGTGCACATGGATGTGTCAGAGTGTGACCTTCTCCTTTACTCAGCCACCTCAGAGTTGTGGCGTGCACCATGTCATGATAATTGGACTGCAGCCATGGTTTGTGTCATGCAGTGTCACTTGCATTGTCGATGTGGCTCACAGACACGCAACTTTGATGGTTTTGACACGTGTGCATGGGTTGGTTGTGAGATCGGTGCTGTGTGTGGAGGGACCCCTTTGTGCCCATGGTGGACGTGCTCCTACTTGCTGTTTGTATGTGTGCTGAAGTGTGCCATGGGATTAGGGACATGATCCAGTGTCATTGTGGGCGTGCAGTGTGCTCTACTCGCTTGTGCATGTGTGTCATTGTGACCATCTCCCCGTCCCCCCAGTCCCTGGTCGGTACTCACCCTGTTGATGTTGTGTCAGGTCATGTTGAGAAGTGTCCAGATCCCCAACTACTGGCACTGTATCCCGACTGCTGACTGTGGGTACCATTTTCTCCATATCATCCAGCTCCTGGTGTGCCAGTGGACCCCCACTTCCATTCTGCATTTCTGCTTTCATGTTGGCATCGATTTTCTTCAAGGTTTTGCCTTTCACATCATTCCAGCGCCTCTTGACCTCTTCCATTGTCCTCCTCAACGCCGCAACTGCATTCACATGGTCCAAGATGGTCTGCCATATTTGCGTCTTTGTTGCCAATGACACGTTGGAGGTGACGAACAGTGGTTGGTAGTGTTCTATCACCTCCGTATTGGTGATCCTGATGGTGATCCTGTTTTCCTGCGGACAGAACCGGGTCTTCCTCTTCTCCTTGGCCTTCATTAACCCCGAGGTTCCTTGCTGGTCGTCTGTGGGCTTGTGGGGTTCACGTTGTCCTCTGCACTCCGTCCGTGTGCATTCATGGTGCTACGCATATTTTTTTAGTTCCTTTTTTTTTGGTCTGCTTTTATAGTGCATTCTCCCGCATGATGTGTGGGAATTGCAGGCCTGTTGCTGATCTTTGTAACTTTTTTCGCGTTTCACATTTTTTTGGTCTTGCGTTGATTCTAACACAGTCATTTGGCTCGTTATTGTGAGATTATCGCATGGTGCCAGCGGGTTGAGAATACAACTTTAACACTGTGTTATTTTCCCGCAATAGACAGCGATGTGCAAAGTTGTGTTAAGCTACTTTTGCAATAACTATCACATGTTCTTCAGAATATCCCCTGTGTTGTTTTGCAGAGTTCTCTTTTGCCAGCATTTCCACGTATAATAAACTGTTCTTGGTGTATATGAACACTGTAATGCAGTTTGCTTTCACTAGCATTTTCAAAACTCTTCCATCATAACGTTTCATGACAGAAATGGTGTAGAGCTGAAGGTTGTTTAAAGGAAGCATTATTTGTTTTCCTCTTTGTGCTTTTATTATAACCACACGTACACGATTTCTGACATGAAACAAGAGAATGGTCAAGTTCTGAAAAATTCCACAATCAATGGAAACTGTAAAATAGTGTTGACAGGCAACAGGCCTTAGATGTGGAAATGCAGGAAAGATTGCTCAGTGAGTTGTAGACTAGCCCTAACACATTTGTGAGCACAATTCATAAGCTGCAATCTCAGTACACCACCTCAGACTTCTATCCTCCTGAGGTTGATACATTTAATCACAATATATTTGGTGTCCATGCTATCAGGTTTATATAGAGTTCGAGATGGCAATATTGCAATACTGTACTCTGCACCAAAACAAGCTTTTTATTGTCAGAAGAAAATACCCCCAGTAGAGTTTGCACACGTTTGAGAGGGTTATAGGCTCACTGACTCTGCCCAAAACAAGTACAGCGTTTGCCATGAATAATGTTGGTAATTTTTGGGAAATTGTGTGCTTCTATGACTACAGTGGTAATACATGGGCACACAAGGTAGAATAATATTTCCATGTGTGGCAGTAGTAAATAACGATACAGTTTATTCAAAAATAAAAAACTTGTATTTCAGAAAATAATTGTATTTTGTTTATAAAAGCATTCACCTTTTGATTTTCAGAATTGAATTTGTTATTCTAAAATTAATTATAAGGCTGTATTAAGTAGCAATATTAATGTATTTTCATAAGCTGAAAAATGTATGTCCGAGGGGAAAAAATGGAAAGTTACACAAATATATATCATAACAGTATTTCTTTGATAGTCACTATTGCGGTTTGCAGCTCTACTCTTTCTGGACCAAGAAATGTATGCATTTTTTTATTTTTGTGCCTTATACCCTCAAAGAATATTTCAAGTCATACAATGTGACTAGGAGGAGCAGTCAGTAAGTAAAAATGCAGAAATAAAGAAAGATGATAAGACTATGGTTGGCCATGTTAAAGTCACGTTCTTACTATATATGGCATTTAAGACCTCAGACATTGTGCTTAATAGGTATCACCTTGCCTCAAGTTTTTGCTGAGAGTAAACCCTGATCACAACTATGGGGGGTCAGTCACACCAATAGCTTGTGTCACCCTGAAACTGCCGGTATATTTTGGGAGTCTAGCTTTGTTGCACATTTATGTGAGAACAGTGGTGTACAAAAACTCAATTTGGTTTATGTTTTGTAGAAACGTATGGGGGACACATCCTCATAAGCTCTGCAGGATGTCAGGCGTGTTTGCTATATTCTCTCCATCCAATTCAGGGTCAATATTTATCTCCCAACACTTTCAAAGATCACTAGCTGCCATTATATTCCTACTGCACTGGAAACCATATGGTTCACTTGCAGAGCTCACTTACATGTGCACTGTAGGGCTTGTTTATGAATTATTATCTTGGCTGCCTTTAGTGCCCAGCACCACCATGCCTGCATCTGCTGGAGGTTGCATTGTGATCTGGGTAAGGCATGATGTTATGTGTGACATGTAAGCCTGCCTGCAGAGCTGGTAATAACTTTTAGGGCGATATTCACAAGGACGTAACTCCAATTTCTACCACCTTACCGCATCAAAAGCGGAGATAGATTTAACACCCCTTTCACAAGCTGGTGAAAACTGCGGACATCGCCAGTATTCCTGCGATAACTGTCCCAAAATTTACCTCCATGGTGGATACCACTAACTAACCCAAATGATATGCAGAGTAGGCGTTCCTGTGCAAAAACACACACAAAAAACACAACACCACTTTCACAACGAAATGCCAGATCTGCAAACCAAAAACAGGTGATAATCCGCTGTAGCAGCAGGGCATTAACACCTGCCTCTTGCTGGTGCTAAGCAGGACGACTACCCACAGCATGAAAGGGGACCAAGCCAAGAGAGCCACATCTGAAGACCCACAGATGCCATGGAGACAATGACCATGCAGCACCGATACCCATGAGGGCCACTACACCCACCGCAACCACCCCCAATCCACCCCCCGGACATACACATACCGTGCACGACACAAGAGCCACAAAAAGTGCATGATGACGCACATTGCCAAAATAAATACACACATGTGTGGCCAGAAGAACGAGAAACAATCACAGAACACACAAAACGACAATGCATTACACTCCTGTCGGGTCCGTCAGGGACAATCTCGAACTCACAGCCTGGAAAACAAAGCACAAAATCAGGACGTGTGCCATGCGAACATCAAAGGAGCGAGACTCACAGAAACAGAGAAGGAAAGTGAGCCAGAGAGAGAGAGAGGGAAATGAAGGAAGGGAGAGAGAGATTGAGAGAGAGAGAGGGAAGGGAGAGAGAGGTAAGGAAAGGAAGGGAGAGAGATAGAGGGAGAGAGAGAAGTAAGGGAGAGAGAGTGGTAGAGAGGGAAGGAAAGGAAAGGAAGGGAGAGGGAGTGGGAGAGAGAGGTAAGGGACAGAGAGTGAGTGAGAGAGAAGGAAAGGAAGGGAGAGAGATAGAGAGAGGTAAGGGAGAGAGAGTGAGAGAGAGGGAAGGAAGGAAAGGAAGGGAGAGAGAGAAAGACACCGCCGCCCCTGCGCACACAGGCCCCACTGCTCACCTGCTTCCGCCAGTGTGTCCACCCGTAGGCACACCACCTACCCGTGCAAGCTCCAGGCCCAGGTCCCGCCACCATGGCATTGACCCCATCATGCGGGCCCACCCTGCGGCCCAGCAGATCCCACACATGACGCTGAGTCCTGAGTCTCAATGGTGGAGATCACATCAGTGCACACGTCATCATCACAGGCTCCACACCCTGCTCAGCTTTTATGGTGCCACTAACGCTGTACAACCCAAGTCAGCACCACGTGGTGGCAGGCCTGTGATGGCCGCAAGGCCTTGGGTGCCACCAACCCTTTGCGCAACATCTCGTGGGCTCTTTATGATTGAGCATCGTGGAGCGTCCGTCATCCAGTCACCACCGGCAGAGGGGAATGTGATGTAGTCGGCCCCTTATATTTGCGTGGTCACATGGCCTGTGATGCCTGTGCTGGATGGGTGTGGTGTGTGTGCAAACCTTCCCTCAGGGAGTGGCCGTAACATGCTGACAACTAGACAAGTGACCTGCACAACACTAGCATGAATGCCTGCGACAGGTAGCTATGTGGGCCCCTCCTTAGAGCGTAAGCGGAGTGGTCTGGCCTAGCATATGCCGTGCCAGCGTAGGGCTTGCAACTATGACTCGGGGGCTCTGTGTGTGGTTCAGTCCATGTCCGGACCAGGAAGTGACTAATGGGTGTGTCCTTGTTGCAGTGTCCACGGCACACGGTTCAAAATAGGCAATGTAGCACACTGTGACTGTCATCCCACTAGATGAGCATCATTGACGTGAGGTTGAATCACTGTCCCTACATTAATCCACACATACATACATGGATGATAAAAAACATGACACAGAAGTGCATAACTGGATGTTTATTGCACATCTAGTGGAGTTATGCAGCTGGAGCAGTACAGGGCCATGCCAAGCACACTACACAATATGGGCCCATGGAGGGCCAGCCAGAGTCCATCCGTGGATGTCAAGCACTCCAGAAGAGGAAGGGTACAGTCCGCAGTCTGGTCGTTGTGTCATTGTTCATCAAACAGAATATGGCAGTCCATGTCGTGGTCCAAGGTTAGTGCAGCGGAGTGTATTGGAGGTCAGTGGAAGGTCATGAGGCCATGTGCGGCACCAAGCAGAAACATGCCAGGTAACGGAAATGAATGTTAGTGCTCCCTTCTGACAACAAACCCTTCCACGTCCTTGTCCTTGGATGTGTGCTCTGCCCCACCTGTGGGTGTTGCAGCACCGGCTGCAGCACTGTGTCCACTGACACATCAGGGGCCGTAGGAGGATTGTCGGCTGACACATCAGGTGCAAGAGTGGATACGCCTGCCGCACTGTGAGGCACTGACACACCAGGGGGTGGGGATGTGGACGTGTGGGGGCAGCAGCATTCATCAGCGCCACGCCTTGTGGCAGCATTGCCATGATGGGGATCTGCAGGGCATGGTAAATCCCAGCTACATCTCGTTGATGTCCAGCGGTGGCTGCCATCCTTTCCGCCTCCATCCGCACCATGTCCTCCATAAGCCTCCGCATGTGTGCCAGCTCACGGCTGGAATCGCTGGAGCCAGTCTGAGCGGACAGATGTTCTTCTCTCTGTGTCATGACTCCAGTGATGTCAGTCAGGGCTTGTTGGAGACCAAGGAGCGGGCCGTGGGTGTCCATTAGGGACTAGAGCTGGTCCGTCATGGACCTAGGCACCCATGGATGGCGTCCAGTTTGGTCGCCATGAGGCTGAACCCCACCCGCATCTGCTCAGCCGTCTCCCTCTGGCCTTCCAGCACATGGCGTTGGAAGGTCATGGTTTATTCCTGGGGGACTTGGGAGACTGCCGGGGCTGTGGGTGCCTCCTCCTGGGTGGTTTGGGTAGTCGGTGGGATTTCCTCGATGTAGCTTTGCTGCTCTAATCCTGGAGGTGAGTCGCGGATCATGTCCATGATGTTTTTGAGGGCTTGGGTGTTAATTCTGGGGTTGTCCTCCTCATCATCAGTGAAGAGTGGCTGGGACTGCTGTGCAGGGGGGTGTTGACGGTGCCCCTGCAATGTGAAGGGGAAATGGTGTATTACATTGTGTCCACATGTATGTGGCCGCATAGAACATGTTGACATACAGACAGCATGGCAATGTACATTGTGACAGTGTGTAGATCAGGGCCATGAGCCAGAGTCATTGTGGGTGTGCATTGTGCTCTGCTCGATTGTGCATGTGTGCCATTGTGCGCCTCTCCACCCGTCCCCCCAGTACCTGGTGGTCACTCAACCTGTTGCGGTTGTGTTGTATCCTGTCGAGCAGTGTCCGTTCCCCCAACTCCGGCCACAGTCTGATGACTGTTGACACCAACTCCTCCATGTCATCCAGCTCCAGCTGTTGCGCTAGCCACCACCTCCAGTGTGCATTGCTGCCTTCTGGTTGGCTGCGAGTTTCTCCTTGGTCTTCCACTTGATGTCAATCCATCGCCTCTTGGCCTCGTCCAGTGACCTCCTATGCTCCCCGACGGCATTCACCTTGTCCACAATGTCCCGCCATATCCCATTTTTGCGGCCCAATGACACATTGGAGGTGACGAACAATTGTCGATGGTGTTCCATCACCTCTGTGATTGGAATCCTGTTTTCCTACGGACTGAACTTCGTCTTCCTCTTCTTCTTGTCCTTGCCCTTCCTTGTCCCCGAGGTTCCTGGCTGGTGGTCCGGGGTGCTTGTGGGGTTGCGCTCGTCCTCTGCGCCTGCTCCGGCTGCCTCCATGGTGCTTGGGTGTTGGTCAGTTTGTGTGTGTGTGTTTTTTCTACTTTTATAGTGATTTTTCCCACCTGCCATGTGTGTATTGCATATGGCCATGTCTGAACTGGGGTGGTGTGGAGTGCAAAAAAACGATGGACTTAGGCCCAGATCTCTGTACTGGGGTGAATGTATGACATTGTTCTGCATTCTGTCCATCAACTGTTGTTTTGCATTTGTCACCCCGAGTGGGATGGGTATGCTCAGACATGAGTCCCGTGCTCTCCGCACCACTGGAGTCAAGCTATCCTGGCTGAAGACGGCTGATAGCCAGAAACCGGTCCTAGGATGCTTGATTCCGGTCCAGGAAAGACATGGCTTGGCAGTTCGGGCTGGACTGTTCCCATGAGGCATAGGGTCAAGGCTGATTTGCATATGGCCATGTCTGAACTGGGGTGGTGTGGAGTGCAAAAAAACGATGGATTTAGGCCCAGATCTCTGTACTGGGGTCAATGTATGACATTGTTCTGCATTCTGTCCATCAACTGTTGTTTGCATGTGTGTATTGCAGGCCTGGTGCTGCTTAGCGCTGATTTCCTCATCGCACTTTGGCCCATCGCATGTTTTTTGGCGTTGAGGTTTGTGTTTTTATCTCGGTCGAGGTGGCTGTATCGCGGACATTTGCCGCGGTTTCGGAAGACTATCGCATGGTACCGCGGTGTTGTGAATTCCACTTTAACACGGGGTTATTTTCCCGCGATGGGCTGCAATTTGTAAAGGTGCATTAGCATTTTCTGGTGATGTTAAGCACATGTTCTTTTGAATATACCACTTAGTTAGATAAAGAGTATCACAAGACGGGCTGAGCCTGAGTGCCAAGGCAAGGGTGTGTGCGAACATGTTCCTGCTTGACTGTCTATGCAAACTGTTATCATCAAAATCTACTAAGGAGGCCAACCTCCCCAGTGTCACCGGGCCCTGTTACCGACAGCTACCATCATCCCTGAGCAGAGTATGTGTGCTCTGCTCCATGTGTGCAGCGGTCAAGTCCACCCATGACATCTGAAAGCTTCCTACTCTGCCTGTGAGCTATCTAGGCCACCAGGACAACAAGAGATACACATGGGTCTGCAGTCAGGCAACTCACGGATCTTGACCATAACCTCACCCAGCAAGGGTGTTTTCACTCCCAAAATCTGACTACCATGCTTGCAGCTGAGTCAGTGCATTTGAGACTGGAGATAGATAGACACCACTAACCGGAATGTCTGGCCCATATTTAGGACCACCTTATTATAAGTGAAATGACCCGCTGCCCACAGCCAGCCAAAGTGAGGGGGAAGAATAAATGCTTATGAAGTAATGCCTGATGGGTTCCCCATTCCTACTCTGGGCCCGTATGTGTTCGGTTATATAAATTTCATCCTCCACCCAATGCCTCTCTTGAGTCTAACTTTGATTTAACATGCTAACAAGGTATGTAACGTTTACAACGAAATTTTTACAACGCACTACCATTACAACGCAGGCATTACCACGCATACCATTACAACGCATTGCGCTGGGGGGCGCTTTAGGATAGGTAATAAGTTTAATTTTCTATCCAACACCTTCCCTAGTGTCCACGGGGACTGGAGTTGGAATAGAAAATTATACTTACCACTATCCAGCACCTTTAAGCGCTATGCGTTGTAATGGTATGCGTGGTAAAAACCGTGTTGTAAAGGTATGCGTGGTAAAAGTATGCGTTGTAACGTCATACATCCACTAACAAGCGTTAAAAACTAGCTAGGATTGAATTTTAGTATGTGTCAAAGAGGATTGACTTTTTACATTGGCAACACTATTACTCATTTTTTGGGCGTGGTGTGCAATATTCATCAATAGATTTTAACCCAGATCAAGAAAGAGAAAGGCAGATTTGGGATAATAAATCAAGAAGACAAATATAGGATGCCAGGACAAAAGAAGAATTATATATTGAACAATATCCCAACTGGTATGATTAAAAGACAATTATAAAGGATATGAAAACATTATCCGGAGAGGCACAAGGAGACTCTATGCATTCATTTTCAATGCTAAAAGCATCAATTTAATTCAACATATTCAAAAATTAATAAAACAGGAAAGGATTACAGTTAAATATCAGCACTGTAATTGTGAATACACATTTTTCAATGACCCAAGTGTGTACAAGGTGCACGAGTGAAAGGGGTGACACTACGGCGATGCAAGTGACAAAGGGATCAGCGAGGGACGGCGCAAGGTGTTAAGTGAGAATATTTACAGTGACTTCGAACATAGGGATTTCAAAACACTTTAAACAATTGATTTAGTATTTCATTTTCATAGAAATTCGCTATGAAGGAAGCGCCTAAATACAGGCTGAAGGGTCGACGGCGTTTCGATCCGAGCAGTTTGGGATCATCTTCAGGACTGAAAGGGTCGTGTGCAGTGCCGGGGTACAAGGAAGGGCTCCTTACGTAGATTCAGAGTTCCTTGGTACAAAAATTATGAACCAATGGTCACGAGGGACATCAAGGGCTGAGCTGAGGCTGGAAGTCCATCAGCGGTCGACTGTAACTGTCGATATAATTCTGGAGAGTCCCGGTCTCTTAAGATCCGAGGGTCAGGCCGATGGAGGAATTATCGGCGGGTTTGGACGCCGATCTTGCTTGTGATCGGTTCTGTACTAGGAACAATCTCTAGTTGAAAAAGCGGTCGAGCGAATGAATCGCAATGTCGGCGTTTCATTCGCTCGACCGCTTTTTATATATAGCTTATTACCCTAATCCCGACCTGGTTGATGGGTTTTCACTCCTGTTTTTTTAAACAGGACAAAAGAAGAAGGCAGTAATGCCAAAGAACCAGCGACACTGAGATAGAGTGCAATAGTGGAGGAAGAGGCATGAGATGGAATCACGACTAGACAACCTTGGTATTCAGCAGCCTCCGCTTTAAGCAGTCCAGACGGCTGGCTTCCACGAAAAACTTTACCCTCGCACTTATTTTGTTAACAAGTTAGACATCTGATAAGGAATACTAACTGAAACACTTTAACAAAATGTGTCTAGTCTCATACGTGGAGACCTTGCTTTTAATTAATCAATTTTGAGTTTCAGTATTTTTCTGTGATATCATTGGTGGAAGGTGTTAATCTGACCCTACAAGCTATAGCCGAGCTATCCACTTGATGAAAAAAGAGAGCCTCCACAGACACCGCCTCTTCCCAGCCACTTTATTATGGACAAGCAATAACGCTTGTGTTGGGATTACTTCTTGAATAACAATAACGTGAAGAAGACATTGCTCGGTAGTAGTTAATGACCAGTGAGATTCACATCAATGTTTCTGTGAGTGAACATCTTGCCTGATTGGCGCATACATGAAGGATTATGTTAGTGCCATTTGGGTCGCACACAATCTGCATCAGCATGGTCTTTGAGCGATGTCATTTGCCCTGCTTGCTTCCCATAGCATGCTGCTGTGGAGTATTAGCGACTGTAAATTGAAAGAAAAATGCTCGAAAATGTGCCGTTTAGATCCATTTATTAACCCTTTTTTTTAATCAACACTTTTCATGGTGGAACTCCCAATAACCGACAGTCATCTCCTGAGCGTCTGTGCTCACTTACTATTGTCACAGTAACCAGGCAAATGTGATAAAGCATCTAAATTTATATTCTATTTAATGTCACCTGGCATAGGGGTCTCCTCTTCTTTTTTTTCAGTTTTAGCCTCCCTGCCTTAGAATGGCATTATGGCTTTTTGGAACTTATAAGGGAGCCTGTTTCTTGGACCTGTAAATCAGGGCAGATGCTTTTTATAACTGATTGGTGAGAAGCACACTGAAACAAGGTAAGTTAAATAAGAAAGAGAAGAGGTGTATTGAACTTGAAAAGCACATGGGAGCTACTGAACTTAAGGGACGGAAGGCTATGTGTTAACAAGAAATAAAATAGGGAGAAACAAGGGAAGGAGAGATAGATGCAAAGGAGCTGATAGAGAGTAAAATTATTTCATTGGTCAATAGGGACAGTGTTTGTGCCAAGTTGTTGTACTTAATCATATTATATTTGAGCAGACAATCCCCTTAGGTTGGCACCCTTATTACTTTATCACGTTTTGTGTACGGAGGGATGTATAGAGCCAATGAGAGTCTGCTAAGATCTTTCTTGAGTTTGAATCCTTAGCTGGGATAACTCAACCTCTTATCAAGATTCAAAAGTACTTTATTCGGTTAAAAAGGGAAAATAACCATAAAAGTAGCATGTAAGGTGCAATTTACAAAAGGTAGAGTAAGTATTTTTCCTTTAAAATCACAAAATAAGAAAAACAACAAAATTAAATCCATATCAGCAATATTAAATTCATATACACAATAAAAGAGATCAATCCATTTGCATTGATTTACGACATTTAAAAGCCAATTTTAAAAATTCTGCAATAGAGGCAACCATAAAAACAGTATCCATTTTCTGGCACTCTGTAAACGCTAGGCGGCATCTGTAAACATTTAGATCTTTAAGAATAGGAATGATAAGTTTCTTTCGGGGAAAGGTATAAAATTTACAAAAAAATAAAATATGTATATCCGATTGTTGGGAAACATCATCGCATGGACAGAAACATAAGTCCTTCAGCCAACAATTCATCACGGGGAATGATAGTGTCCTAAAAACTATATTCAATCTAAATCGGGTCAAAAGGTACCGTTCATGATTAGACATATACAGTGAAAGATATGGCTGCAAATTCTCTCCACATATAATATCCTGGTGGGCAGAGACAGTCTTTTTTCTTGCCTCCTTTATATTTCTCTTTTCCTTGAGGTAGGTCATACACAAATATTTCAAATCGCTTCTGGATATACATTCCATTGATTGTGGATCCTCAAAGTATTGGGGGCAACTTATTTTTTCAAGAAAGTCTCTGACATAGCCTATCCATTTGTAATCCCTGATATTGTCCAATACCATGATGTCCTTAAAAATGGCACGATTAACAACACATTCTTCATTTGTCCAGACCCTATGCCAAAGAAGAACTGGCTGAATTCTAATAATGTCGGTGACATAAGATATTCCCAATTCAACATGGCATATCATTGTTGCAGTACTTTGGGGTACAGACAATATGTGACATAAAAACTTATTTTCCAGGATTTGAATTGGGGTGATGTTTGAATAACCCCATAATCCTGCCCCGTAGATGGCTACAGATATACAAGTCGCATTATAAACGGTTAAAATCTCTTTTATGGGTTTTTTACCTAATTTTTTCATAAAACATTTTAGGGCCATAATGGTCTTAGAGAATAACAGAGATCTGGCATGAATTGCTGTGGTCCATGAGCCGCTTTCATGAAACAGTATCCCTAGATAAGGGAAGGTGGGGGTCCTTTCTAAGGGATTGGAGTTCACAAAGATTTGCTTCACATGCTTGTTTGTTCTGGACCCGCAGTACATAGATAAAGTTTTAGAACAATTGATTCTCAAATCTAAGTCAAGCATAAAGGTGTTAAAGGCTGTAACCAAACTTTGTAAAGCCATTGGGGTGCGCGCCATTAGGACAGCATCATCGGCGTACATCAGTGCAGGGACAGGCCTACCTCTCACCATAGGCATGTCCCTGCCCTCCTGCACGAGATGCTTTTCCATTCCATTTATGTACAGCAGAAATAGGAAGGGGGCTAAGACGCACCCTTGGCGCACACCCCGACCGATCCCAAATTGTCTACTGCACTCACCATTTTTCCCAAATCTGACACTGGCAGTGGCCCCAGAATACAGCTCTCTCAGAAAACATATAATGGCATTGTCTACTCCCAAGTCAGCCATAATTGACCATAACTTAATGTGTGACACACAGTCAAAGGCTGATGATAGGTCAACAAATGTGAGGTATAGACGTTGTTTTTTGACCTTTATATACTTCTGCTGCAAGGTAAAGAGATTCAAGCCTTGCTCTATAGTCCCTAGGCCCTTTTGGAACCCAAATTGAAAGTCACTTAACACCCCAGTTTCATTGGCCCAGCTTTGTAGTTTAGCTAAAATCACTCTTCCCAAAATTTTTATAGAAGAGTCCAATAGGGAGATTGGCCTATAGCATGTACAACTTAGCCTGTCCCCTTTCTTGAATATTGGGACTATTGTTGATGTAAACCAGGTGGGTATTGGGCTGTTTGCCAGGACGCATTAAAGAGCTGAACTAACAGTGGCCCCCATAATTCGATGTTAGCCTTATAGAGGTCAGCTGGTATACCGTCTGGTCCTGCTGCTTTGCCCCCCTTGGTCGCCTTTAAGCTTGCTATAACTTCAGGAAGGGTTACAGTCAGGGTTCTAGACATGTCTAGATTTAGCAGCCCCATCTCCTGGCCTACTTCCGAGGTTAGTTCCACAGCCATATAAAGGGAGGAAAAATGGGCCACCCACTCATCTTCTGAGATGGCAATTTCCATGCGTGCTTTTTGTTCATATAGGAGGGGGGTGTTAATAGCCCTCCAAAAAGCAGCCGGATCCTTCGATTTTGATGCGTCGCATAGGTTGTCCCATGCCTCCCTTTTTATCGAGGTCTTCCTCTCCCTTAATGCTAGGTTATAGTCCTTTCTTGCAATTCTAATTTGGTTTACGTCCTTTGGTCTATTATGAATTGCATATCTAAGCTTTGTTAAGGCTCTAGTGCACTTCCTATCAAACCATTTCCTATTGGACTTTAGGGAATTTTTCCTATTAACCCACAGTGCTTCCTTAATTTTACGGGAAATAATGCTAAAATGGGTTATTATTTCACATTTCTCTGCATGTTCATCTAGACAGATGGAGAAGCTACTCATGCAGTTAGTCAGTATTTTTTGCAGAAAATCATCTGGGACCAGTCTGCTCCATTTAAGGTTGTAACCATTTTGAGCACCCACCCTTACATCCTGGACCATTTGGTTCTGACATTCTCTAATGTCAGCTACGGTAAATAAATTTTCCATTTTTAATACCTGTGGCAGATGATCACTCAATGGTAAATCCATGATGTTTGCTCTAATCAATCTGTTTGCAGAGCTAAGTGTGCATAAGCTAAAATCAATAATGGTTGAAGCCCCCCGCCCAACAAAGGTTGGGGCAAACATCGTTGTGTGGTGTGCTAATTCATTTACAAAGCCGAGGTTAAAGTTAAAAATCATTTCATTCAGTAAGTCGCCTAGTAGGGTGTGTTCAAAATGCGTCAAATTGACGTCTTGTTCCAGCATTAGACCACAAATACCCTTTTGGCCCTTTTTGCAGAGAGTACAATTAAAATCACCCCCCCATAATAACATAACTTCCGCCCTCTTACTCTTGTCAAATTCATTTTGCATTTCTAGGGCTAGTGTATCAAGTACATCCTTAATCATGCTATCTGAACAGTTATTATAGAAATTAAAAAGAACCATCTTTGGACCCTTCCTTGTGTATATCACAATTTTTTGGTAATAGCTGGATCCAGGGGAAAAAACTATTTTATCATATACTAAAAGATTAGATATGTATACAATCAACCCCCCCTTGGGTCTTCCGTATACTCCGCCCACCGCAGGGGTAAAGTATGTCTTGTAGCCATTAAGGTGTATCGGCGTGGTAGCCCAAGTTTCTTGAAGGGCTAATATTCCCACGTCGGTAATAGCCTCATCCCAGCTTGGATTTGTAATCTTTTGTTTTAACCCAGCCACGTTCCAAAATAATACCGTACAGGAATCTTTATCCACAGAAGACACATCTACAGTATCCCCTAAACTGTTGGCCTGGCTCTCTTGTATGAGCTCATTCCCCCCCTGTATTTCTGTGGATTCCTCATCCCCCAGACAGCTTGTGGAATCCAAGACTGCGAGATTAATAGGTAACCGATCATCTACCTTAATCTTGGGGAGTCAGTCCACTGCATCCAAGCAGTCAAACCGATTATAACATGGGAAAAACGGGGGAATTTGGGCATTGCCTATCCATCTTGGATCATAACCCTGTGGGTGAAAATAAGGAGGCCTGCCTTTGTGTTTCACAATATTCCAGCCATCATCATGCCTCCCATTCCGCAGTGTATTGTGGTAGTTGTTATCAGGGAACTGGCCAGTATTACCACCATGGCGTCGATTTTCCCTGGTCCAGCTCCACCTATTATCCGGCTGTTCACCCTCCGGGTAAAAATAGGATAATGGCCTGGCCACAACTGACAAACCGTAATTTCTTGGGGGCCTTGATGTAATAAATTCTGCGGTGCGGGGATTCTCAAAAGTTATTACCACACAGTCACCTTGTGACCTTTTTTTATTATTATTGTACCCCACCCAGGGAGCCCTTTCAACCATAAGGATATTGCTTTTGAAGGCCGGGGGGAGAGGATAGTTATCATTTAACCAATGTATTGTTTTATTTACTAGTCCCCCATTATTTTCATATGATTTATCAGCAGGTTCGGGTACTCCAGTAAGGACCACAACATATGTTGAGGCTTCTGGTGGTAAATGTATATTTCTACGTGTCTCCCTCTTTTCTTCATTAACTTTATCCTTAGAAGTTTGCGTGGGTGGCGCTGTTTGGTCAATTACGGTGAGATTTTTAGGTGTTGGTATAACTTTTGGAGGTGGGTTAGTAGTGAGTTTTGGAGGTGGAGTAGAGGTAGTTATTAAAGATAGATTGGTATTACCATCGCTTTTAGCGGCTGTGGGTGGTCTATTTGTAGTTGATTTCTTTTCAGGAACTTTATTGTTCAAATTAAAGCTAGGGGCACTAATATCTTTATGAATGTTAGACAAAATTCTTTCCAGACAGCGTAGCCTCACCTCGATAGGTTCTAAAAGAGTTTTTAGCATAGCATAGATGTTATTATTATCCATGCTTAGGCTACTACTGTCCTCATCCCCTTCAGCTTGATTATCAACTACCCCGCTTTGTTCCAGGATCTCCTCCAAGCTACTATCCAAGATGGTTTCATCTGGCAGACTTAGGGTTATACCCACACTTACACGTGGCCCACCTACGGTGTCATTAATAATGGGGTGAGCATCTAAATTGGTGCTCACATTCAAAGGAGTTGGAGGCAACTGAATAGGGGCATGAATTTTGCTAGGCTGGGCTTTTTTCCCATTTCGGGTAGTCATTTTAATGGGCTGTTGTTTAGTAATCTTTTGTTTAGGGATAGCCCCCTCCTTCCTCCCCCTTTCAATTAGGGTACTAACTGTATGTTCATTCTCTGTTACGGTCAACCCGTTTTCCAGCAACAAGGAAAGATTTGGGGTTGCCTCCAAGCCTTCCTGCGATGCTGGTAAGTCACAACCCTGGTCCTTATGTACCATTACAATTGTTTTTAGATCGGATGCGCTGTTAGGTGTCCGAGCATGTGCAATGTGGCCCAGAGAAGAACGCTTTGCCCTGGCTAAATCTTGGGACACCCTTCTGTCCATCAGTACGATCCCTTCATCAATGAGCGCATTTGTGCGTACTATAAAATCGTCCAAGGTACCAGTTAGTTTCTTTGCCCCCGCGGCTGCCATGCTTCTGGTCTCTGGATGGTTCATGACAAGACCGCTAAATAAACCACTATACAAGAGATAATATTTGCGCCCAATACCCAGTACTAATCGCGGTGCAAGGAGGGACTCAAGGACTCACAGGGGTATGCAATAACAAATTTAGCCAACTTACGCTTTTACAGTCTCGATGTCCTTTGGCTAATAACAAACGGGCAGGGTATCTAGCCCAGGCCAGGCTCCTCAGGCCTCTGAGGGCCTAAGAGGGCCCGCCCTTTGCCCGGGCTTAGCCCCGCGCTGTGTCCCGCTCGCGTCCCGCTACGCGATGGGGTTGATGGTGTTTTTATGCGCCTCCGGGCGCCTTTACCGTCGTCACTGTGAGCGCCCCCGCAAAGGCTCTTGGGGGTTGAAGTCCCCCCGCTCAGCGGCCGCTCTGGTGTAAGAAAGCGGCGGCGGGGGGGACTCGGCTCCGAACTCTGGCGTCTCTTGGTCTTTGTTCCCGGTCCCTGGCAGCACAGACACGGTGACAGCACACTCCTCTGGCAGGTCCGCAAAGTTCCGTTTTGGTCTCCCGCGGCGCTCCGGGGCCGCTGCTGTTTTATGCGCCTCCGGGCGCCTTTACCGTCGTCACTGTGAGCGCCCCCGCAAAGGCTCTTGGGGGTTGAAGTCCCCCCGCTCAGCGGCCGCTCTGGTGTAAGAAAGCGGCGGCGGGGGGGACTCGGCTCCGAACTCTGGCGTCTCTTGGTCTTTGTTCCCGGTCCCTGGCAGCACAGACACGGTGACAGCACACTCCTCTGGCAGGTCCGCAAAGTTCCGTTTTGGTCTCCCGCGGCGCTCCGGGGCCGCTGCTGTTTTATGCGCCTCCGGGCGCCTTTACCGTCGTCACTGTGAGCGCCCCCGCAAAGGCTCTTGGGGGTTGAAGTCCCCCCGCTCAGCGGCCGCTCTGGTGTAAGAAAGCGGCGGCGGGGGGGACTCGGCTCCGAACTCTGGCGTCTCTTGGTCTTTGTTCCCGGTCCCTGGCAGCACAGACACGGTGACAGCACACTCCTCTGGCAGGTCCGCAAAGTTCCGTTTTGGTCTCCCGCGGCGCTCCGGGGCCGCTGCTGTTTTATGCGCCTCCGGGCGCCTTTACCGTCGTCACTGTGAGCGCCCCCGCAAAGGCTCTTGGGGGTTGAAGTCCCCCCGCTCAGCGGCCGCTCTGGTGTAAGAAAGCGGCGGCGGGGGGGACTCGGCTCCGAACTCTGGCGTCTCTTGGTCTTTGTTCCCGGTCCCTGGCAGCACAGACACGGTGACAGCACACTCCTCTGGCAGGTCCGCAAAGTTCCGTTTTGGTCAACCTCTTATCCTTCTAAGACCAATAGAGTGATTGCCATTAATGTGAATAAAATTAATGTCTGTTATTTACAATAATTTGGCACTGGGCAACTGTGGTACTAGTAGCTATGTGAAAAGTAAGGTCTTATTGCAAACAAGTACTACTGTGCTTCCTATGTCATTGAACTTTGTTCATCACTAAAGGGGCTTGCCAGACTGGTAACCAAGGGCCCGATTCACAGAATGAACTTAAGACTCAACCCTAAACTTACTACTATTTTGGTATTCACAGAATGCACTTACTACTTTTGGCATTCACAGAATGAACTTACTACTTTTGGTATTCACAGAAGATAGGATTTTGTCTTAAGTTTGTCTTAAGACAAACTTAAGACAGACTTAAGTTAGGATGTTGTCTTAAGTCTGTCTTAAGTCTGTCTTAAGACAAACTTAAGACAAAATCCTGCCTTCTGTGAATACCAAAAGTAGTAAGTTCATTCTGTGAATGCCAAAAGTAGTAAGTGCATTCTGTGAATACCAAAATAGTAGTAAGTTTAGGATTGAGTCTTAAGTTCATTCTGTGAATCAGGCCCTTAGTACTCTGATACGTTCACAGCAGGAACCTGTGTTTAATCATTGATTCACAGACTCAAATTTGTGTCCACCTGGCCATTTATCCTTCCCCTGTCGATAAAAGAAGCAACAATGAGATGAGGAATAATACAAAGTTGCCATCATTGCCAATACATCACACACACGGGCAATGATCAAGAGCTTTAAAAAATAAACATGTTGCTCTATTAATTATTTTTATCTGCCCCATCCTGATTTTCATTTCTGCTTTGTTAAGATATCAGAGTGTCCTTCTATATCACAGTGGACATTTGTTTTTATAGTGCCCTTTCTGCATTTTTCTCCTATCACTCCAGAGGTGTGACATTGTGCAGAACCGCCTCTGCTGTGCAGGTCCACGTTCTCGGAGTGACATTGAAAACAACTACACATCTGAGTGGCTAGTGATGCAAATTCGAACTGTAATACTTGAACCGTTTGTGTTCTTCAGAACACAGAGGCACTAACAGTGTGTTAAGGAGAAGACTCCAGAAAATATGCCACAAAGCTCTCCACAGCACACCAAATCTAAAGACAGTACTTGTGCCACACCAGTGTGACTGACAAGGCTGACCCTATAAAATAAATCGAATTATGGGGCATATTGTCAAGAAACGGTGTTACAATTATCGCCGCTTTAGCGGCAGGAAACTGCCGCTAAATCGGCGATAATGGGCTTGATAATATGCCCTTGTGAATTCCCCTAGAAGCCCATGTTCTGGTGTGAACCTGGGCTTCTATGGGAATTCACAAGGGCATATTATCAAGCCCATTATCTCTGCTTTGGGGGCAGATTCCTGCCGCTAAAGCGGCGATAATTTTAACGCCCTTCTTGATAATATGCCCCTTTGTGATTGAAGCAATGTGGCGATAGGCTGTATTACAGGCATTGAGCTGTCAGTAGCAGTGTAACTGTGAGATAGGGCCAGGCAGGCAGTGGAAGAAAAGTGGAGGAACGTGATCCAGAAGGCAGCTACAGGGTGATATGGTGGCAGTGTGAGTATATTAAAAAGGTTGAATGTTGCTGGTGTGTGTGCTTGTGTATTTGAGTAAGTGCATAAGTGTGTGCTTGCATATGTGTACATGCTTGGGGAAGATTGTGTAATTTGTCTGCCCCTTCACGACCAGATGGTTTCACTCCTGCTGTAATTCTGACTCTAATATTCAGGTGGTGGTTATTGTCTTATTGCGGGAATCAATGGCATGATGATACCTACCTATTTTATTATGCTGACCATGTCATAGTGGTGCCCTTACTGTGAGCATATATGACATGATGTCACCCACTTCCAGTATCGAGCTGGCCGTAGTGTAGTGAAGGTAATATTTGCAATATTATAGGCACACAAAGCATGACAATCTTATAACATGGGCCCAGATATATTGGGGCCATCGGTGCATAACATACGGACAAATGGACAGGTTAGGTACAATCTATCCATTTATTGTATTAGTACTTGAACATGCTTGATGAAAGTCACACCAAACGCACTTTTCCTGAAAATGAAAAACATGATATTTAAGGATGTCAATTATTTTTTATCTACTGATATTGTTTTGTTTTGGGGAACTAAGGGCCCGATTCACAGAATGAACTTAAGACTCAATCCTAAACTTACTACTATTTTGGTATTCACAGAATGCACTTACTACTTTTGGCATTCACAGAATGAACTTAATACTTTTGGTATTCACAGAAGTTAGGATTTTGTCTTAAATTTGTCTTAAGACAAACTTAAGACAAACTTAAGACAGACTTAAGACAGACTTAAGACAAAATCCTAACTTCTGTGAATACCAAAAGTAGTAAGTGCATTCTGTGAGTACCAAAATAGTAGTAAGTTTAGGATTGAGTCTTAAGTTCATTCTGTGAATCGGGCCCTGAGATTATTTTTCTAAAATTAAAAGCTTGCATTGTATAGTAAACTATGTGGATATTAATTCAAAATTTGTTTGTTGCATTTTCATGTGTAGTGTAAATACATTATGGGTGTCACTTTTCTTCAGAATAATCAAGAGGGTTGCTAAAGGGTACTGGCACAGAATTATAAATGTATTTGAGGACTTGGAATATTTGATCAGTTTGGGATCTTTACAGATCTGTTTATTGATGCACACTGATAAGGTACTAACACACCCTCGAACCCACAGGAGCTGGCACTAATGTGTATCAATTCCATTTTGTTTTGTCTTTCATGGTTGGGTCATCTATAGAACTTATATTGAACCATACCAAGTGTACACTGAGGCTTTCGACTAAAATTGTTTTAAAACATATATTTTACTCTAGGATTGCTTAAAGTACTAACTCCTAGCCTATAAACTTGTCAGTCAATTCTATCTCATTTTCTTCAATTTTTACTCGCTGTACTTCTAAATGTGTAACTTCCCTTAGTTTTTTCAAACAAACATTAGGTTAGAGCTTTTATCACCTAATCACCTGTAAATCTGTATTTAAATTGTTTGGCATTTTAACTAATGTGACCAAATCCTATGTGCTTTGTGGTTGTCCATATTTTTCAGTTTATTACAAAAATGCATGAAGGAAAACCTCCAAACCTATTGTAAAGTTGTCACTTTTTGGGTAATTTTACTGGCAAAATGTGGGATGTGCACAACTTGGAACAGTAAAGTCCTCACCTATTACTTCGGGGATTTGATACCACTATCTTTGAAATGTTTTCAGTTTTGACTAACATGGTTTAAACCATTTGCCATACACTTCACCCTCAAAATACTAACATCACTGTTAGTATCACCGCCACCTCTTCTGGACACTTTGTCATCCTTACTGGGGGCGGTGCCCCCAAAACATATACTTCTGGCAGTGCTTGAAATGGAAAAATAGAAGTAAAGGTACTCTGAGAAGTGCCGGTACTCTCCAATTAAAAGTATAGCATTTCTCTGGAGTAGTGCCGGTACTCCGTACCGGACAGTACCGGCCCGTTTAAAGCACTGAATCCTGGCTACGGCTCTGGTGCTGCACTAATAGAAAGAGGAAAAAACTTGGAGATATAAAGTTATTTCTCTTTGTTACGCCTCCTTGGGGAGGTGCGCAGTTTGACACATTTCCAGGTTCACAGATCCTTGTAAATCTGGGAATGTGTGAAAACCCATTGTTTTGCGTGGGAAAAATCCCACCTCAACACCCTGTGGCAGCTCCTCCACTAAGGCGGAGTAGTGTTGCCCCACGGCTTTTTTGCATTGAAAGAAATTAAATGATAATAACTCAAGTTATTATCATTTGATTTTCTCCTACTTCCACCCACAGCTTTGCATGAGGGAGCGGAGGCAGGGGATGAGTAGTAGCACCCTCCTAAAGTGCGCAATGACTGCTTAGACTGCACTCTCGGGCTGTCCAAAACAGTCTTGCACACTTCGCATGTTCTCCATGCAAGCTGCATTACAGTCTACGTGGAGAACATGCCCAGGCCTCAAGTCAGCGACTCAGCACCGAAAAACGGCGCTCAGACCCATCGCAATGGTGCTAAGGCAGCGGTGTGATGGGCTAACTGGGAGCGTAGGTGGGCTTTCTGTGGCCGAGCAAGGGAGGACCACAGAGGAGAGACGGGTGAGGAAGCAGCAAAACGGTGGGTGAGGAAGCAGAAAAACACAACACTTTGCGCTGACTTGCCATACTCCATATCTATGAGGTCATGAAAAGCTACGCTGGGTCGCTTTGCGTTGCCACATGGGCATGATTGAGAGACACATCATTAAAAGTGATGATTCGGTTGCACAGGCCTCTTGTAAACGATGCCCTCTATCTGTAACACAGACACCCTTGCATGTGTTGGTCGCAAGGCTGAGAACAGTGTGCCAGTGCAAGAGAAGAACAGAAATTCCCTATATCTTTTTAAATATGGAGCATTTCATGCCCTCACCCTTTTAAGCAGCGCACCAACTTTGCTTGCGGCCCTGTCTTGCGTGAAAGATTAGCTAATGTACCCCATAGCAAAATTAACTCAGCTTTACATCCTTCCAGGGTCGCTGCAAAAAGCCTTTCATGGGCTGCGCTGTTGTGAGCTAAGGCAACTCACAGCATCACGAGACAGTGGGCCTCATTTATGAGAAATGACGCATCGCTGCATGAAAGCAGCGATGCGTCACTTCTCAGTGCGCACTCCTTGCGGCAAGATTGAAGCGTCATATTTATATTATGACGCATCATGTCGCAAGGAGTTACAGATACGTCAGTATTTCTGACGTATCTGTAGACGCAAAAGTGACGCATTGCTGGAGTGTGTCACAAAAGTGACGCAACTCCAGCAATGTGTACTTTCACATGGGGCAAGCCCCATGTGAAAGGGCCTGCGTCAGTCTTCGTTAGATTTTGACGCATTAGCGTCCAAGAAATGGCGCAGTGAAATCTTATAGATTTCATTGCGTCACTTCTATGACTCTTTCTTGCGACAAAACGCCCCCCTTGCATACATTATACCTGGCGCAGGGGTTTACAAAGTGACGCATCTACCTAGATGCGTCACTTTGTAAATGTGGTGCAACAAGGCACATTTTTTACTCCACTGGTGCGTCACTTTTAGTGACGCACCAGCAGCGTAAAAGTGACGCAAGGGCTCATAAATACCCCAGTGAGCGTAACACCCACATTAACCACAATCCTTTGCATGATATTTACATAAACACCTCTATCCCTCAACTTTTCTTTTACTCTTATGGAATAAAAGTATTGTATTAAATCACGTGTTAAAGATCTTTTGTGGTTTACTGCGATACTATATATTGTTGACTGTAAAATAAAGAGTCACACTAATATATCAGAGAATTTAATGTTTGATGTTTTCAATCCTGTTGGTAACGTTTGTATTGGTTACAATAGTCTTTTTTCTTGTGGGTTGGAGTCACTTGCACTTCGTGTGGCAGTGATTACGATCCCAGAATTTTTGGAAGGTGAGTCTAGAGGGAGTCACCTGATATTATAGTTAAAGGAGCTCCATCAGCATCGTCACCCGCCGCGGTTAACAGCTTCACCCTGCGTTTATCTGTGTTGTGCGTCCGTGGTTATTTACACCGGAACCTCTTATTCCAGAGATTGGGCCTAATAATGTTCAAGTCTTTGTGATTGGTTAACAGCGGGGGAGCAAAGTGTTCCTTCCGGTCTGGTGCGGACACACACAGGGCCCATCTCGGGTGAGGGCGTGAGGGCAGTGGTGCAGTGCTCAATTCTGTCGCTAGAGGTCAGGCTCCTTCAGCATAACCAGGCAACACAGTGGGTTCAGCGCCCGTTCCGACGCTTGGTACAGAAACAGGCTCCTGCTTTGGGTTGTGGGTTCAAGTCCATGCGAGGGGTGGAGACAACCTGCAGTGGGGCCACTGGCCTGTCTGCATGAAGGAGTATCTCCCTCTGACCGGCTCCAGTGATTCTTCCTAAACTGCATTTAATCTATTTCCTTGTAATATGCTGCAGGAACCGTGACTAGCACCTATTAACTCCCACTCCCCCCCCCCCCCTCGATCTCACCTCCCCCCCGATCTCACCTCCCCCCCACCACCCCCCCCATCCCTCGTGGCCGTGTGTGTCACCTGTGTACCCCTAGGTTTGGATCGTAGCAAAAGCAACTCAGCTTTCCATCCTTCCAGGATCGATGCAAAGAGCCTTATAGATGGGCTGCGCTGCTGTGAGATAAGGCAAGGCAGGGTCACAAGACAGTGAGAGCAACACCCACTATCCCCACAACCCTTTGCATGATACTTACATACAACTCCACAAGTCACTTCTCTTTCATTCTTATGTAATATAAATAATTTATTGATTGATACGTACTACAACATGCTGAGGTTTAGTACTATACTAAAGATTGTTGATTTCAACCGCAGCGCCATACTCACATTGATAGGTGATTATAATTGTTGCATGTCGAGTAGAAGGTTAACATTCAGTCCATAGTCATTGTGATCTTTCGTACGGTTATATGATTGTCATTTGCATTTTCTGTTGCAGTGAAATGCGATTCCTGGAAGAATTGTCTGAACAAAATAATAAAGGAATGTCTTAAGGTACTCTAGGTACAACTGTAGAAAAGTCAGCCCATATCACACCCGATGCCCAGGCTGCTGGTGCAGGGCGACTCTTCGTTTCCATCTTGAATAATTACCAAATAAAGAGACGGGCGCTGGGGGCAGGAAAACAAGAACAGAGTTTATTACTCATGAGGAGAGCATGTCATTTGGGACACTCGCATAGTGTCTTCGGGAGGTGCTCTAACAAGTTTCTCTGAGGCTTCGTCTTTTATACACAGGTTTATGGCACACACACATCCTTCATTACAATCAAGACATTGTAAAGTACGAAGATATTCCAACACGTGGCTACAGTAGGGGCCCTTATCCTCCATACAATAGGAGGGGGCTGTCATGCAGCTGAGTGTGCTGTTGATTCCGTTGGAATGTGTGCTCCTGATCGAATCTCAGGGGGTGGGGTGGTCATGCTACTTTCAAGAGAGGCGAGTGCATACAGTAGTGGGCAATAAACTGTATCCTCAGGCTAAGGGGATGACCAGCGGTCCATGTGGACAATTAGGTTCAGAGGAAGAGGTCATCAAAGGAGGGGTATTCATGGAGGGAAAGGAGGTGTTGGTCAGGCGCGGGGTGTGATTCTCAGAGACAGAGTCATAGGGGAGGGCTCATGACTTGTGCATGTGAGAGCGGGGGCGGTCAGGGTGCATGGGGGAAGCTTGCAGGGTCAGGGAAGGGGCGCTGGTGATCGATCGCAAACTGGGAGACCATGATACCTAAAATGGCTGTCGTGTACGTGTGTGCATGGGCCTATGCTAGCGGGATAACACAGTCAGTGTTTTAGTGATATCCGTTCTGCTTACAACAAGGGGTACAGTGAACACAAATGAACGCCGCTTATGTACATACACATTGTCATTTTCAACAGTCGCCGCTTTTTTTCATAAGCTAGTTCAGTTGTATACGGTCGATACGATAAATAGAATGCGGTACATGCAAATTTATATTTGTTGTGTTCTTCATACAAGTCTAGAGATTGGTATAATACTTAGTCGGGGTTAATAAAGGGAAACGTTCAGACACATTATAGAATCATGTTCCGACTTTCTCTCCGGTGGCATCAACATACAGTAGAAAGTGCTCTGATACCTTCGGGTCTTGTCAGTACTATAAGAGACGTTTGGAAAACTAAATACATGAGTGACCGATGAAACATTTTAAAGGGCAATACAAAATGGTTGAGGGAGGGATTCAATTCGATACAAGCAATTAGTCAAGGGGTGAGTAGAAAGTTCTGGAAAGGGGGAGGGTCTTTGTCGCAATGTCTTTTAACAGAGTCCGTCTTCTTTTGTTGGCGCAGCTGAGCACCGGCGGTGGAGCTATAGGTCCAGCTCGGATTCATCCTTACACGTTGCAGGGTGCGATCAGTCCTCTGCTGTTAGATCACAGTCCTGTTTCCTAACTTATTTTCTTAGGGGTGCCTCAAGCTGGGCACCTGCGTGTCTTTTCTTTTTCCGTGGCAAAAGTTCATTCTATAGTCAAAAGTTTATGCGAAAAGGGTGAGTTTGTTGGATAATCGAGGGAAGAGAGGGCGGAGTGGGGCCAGATCTTTGAACACACCAAGGGACCAAGGGAGCAAAGGACAACGAGCAGGCAAGCCCAACAGTCGGACTCAAAAGGGGACGGGGGACTTCAGGCACAAGTGGGTCAGCGAGTCGAGGGCTTCAAGGCAGCCCTTCATTCCTTCATCTGCTGAGTTTGAAAGTTATGCCTCGTCCCGCGTCTCGTTGCTCTGCAGCTCCACCTTTGGTCGTCACACGTGCTCCATGATTGGTGGCCAGGCTGTGCGTTACGTCCAGCTCCTCTCCTCCGGTGATTGTATCTTTGAGTGGGTAGAAAACAAGTTTTAGAAAAACTGGCAGGAGAAGACATTTATACATCTCAATTCCGTCCCCGATCCTATGTAGGTGGGGAATAAATTCATCGGTCACAGTCAGAAGTCGTCACTTATGGAGTCTGTAGAAGGGCATTGCTTATTGAATTCATAGACCTGCTTAGCGTTCATTCGCGACATATGATGAGAGAAGTTGGACTTTTATACACAGTGTATTATGCCAAATTCAAAATCGAGTCCTTATGTGGAGACTCGTCCTTCCCTTTAACCCAAATATCGACCATCTTACATCTCCCTTCGGGGCAGCGGCTAACTCTTGTAAGTGGGGTGTTTATCGTCATGAAGAAGGGGGAGGGGGTGGACGTAAAACATGGCTTTCCTGGGAAATGACCGTTAATCAAGTATATCAATTACGTTTCGTGGGTAGCTGACATGAGGCTAGGGTTGATCGGGGGCGCGTGGGTGCTTTGGACAGAGAGCTGGGGTCGATCGGGGAGAAGTGGGGTACTCTGGACATCCGCACTTAGGTGCAGGGGGGTGGGACAATCGGGGCATTGGGGATCGTATTTCTAACGAGCTGAGAAACAGAAGACCATTGACGTTATAGTCCCCCTATAGAAGGCCAGATTAGGGGACATCCGTCGTCTTACCTGTCCTTTCCTTCATTACCAACTCGGGTTCTATCGTTTTGCAGAAAGGAGAGGTAGTAATATGGCAAGTCACAATCGTTTTGGTTTTGGTCAATTTTGCTGAACACCTTTGTGTTCGAGGAAAATCCAATAATGTTTTGTGCCGGAGGGGCACAACGTCATTATACACGAAAAGAGGAAACGGGGCTTTTGGAAAGAGAAAGAGAGAGAGAGAGAGAGAGAGAGAGAGAAAGAGAGAGAGAGAGAGAGAGAGAGAGAGAGAGAGAGAGAGAGAGAGAGAGAGCCCGCATCCTAAATGGTCCATTCGGTACACGCATGGCATGGGGAGAGAAAGAGAGAGGGAGAGAGGGAGAGAGAGACGTGTACAATAATGGACCATTCAGTGCGCGCACAACACAGAACAACAGGGGTTAAATAACACGGAAACACAGGCAGAGGGATGACGTAGACTCATGCATCATGTGCACACAAACTCAGACGGGGGAGACAATACATGTATTATATACAAAAATCCAAGACAAAACATAAAACAGTTATTGGCCAAAATTATCCCTTTCTGCATGCTGCGCATTCTTAGCATCCTGAGCTCTTTTTACATTTTTCTTCTCTTTTAACCATCGGCTGCCCTTACTGGTGGCTTTGATTGTACACACTTACGCCGTTGGCAATTGGTCGTGAACTAACCTGGTCGGGCTAATGCTCACGGTGGTTTATTCGAGTCATTTTTAGTAAGTGCGTTTCTAGGCTGAGACAACGGTTGGTGTTAGTTGGAGAACAATGGGGCAGCTTGAAGTTACATGTCTAGGAGGGTGCGAAGAAGGATGCAGGAGATTTTAAATGTACCTCACCTCAAAATATTCCTTAAACTTTCCCAATTTACTGAATTGTAGGATGCTTATTCATTAGCGCACGTCATTTTAGTTGTACTATTCGGGGTGCCAAGCGAAGTTATATTTTGTGGTTTCCCCTTCAGGCTGCCCTCCCAGGTGCTAAGTTCAGAGAGAGAAAATAGTCATGGTTTGCTTGTTGCGGTTAGGTACCATAATCAAACTCTTTTTCCCGTCTCTTCGTCCGCTAGATCACCGTTTTCATACATTGATCGATATTCCGATGTGACCTGCAGAGAGAGGGAAAAAGAAGGGGGCAGGGGCTACATTGATAGACACATTTAGCGTGCATAAACCCAGAAAGGCTTTTACTTACTGCATACTCGGCCTATCTCCACGGGATGCAGTCCCTGCCAACTGGGCGTTCAAGCCCCGGTGGACCGTTAGTGTGACTCTTTTTATACAGGTAGCACATAAAGTATAGGCTAAACGCCAGGATCTTTGGCGGTGGCTTCTTGGCTGTCCGAAAAGGAAAGACGCACACAACGAAAACTTGGACCCTTCATTTTTGCAATATTTTTACGCACTATACTTTTTAATCCTTTAAACGCTGGTCATTTATTAGAAAATCACCAATTCACACGTGACAACTACGTTTGCTTTTTCCAGAAATCTTTAATAAGAATGTCGGTGCATAAATATGGGCCTACAACCCCGTGGGCCGGCCACGGAGCAGGCTGGAACTGTAGAGGTGGGGATACTTTATTAGTAAAAACTTTAGTGGAGTCGGTGGTCATTTATTTCATAATAAACAGTGCGAAAAGCGCAATAAAATCATGTCGAGACTTCAGTGTGAGCGAGTGTCATAAGTGATGTGTGTTGTGTCATGTCATGATGTGCAAATCTTAAACAACAATTCGTTGTCCGAATGTTCAATTAATACCCATCTGATGTCAATTTACCGTCTGAACACATAATCAGTACCCATCCAATATCAATTCATTGTCCGAACCTATAACCAGTACCCATCCCATATCAATTCATTTCCCGAACTGACAGTACACATCCTGAATCCATTAATTGTCCGAACATGTAATCAGTACACATCCTATATCAATTCATGTGGTTAAGAAAACCCTTCATACATATCTCATGACACCAGGGCTGAACAATCGGGGTACAACAAGGAGTTGAAAGTTTCATTTGTATCGGCGACATTTTGGGTGCGGTCAGGCAGAACCAGGCATAGTTTAAATCTCTACTAACTTGTGGTTGGCCCAGCGCTTCCTTTGGCAGTCCAAAGTTCTGTTAAAGGGCAAAAGAAGGGATCGGTGGTTTGAACCATCAGTCAAAAAGGGGAGGGGGTGCAACAATTTTCCTACCGGGTCATACTGTGCTTTCACCGGAACTGATCCGAACTGTGGTCTGCAGGATTCTAGTCATTCAAACTGAGGCTGGCGCCAGCATGGGAGCGCCGACGTCCTGCGGCTACATTTCCATCGTTCCGAGGGCAATCATGGCAGTCATTCCCCATCGGGGGTATTTTGCGGGGGTCGGGGACTCCCGCGGCTCCCCTAGAATCTTCAAGGTTGTGGAGAACTATGGTGGTGGAGTCAACAAGTGACCGGGCCATTCCTTCATGCTGGGCCCGCTCTTGCCAGGTCGATCGCCATTTTGAGAGTTCGGCAGCTACCGGCGATCGCGGGGTCAAATGAGCGGACGGGCTCCACCCTGCCGGGCGAGGCGTTGCAGCATCGCCACAGTGGAAGAACCCTTTTCCGGGCGCCTGGAGCGCTGAGGGTGCAGCTGGGAAGCCTCCACCTGGGGAGGCGGGAGAGGCTTGTTCGCACCGTCTCTCCCTCCCAGTGCACCCCACGGCGGCTCGCTTGACATTTGTTATGGCCGGACCAGGCGATGAGGACGAGGGGGGGGAGTCGGAGGCATGTGCAAGACATCCCCCCCCCGAGTGTTGTCGCAGCCATTATAAAAGAAAGAAGAAATGTCCCGTCCGTCTTTGGGCCGGGCCTCCGGTGGATGGCGGCCGGACGCCCTTTGCTCTGGCCCCATGAACGGGTTCCTTGGCTCATCCGGTGGGGCAGGCCTTGGCGTGTGGTGCCTCTCCTGGGCCTTTCGTGCAGTGGCCTCTCCACTCCCAGGCCCTCCATGGATGCTGGCCCAGACTGGGAGAGAGAGAGAGGGTCGAACCTGCAACTCTCCAGGGTTACCGCCACCGCGGCCGGATCCCGTCGGCCTCGGCCTCTGGTTGATGGTGGCCGGACTGGGAGAGGGAGGGGAGGGTCGAGGACACGGACATTCCCCCCCCTGCAACTCTCCAGGGTTGTCATAGCAGTCCCCTTGGCCGGGTCCCTTCGGCCTCGGCCTCTCCTCCGGCTACACCCTATGTGATGATCTCCTGGCCGACTGTTGGCAGCAGGACCCGCCCTATATGTGTTGCTTCCGGCTGGGCGTAGCCGCAACCCTGTTGCACTTTGGAAGTTTCCAGAATGGGGGCGGATGTCTGCTGACTTGTTTCTTTCCCAGGTTGCCGTTATTTGGGCGTGGCAGGCGGTGAGACAGACATGTTTGGGGCAGTGAGGGGCGATGAAGCCTCGTTGCCTTGTGGCCGTTGCAATGCCACGCTTGGTTTCTCTTACTGTTTACAGGTTTCTTATTACGGGCTTATTTCTAACGTTTCTTGTTTCTAGGACAATAATAAGTTTTATCATTAAGTATTGTTATCGTTTCCTTGTTCGTTATTTAAATAAAAGTTCATCAGTGGCCTACTGATTTCGTTTTCCTATTCCTTTCTTTCCAGGTCGTTTCATGCTAAAGTTTCTGTTAACAGGATACAGTGATCACTTCGTTATTATTGTATATGTCCTTTTCACTAGGGGTGCTCTCTGGTCGGGCCAGATGACCTTCCTCTAGTAAATGGTCCGGGTGAAACTAGCGTATCAATCAGTGGGGAGTAGATAGGCATGACAGATTACAACGGGGGACAAAGGTCCGCATTACCTACCCTTCATTACTTGCAAAGACTAGAGTATGGCGACTCTGTGCTTGTTTGCAAAATAGAGAATACCTCCAAAAAGAACAAATTCCAAACAGTCAATGTTCGGACAATCAATCAATCAATGAGGAATGAAATAGGCACGACGTGTTAAAGGTTTGCGTTACCTACCCTCCACTATCTGCAAAGGGAGAGAGAATATTCCTATTCTTCCCCGTTTGCAGGCAGAGAAGATCCTTAAGAGAACCAACTTCGAACAATTCAATGCTCGATTCAAACAATCAATCAATGGGGAGAAAAATAGGTATGACGGATTACAATGGGGACAAAAGTCTGCATTACCTATCCTTCACTATCTGCAAAGACTAAACAGAGTATGGCGACTCTGTGCTTGTTTGCAAATAGAGAATCTCTCAGAGACAATAAAGTGAGTAATACTAGTATTTTCAAACAATCAATCAATCAATTTCGCAATTTGTCGTGTGTCACGACCTTACCCGGACCGGACCATGTGGACAGTTCTTCGCCTTCCTTTTTCCAGCGCCCGATCGTTCTCTTTTCTCCATGTTTCTACCGCAGCAGTTCTGTGGGATTCCAGTCAGGACAATAGGTCACTTGAGAGAGGTCCGTTCGGAATCGGTGAAGTTCATTCAATCGGCAGCCGGACGAGGGCCCTCTCAAGGCAGGTATACTCCAATCATTTAGATGTTCACCCCATCGTCTGGACCTCTCTTACCGGACCGTATGTCGCTGATGGACCCCGCGTTGGGACGCCAATTGTAGAAAAGTCAGCCCATATCGCACCCGATGCCCAGGCTGCTGGTGCAGGGCGACTCTTCGTTTCCATCTTGAATAATTACCAAATAAAGAGACGGGCGCTGGAGGCAGGAAAACAAGAACAGAGTTTATTACTCATGAGGAGAGCATGTCATTTGGGACACTCGCATAGTGTCTTCGGGAGGTGCTCTAACAAGTTTCTCTGAGGCTTCGTCTTTTATACACAGGTTTATGGCACACACACATCCTTCATTACAATCAAGACATTGTAAAGTACGAAGATATTCCAACACGTGGCTACAGTAGGGGCCCTTATCCTCCATACAATAGGAGGGGGCTGTCATGCAGCTGAGTGTGCTGTTGATTCCGTTGGAATGTGTGCTCCTGATCGAATCTCAGGGGGTGGGGTGGTCATGCTACTTTCAAGAGAGGCGAGTGCATACAGTAGTGGACAATAAACTGTATCCTCAGGCTAAGGGGATGACCAGCGGTCCATGTGGACAATTAGGTTCAGAGGAAGAGGTCATCAAAGGAGGGGTATTCATGGAGGGAAAGGAGGTGTTGGTCAGGCGCGGGGTGTGATTCTCAGAGACAGAGTCATAGGGGAGGGCTCATGACTTGTGCATGTGAGAGCGGGGGCGGTCAGGGTGCATGGGGGAAGCTTGCAGGGTCAGGGAAGGGGCGCTGGTGATCGATCGCAAACTGGGAGACCATGATACCTAAAATGGCTGTCGTGTACGTGTGTGCATGGGCCTATGCTAGCGGGATAACACAGTCAGTGTTTTAGTGATATCCGTTCTGCTTACAACAAGGGGTACAGTGAACACAAATGAACGCCGCTTATGTACATACACATTGTCATTTTCAACACAACGTTACTGCATTTCAAACTTTGATTTAAGGTACTCTAGGTACATCGTTACTGCATTTCAAACTTTGTTTGATCATACCAGTCGCGTACCAATCTACCGTTTATATAGGAATTAAGTTAATACCTAAATTGTTTTAGCAGTGAGATGCCAGATGGTGTTTCCAACTGTGAAATCATCGCTAGAGGTCAGGCTACAACCTGGGGGGCATATGTACAAGCCCCTATCAGGCTGTGCCTTTAAGCCACGTACTGAAAGCTTCCTTATACATAAGGCCCCTTTCACCCTGTGGTTATGCAAGTCCCTTCCTGTACATAAACAAACCTGAAAACTAAATGCCATTTTGTCACTTTCATGCGTGCTGCAAACACATGAAAATGACAGAATGGCATTTCTAGGATTGTTTATCTGCAGGAAGGGACACCTTACTTTACATAAACAATTCTCCCCTGCACTCTGGTGCAAGGGTGCATGCATTGGCACTAAATTGCTAAACTTAGGGCCATCGCAGGGGGGAAAATGCAAGGCTGCACCACATTATTATAAATATGGCGCAGACTTGCGTTTCAGAAGTGGAAGAGAGTGTCGTTAAGTCAAGGAGGCTAACAACAGGCTCTGCCACTTCATTGCAAATATCCCCCTGGGTTTAGTGCCTGCGTCGCGGCCTGGAACAGAAACAGACTCCTGCTTTAGGTCGTGGGTTCAAGTCCATGCGAGGGGTGGAGACAACCTGCAGAGGGGCCACTGACCTGTCTGCATGAAGGTTGTTCATGTAGCACCTCCCTCTGACCGGTTCCAGCGATTCTTCCTAAGCTGCTTTTAATCTCTTTTCTTGTAAGAGGCTGCAGGCACCATGTTTAGCACTTATTAACTTCCACAATTCCCATCTCCCTCTCAACCCCCCTACCATCCCGCATGGTCACAGCCTATTATCCCACCACCACTGTTTCACCTGTGTGAAGGAGGTTAGATGGGAGTAATTCAGGTGAGTCGGGGAGGCACAGAAATGTTTATTCAGAGGCAGTCACTGCGGGAGGTGCCCGCTACTGCTAATTGCTGTAGTGATTGGCAGCAGCCTGGGTGCCAAAAGAAGACTGGAGGAGAGCGTGCATTGCGCTCTCTAGAACATGAAGGGCCCGATTCACAGAATGAACTTAAGACTCAATCCTAAACTTACTACTATTTTGGTATTCACAGAATGAACTTACTACTTTTGGCACTCACAGAATGAACTTACTACTTTTGGTATTCACAGAAGTTAGGATTTTCTCCTAAATTTGTCTTAAGGCAAACTTAAGACAGACTTAAGACATACTTAAGACAAAATCCTAACTTCTGTGAATACCAAAAGTAGTAAGTTCATTCTGTGAATGCCAAAAGTATTAAGTGCATTCTGTGAATACCAAAATAGTAGTAAGTTTAGGATTGAATCCTAAATTCATTCTGTGAATCGGGCCGAAATGAGGAGTTGCTGATTTCATTTCGATTTGGGAGGGGCAAAGGAGGACAAGGGGTCCATTAGACGGTACAAAGAGAGGCTGCACGGAGAGAGTGAATTATTCCCCATACAGCAGCTGAGGGAGTGAAATAGAGAAAGGCCGCACTATTCACCTCGTAGAAGGTGAAGTGTGAAATGGGGAGGCCTCATTCCATAAAGGGTAGTAGCATCCATGCTGTGTGAGTTCCAGATACATACCTGCTCTGTGGTAATATATGATAAAAATAACAATTTTGCATTTTAAACACGAGGGGACATATGAGTTTTTGGTCCAGGGCAGCGCAGCAAGTCACCTTGGTTCGCTGCCCTGTGTCAAAGCAAAAAGGCAGAAATGTGCCAAATTTAAGCACTACAGCGCATTCCTGTCCTTTCCCCTTGCGCTGGTGCCGCTTTGGTTGCCAAGCGCCAACACTTGCCCCCTTGCATCATGGTGCAAGGGTGCCTTAGTTGCAGGCAGGACTGTTTTTTGCACCTTCTACAAGGCGTTTTCCTCTTTATAGCACACATGGAAAGAGGAAAAAACAAGGAGGAATTAACATATTCCTCCTCGTTGTGCCTCACTTTGGGAAGTGTATGAATTTTACACATCCCCAGGTTTACATCACTTTGTAAATTCTGGGGCACCATCAAATTCCACGGGTCTTGCATGGGAAAACCCACCGCAATGCCCATGCAATGCCTTCCAGGGGCGGAGTGAGGCAACGCATCGATTTGTGCTGCTTCGCTTTTCTCATAATTTATGAGGACACGCAAGGTGACTTTTTGTGGATTCGCAAGCCTTTATGAGAGCCCTGGGTCACGCAGGTACCATTTTACATGATGTAAACATGAAGCAGGGCTCTCATAAATGAGCCCCAAACAATCCTGGGAGCTGTTTCTGCTTTTTATGAGTGCTGCAGAATAGAAAGACGGTAAAACAAGGAGAAATAAAGATATTTTTCCTCATTGCGCCTCCCCTGGGGACGCGTAAATCTTTGGTGTATGCCCTGGTTTACAAGGTCTTGTAAATTTGGGGATGTGTCAAAATCCATGGGTGTTGCGTGGGAACTCCCACAGCATGGAACATCTACCCAGGGCAGTGTAACCAAATCAGTGACTTGCACTGCATTGGGCTATTCTAGATTTAGGAGGCTACTCGAAGCCGCGGCCGCTAAGCAGCGATAATCCTATCGCTCTATTAGCAAGCTGTCGCTAACTGTTGTTAGCGACAGCTTTTAGGCGATAGCGAGCGGTTTGGGGCCCGCTTTGCATGTCAGCGATATTTATCGCTAATGACATGCAAAGTTGGCGTACCCAACCTGTTAGTGACTGAAAGCAGTCGCTAACGTCGCTATTGCCTATTAGCAAGGCAGGCGTAGCGATGGAAATATTCCCGCTATCGCCAAAAACCAGACCAGTTCTTAGCCATGTTATCCAATGGGAGGTGGATAACATGGCTAAGAGCATTTCGTCGCTAATGCGTGAATATCGCTGTATTCTCAACGATATTCACGCATTTCGCCGCTATCCCTGGATATTTTAGCACAATGGAGAAAATCGTTGCTAACATATCCAGCGATAGGCAGCGATAAAAAAATCGCCGCTAAGCCTATTTAGCGATAATTATCGCTACTTGTTGGTAATATGCCCCACAATTTCTTTGCATGGCTTCATAAATCTCCCATGGAGCACTGCATCATTTTTGTACCACTTTGGGTGGTGCAAATGTGATATAACGCTCTCAGAAATATGTACTGTGATGCCTTTGTTGCTTGAAGGAAAAGCTAGTATATGGCAAGGAAATGTGTACAAAAATGTCAACCCGATGTTTAGGGACAAGATCATTCCTTTAGCATCCTTTAGTTAATGTCCTTATTTTGATGATAATTTGTGTTGACACCTACTGCTCATGTTATTTTCTTAAGTACACAACAGTGTTCACAAGGAACTTATTTATTACACCAAAATATACTTTCGGAATTAAGTAATTGCACCACTCATTGGAAATATGATTTGAAATGGGGGACCTGTCTTTAAGTCACAGTATTAATCAAATAGCTCTAGTATGCCTAAGCAAGCCCGCAGAAACTGAGGTAAACCTGGCTTCAGCCGAAGCAGGTCATTTTACTTTAAACATAGCAGGAAATATATATACAATCAAACTGTTTCTATTTGTTTTGTTTTTTCATATTTACATTGATGTTGTGACCCCAAGTGTAGTGACCATAACCCTATTTCAGTGAATATTTAGTGACATTGTTGAACATAAGGATGGTTATTGGTGAATTTCAAATAAAAAAAAGGGAAAAAGGACAAGCAGAGTAATTTGTTTGATAAATGATCCAGGCTGTCTCTTTTGTTAGCTGTCGACGGCATTTCGACCCTCTCTAGGTACCGGGTCTCATCAGGACTGTATATCTGGGGACTAAGCAGGGGACAATGTGTAACTATAAGATATAGTACGGGTTGAAGGGAATGGAGCTTGTAGGAAGCTGGTCTGAGCTTTCGAGTAATTGTTGTGGAGGCAGTCAAGCTGCAATGTGGTATCCGGACCTGTAAACATGGAATCATTATTTAATATATATGAACTTATTCTCAAACATCATACATACTCTGTGCTCACCCTGTGAAAAAGTGGAGAAGGGATACGGTAGGCCCGTCTTTTGCCCACGAGGCAGTCTTTTGTCCATGAGGCAGTCTTGTGTGCATGTGGCAGACTTGTGTGCACAAGGCAGTCCTGTGCCCATGAGGCAGTCTTGTGCCCATTAGGCAGTCTTGTGTCCATGAAGCAGTGTTGTGTTCACAAGGCAGTCTTGTGTCCATGAGGTAGTCTTGTGCCCTTAGGCAGTCTTGTGTTCATGAGGCAGTCTTGTGTCCACGAGGCAATCCTGTGTCCAGGAGGCAGTCTTGTGCCTATGATGCAGTCTTGTGTTCATTATGCAGCCTTGTATCCATGAGGCAGTCTTGTGCCAGTGAGGCAGTCTTGTGTACCACGATGCAGTCTTGTATCCATGAACCAGTCTTGTGTCCATGAGCAGTCTTGTGTGTACACTGCAGTGGTGTGTCCATGAGGCAGTCTGGTGCCCATGAGTCAGTCTTGTGTCCACGAGGCAGTCTTGTTTCCACGAGGCAGTCTTATCCCCATGAGGCAGTCTTGTGTCCATGAGACAGTGTTTTGACCATGAGGCAGTCTTTTGTCCATGAGTCAGCCTTGTATCCCCATTCACTTCTATAGGGGCCACTGATTGAATATTTCACTATTTCAAGCTCTAAAGATCTAGCTTGAAGCTCTTTTTTGGAGTTTTTAGAAGCACCTTACGCCAGTTAATGTAGTACCCAACAATGCATTTCACAGTACAGTGTTACAAAAATGTCGGCAATCAAACCTCAGAGTTTATAAAGACTTAGGAAAGATTATGCATGACAAATTCCAATATATTCAATGGTGTGTTAAACAAATCTGAATGTTTCCAGGTGCCTACACCTTTCATTCATTTACAGAGTTACAAGTTCAGACAGCAGCCAGATTCATGTATTTAAACCAGTCCCATATATATGCCAGTTCTCATCATCTGCAGAGATGATAACATCATCCACGTCTTCATGAACATTAAGGGCCCGCCCTCTGGCGCCAAGAAAATAACATGTATATAAAGTGACAAGAGCAACCCATACGTCCTTGTGAGCTGGGTAAGTACACAACAGTGTTCACAAGGAACTCATTTATTACACCAAAATCATTCCTTTAGCATCCTTTAGTTAATGTCCTTATTTTGATGATAATTTGTGTTGACACCTTCTGCTCATGTTATTTTCTTAAGTACACAACAGTGTTCACAAGGAACTCATTTATTACACCAAAATATACTTTTGCAATTAAGTAATTGCACCACTCAATGGAAATACGATATGAAATGGGGGACCTTTCTTTAAGTCACTGTATTATGCAAATAGCTCTAGTATTCCTAAGCAAGCCCGCAGAAACTTATCATTGATGTAAACCTGGCTTCATCCGAAGCAGGTAATTTTATTTTAAACATAGCAAGAAATATATATACAATCAAACGGTTTCTATTTGTTTTGTTTTTTCATATTTACAGTGATGTTGTGACCCCAAGTGTAGTGACTTTGGGCCCGATTCACAGAACTAACTTAAGACTAAATCCTAAACTTACTACTTTTGGTATTCACAGAAGTTAGGATTTTGTCTTAAGTTTGTCTTAAGACAGACTTAAGACAGACTTAAGACAGACTTAAGACAAAATCCTAACTTAAGTCTGTCTTAAGTCTGTCTTAAGACAAAATCCTAACTTCTGTGAATACCAAAAGTAGTAAGTTTAGGATTTTGTCTTAAGTTAGTTCTGTGAATCGGGCCCCATAACCCTATTTCAGTGAATATTTAGTGACATAGTTGAACATACGGATGGTTATTGGTGAGTTTCAAATAAAAAAAAAGGGAAAAAGGACAAGCAGAGTAATTTGTTTGATAAATGATCCAGGCTGTCTCTTTTGTTAGTTGTCGACGGCGTTTCGACCCTCTCTATTGGCCTCATTTATGAGGCCATGCGTCACTTTTACGCCGCCTTGTGACGCACCAGTAGCGTAAGTATTGTGCCTTGTTGCACCATATTTACAAAGTGACGCATCTAGGTACATGCGTCACTTTGTAAACCCCTGCGCCACATCATACCTGCGCCAGGTATAATGTATGAAAGGGGGGCGTATTGATGCAAGGAAGGGTCGTAGAAGTGACGCAGTGAAATCTATGAGATTTCACTGCGTCACTTTTAGGACGCCGTTGCGTCAAAATCTTGCGCCTGCCTCACAGCAGGCGTAAGACTGACGCAGGCCCTTTCACATGGGGCTTGCCCCATGTGAAAGGGCGCATTGCTGGAGTTGCATCACTTTTGTGACACACTCCATAAATGCGTCACTTTTGCGCTTACAGATACGTTAGAAATACTGACGTATCTGTAACTCCTTGCGACATGATGCGTCATACATTAAATATGATGCATCATTGGTGTTGCAAGGAGTGCGCAGTGAAAAGTGACGCATCGCTGTTTTCACGCAGTGATGCGTCACTTTTCATAAATGAGGCCCTATGTACCGGGTCTCATCACGCCATACTACAAGCTGCTGTGATATATTTCTCACGGCGTTCACCTTGGCGTCAGATCCTTCATCCGGACCTCGAACACCGACAGAACGCACAGATTAGGTGCGCTCCTCATTATTCTGGTGAGTCCAGCTCCCGCTCCCTTACTGTGCCCTTCCCTCTTGCAACCCTTCGTAACTCACCTTAATCGATTTCACCGTCCCATTCTCACTAGATACCCACACAGAGGGGCATATTATCAAGGGGCTTTATCTCCGCTTTTTTGGCTTTAAAAGCCAAGAAAGCGGAGATAAAATTATCTCCCTATTACCAAGCTGTCGCTAACACCAGTTAGCGACAGCTAATAGGAGATAGTGACCATCTTGGGCCCCGCTTTGCATGTCAGTGATATTTATCACTAATGACATGCAAAGTGGGCGTGCCAAGATGTTAGCGACTGAAAACAGTCGCTAACATCGCTATCTCCTATTACCAACTTTTGGAGATATTCGCGCTAAGCGCGAATATCTCCAAAAGCTAACACCTGCCCTGAGCAGTTCTAAGCCATGTTATCCAATGGGAGGTGGATAACATGGCTAAGAGCATTTGCTCGATAATGCATGAATATCGCTGACTTTTCAGCGATATTCATGCATTGCGGCCGTTTTTTATCGCATTTGCGATAAACCTTGCTAATAGCAAGGTTCATCTGCGATAAAAATCGCCGATATGCGGCGATAATTTTTGTCTCTAAACAAGTTAGAGACAAAAATGATCTCTATTGGTTGGTAATATGCCCCAGAGATCGAGACGCACACGTCTACGACCTTAAGCTCCAAACAGATGAGTGGGGCTTTGATGATTTCCGTTTTACCAAAAAGTGCCGTATGCACGTGGCAGGCGTCCTTACAGTCCTGCCACTACGTCCCCCATACCCACACCGTAGCGTTTCAGGTAACCTTCTGCCCCGAGTTTTTCCTTTTTCCTTTTCTTAAACTAGGCTCTGCCCTACCATGCCTCTTTTCTGCTTCTGTGTTTCTCGACTCTACTATTTTCCTTAACTTTTTAACATTTCCTCGTTTCTGCACACTGCCATAGTTCGATTTCTTGCGCCTACCATTGTTATAACCATGCTTTTGATTACTTTACACTTCATGTACCATTATGTTTTCACCCCTCTTTGGGTCTAATGCCAGGGATGTACATTTCACCATGGTACAATTTGCCTTTTTCATTTTCTGCATACCATTTGCACAGATTGGATCGCATTATCTTATGTATTGAGACAGCGTTTCCCTTTTCTCCCATAAACCTCTTTTGATATATGTGTACCATTTGTTCTGCCTTTCCCGGCATTTGTACTTTTGAATCGCTTCCGTGCATTCTCGAAGATATTATGGGGCAGATTTATGATAACTGGCGCATCCCCAGGGATGCGCCAGTTATTTTGCGCCGCTGCTCCGCCACCCATGGTGCGCCGCATTTACAATGCGGCGCACCATGGGGCAAAAACGGCACAGATGCGTGACGCATCTGTGCCGTAAAGGTGGCGTATTGCTAGAGTTGCGTCGCAAGCGCGATGCAGCTCCAGCAAGGCTCGGGGTGCCCCATCTTTACAATGCTGCGTCAAGACATACGCCTGCTGCAAGCAGGCGCAGGGTTTTGACGCAGCATTGGGCTGAAAGTGACTAAGAGAAATCTTATAGATTTCACTCAGCCACTTTTGCGAGGCGCACCTGCCCCGGAACGCCCACCCTGCGCCGGAATGCCCACAAGTGGCGCAGGGCTTTACAACGTGACGCATCTGCCTAGATGCGTCACGTTGTAAATGGGTCGTAGGGATGCGCCACGTTTATGCCGCAGTTGCGTGATGCAAACGTGGCGCATTCCCAACATAAATCTGCCCCTTTGTTTTTCTTTTTCCTCCCAACAGTTGCTTGTCATAAGTATGCATCTTCTGTAACCTACCTCAGCCTTATTGAGATTTTTGCCCTTATCATACAGAATGATATTAATTTGTAAAAGCAATTTTCTCGCACTTGTCACTTCACGTACCTCTCACCTACGTCGGTGTATATATTTGGGGCAGATTTATGAAGGCCTTGCGCCACGTTTATGCCGCTGTTGCGTCACGCAAGGCGGCGTAAATGTGGCGCATCCCTACGAACGATTTACAACGTGACGCATCTAGGCAGATGCGTCACATTGTAAAGCCCTGCGCCGCTTGTGGGCGTTCCGGCGCAGGGTGGGCATTCCGGGGCAGGTGCACCTCGCAAAAGTGGCTGAGTGAAATCTATAAGATTTCACTCAGTCACTTTCAGGCCAATGCTGCGTCAAAAGCCTGCGCCTGCTTGAAGCAGGCGTAGGTCTTGATGCAGCATTGGTCAGATAGGGCACCCCCGAGCCTTGCTGGAGCTGCGTCGCGCTTGCGAAGCAACTCCAGCAATGCGCCGCCTTTACGGCACAGATGCGTCACGCATCTGTGCCGTTTTTGCCCCATGGTGCGCCGCATTGTAAATGCGGCGCACCATGGGTGGCGGAGCTGTGGCGCACTGTGGCGCACATTGACTGGCGCATCCCTGGGGATGTGCCAGTTAACATAAATCTGCCCCTTTGTGTTTCCATGTTTTCTTACGGGACATCAAGAGAGAGTGCGTTTCTGAGCTCCACATATCTAATCCCTTTGATACCTCTCCACATTATTCATCGCTGTGCTACATTTCAGCGTTTTTTCGATTTGCATCTCTGTTTCTCCTTTTGTCTTCTTTTAGATCAGATGATACATCACTCAGGATGCTTGCCATTGACAGACCTGAGCGCTTCCGCTCGTACTACTTAATAGCCATTACCAGTGCTTTCAAATACAGTACTGTGCACCTCACTCTTTTGGGGATCTCTGCAACTGGATGACATATCACTACATGACTTTACTCACCATAGGGTTTCCACAGTCACTGTAGTTTTTTACTCTCACTATTTATCACCTTTCTATGTGTTGATAGAACATTCCGTTTGAGCCTTTTAGCTATAATCTTTGTTTGCAAAAAGTCTCAATTTTGTGTTTGCAATTTGCTTTCTTTAATTTTGACCCATCCTTTTTTGTTTTTCTCCCCCCTACATAATTTTTGTCCTTCCTTTGTCCTTCCTAGCCCTGATGAGTCACATCTCCTCCACGGTGTGACGAAACACGTGTCGGCTGGCTACTATTTCTGTACTGACCAACTTTTGGATTTATAAATATTTCTCAACCACCAGAACTTTTGTGTTTGACATTCTTGAAACTTTTACGAAAACCCCTCTTCTCTCAACACAACCGCAGGTCCTGACCTCGGGACCACATACTACTCTTGCGTGTGCACAGGATCTGTTCTTCAAACTTTTTGTGTAGGCCTCCCTACACTTCTGCAGGGGTTGTCTTTTCCTTTGGGTTTGTGTTCCCCTGTCCTGTTCTGCACCGCGTGCCATCTGCACAAACATATGAAACAAGATCAAACTGCACAGAGCGCCATCACTTCCTGCTCCTTCCTGCTCCCTAAACTCAAAACCCATTCCTTTTCCAAGTGACTCTGTGAGATGTTTTACAACACATGTTTTCCTTTTTCTATTTGTGCTGAATTCTGCAACACACACAGAAAGAGAACATCGCCTCTTGTGATTGATTTTGTGCCGGAAGGTGTCCCTTCATGCACAAAACCAATCAGCCCCACAACGTAGGCACTCTTGCATTATAGTGCAAGGGTGCCTGCATTAGCGAATGGCAGCCCATTTGTGCCAGCACTGGGGGTGCGGGGGGGGGCAGGAATGCACTGTATCTTATAGATATGGTGCATTCCTGTCCTTTCCTTTTTACGTAGGGCAGCACTGCAAGATTCCTTGCGGCGCTGCACTGAGCTAAAACCTCATAAATGAGGCCCCTATTATATAAGTGTGTTAGCGTCATTTTGAAGACCAGGTAATTACTAGTGGTAAGAAACTGCTGCTCATGGGACTGCAGAAGGTTTTCTTTTTTAGTGACACACAAGGAAATCCTAGAAAAAATGGCATTGTGTGTTGTGCATGAGTTTTTACGCAGGAACAACTACCTTTCATCTCATTTTCGGTAAGTCATGCTAACCGAATTGGCGCTTTGAGAAATTGCTGTTAAATCTGTAAAATTGTCGCTAATGGGGCTTTGCGGCAACCTGTAAATATGGCAATAAAAAAGCTACCGTAGCATCAAACATTTGACTCTACAGCTGTGTTAAATCCTTGTAAATATGCCCCTTACTCTCTAATACAGCCACTCATACACCATATCACTTAACCAAACACCCACTCAAGCAGCCACTCACTCACCCATATAGCCACTTACACACCAAGTCACACTCATACAGCCATTCAGTCACCCACTCATTTATCTATGCAGTCACCCGAAACTGGTGCCAACATCTTAGAGACCTCCTCCTTTATTTTCAAAGTTTTATATAGCGCGAACAAGATCTATGCAGATATCAGAGCGCTTTACAAGGACATGGGGTGGACAAGGACAAGGACAAGCATAAAGTGGGTAATAGTTGAGGTAGTTAGATACAATATGCATAGTTACATAGTTACATAAGTAGGTCAAAATAAGAGGTAGGTCATAGTTGAGGTAGTGTAGGTACACGGTGCATAGTCAAACAGATACGCCAATAATACGAAAGTACATACTACTACTTTTGAAAATCGCATAGAGATAGGCATAGTTGAGGTAGGAGAGTGCAGGGTGCACAGTCACACAGGAGAATCAGTAGTATAACAGTAGGTAATATTTGAGGTGGTGTAGGTAAAGGGTGCAAAGGCAGATAGGCACGTCACTAGTATAAAATAAGATATGCAGAGAGGGAACGTATACAGTCAAGTGAGTCGATAATACAAGTAATACAGTAATACAAATAGACCAAGGGGTCAGGAGGTAGTACCACGCGGAGTCCTGGAGGCACCGAATAATAGTTTATGTGTATTTCGCCATGAGGATCGATTTTACTTCTTTCTTAAAAAGTTTGTTGGAGGAGATGAGCCTGGTTTCGGGAGGGAGTGAGTTCCAGATCCTGGGCGCTATTCCTGAGAAGGAGCGTTTATAGGTTTTTACCTTCCGGAATCTTCGAGGCTTCAGCAGAAGATTGTTTGTGCTTCTAGTAGTTCTAGAGCCGCCCGAAATTGTCAGCTCTTGGGAGAGGTAGGCGGGTGAGTTCATGTGTATAGCTTTGTGTGTCATGCAGGCGATTTTCAGATGAATTCTGGCTTCAAAAGGCAGCCAGTTCAGGGATTTAAAGTCAGGGGAAATATGCGAGTGTTTTTTTGAGCCAGTGATGAGTCTTGCTGCAGCGTTAAGGGACGCTCTTAGAGGTGCCGTTGTTGTTAGGGGGAGCCCACAGAGGGCGACGCTGCCGTATTCTATGTGCGGGATGACTATAGATTGTACTGCCGTTTGAAAGTCTTTGGCTGGAAGGAAGGGTTTGAGTTTTCTCAAGGTATTGATTTGAAAGTTCGCTCCTTTGGTTGCCTTGCTGATGTGCTGCTGCATGTTGAGATTGGCGTCAAGTGTTATGCCTAAAGATTTTGCTGAGTCAACGATGGTCGGATGTACATTGAGAGCCGTTAGGTGCTTGAGCCAAGTTTGAGCGGTAGAGATTTTTGCGGGCGGTGAGATCAAGAGGAACTCAGTCTTCATCGCATTGAGTTTGAGGTGATTCTCTGCCAGCCAGGATTGGGTGTTTCTGATCGTGGTGTTCAGAAGCAAGATGTCCTTGGGGGATTGTATTTTGAGATAAAGTTGGGTGTCGTCGGCATACATGTGAAAGTGGACATTGGATGCTTGTAACAGAGTAGTGAGAGGTTCCATGACTAAGTTGAACAGTGTAGGGGAGAGGGAGGATCCTTGAGGGACACCTAACGATACGGGTACCGAGGAGGACATCAGGTTGTTCCTTTTGAAACGCTGAGACCGGTTGTGTAGAAAGGAAGTGAACCACTTGAGAACAGTTCCAGATATACCCATTCTTGTGTTTAATAGTTCGAGTAGGTTCTCATGTTTAACTGTGTCGAATGCTGAAGAGAGATCAAGAAGGATGAGGAGGCAGGTATCATTTTGGTCTAGTATTTGGAGGGCGTCATCAACTATGTGAGTCATAGCAGTTTCGGTACTGTGCCCTGCTCGGAAACCTGATTGATGAGGGTTGAGGAGATCAAAGTTATTTATGTGACTGGCAAGTTGTAGCTGTACGCATTTTTCCAACAGTTTCGCGAGCGTGGGAATATTTGTAATAGGACGGTAATTGTTTAGATCATTAGGATCTGCTGTTGTTTTTTTTAGTAACGGTGTGACTTGTCCGACTTTGAGGGCGTCAGGGATGGATCCTTGTTGAAGAGAGCTATTGATGATCTTAGTCCAGAGTGGGAGGAGCGACGGGGTAAAGACTTTTAGAGCGCTAGCAGGAAGGGGGTCAGAGAGGTGATTGGATGGTTTCAGGGTGCTGAGCAGTCTTCCAATTTCCTCTTCGGAATAGGTGCTAAAGGATGACCAAGTAGCATTGTTCTTTGGTTCAGATGGTGCTGTGTGTTGGGGGTTGGAGTAAAGGATAGCGTCATTGAGGAGATCGCTTCTTATGTTGTCTGTTTTTTGGGTAAGGAAAGCAGAGAAGTCTTCACAGGAAGGTGTAGCGCCCCTGGTGTTGAGTGTCTGGGGTTGTTCTTTGGATTGTGTTCTGATTAGCTCAAATAGTTTCCTTGATGCTGACCTTGAACCGGTCAGCCAACCTGTGGTAGCAAGCCCCAGCCAGGCCTACTAGTGCAAGGGATTCGCCCTTCTCTGCTTAGAGTCCTTAGACCAATGGTAAGAAGTTGACACAGAAACTGGAATAGAAAAGACAGAGGGGCATATTACCAAGCAATAGCGATAATTATCGCTAAGCTTGGTTAGCGGCTATAATTTTATCGCCGTGCTTCGCCTCTCGCTTAGAAGCCTTGCTATTATCAAGGTTTATCTCCTAAGCGATAAAAATCGGCCGAAATGCATGAATATCGCTGAAAAGTCAGTGATATTCATGCATTACCGAGCTAATGCTCTTAGCCATGTTATCCACCTACCATTGGATAACATGGCTAAGAACTGCTCTGGGCAGGCGTTAGCTTTTGGAGATATTCGCACTTAGCGCGAATATTTCCAAAAGTAGGTAATAGGAGATAGCCGCTAACATCTTGGCACGCCCACTTTGCATGTCATTAGCAATAATTATCGCTGACATGCAAATTGGGCCCCAAGATCATCGCTATCTCCTACTAGCTGTCGCTAACTGGTGTTAGCGACAGCTAGGTAATAGGGCAATACATTTATCGCCGCTTTAGCGGGAAAAATTCCCAGTAAAGCGGCGATAAGGTCCTTGGTAATATGCCCCAGAATTTATTAAACCTCTTGAGATGGAACCACAATCACACAACACCCTTCGGTATAGTATGAGGTAGCACACTGACTAGAAGGAGCTGGGTCCTTTTATACCCACACAAGAGCCCAAATGAAGGCGGTACAAGTACAAGCTGCTGTTCTTAGGCACATACAAGGTCATACAGAAAATGCACAGTCAACAAGTGGGAGGAGCTACCAGTTAGCTAGTTGGAGTAAACACATCCTGACAGTTACATGCTAGGGACAGCTGTATGCTCTTCTGAGCATGTGCAAAGTAGAGGAGACAAAACATATCTTGTCTCTAGGCAGATTTCAAGAGCAGTTGACAGGAAGGTAGGACAGAGCTCATGGCATACAAAATGGCCAATAGAAAGACAAAATGGATTCCGTAAAACGCGCAATATAGGTCGAAAAACTGGATGTCTTCTGTGAATGCTTAACTTAATGATTTGCTAAACTACAACAAACCTGTAAATTTTGTGCTTCACAGGAGGGCTGTCACCAGTGTCCATGTCATGGGTACACCAGTGAGTAACACCGGGGGTCAGAGAGAACAGTGGGACAAACTGTCCCAACAACTGGCCACAGTCCCCCTGCTGCTCTTGAGTCAGTGTAGGGGAGAGGATAACACCCTCCACTGACCCATCATGCTCCTTGGTAGACAGAAGGTCAGGGAGAGGCTCACTCTCCTCTTCCACCCCATCAAAGTTGTTGGCCTCTGCTTCACCATCTTGAAGTGGCTGAGGAAAATCTCCGGATGTTGCCTATCTCCACCCAAAAAACCGTAGTCAATGCCCTCATTACATCCCGGCTTGACTACGGTAACATCTTGTACCAAGGCTCAAATCAAGCTGTAGTACGGCGGCTACAGCTTGTCCAGAACTCAGCTGTCAGGCTGCTGTGTAGAATTCCTAAAACCACTAGTGTCTCAAACTACCGACGTGGCTTGCATTGGCTCAGGGTAGAAAACTGAATCAGATTTAAAGCCCGGAACTGTATGTTCAGAATAAAAACGGGTAATGCACCTAAATATCTACCTGCACTAGCCCATCCCTACACCCCCAGTCGAAACCTAAGGTCACAATCAGCAGCCAATTTCTGCGTACCCCGGTTCAAACTTGCTAGAATGGGTGGCAGATCCTGCGCTCATCTTGGACCAACCCTCTGGATTGCACTCCCTCCTTATATCCGCAAGGAGGAAAACCACGCCAGATTCAGAAAGAATATCAAAACCTGGTTGTTTGAGCAATAATCAGGAACGACCTTGCAAACCTTCGCTACTTTTTGTGCTGTGTCTCGGCGCCGGGAAACCCTTTTTGGGTAGCTGTTGCGCCTTACAAGTTTAAAAAATAAATAAAATAAATCATCTGTCGCCTCTTGAAGTGGGGCTTGAGGCGGTTCACGTGAAGGACCCTCAAAGGGTTCCTTGAAATCTGCAAATTCACAAAGTAGGTGAGGTCACTTTTGCGCTCCACCATCTCATATGGCCCAGTCCACTTGTCCTGCAATCCACAAGGCGGAAGGCGTCTAGGCGCTGGCTTGTTTCTAGGTTCACCTGAGCGAGTTTCCTGAAGTGGGCAGTCTGGTTTCAGAAGGCCAGCATGTAACTAAAAACATCCTGGGGAGTTTTCCTGGGAGCTGCCTCCCAGCCTTCTTTTACCAAACTTAGAGGTCTTCTGACAGTGTGGCCATACAGGAGCTCAAAGGGGCTGTACCCAAGAGACTTCTGAGGCACCTCCCTGTATGCAAAGAGCAGGCATGGCAAGAGGATGTCCCACTTATGCCTCATGGGTTCTGTTAGACCCTTGATCATGCCCTTCAAGGTCTGGTTGAATCTCTCCACCAGACCCTTACCTTTGGGGTGGTAAGGACTGGTGAACTTATAGGTTGCACCACACTCCTTCCAAAGTGATGTCATATACTTGGATATCACGTGGGAAAAGATCCCCATTAACGCCTGGCCCACCACTGGCGCTGTTGTTGTCCTGAGAGGGATTGCCTCCGGGTACCTGGTGGCATGGTACACCAAGGCCAGGATGTACCTGTTGCCCATGGCTTTCTTGAGATCCAGTGGCCCCACAATATCCATCTCTACCCTTTCAAAGGGTTTTCCAACAACAGGAAAAGGTTAGAGAGGAGCTTTGACCTTCCTCCCACTCTTACCATTTGTCTGGCAAGTTTGGCAAGACCTACAGTGCGCATCTGACTGCCTTCGCATTTGGGGCCAAAAGAAGTGGGTGACAAGCCTGTCAAATGTCTTGTCCTGCCCCAAATGACCTGCCAAAGGTACATCATGAGCCAGACCCAGTAGGAAGGTCCTGAAGCACTGGGGTATCACCAGCAGATGGGCTGACCCAGGCTCGCTGTATAGGAGACCATTTTCCCAGTAGATCAGATGTGACCCGGACTGATTACCAGCAGCCTGGTCCGCAGCTTGTCGCCGCAGACCCTCCAGAGTAGGGCACTCGTTCTGCTCCCGGCAGAAGAACTCCTCCCTGGTGGGACCCCTATCTTGCTGCCAATGGGTCAGCTCAGAGATGTCTCGCAGTTCAGGTATCTGCTCCCCTGTAGGTACTGGCACGTCCTCCTCGAGATCCGCCTCATCCCGGTCCGTGGGAACTTCGGGGGCTGGTTTCCCACGTCCCTTGCCCTTTCTCTTGGCAGGGGCTTGGGCCACTGTTCCAGGCTCCAAGTTCTCTTGATCACCCTTTCTGGCTGCCATTGACCGAGTAGACACGCATGCCCATTCTGGCAACCCAAGTATCTCCAAGTGAGACCTAAACCCAACATCCTTCCATAAGGACTGCTCCAGGTCGTTACCTAGCAGACAATCTACAGGCATGGTAGGGCTCAAAACCACCGTAAAGGGACCTGAGACCCCCCCATTCAAAGGGAACCTGTGCCACCATACACTGGTGCTCAGAGTTGTGGCTACAGCAACTACTTGGTGGAATGCCCCTGGGACGACCTGCTTCTCAGAGACCAGATGACACCAGACTGATGTCAAACTGGCTCCAGTATCTCTGATAGCCACTACCCTTAACCCATTAATGGTCACCCAGGTGCTGTATTTCTTTGTGTTAGGGGGTTCCTGGTTTCCTGGGACCATCTCACTGTCCCCTAGTGAGACGAGGGTCATTTCTAAGAGATCCCCACCCTCCTGTGGGCACCCCTCCTCCCCGAGCGCTACACTAGCCAATACCTTGGTCTGTCTACTGGTGGGTGGTGGTGTCCCCTTTGGGCACCTGGGGCCCCCCTTCATGTAACCCACTTGGTCACAGGCATAACACTTGCGGGGCCGGTCTCAGCAGGCTTTCCTGTAGAGAACCATTTTTTCTTATCGCCCGGGTCTGAGAACCTTTGCCCGGGTTTCCAGTTTGGGGCCCTTTAGAGAACTCCTGAGTTTTACCCTTGTCCCCCCCCACTTTTCTGCTGGGGACCCTGCCCACCTTTGGCTGAGTCTCCCCCGCATGCTTTCTTGTGGACCCTGGTAGTCACCCAGCGGTCTGCCTCCATAGCATGCTTTCTGGGGTCAGTTAGCTTACTGTCAACTAGGTGCTGGCGCAGATCTTAAAAACATAGACTAGACAAGTGCTCCCATGCAATCATACTGTAGAGCCCCAGAAAATCTGGTACATTACTGTCCTTCACCCAGCCATCCAGTGACATACAGAACATATTCACACATTCCAACTAGGTGTTGGCCTCAGACTTTTTACTGGACCTAAATTGATCCCTGTACTTTTCAGGAGTGCGTCCAACTCCATACCTAGTGAGGAGAGCATCTTTCATGTCGGCATGGGTGAGGTCCTGCCCCTTACCCAAGGCATTCAGAGTATCCTTAGCTTCTTCTGGAAAGAAAGGCCACAACCCTGCCCCCCACATGCTCTCAGGGACCCCATTCATATGAATAGATGACTCGTACCCTTGAAACCACCTTTGAATGTCATCACCCTTTTTGTGCTCTTTACCTACGTTCTTGGGGATGTGTACAATCCTGTCTGTGTGTGCCGAAGGGTTGCTGCCACCATCTGCGCCGGTTCTACTCTTTAGCCTCCGTTCCTTGATCATTCTCTCATGATCTAGTATCATCTTCCTTTCCTCCATGGCTATTCTCTTTTCTTCCCTCTCACTTTCTATTCTGCGTTTTTCCAATTCAAACTTCCTTGCTTCCCACCTGTCCTCCAGCTCCTCTGGGAACAAGCTACTGCTGCCTGGCTGGGAGGGCTCTCCTCCTCCCAAAAGCACATCCACCCTAGGAACAGGCTTGTTCCACCTCTCCACTGAGATCACCAGATTGCCCACTGGCATGTCTAGCTGCTACCTAGGCCCTCATCACATTTTGTAGCTCATCCTTCCTGGTGAGGCCTCTGACCTGGACTTTCAGGTTCTTGCAAATAGATTTTAACTCTTTGACATTGTAGGCTTCCAATCGATCCTCCTCAAAGGCAATTTCTACTGATGCAATAGATGATGCGATTGATTCAGGCAGGTTGAAGTAGCAGGTTCAAACTGGCAAGAGCAAAAATAGGCCAAAAAGAAAAAGAACCTGTATGTGGTACGTAATAGTCTGCGATATGGTAGTAGTGCACACCAATCACTGTAAGTAAAGTGCAAACACAAGTCCTATCTCACCCCTTTCACCATTGTTAGAAATGGGATTTCTGAGCTTAGGGGGAGGAGCCAAGCAGCCGTCTGAAATGGCCGCATAGTCGCTCGGCTCCGCGAGCCCCTTTGCCCCACACGACTATCCTGCCGAATATCCTGACCCAAAGTGCTCTCCTTTGCCTCCGGAGAGAAAGCGAACACCTACCGTCTGCTTCCGGAGCGTCTACGTGCCGCCGACCCTGAGAAATCTCCCCGTCTGCTTTGCGGCCCGTGTGATGGTGGAACCGGGGCGTTGATTAGGCGGGGCCTCCGGCCTCGGCCACAGCATCGACGGCCGTCGAGGGTGGAGCGGCGCCTCGCCAGTGGGGGCCGATGTTCTGACCGACCGCTGCCAGCGGTAACGACACGAACTGATCGTCGTGGACCCTCGTGGGACAGAGTGGCGGCGTGGGATCGGAGGGGGCGCTTGACTCCTGCCACCTCCCCAACGTTTGTTGCCCAGGCATAACCGGAGATCGCTCTGTTATAGGTGGGCGCCTCCCGGGGCCCGGCGGGACTTTAGCCTTTTGGTGGCTCTCCTTTCTGGACCCTGCCCCACAATTTGTTTGTCCTGGAGATGCAACCTGCGGTGTCCCCACGGTGCGGCCCGCTCCCTGGATCTGTGCAGGGGACCGGCGCCTATCGGCTCAAGATGGCGGCTGGCGCCTTTCTTCGCGGCTCACGTCCGGGCCGGGCGGCTGTTGCAGAGATGGGACAGGGATGCCCGCATCGCACGACGGAGTTCACACCCCGAGATGTGTTGGCTGCCTTAATGACTTTGCAGGAGACTGTTGATTGCTACGCCCGAGTCCTGGGTATGGGACTGGACGCCATCGCTGTTCCGCTACCTATGTCGACCATGGTCCTACTCCGGGAGTCGGCCGCTGACCATGCTGCTGCCTCTGTGGGGAAGGTTTCGGTTCCTCGGAGGCTCCTCGGACCGCTTGGAGCCCGGACTTCTTTGCCCGTGCTGGCCGTCTCGATCGCCTGTATGACTTTGTCCTCGGGGCCCATGTTTGACCGGCGGATGGGAGTGGAGCGCTGTTTTCCTTCGTGGACTGGCCCCGAGGGTTCGCGGCCATGGCCAGACTGTTTGACTTTCTCCTCCTGGATGCTGTTCTTTTGTGTCAGCTTTTGGAAGTTCCTGGGACCGGCGCTGTGGTTGCCTTATCTTTACTGTCTGTATTTGGGTGGCTTTGAATTATTATGCTTTTTTATGGCCTTGTTCCGTCCGGGCCCGTCTATCCTGTTTGGACCTTCGAGACTGTGCTTCCCATTGCTTATTGATAGAATTTCAGACAGTATTCTTATCAGACAGGGTCAGGGCTGAGGTGGCCTGTCCTCTATTTGCTTTATTATTGACGGGCGGTGTCGTGGATATCTGTGATTGCTATTTCTTTGTTTCCATACCCAGACTCTATTGATCTTCTTTGTGGTATTGCCTCCTTTTTGGGATTTTCGTAGTGTTGGGGTGCCGGACGGGGCCGAGCGGCGCACTGGGGGACCTCCTCCATTTCTTTCTTTCTTTTTCTTTTTGTTTTCCTTCTTTTCTATCTTTCTATATTTTGGGTTCTATTAGGGCGACAGGCACACGGCTGGGGGGTAGGCCATGACCTTCTGCGGGTGTGCAGGGTGGGGGGTTGCGGGTGGGGCGTATGTTTGTGTTCATTATTATGGCCCTTTAGTTTTCCTTTTTCTCAGTTGGCGTCGTTGCCTGTGTTTCTTGCGGTGTTTATGGCGCTGAGGGGTGGGTTTGGACCTGTTGTATGCTGGGGCTGTGCCTTTGCTTCTCCTGTTATGTATGTTTTGTCCCCTGGGGCCCCCCTCATCGTATAGACACTTTCATCTATCCTGCTTTAAGCACTATCATGGGAATGCGTGTGACTGCGTGATGCTTCTTTTTGTTCTTTATTACTAAAATGAACCTTTCATATCCTTACTTGAGCTGCTATGCCGCATTCGAATTCTGTATTGTTACTGTATTATCCTGTATCTTGAATTGTTCCACAATGCTTATCGCTTGCAATGTTTTGAATTTACTAGCGGCCGGCCGAGATGGTTGTAGGCCCATCTCTGTACTCTGATTTGCTACAAATAAAGGTTTGTTAAAAAAAAAAAAAAAAGGGTTTTCTGGTTGGCTAAGGTTTGTACCAAAGCCAGGCAGAAACCACCACTCTAGTCAGGATAAGGAAGTTACACTCCTAAAATAACCCCTGCTCACCCCCTTGGTAGCTTGGCACGAGCAGTCAGGCTTATCTTCGAGGCAGTGTGTAAAGCATTTGCACATAACCAACAGTAATACAATGTAAGCACTACAAACGGACACCCCACCAGTTTAGAAAAATATCTAATATTTGTATGTACGAGACCAAATACGATAAGAATCCACAGTACAGTACTTTAAAGATAGTTACGTCGCAAGATGTCTTTAAATTGTGAAAACAGAGTTCCTTGATGTCGATAGCTCCGTCCTGGGCTTTCACGGCTTTGAGAACAAACACGTTCAAACAGTTCTGGCTGACCGCGGCATCGCTGGTCAGCTACGGTCTCAGGCAGATCCGTAAGCCGTACCTTTCAGAAATGCAGGGCATCAATGACCTCTCGTTCAGCTGCCGAAAGCACGGCATCCGCAGGCATCAGTTCCGGAGGTCGGTGCTGGAGTCGTCGGGCCCTCGAAGTCAAACGCGTTGCAGATTGAACTCCTCTCTGATGAAGTCAGGAGCGCTGGCATCGGCAGACATTGGGTGCTGTGGTGCAAAGTGCAGCGTGTGCGGCGTGCAGTGCCCTCAGGTCACGGTGTTAGCAGCAGCTCGGTGGCGGTGTCGGGTAGCGTCATCGGTGAGACCAGGGTCGCGGTGTGAGATGAAGGCGGTGCTCGTCACATTGCTGGCAGGTCATTGGGCAGCAGTGGGGTCATTGTTGCTGAAACGCTGTTGTCGGCTGACGAACTGAAGTCAATGGCACTGGCGTCAGTAGGCTAAGTCTGCGGTGTGGGATGAGAGTGGTGCGTCGTCTAACTTTACGAGCGGTGCCCTCGAACCACAGTGCAAGCAGCGGCATAGAGTCTGTCGTGGAGGGGCATTATCGGGGGTACCAAGGAGTCGTCGTGAAGCAAGGTGGTGCAGAGTGCTTTGCCCACAGGTTGCAGTGCGAGCAGCGGCTCGGTGGCGGCATCAGCAGGCATTGTCGGTAAGACCAGGGTCGCTGTGCGGCGTTGCGGCAGTGCCCTCTGCTGTTCCTTTATGACACAAAGTTGGCAGCGGCTCCAGATCTTGTGAATCATATGCAAGCCTGACAGGCTGGGGTGTGGAGAAGTGTGGCTCAATGGTTAGAGCGGCAGACCCTGATGCAGAGGTCTGGCCCGGGACCAGGGTTCAATTCCCGCCTCGGTGGGTCTTGGGCTCAATTTCCCCGGACCTGATAATTCTCGCCTTGGTGCCTATTCTAATCATGGGTCCCACTCTGCAACTCTGGGCAATAGCTTGCTTAATCTCCACAATGGCCCCAACAGCGCTAGGATGCCTGGCTTCACCTTGGGGTTGCCCAGGAGTGGGCACTTCACAGGGAAAGGCCAGGAAGGGTTCCACAGTGGTATGAGTACCGTGCCTTGAGACCCCTTTGGGGGTGATTTGTGCGCTATTTAAGCACTACATTTACATTTTTAGTATAGTCAAATCTCGACTGGAGGTACCTGGTCTTTTCTGGAGTCAAAATTGCACATAAACTGTTTAGAGATCCTTTCAGGTTCCTTTGTAATCCATAGCTTTGCAAAACACAAGGTAAAGTGTTCAGTTCTTCTTTGGATGGACAACCTCACAGCAGCAAGTTGCATCAATCATGGACTGCGGCAGGATGGAGGAAGCGAGCTGTGTGAGCTCCGAACCCCGATCTGGAGCCAGCCACGCTGCCACCACCGAGCCAACACGTCACCTGTGGTTCCAGGTACCGTAGAGCACCCTTGGAGACCGCAGAAACTCTTAGAGCGCCGTTATGTGACTCTGGATCCCACCAGGCTCACAGTGATAGAGCGGGTCCTTATGGCAAACATCTGCAGGCCGGAGTGACCACTTTGGCATGATCTGGTCTGACCTGCAGCAGTGGAGAGGAGGGCTGTGCTACAACTGAGGATGGCCGTGGTCTGAGGCGTCTGTGCCCTGATCCACGGAGGGTGTGGTTGCCAGAGGAGGCTTGGAATCGAGGTGGACCTGAGGCGAGGCCCTGTCCAGCTCGGTGGCCGCTGATCACGCTGCCTGAGGCAGGTGCGGCACTGTGGACCGTATGGTGAGCAAGGCCCTGGGAGGACATCCTTGCCGGCTCAGACCCAGAGACTTGCTGAGGGCCCTGACATTGGTGGAGTTCCAGCGATTCCATGACGGTTTTGGCTGACAGGGCTTGGGGCCACTGCAGCCCCCCCATTGCACCCTTACTGAGGAAGTTATGGGTGTAGAGAAATCTAAAGTGAGGTGAGAGAGCTGTGCGTCATTACCTGTGCTTCCCTACATTAAGTTAATTGATGAATTGAGCATTTTTGGACACAAACTACTTATGAGGGGCGAAAGGTTCATAGCACCATTTGGGCTGAGGTAAAATGTAATCAAAATTACCCGTAAAGGACACCTGGGTGAAAAAAGTCTCAAACTCAAATATCAATTTTGGTGGCCTGGTCTTGGCAGACAGGTATCGGAGTGAGTTGTGAACAGTTTAGTATGCAAAGAAGGAGTAAAAAGGTTGAAAGTGGATATTCAATCCAAAGAAGGGCATATTGATGTTCCTAATGTCGCTTGGCACACAGTATGTATTGAATTCATTGGCCCAATAAATGAGCTGCATTGTGAACTGAGATTAGCGTTGGTGTTAGTTGATACATTTTCAAGATGGATGTGTGTGAAGGTCATGAAAGAAATCTCCACAATCAATCAATCAATCAATCAATCAATCAAGGAATTGTAAGCATGCTACTCACCCATGAGGGTCTCAAGGTGCTGAGGGGGGGTCCTCAGATCTGTTTAGCTGAATAGCCAGGTCTTGAGGGTTTTCCTGAAGGTGTTCAGGGAGGGTGCGCGTCTGATGTCTGCAGGTAGCTCATTCCAGGTCTTTGCTGCAATGTGAGAGAAGGATCTTCCGGCTGCTCTGACTCTGTGGATGTGCGGGGTTACGGCCAGTGCGAGGTTGGAAGATCGAAGGTTTCATTTGGGTACATGGAAGTTGATTCTGTCGTTGAGGTATTTGGATCCATTGTTGTGTAGGCATTTGTAAGTGTGAGCGAGAATTTTGAAAGTGACTCTTTTCTCCACGGGGAGCCAGTGGAGACTTCGTAGATGTTGGCTGATGTGTTTGTATCGTGGGATACCGATGCGAGTCTAGCAGCGGTGTTCTGTATTGTCTGGAGTTATCGTAGTAGGGACTTATTGATGCTGACGTCGAGTGCGTTTCCATAGTCCAGTCTGCTGTTGTTGGTGACTCTCTTCCTTGACTCAGGGGGATCCGCTTGAAGGTCTTGCAGAGGATGTTGAAGCAGACGGAGGTGACGGTGTTGACCTGTTGGTTCATGGTGAGTAATGAGTCGAGTACAATGCCGAGACTCTAGGTGTGGTCTGAGGGGGTAGGTGGGCTTCCGAGGGCAGTCGGCCCCCAGGTGCTGTCCCATGCAGAAGGCGTAGTACCGAGGATGAGGAGTTCTGTCTTCTCAGCAATGAGCTTCAGGCAGCTGTTGGTCATCCAGACTGCGATGTCTTGCATTCCTTTCTGGAAGCTGAGTTTGGCAGTGGTGGGGTCTTTGGTGAGGGAGAGGATGAGCAGGGTGTCATTGGCGTAGGATACGATCTTGAGGCCGTGTTGTCGGACGATGGCTGCAAGATGGGCCATGTTGATGTTGAAGAGGGTGGGGCTCCGGGATGAACCGTGTGGGAATCTGCAGGTGATTTTCGTGGAGTCGGAGAGGAAGGGTCGGAGTCTGACCCTTTGGCTTCTTCCAGTGAGCAATGATCAGATCCAGTCCAGGGCTGTTCCTTGTATGCCTGCGTCATGTTGTCTGGTGACAGTGTGCGGTGGAAGACGGTGTTGAAGGCCGCTGATAGGTCGAGTAGGATGAGGGCTGCAGAGTGGCCTTGGTCCAGGAGGGTGCGAATGTCATCTGTGGGGGTGAGTAGGGTGGTCTGTGTGCTGTGGTTGCTTCGGAATCTGGATTGGCACGGGTCGAGGATGGCGTTTTCTTCAATGAATAGTGTCAGTTTCCTGTTGACTGTTTTTTCTGCAACTTTGGCTGGGAAGAGGAGGAACAAGATGGGCCGATAGTTATTGAGGTCAGTGGGGTCAGCTGTGGGCTTCTTGAGCAGGGGTCTGACTTCTGTGCGGTTCCAGTCGTCTGGGAAGGTCCTGTGTTGAAGGTGGTGTTGATGGTGCATTGTAGTTTGGGTGCGATGGCGGCTGCGGCTCTGTGGTAGATGTGAGGGGGGCAGAGGTCGCTGGGGACCCCCGAGTGGATGCTTTTCATGGTCGAGGCAGTGTCTTAGGCTGTAATCGGTGTCCAGTTGGAGATGGTGGGCTGCCTGGTGTTTCTGGGGCTTATGGGAGCCATCTGTGGCACCTGGTGGGTGGTCAATGAAGTTGTCAAAAAGGTTTTTGATCTTGAGGTGGAAATAGATTCCAAGCTTGTCGCAGAGGTCTTGGGATGGGGTGATGTCTGTGGCTTCGCTGCATGGGTTGGTGAATTATTGAATGACGCTGAAAAGTCCCTTGGAGTTGGTGGAGTTGGCTAGAATTTTGTTGTGGATGAAGTTCCTCTTGGTGGCTCTGATCTGGTTGTGATAGTCCATCATGGTGGCCTTGTAGGTGGTGTGGTTTTCGGTTGTCTTGGTGTTTTTCCAGTTCTTCTCCAGGCATCTGCAGGTGTGTCTGGCTTCTTGTAGATCGGAGGAGAACCTTGCAGCTTTCCTCGGGTGTTGTCCGTTGGGGTTGTGTATCGGGCGAGCTCGTCTGCGCAGTTGGAGATCCAGGTCTGGAGTTTACTGGCTGCGTCCTTTGCAACGGGTGCTCACCAAAAGTACTATCCAATGTTTGAGCACCATTTTCTTGGAGGAAGGTGTTCCATCTGTAATCATTCCAGATAATGGTACACAACTCATTTCCGATGAGATGGTGACATTTTTAAGAGGGTGTAGCATTTGTCAACACCGTACTTCTTCCTATAATCCCCTGGGAAATGGTATAGTAGAAAGGGCCAATCGGTTGGTGAAAGGTGTCATCCAAATGGCTGTAGAGAGTGGAGAAGGTATTGAGAAGCAAGTTCAACAAATGGTCTGGGCACTCCGCACCACTGTTCAAGAGGTAGCTTCCAAATCCCATTTTGAAGTCACGATTGCCAGGCTCGAAAATGGTACCTGCATGGCTCAAAGAGTTGGTGAGGCGTAGCAAACTTGACAGGGAGGATTGCATCCCCATCCTGGTGGTGTTGAGTCATAATTTGAAGGTTGGTTATTGGGTCAAAGTCAAGGCGGGGAGATCTCTGAAAGGTTTGTCAAAATGTTGAGGTTCATATAAAATTACACAGGTACATAACTTTCTTGTGTTGCTAGAGAATGGTGAGAGATGGAATCTTAATAGAGTGGCTATATATCTGAAGGGTGGTGAGTACTTGGTCAAGAACAGCTGCAGAGGAAACAGTTTTATGTTGATGAGTGATAGTGATTGTGTGAACTCCCATCTGCTCTCTTCAAGCACTCAAGGTGGTAGTGTGGAGAGCAGGTCTGTAAGGGAACGGTGTACCTTTGCAGGTGCCAGTTCTCTAAATGAACCATCATCTGATCAACATGTTACCATTGAGAAAAGATCTGCCAGGGAACGTAAACCATCAACCTTTTTAAAGGATCATGTACAGTCAGTCATATGATGGTGGGTAGAGTTAAAAAAAATAATGATGCATATGTTGCTTTTGTCTTTCTTCTTTTTCTTTTTTCTTTCCTTTCTTTCCTTTCATTCCTTTCTTTTGTTTATTGAGAAGAAAAGGGGATGTGTTATATACTGTTCTAAATGTATTGTATTTTACCCATTGTTCCTGTAACCTCGTTGTGGAATTTAAAGTGTACATGAAATTCCACCCATTGTTTGTAGTCATGATTTTATAGGTGACAGTTTCCCGGCCAGCTTGGGAGGTGGTCACGACTGCTGCCAGCTGCAATAAACCACAAGAAAATCTCACCAGATAGATGTCTCGTCTTGTTATTTATGACACATTATAGATGACAGAGTAGCCTAACCTCACTCCCCTTCTACAGAAGCAAAACTCATTATATATCAGAAGATCTCTAGGTGTTAGCTGAAGACCCCCTACCTCAGTATACACAGAGGAAAGTTTTACATCCGAGACACTTGTCAACATTTTTTCCCTGGAAAGGTCCCTCTCCAAGTGAGTGTTACATATCTGTGCATTCATATATGACAAAAGTAAGTGTTCCCAAGCAACAGCTGCATTTGCATGTTTTGTCTAGGTGCTAGGGCTTGACCAGGAAAGAATAACAAGGAGCATCCTTGTTCGACCTTGTCTATGTGTTCAGACTAAATCCCAGGAAGGGAACAGAGGGCAAAAAACGGTGTATTTTGTGGGAACGTACATTGTGGCATAAAACAAAATATACCAGTAAGGTAAGGTGTGCAAAGCAGAGGACAGTCTGCAACGTGCTCCTGCTAACATAGGGAAAACAACAATGGGACTGCACAGGACTTATGACAGTCTCTTATGTGCACATCTCCACTAAAGTGATTAAGTTAGGAACTTTTACATTATGTGTTCCCAGCCAAGTAAGATCTACGTTTGATTGGAAAAGACTATGGGGCAGATTTACGTTGCCTGACGCATCTCTGCAAATCCTTGCGCCACCCATGATGCGCCGCATTTACAATGCGGCGCACCATGGCGCAGGAATGAACAGATGCGTGTCGCATCTTGGGTGTAAAGTTGGCGCAGTGCTGAAGTTGTGTTGCGTGCGGCACGCAACTCCAGCACTTTTCCGACTTGCCCTATCTTTAAAGTGGTGCATCAAGCCTTACGCATGCTTCAAGCAGGTGCAGGGTTTTGACGCATCAGCTTTGGGAAAGTGACTCAGTGAAATCTTGTAGATTTCACTGAGTCACTTTTCAGAGGCGTTCCTGCGACGAAACGCCCCCCTCCTGCACCGGAACGCCTACATGAAACCTGACACAGGTTTCATGTGGCGCAGGGCCTTACACCGTGACGCATCTCCATAGATGCGTCACGTTGTAAATGCCTCGCAGGGATGCGCCACGTTTACGCCGCCTTGCGTGACGCAACAGCGGCGTAAACGTGGCGCAAAGGGCTTGTAAATCTGCCCCTTTTTGTTGAACGTCCATTGCCTGTCCTCCCTCCCCCACCCTACAGTCCTCCCTTCCCAATGATGGTGAGAAGTGAAGGCTCCCTTTAGCCAAGCTGCTGGTTATTTAATTGCACTTCACGTCGCATCAGTGCAACACCACCACAGCACCAACTCAGCATCACTTCAGCATCAGAGCAGCACCAGTCAGCATCACTCAGCACCACTTCTACATTACATAGCAGCACCACTGCAGCATCACCTCAGCATAACTCAGCCCCAGCGCAGCACCATCACAGCACCAGCGGAGCACCACTTCAGAACCAGTGCAGTACCACCTTCGCACACATGCAGCACCAGCTCTGCACCAGTGCTGTTCATGTTCTTCTCCCTCTCCTCCCCATAACAAAAAAAGCTATAGCAAAAAAGCATTATAACAGGCAGGAAGAATTTGCCAGCATTGCAAGAACAAAAAAACTAGAAGACATTTTTTATGGTCATTCTTTTTTTAATAGGGTTGTTCAGTTCTTCATAATATATTCCTGGTTATGTGTAAAATAACAAAAATGCTCACAACACTTTTTTGTTATAAGATTTCAACATGCTGCACAGCAGCCATACCGCTCTACAGCATAGCTTGAAGACATTGCAATGCAAAGCTAATAGCTCTGGCTAAACACTTATAAAGTCCCAAAGATGAGACCTATTGGCTATGCCAATGCTTATTTAAGGTATGGCTTTAAGACAGCTTTAATTGTTTTGACTCATGTTTTACAAAAAACGAATGATAGTTATACATAAAGGACTTCAAATCGGTCAGATCACGTCGTCCATTGGGCTGCTCAGATGTCATTCATATTTTGCTTGCGCTCACCACAGAATACAGCATGGAGCAATGGTTCAGTCTGCTTTAGTCACTGAGGGGCATATTTACAAAGGATTGGTGCGGGGCAACACTGCAAGCAACTTAGCAGCACTGCGCTGCGTCATGTAAAAAACGCAGGGATGCACCGTATTTACAAGAATACGGTGCACCACTGTGTTTTTCCTTGCGCTGGTGCTAAAATAAGCTGCCTAGTGCCAACACTGACACCCTTGCACCGTGGTGAAAGGGTGTTTGTATTGCAGGGATGATGGTTTATGTGCAGGAAGGGGCACCTTCCTGCACATAAATAATCATTAAAGGCGATTTGCTCACTCTAGGTGTGCTGCCACATACACAAATAGAAAGAGCAAAAACCAGGAGAAATAAAAGTAAATCTCCTTGTCGCGCCAATCTAACACCTGCTTTTCAGTGGCGTTAGTTTTTGGTGCTGCTTCAGATTTACACATCCTTGTAAATCTAGAACAGCGTCAAAAAGCAATGGGTGTTGTGGTGGAACGCCCACTGCAACACCCATTGCACTCCCCATTTTACACAAATACCTCCATGAAATGGCACGATATTTACAAAGTGGCATTAAGCCGCTCAAAGTGGCTTAACGCTGCTTTATAAATAAGGAGCAGGGCATTGCGCCATCAGAGGATCCTATAAAGTGACGTTCCTGTGGTGCAATGGCCTGGCAAATATGCCCCTGAGTCATTTCATTGTGAGTGACAGATTTTGTTTCTGAAAGTGTGCTCGTCCCTCTAAAAATGAGTCCAGAGCTAAGGCTGATGTGCTATTCTCTGCTTTCGTTTCATGTTTATTTTTGCCATGGATCATCCTTTTACCTTTTTTTATTTGCAAACATATACATGCCACCTTGCAGCAGTAACATTTTTACTTTTAATTACTTTTAATGTATATTGCATGTGCTTGCAAAAAATAAAAACATTCATACAAATTGCAGGCTTGCCAATGCCAGACCTGATGCGTCTTAGACATCCTGCAAGGCTGTTAATTCTGTTCAATAGCAACCTTTGCTGAAAAAAATGAACGCAATGCTTTTCTAGCTGTGGTGAGAGCCTTGTGCTGCTGACTCAATAAAGACATTGATTAGTAGTTTGTGGTATTGCACTCCTGTCATGCATCCACTAAGAGAATAGAGCCCAGAATGGAATCATTGCTTTTACCTGCAGCTCATTTATTAATGTATAGACACGTATGGGGATTTAAGTGTGTGACATTAGCAAAGGTTGTTTCTTTTTTTATATGCACTTTTTTATTGATTTTCAACACACAGACAAGTCGGTAAAATCACGGACATTAGGTAAACATGTACAGCATCACACCATTTGACCCCAGCTCTGCACCCCACGGGGTGTACAACCACAGGACGAATTACAGTATCATTCACTTTCATTGACAGCGCCAAGCCATTTACCCCACACCCTCTGATATTTCTTGGGACATCCAAATGCTGTGTATAGAGCTTTCTCTTGTGTCGCGCACCAATCCCCTCCCCTACGCCACTTTGCCAGAGCTGGTGAGTCGGGAAAAATCCATGCTGCCGGTATGTCACGCTTGGCAACTATCATAGCTGTGTTAAAGAAGGTCTTATCGTTGCGGGACCCATGTAGCCCAACTGTTATCCCCAATAATGAATGTTGTGGATCGTGAGGGACTGTCCACCCCAAGACCTCTATAAGTTCCTCTTCAATTGCAAGAAAAGCATGTGGCCCCTATCCCAGACATCCCCAAGCTGTGATATGCCTATGAGGTCCCAGGTTTTGAATCCCCGTAGACCACCCACTTCCCGGAGTCAAGCCCCGTGCCAGAGGGGGGTTGTAGGAGAGTAGGGTCTGCAATCCTATGATCACCCAGATTTTTGCTTTTTGCTGCACTGGTTTACGACTTTCCCTGGCTGTGGGCCTGCTAATCAGACCCACAGCCTAGCTGTTCTCTCTATACAAATTGTACTTAGGTACTGAATTGGCACTGGGCCCTCTCCAAGTCCCTGTACCCAGGGCTGAGGTGCACCCAGAAGTCTCCCAGGGGCTGAAGCATGTATTATGCCACCCCTGGATTGACTAACTAAAACTGACACAACTGGCTGCACGACAGCTGGGGCAAGGTGGTGTACTCACCCTTTGCTTTAGATATAGTATACCTATATCTAACCCTAAAAATGGACACACAGATCTCCTATCAGTCACTCCTATAGCAGGCCTTAACAATACTGAAGGCAGAGTGCTGGGAATCGTGTGAGATGGTGCTCTAGCATGAGCTGAGCCTGTCTGCGGCTTTCGGGATCCATCCCTTAGCCGTTTCCATGATATCGCATACCATATACTCTTAAGTGCATTATAATCCTCGCGGTTATGTGCCAACTCTGGTATCGCTTTATCAAAACATGTCGAGTAAGGTGTCATACGAATTGGAATACTAACCCCTCGCCAATTCTGGCGACGGGGTTAGCATTCCACCCTTCTAGAGGGACACGACATGCCTGTAACCTATAACCCGGTTAAAAGTCAGACAGAGCCTTAGCATCCACAAAATGGATGCTGCCACCGAGACACAAGTCTGCCCTCCTGCTGCTGGGAGTCCTCCCAGAGCAGGAGATAAGGACAAAGGGTTTCCTGCCAGGGGCGGTGCCAGCACCGTCCCAGACAGGGTTTTGTGTATTGTAGGTAGGCAGGGCTTTAGAGGAAGGTGACTGCACGTGGCACCCCGGTGCTCACTGTGCATAGGCTGGCTGGAACCAGTTCCAGGGTCACTCCAGACCCTGTGCTGGGGAAAAGCCCGCCAAGGAAGTGGGTGTAACCACCCCCCTCCTGGTCCCACCCATAGGGCAGGACCTAGTCGCGTGCCAGCCCCTTTTTACAGGATAAAGGTAGAGACTGGCCCCCTTCCAAATCAGATCATCTTTGAATCCTGAAACTACTTTCTGCGAAAGGAACTCAAGACTTCTTCCTAAGATTTCTCCCTTGTGACTAAGGAGTAGTCACCCTGCATCCGCAGGCACCATCTAAGAACACTGCGGTCTGCTGTAAGTCCTTCCTCCGGAATCCGACTGCCCAGCTCGACGAGAACCGGCTTCCCTGGCACCTCTGACCTCTACCCACCTCTACAGCCCAGCTGAGAACCGTGGGTGCGACGAGACCTCAAGGGACCGGCCATCTGCAAGACTGCACGACTTCTTTCCAGCAAGCCCGCCGAGTAATCTACTGGTGAGTGCTTTGGGGTCCGAGAAGCCCCGACTCTGAGCAGCTCCAGCTCCGAAGTGCAGCCCCCCAGCATCTCCACGATCTGCGTGGGGCCCTTCTGCTTTCCGCTGCTCACCGCGTTGTTTGGCTACTAGCCCGTTGGCTTGTGGCCTCCCTGACGACGCCCGACGACATTTCTGCTGCTGGTCTGGTTGCTCCAGACTGGCCCTTGCTCCCTTCCCGAAGAGGAGCACCCTGGACCCTCCTGGTCCACTCAAGACGCCATTTTAAGTCCACCGCGTGGGCTTGAATTAGCCAAGGCTTGTTGCCCAATCCTGGGTAACTTCGACGCCAACGACTTCATCCTTCGTGGGACAGCTCGCACCTCCATCCTGGTCGCCGACAACGCCTCCTGGTCCGAGAGACTGCAGAGCCCAGCAGCGCCCACTCACCTGACTGCGGTGACTTCGCCCGGTGCCATCCTGGTGCCCACTTAATCACTGGCTAGTGATTCAAGAACTTGGTCCCCTCTGCTTTCAGGTTTCTTCTTCCTCGATCCAGGCTTGGATCCAACGAACTTTCCTTCACTGGTCGCCTGCCAGCAACTTCCTTCTTCCAGGCTCCTGGTCCGGCAACGAGATCCCCGACGTCTTTTCAGACCTATGCAGCTGCAGCCCCTGGGCTAGGTAACTTCGGCACTTCGGTGTCCCAGCATAGCCTCACTATCCTAGGGTCAGGATCCACTGTCGTTTTCTTCCTACCAGGTCGGGTTCGCCCGTGAACACTAACTTTGCCTTTACTAGCCTCCATAGACTTTGTCCCGCATCCCGCGTGAGAGTGCACACTCTGCACCCGAGTCCCCTAGGTCTCCTAGAAGTAATCTAACGATTCCCTAGTTAAGTCCTAGCGATTCCAAAGCCTATTAGACCTGTTACTTACCTGCTAGTAATTCGCATTCCACTTTTAGCGTATATGGTTTTTCGTGCCCCTCGGGCATTTGTGTAACGTGCTAACTTAAAAGTATTTTCGTAAGAGTTTTTGTTGTGTGCTTAGCACCCTGTCCTCATAAAGAGTACAGGGTTGTTGTGATTCTAATAAATACATTGTTTATTTTCATAACACTTGTGTGGTGTCCTTTCACTGGGTGTTCAAGGGGTAATGTGATGGTAAAACAGCTGGCTTAACACGCCCTCTAGAGTCTTAGCCTTAGACTGCTCGTATCCATGCTACTAGGATAGCTGGTCTATAAGGTTGACTTACAACCAATCATCAATAAGGGTTGTTTGGACTGATATATAGTGATCACTAGAATAGTGAGCACTGCACATCAGGCCAACTTCTCACATTGGTGAGCAGCGGTTGGGATTTGAGCTTGCTGTTGTTTTACCACACATGCCCTAAGAATATCTTGTGAAAGATCACATAAGTACTAAAGGTACATATAACTTAGCTTAGAATACTCTGAGTTCTACTGAACCAGCTGTTGTAGCTCCTAGGGCCTAGCACACCCTAAACTACAACTCTAGCAAGGGATCAGTAGGCAAACATATAGTGTAGGTAAGTGCACCACTTACACCTCACTAGAAAAGCATGTCGACTCAGGGGGACTCTACTGAGACTCCCCTGGTCAGTGTTGACCCTCCACAGGTCACTTCAAGATATGCAGCTCTCAATTTTCAGGAGATGAGACAACTCTGTGTCTCCAGGAAACTGAAGCAGGGGTCTAACCCCACCCTTCCCTTTCTGATAGGTCTCTTAGAGACATATGATGCCAGAAAGCTCTCTCAGTTACATGAGAGCATGCCAGCCTTAGAGGGAACCTCTGGGGATCCAGACCTCCCCAACACTGATTCAGCAGTTGAGGAGGAGGATGAGGAGGTACTCTCTGGGGATGAGGTAGACAAGGGTCTTGAGGTAGTCAGAAGGCTAACTAGGACCAACTTAGACTTACTTGGGCTAGGATCTGGGGGCCCCCCAGTACTAACCCGAAGTGGGCCTAACCTTGGAGTTAGGAGAGATATATCTCTTTCTAGGGACTCCAATAGATCTCTGCACTCTAATGCCTCTTCTCAGGGGAGAAGGAATCCTCCACAGAGGAGATTTACTTCCCCTCAGAGAAGGGAGCATGAGGCTAGGATGAGACAAGCTGAACTGAGGATTGAAAGGGAAGAAATTGCCCTGGCCAAAGAGAAGCTTGCCCTGGCAAGAGAGCAGCAGATGAGTGGGCTAGCTCCCACTGGTGGCAGCAATCTCCCAAGAGATAGAGAGAAGGGTTTAGATACTAAACACCTGACTAAAATAGTGCCCCCCTTTAAGCAAGGGGATGACATCCAGAAATGGATGGCTGCTCTGGAGAGGGCCTGCACTGTGCAGAACATTCCCCAGAGTCAGTGGGCAGCTATACTGTGGCTCTCCTTTGATGGTAAAGGTAGAGATAAGCTCCTCACTACAAGAGTGGAGGATGCTAACAATTACCAGGTCCTGAAGAATACACTGGTTGATGGGTTTGGTTTAACCACTGAGCAGTACAGGTTGCTGTTCAGAGACACCCAGAAAACTCAGTCTCAGGACTGGTCTGATTTTGTGGATTGTGCCACTAAGGCTTTGGAGGGCTGGTTGCTGGGTAGCAAGGTTACAGATTACACAGGATTGTATAATCTAATGATGAGAGAACAAATTTTGAACAATTGTCAGAACCAGTTGCTGCACCAGCACCTTGTTGATTCAGATCTGACCTCTCCCCAAGAATTGGGAAAGAAGGCAGACAAATGGGTCAGGACAAGGATCAAGCAGAACCAGAACCAGAACCAGGGTGGTCAGAAGAAAGCAGACCAGAAGGGTAATGTCAAGAATGAGCAAAATGACCAGAAGTCTTCACCAGGTCCCCAACAAACCAAAGAGGGTGGGGGTCAGGCTTCCCAGAAGAAGAAGACTCAAGAAGGCCAGTCCAAAAGGTGGTGCCAGTACTGCAAAAGTAAATCTCACTGGTTTAGTGAGTGCACCAAAAGAGGAGGAGGACAAACTCCTACCACTACAGCTCCTAAAGCAACTGCACCCCCTAGTACAGTCAGTAGTGGTAGTGTCACTCCCAAGGCATTAGTTGGGTTAACCTTGGGTACTGAGGGGTCTGACAACTTAGTTGGCACACTCACTCAGGCTGTCCTTGTCTGTACAGGGGATGTGGATATGTCCCCTGAAATAAGTCCCAATACTTTGGGCAAATACAGGCAGACACCTTTGATTAATGGCAAAATGGCTCAGGCCTATAGGGACACTTGTGCCAGTGTCACCATGGTGACACCTAACTTTGTGGACCCTGGACAGATCATGCCAGGTACTGATTTCCTGGTGACCAATGCCAGCAATGTCACTACTAGTCATAGTGTGGCAATTGTAGCTTTCTCCTGGGGTGGAGTGAAGGGACAAAAGAAAGTTGTAGTCAGTTCAGACCTCCCAGTTGATTGTTTGTTGGGCAATGATTTGGAGTCATCACAATGGTCAGAAGTGGAGCAGAGGACTCACATGGAGATGTTAGGCTTGCCAGCACATGTGCTTGCTGTGACTAGGTCACAGGCCAGAAGATGCCCCACTGAACAGGTGCTGGATCCTGAAATTATGGACCAGACACCTCCCAAGAAGAAGAGCAGTAAGGGTAAGGCTTTGCCTTCCCCCTTGCCCCAGGTTGAGGATCAAGTCTCTGAGGAGGCTGATCTAGAAGAGCTGAGGGAAACTGAGCCTAAAGAGCTTGAACTTGATCAAGTTGAGTTTCTGGGCTCAGGGGGACCCTCCAGAGCAGACCTGGGGAAGGAACAGTTGAGCTGCCCTTCCCTTGAACCCCTCAGACAGCAGGCTGCTGCTGAGGCTGCAGGGAATGCCACAGGTGCCCACAGGGTATACTGGGAAGATGGACTCCTGTACTCTGAGTCAAGAGACCCCAAGCCTGGTGCAACCAGGAGGCTGGTCATCCCCTTGTCTCTGAGAGGTTTCCTTCTCACCTTGGCCCATGAGATTCCCCTTGCAGGTCATTTAGGTCAGACAAAGACTTGGGACAGGCTTGTCTCACACTTTCACTGGCCCCATATGAATGAGAATACCAAGGAGTTTTGTCGCTCATGTGTCACTTGCCAAGCCAGTGGTAAGTCAGGTGGCACAACAAAGGCCCCCCTTATACCACTACCTGTGGTGGGGGTTCCCTTTGAAAGAGTGGGGATTGACATTGTTGGTCCAATGGAACCCCAGACAGCATCAGGACACAAGTTTATACTGGTGGTGGTGGACCATGCCACCAGGTATCCTGAGGCTATTCCCCTTAGGACCACTACAGCCCCTGTAGTGGCAAGAGCCCTAGTTGGAGTGTTCTCCAGAGTGGGTTTCCCTAAGGAGGTCGTTTCTGACAGAGGTACAAACTTCATGTCAGGATATCTGACTGCCATGTGGAAAGAGTGTGGTGTGAACTACAAGTTCACCACACCCTATCATCCACAATGCAATGGGCTTGTTGAGATATTCAACAGGACCCTGAAAGGGATGATTCATGGACTACCTGAACCTCTTAGGAGAAGATGGGATGTCCTGATCCCCTGCCTCTTGTTTGCTTACAGAGAGGTCCCACAGAAGGGGGTTGGCTACAGCCCTTTTGAGCTTCTGTATGGGCATCCTGTAAGAGGACCCCTGTGTTTGGTGAAGGAAGGATGGGAGAGACCTCTCAAAAAGCCTGCAACCAACATAGTGGACTATGTACTTGGTCTCCGCTCCAGGATGGCTGAGTATATGGAAAAGGCATCTAAAAACCTTGAGGCCAGCCAGGAACTTCAAAAAGCTTGGCATGACCAAAAGGCTGTACTGACTGTGTACCAGCCAGGACAGAAGGTGTGGGTGCTGGAGCCAGTGGCCCCAGCAGCTCTGAAAGACAAATGGTCTGGGCCCCACACCATCATTGAGCAAAAGGGAGAGGTTACCTACTTGGTGGACCTTGGAACTCCCAGGAGCCCTCTCAGAGTGCTCCATGTTAACAGGCTCAAAGCATATGTTGACAGGAAGGACATGAGCTTGCTCATGGCCACAGATGAGGGACAGGAGGAAGAGAGTGACCCTCTCCCAGACCTGCTCACTCAGAATCCTGATGATGGGTCAGTTGATGGTGTTGTCTTTTGTGGCAGCCTCACTGAACATCAGCAACAGGATTGCAGGCAAGTTCTGCAATCCTTTCGACATATGTTCTCTCTGACACCCAGCCAAACTGATTGGTGTACCCATGATGTTGACACTGGAGACAGTCTGCCTGTCAAGAGTAAAATCTACAGACAGCCTGATCATGTTAGAGACTGCATAAAAACTGAAGTGCAGAAAATGTTGGAACTGGGAGTCATTGAGCCCTCAGATAGCCCTTGGGCTAGCCCAGTAGTTCTAGTGCCAAAGCCTCACACCCAGGGTGGTAAGAGAGAGATGAGGTTTTGCGTAGACTACAGAGGCCTCAATGCAGTCACTAAGACTGATGCCCACCCAATACCAAGAGCAGATGAGCTTATAGATAGATTGGCTTCTGCCAACTTCTTAAGCACATTTGATTTGACAGCTGGGTATTGGCAAATCAGGTTAGCTGAGGAAGCCAAACCTAAGACAGCATTTTCTACCCCTGGAGGGCATTATCAATTTGTGGTAATGCCCTTTGGACTGAAAAATGCACCTGCCACCTTCCAAAGGTTGGTGAATCAAGTCCTCACTGGGCTGGATGACTTCTGTGCAGCTTATCTTGACGATATTGCTGTCTTTAGCTCCACCTGGGAGGATCACCTGGTCCACCTGAGGAAAGTGTTAGAGGCCCTGCAAAAGGCAGGCCTCACTATCAAGGCCACAAAGTGCCAGATAGGGCAGTCACAGGTTGTATACCTGGGCCACCTTGTAGGTGGAGGCCAGGTTCAGCCACTGGAGAGTAAGATACAGGCCATCAAGGACTGGACTCCTCCAATCACCCAGACTCAGGTTCGGGCTTTCTTGGGCCTGACTGGGTACTATAGGAAGTTTGTCAGAAATTATGGGTCCATAGTGACCCCCCTTAATGACCTGACAAGCAAGAAGATGCCAAAGAAAGTTCAGTGGACAGCAAGCTGTCAGAAAGCATTCAATGACCTAAAGCAGGCCATGTGCACAGCACCTATCCTCAAGAGTCCAGATTACTCCAAGCCATTCATTGTCCAAACAGATGCTTCTGAGTTGGGTGTGGGAGCTGTTCTGTCTCAACTGAATTTTGATGGTAATGATCAGCCTATTGCTTTCATTAGTAGGAGGCTGACACCCAGAGAGAAAAATTGGTCAGCTATTGAGAGGGAGGCCTTTGCTGTGGTCTGGGCCCTGAAGAAGCTGAGGGCCTACTTGTTTGGCACTCACTTCACCATTCAGACAGACCATAAGCCCCTCTTGTGGCTAAATCAGATGAAGGGTGAAAACCCCAAACTGCTTAGGTGGTCCATTTCCCTACAGGGGATGGATTTTACAGTGGAGCATAGACCTGGGACTGATCACAGCAATGCTGATGGGCTCTCCAGGTATTTCCACTTAGAGCAAGAAGACTCACCTGGTCAAGGTTAGTTTATTGTCCCAAAGTTTGGGGGGGGGTCATGTAGGAGAGTAGGGTCTGCAATCCTATGATCACCCAGATTTTTGCTTTTTGCTGCACTGGTTTACGACTTTCCCTGGCTGTGGGCCTGCTAATCAGACCCACAGCCTAGCTGTTCTCTCTATCCAAATTGTACTTAGGTACTGAATTGGCACTGGGCCCTCTCCAAGTCCCTGTACCCAGGGCTGAGGTGCACCCAGAAGTCTCCCAGGGGCTGAAGCATGTATTATGCCACCCCTGGATTGACTAACTAAAACTGACACAACTGGCTGCACGACAGCTGGGGCAAGGTGGTGTACTCACCCTTTGCTTTAGATATAGTATACCTATATCTAACCCTAAAAATGGACACACAGATCTCCTATCAGTCACTCCTATAGCAGGCCTTAACAATCCTGAAGGCAGAGTGCTGGGAATCGTGTGAGATGGTGCTCTAGCATGAGCTGAGCCTGTCTGCGGCTTTCGGGATCCATCCCTTAGCCGTTTCCATGATATCGCATACCATATACTCTTAAGTGCATTATAATCCTCGCGGTTATGTGCCAACTCTGGTATCGCTTTATCAAAACATGTCGAGTAAGGTGTCATACGAATTGGAATACTAACCCCTCGCCAATTCTGGCGACGGGGTTAGCATTCCACCCTTCTAGAGGGACACGACATGCCTGTAACCTATAACCCGGTTAAAAGTCAGACAGAGCCTTAGCATCCACAAAATGGATGCTGCCACCGAGACACAAGTCTGCCCTCCTGCTGCTGGGAGTCCTCCCAGAGCAGGAGATAAGGACAAAGGGTTTCCTGCCAGGGGCGGTGCCAGCACCGTCCCAGACAGGGTTTTGTGTATTGTAGGTAGGCAGGGCTTTAGAGGAAGGTGACTGCACGTGGCACCCCGGTGCTCACTGTGCATAGGCTGGCTGGAACCAGTTCCAGGGTCACTCCAGACCCTGTGCTGGGGAAAAGCCCGCCAAGGAAGTGGGTGTAACCACCCCCCTCCTGGTCCCACCCATAGGGCAGGACCTAGTCGCGTGCCAGCCCCTTTTTACAGGATAAAGGTAGAGACTGGCCCCCTTCCAAATCAGATCATCTTTGAATCCTGAAACTACTTTCTGCGAAAGGAACTCAAGACTTCTTCCTAAGATTTCTCCCTTGTGACTAAGGAGTAGTCACCCTGCATCCGCAGGCACCATCTAAGAACACTGCGGTCTGCTGTAAGTCCTTCCTCCGGAATCCGACTGCCCAGCTCGACGAGAACCGGCTTCCCTGGCACCTCTGACCTCTACCCACCTCTACAGCCCAGCTGAGAACCGTGGGTGCGACGAGACCTCAAGGGACCGGCCATCTGCAAGACTGCACGACTTCTTTCCAGCAAGCCCGCCGAGTAATCTACTGGTGAGTGCTTTGGGGTCTGAGAAGCCCCGACTCTGAGCAGCTCCAGCTCCGAAGTGCAGCCCCCCAGCATCTCCACGATCTGCGTGGGGCCCTTCTGCTTTCCGCTGCTCACCGCGTTGTTTGGCTACTAGCCCGTTGGCTTGTGGCCTCCCTGACGACGCCCGACGACATTTCTGCTGCTGGTCTGGTTGCTCCAGACTGGCCCTTGCTCCCTTCCCGAAGAGGAGCACCCTGGACCCTCCTGGTCCACTCAAGACGCCATTTTAAGTCCACCGCGTGGGCTTGAATTAGCCAAGGCTTGTTGCCCAATCCTGGGTAACTTCGACGCCAACGACTTCATCCTTCGTGGGACAGCTCGCACCTCCATCCTGGTCGCCGACAACGCCTCCTGGTCCGAGAGACTGCAGAGCCCAGCAGCGCCCACTCACCTGACTGCGGTGACTTCGCCCGGTGCCATCCTGGTGCCCACTTAATCACTGGCTAGTGATTCAAGAACTTGGTCCCCTCTGCTTTCAGGTTTCTTCTTCCTCGATCCAGGCTTGGATCCAACGAACTTTCCTTCACTGGTCGCCTGCCAGCAACTTCCTTCTTCCAGGCTCCTGGTCCGGCAACGAGATCCCCGACGTCTTTTCAGACCTATGCAGCTGCAGCCCCTGGGCTAGGTAACTTCGGCACTTCGGTGTCCCAGCATAGCCTCACTATCCTAGGGTCAGGATCCACTGTCGTTTTCTTCCTACCAGGTCGGGTTCGCCCGTGAACACTAACTTTGCCTTTACTAGCCTCCATAGACTTTGTCCCGCATCCCGCGTGAGAGTGCACACTCTGCACCCGAGTCCCCTAGGTCTCCTAGAAGTAATCTAACGATTCCCTAGTTAAGTCCTAGCGATTCCAAAGCCTATTAGACCTGTTACTTACCTGCTAGTAATTCGCATTCCACTTTTAGCGTATATGGTTTTTCGTGCCCCTCGGGCATTTGTGTAACGTGCTAACTTAAAAGTATTTTCGTAAGAGTTTTTGTTGTGTGCTTAGCACCCTGTCCTCATAAAGAGTACAGGGTTGTTGTGATTCTAATAAATACATTGTTTATTTTCATAACACTTGTGTGGTGTCCTTTCACTGGGTGTTCAAGGGGTAATGTGATGGTAAAACAGCTGGCTTAACACGCCCTCTAGAGTCTTAGCCTTAGACTGCTCGTATCCATGCTACTAGGATAGCTGGTCTATAAGGTTGACTTACAACCAATCATCAATAAGGGTTGTTTGGACTGATATATAGTGATCACTAGAATAGTGAGCACTGCACATCAGGCCAACTTCTCACAGGGGTGCATTGGGTCAGTTTGCCGGTCCAGCCGGTATGACGCAGGGAAGCCCGCCAAGACAGAAATACCGAACGTGCCACATCTGGCAGCTGAATCGATACGGGTTCCCTATACAACAAGGCCTGTACCTTAGAAAATCCCAGTACGCCCAACTCTAGACCATCCCCCAACGAACAAGTCATGGACCACTAGTAACTGTGGGGCTATATAGTAGAGGTACAGATGGGTCATGCCCACGCCCCCGTCAAAGGAAGGTATCAGGCACATGGAGAGAGCCAGACGCGACCTCCTGCCGCCCCATAAAAATTGTTGATTATGCCATCCAACTCCTAAAAACCAAGATCTAGGGAAACAAAATTGAGTGTTCTGGAGGACATAGCGGAACCGGGGGAGGATCAATATTATTAAGAAGGCAACCAGGACCAGATGATTCAGAGGCAGTGTCTTCCATTTCTGAAGGTCTTCCTTGGACTTTTTGACCAGTGGTGTTACGTTGAGAGACCAGCCTATTTCCGGGAGCAGGGTAATCCATATTCCCAGGTATTTAAAGGAATTATGTCTTATCGGGATGTTGGATTGCCAGACGTAACAGTCCCTCGACAGGTAGAGTGGGACCAATACTGATTTCCTGGGGTTCAGCTGAAGACCAGACACCTGCCAAAACGCCTGCAGTAGCCGGAGACAGTGAGGCCCGAGGAAGCGGGCTCAGCCAGAAAGAGCAGGACGTCGTCCCCGTAGAGCGCGATCTTGTCTGTGTTGGTGTTTGGCCATTCCCAACCCCTAACTCGGACGTCAGCCCGCACCAGGGACCCCAGGGGTTCCATTGCCAGGGCAAACAACAGGGGCGAAAGAGGACAACCCTGACGCTTGTCCAGTGGGGAAGGCCTCGGACAGGACACCGTTCACCAGCACCCGTGGCCACGCATAAAGTACTCGGACCAATGCCCAGAACTGGGGTCCGAATCCCATCTCAATCAACACATCTTGGAGATATGCCCAATCCACCAAATCAAAAGCTTTTTCGAAATCTATAAGGAGGAGGGTCGAATAAGGAGTAAGTAAATGTTGGTGGGCCAGTGCCAGTTGTACCCTCCGGAGGCAATGACGGGTCGCGTGTGCTGGCATAAAGCCACATTGGTCCGGATGAACCAACATGGGCAGGTACAGCGTCAGCCGTTGGGCCCGGATGGTGCCGTAAATGTGGATCTCTGTATTGAGGAGGGATATAGGACGGTAGTCCACGCAATGACAGGAAGGATGCTGGGATTTCGGTAGGACCACAAGAGTGGCAATATCCGTCTCCGGCGGGAAGGAGCCCTAATCCAGGGCCTCCTTAAAAAGGTCAGCCAGGTGGGGCACCAGTGTGTCACGGTATGCTGCGTAATATTCTTGTGGCAGCCCATCTGGTCCCGGAGTCTTGCCCGGGGACGTAAGAGAAAGGGCTTCCTCAATTTATTTTCTAGAGATGGGGCGGTCTAGGTCCTTCTAGGCTGTCGTCTCCAACCGGGGAAGACTGACGCAGCTCCGCCCAAGGAGACCACGGAGCGATGAGTCAGGAGTTCGTGCAGTGAACAAGCGCCAATAGTAGCTGGCAAACGCATGTGCCATTGCTTAAGGGGCAGTGCATACCCATCCTTGGTCGTCCACCACTTCCGGAATTATACGATTTGCCCTGGGAAAGGGGGCCAACCTGTGTAGAATCGTGCTGTTTTTATCTCCCCATCCATAGATTCTCGCCACCGAGGACCTCCATAGGAGCTTGGCCGCGTCTATAGATAGTTGCTTAATTTCGGACCGGATAAGGGCTAGTTGACGGCTTTGGGCGGCATCGTCAAGCAGGAAGAGGGATTGTTCCGACCGGAGAGCCTGCGCTTCTTTCGCGGTGAATTCCCCGGTGCTGCTCTAGCCTCTGCTTTTTGAGTTGCCCTTTCGTGAAACCCCGAACGGTTGCCTTCCCAGCCTCCCACAGGGTCCCCGGGGAGGATACGTGTGGTTCTCAAAATCCGGACCCCCGTTGTTCTTCCGATATCGAGGTCCAATACCCGTGTCACAAAATCTCAACGTACCAAGACGATTTTGGTGTCTATGAACCGATAATGATTAGGACATCATTCCTATGTATTTGCGTTACAATCGAGGGTTGCCAACACCCCTAAATCACAGTTTCCGTCCCGTCCCTTAAACTCCATTTTGTGAACGGCATCCATCTTGCATCTTGCCCTCATGATAAGTCAATTAAAGGTCGAGCTTGATCCAAATAGACACGTCCACCTTTCGTGACTTTCCCCTGACCTGTCCCAACTGACTCCACTGTCTTCGGCCAAACCTGTTTAGGCAGCTCCTCGCCCAGTGGCCGAATGCGATAGCATCTACGCATAACATTCCACGAACCATTCACTACATACAGACCATGCTTTCTGCAAACATGCACCTGTCCACGTTCCTTGTTTATGGCCAGGTTTATGACTGGGTTACACCTTTCTTTATTAAGGTTTCATCGATATCTGATGGGAGTTCCAGGCCTAACTAGGTAATCAATCAACGAACTGGACATCTAAAATATGGGCTTGCTTACATGACTTCGCTCTTTGTATTATTGTAGAAATATGTATATTGCCGTACCATAAACTCAAGAATTCTTGCTTGAAGCCATATATCTTGTATATAAGGAGAAGGCTGGTTCTGTAAAAACGAACAGTCTCCCAAAACCTACTCTCCGTGTGGTGTACTTCTGGGACACGTGTTACTTGGTAGCTACCAATAAAACTTGATCTTTGACTGCGATAGAAGACTCATTGTTTCTGTGGTCCGGAACAAGGGAACTCAGAGGTCTTCGGGTGTTATCCCCTGGCACCAGCGGGTTCCTAAAAACCCGTTACCTCAGTTGGCGCCCAACTCGGGGCAATATCAAGCGGTGATGGTCCAAGCCAGATGTTCGTGAGGAGCTTCGTGTGAAAATTCCGGAGGACGGCCAGCCACTTCAGCGACCCCTGTATGTCGACGTGGTTCCGAAGGTCTTTGCTGCGAGGTTCCCCGCGTCCCGACGGCTACGAAGGACTGCTGCCCTGACTATCGCCTTGTTTTGGACCCAGTGATCCTTGGTAGAGCGAAACGATAGACGAGTCTTCTAGCGACGTCACAGATCTTCAAATACTTCAGTTAAGTATAAGTGGAGCGTCTCCCAGTTCTTAGTTTGTCCTTAGTTTTTGGTATCCTTGAGATACGACTTGATTTGGTACTTGCAAGCCCCAAAGCCGAAGGACTCGTGTATTCACGAGAAATATCGTAATAGATAATCCTCTGAAGTTTGAAGCTAGACTAGTGAGCGAAGATGCCTGGTTTTAGCAGACTTGGAAACTTGTTTTGTCTTGGTTGTAGTAAGGACTCCCAATTGGAAGATTCTTGTCCGGTTCCTCCAATTGGAACTCCAACGTATGAACTCTATGTAAAGCACGGCGTAGGTCCTATAACATATAACGAGGTATGGATAAAATACACCCGCAAGGATGGTGTTTTAAAATGGCCCCAATATGGTAGTTTCGACCAAGAAATATTAGATAACTTAGAAGTCAAATTGTTCAAGAAGAAAGCCCGGCCGGCGATGTTTGACTCTTTCCGCTTATGGCGCAAAGAAGCCAAACAGAAAGAAATAAGATTAGCAAAAAAGAATAAAAGGGGTATGTCAATGGTGCAAGCTGCCGTTGCATACAGAGATAACGAGGAAGAGCAGGAGAGCGAACAGATGCTTAGGAGCAAGAAACTAGCGATAGATAAATGTTACCCGATGCTGCCAAATAGAGAAAAAGGTCAAAAGGAAGGATCCGAGAAGGATCCATTAATGTCCCACCTATTAAATTCTCCGCCACCCTACGCACAAAATGCCACAGCACCTCCGCAACCTTTAGTTGCACCTTTGGTAGCTGTAATACAGGCTCCTTTACCGCACCCACCGGCCACTCTTCAGCTGGCTCCTGTTTCTTTGGCACAGCCTCCTCAAGGCTCACCGATCACGTCTACTTCTCCTACCGTTCCTTCTAAAATTTCGCCTAGCGCACCTTCTAGTCTCTCTGATACTCGTTCTACGAACATTTCTGTTTCTGCTTTGCGTGACTCTGTTCTACTACCAGTTATTCCTCCACTTTCACCTTCCGTCTGGCATAAAATGGCCAGCATTGTTACTAACTTTCCTTCACCACTTTTTCGGTCGCCTAAAACGACCCCTAACACGGAACGAAGACAATTACAAAGCCAAATGCCTGATTATCAGGAAAGGGAAACATTGAATAAGTTAGCACGAAATTGGGCTATGGATACAGCGAGATATGATGTAGAGTCTGTCATGAACGTCTTCCGTCAATGGGATGAACCAACGCAAAGATACGTCTTTGAGCAGATGTGTGTTTTCCTGTGTGAGGATTTGGAAGATAATGGTCAGAAGAGCAACCAGCAAGAGTTGTGTAGTGTGCGATTTAAATTTGGGGAGGGTATGATAGTTGGTCCCGACGTTGAAAAAGCAGTTGAGATATTATTATCACACCGAAGTACGGGTGGTAATTCTGGGTCATCCTCTGACAGTGGTACATCTAGTAGGATAAGAGCGAGACAGTACCCCATGAGAGAGGTTCCTCCGGTTTGGAGGGAAGGTGATGCAAACGCAGTTCCACCGGTTCTGCCTCATTTCCAGCGTGTATGGGTACATGTCCCCTGGAAAAGATCCGAAGTTTTAGCGCTGAAACAGACACTACCCGATCCCCGTAAAAACCCGACTGGGTATTATAAGGAGTTGTCCCAAACTGCAAGCTCATGTATAATGAATTTAGCGGATATAGACATGTTGTTTGGGAACGTTGTTCCACATCCTTTATGGAGTAAGATACGTCGTACGGATCATGACCAAGAATTAGGTGACTCATGGGCGAACATTGCGACTACAGATGCTAGACAAATCGGTGGTTTCAAGAATGAGCCGTTAATAGCTGAACTTCCTGGTAGAATTATTGCGTACATGAAGACAATTATGCCTGATGTACGTGTAAACTGGGACAAGCTATCCGCGTGCAAGCAGAAGAAAGACGAGAATATGTCTGACTTCTTCACGAGATTCGAGGAAACTTTCACTGACCATAGTGGTCAGGATATGGCTACCGAGGGTGGCCAAAGACTGTTTGTAGACAAGTTTGTACACAATTTGCTTCCTGAATTGTGTGCTAAACTAAAAGACTCAGAAAGTGCTTGGGCTGTCTCTACGTCAGCACAGATTCTAGCAACAGCCCAGTACTATGAAAATAGGCGTAAAGACGAGTTAGACAAGGCAGACAAAAAGACGAAAGATTTGAAAACTAAAGTTCTTCTCCAACAGGCCTATCCGCCTCGTATGGCTAACCAGCCCAATTATCAACAGAATCAGCAGTACTCTAGAGACGCGCAAGGAAACGAGCTTTCCCATCAGCGTCCTACGTATGGCCCGAATCAATGTGC